>NW_027394277.1:1920955-2585828 GCF_049309525.1 Garra rufa | reverse complement strand
AACATTCTCTAACAGCAGTCAAGTTTTCATAATATTGTTTGTGTCAAACAAGTTGTGAATTTGCTGTAACAGGAGATCATTACTTTGTGCTCAAAGTGATGCTGGGGGCTCCAGTGGTTTCCTCTGTGGGTGAACGAGGAAGATGGTGAACAATTTCAGGATGCTTTTTTTCCATTGGTTGTTGCGTTAAATCTTACCCAGATACAATAGTGCTATTTTCTGATTGGCTATTGTGTAGCCTATTTCTTTTTTTTGATTGGCTGATAAGTGGCAGGCTCGACTTAAATACTCCAGGGGAGACGCGCTTGAATCCTGCCGGTTCCATAGCGAGAATGGCGTGGCCAGAGAAATGTTGGGCGCTGCGGTATATTAAATATATTATAAATAGTTTTTTTCTGCGTGAGAAATACAATGTGTGGCGGGAGTGCTTGACAATAGACCGAAATGAGTGATTGTCACGCTCAATGCGTGACACTTGAGAGCCCTGTAACTCCCACAACTCATCTCATTGGTGGCAAAGTAATGACGTTGGGGAAATGAAATAGCAAATAAAATAGCAAAGGAAGTTACTAAAAATAATCAAATTGATTTTACAGTTAGTATTAGTAGAACAGAAATTAAGAGTATTATTAAAAATAAATTAAAGAAACAATGGCAACAACAATGGGAAGAAAATAGGAAAGGACGATGGTTTCATAAGATTCAAAGGAGAGTGGGAGAGATAAGGTGTACAGGGAGGAATAGGCGAGAAGAGACAATAATATCAAAGCTTCGGTTTGGACACATGGGATTAAATGGAACATTACTGAAAATAGGTAAACATGGCACAGGGAAATGTGAATATTACGGGCATGAAGAAACAGTGGAACACGTCATATTAGAGTGCAGGAAATATGAAACTGAAAGACAATTGACCTTATGCACGGAGTGTAATATGGAATTACCCATATAACCAAAAGATGGCAGCAGAGGATTATTTATTATGCAGCTGCCTTTTAAACTCCCTATATTTTTCAAGACGTCTTGCTTTTCGATTTATTATAAAATTACTAGTATAATAAATTGTAGTACTTTTACCGTCCTTAAGTATATAGTATAGCAAGTGCAGAAAATCATTAAACTCACACACAAACAGCCTATAAGGGTGAATTATTTAAATACTAATATATAGTTCACTACAAATGCATTAAATAATTATGGTATAATAATTAAATAATGCACTCAATATGAATCGATCGGAATATTTAATAAAATTTAATAACTACATCTTTTAAGTTTTATCTTGAACTGTAAAATATATTGAATAGCCTATATTTAACCATATATATATATATATATATATATATATATATATATATATATATATAACCATACTTGTTACCGCTGTAGTTTTGTTACTCTAAATTAATTTAGTCTGAATCATTTAAGCTCTTTTTTTGACATCAGCTTGTCAGATGTTTGTTCCAGTTATTACTGCCAATCATAGCAATGAATCGCGCATATTTAGCCGATTTACTCGCCTATTTTTTTAAACTGGCATTTGTCATTCTTGAAACGGTATACATGGACGTTTGGTCCTCTTAGACAAACAACACTTTTCTTGGATTGTGAGTGGATTATGTAGAGAAAACGAACAAAGTACGCTCATATTACGGCACAGTACAGTTGACCAGAAATGACGTGCTGGCTTGACTAAACAAGGAAGTAATCCGATATGGTCAATTAATAGCGAAATCAGAAGAAATGAAAATATGTTTCAATTTAGTAGATATACTTCGGGAAGGGTCAACAGATGGTTATAGGGTGTTATTTCAATTTCTTACAGAATTTAATGTATTTGAGCACAGAGGACCCAGACTGCTGGTTCGCGTGTCACTATTAGATCGGGAGAGAGAATCAGAAATAACTGTGAACATTATTATCTTAAATAAATAACAGTGAAATTCATTCATGTGTCGTCATAATTCATTCATGTGTCATAAATGTTTGTATTTATAAACAACTCTGATGTTTAACAACCCTTTTCTATTAATTAATTTAAAGGTACCATATCGTACACATTTCTGGAGGTTTATTTTATTTGTTGATGTCCTTAAGAATATATATTTGCGGTATAAGTGCCAAAATCCATCTCAATATATTTTTACAGCTCCTTTTTTAGGAGCTCTGTCAAAAACAGGTCGATTTTGGCCCATCTAATTAATATTCATGAGCCTCTCTTCTGATTGGCCTGTTGTTTTCTGAGTGACGCACAACCAGGCCAATCACAGGTAACTACGGTCATGTATGCTGTAAGCGTAAGCGAGCTCAGAGCAATAGAGAGAGCTGATACTCAACAGGATATTTTAGAATGATCATTAATGTTTTTTCTTTTACAAACACCGAATGCAGTAGGCTACATAACTGTTGCTTTAGTAAAGCCCCTTTCACAATGCGCGCTGATTCTGGAAAATTACGGGAACTGTGTGAACCAAAGCCAGAACCTAAAGGCAGTGTTGTAGTAATGATGCACGTTATCAAGCGACTCTTCACAACGAAAAATAACGTTACGTGCAAAGTGGAATGAAGCAGCGATCATCAGGCAGAGTCAGCTCCTCACTATCAGCGCTGAAGCACAGTTTGTTCAGGTTAGTTTCAGTTTAGTGAAACGTACGCGTCGCATTACATCTCACATCCAAACGTCACATGTCTTTATGGTTTGTGTGTAAAGCACGCACAGATCCCGGAAAACAACTGTGAATGAACCAAATTAAACAATTCCGGAACAAATCGTGGGACACATTATCCGTGTATTTACCGGAATCGCTGTGTGAAAGAGGCTGAAGTTGACGTGCCGCTGGTCTCTTATATTAACGTTGTTCTGAAGCCTGTGTAATGATCGTAGCTTGACATCTATCGACTGAACAGGGTTTTCTCCACTTGTTTTCCTGTTGTTGTTGCTCAATGGAATGGATGCGTTGTTGTCTGGGGGTTTGACAAAAGGAGGGTGGGACGTTGGTTTGTGACTGAAGGCGGTGACTTGAGTCGATCGGACGTCACATCGTTACGGAAGTCACAGCTGCTCGTGAAAATGAACAGCTACTTTAAGCAGGCTGTGTGCAGTTTACTGTGGATTGACTGTTTTGAAACTCATATGGTAGTTAGATAGCCCCTAGACCTTAGTTATCATGAAAAAAGCCAGGAAATTTTGATTTTGACGATATGGGACCTTTAATAACATAAGGATAGTGGATACTCTTGCTGAGAATTTTCCACATTTATGTATCTTATTAACAATTAAGACAATAATCAAAAAAACTGTAAATAAACACCACTGGTTAACATTTTGATTTATAGTCACGGATTGCCAGAAATGGGATAACTAAACAGCGGAAAGATGTCTTGCTTGTAAATGTATGTAACCTTGGACCACAATCTTAATTGAGATTTGTACACATCTGAAAGCTGAATGAATAAGCAAAGGATTCAGCCTTTACATAAAACGTATAATTCATAAGTATAGTTTCCAACTGCTGTGTGGCAGCGACGTCAATCCATTTCACTAACCAATGAGATGAGTTGTGGGAGGGATGTTGCGCCGACGTCATTAATTTACCTACAACCAATGAGAAGGCATGTGGGCGGGGCGACACGTGCAGTCCCGCCCCAGATTCAGCCTCGCCTCGATCTGCAGGCTGCAGACAGGTGCACTTGCATTACAGAGGCATAAGATTCATTAGTACGGTGGCCGAGAGAGGCCAACGCGCTGCAAACAAGAAAACACATGCAAAAAACGACACCAAATTAGAAAACATCTTCATCAGTTTGACAACACAGGCGCTGCAAATCCTCGCAACACAAACACAAATACGGAAACGCGCTGCAAATTCTCACAACACAACCAAACTCAGAAACGCGCTGCGAACACACGAAGGCGCTGCGAACACACGAACGCGCTGCATATAGCTCGGTCCACAACGGAAATGTTTCAGGGGGACCTCAAAAAGTGACGAACCCATCTGGGACCTGATTATTTTTTCAGTGGCTGTTGGTCAGAGCAGAGGTGTTATCGGTGAACTATCACCTTTTAGTGATAGTATAGTATCACTTAAAGGTGATAGTGATATAAATAATCAGGTAATATAGTGATATAAATAATCAGGTCCCAGATGAGTTCGTCACTTTTTGAGGTCCCCCTGAAACATTTCCGTTGTGGACCGTGCTATATGCAGCGCGTTTGTTAGTTTGCAGCGCCCTCGTGTGTTCGCAGCGCGTTCCTGAGTTTGGTTGTGTTGTGCGAATTTGCAGCGCGTTTCCGTATTTGTGTTTGGGTTGCGAGGATTTGCAGCGCCTGTGTTGTCAAACTGATGAAGATGTTTTCTTAATTTGTTGTCGTTTTTTTCTGTTTGCATGTGTTTTCTTGTTTGCAGCGCGTTGGCCTCTCTCGGCCACCGTACATTAGCACCAACTAGTGGCCGATTTCTTTAAAAATTCTCACAGACCTTTAAGCCGAGTTCAGACTGCATGATTTTCAAAGCAATCGCGTCACAGATGTTTTCACACTGCATGACTATCTGGGGTAGCATTCCGTCGCTGCTGTGTTCATGCTGCACGATGGATCGACGACAGGGGGTTTCACACTGCATGACTTTACAATAGGAAGAATCACCGACAACTTTGTCCCGGTCCGCAAACAACCAAACACACGCGAGAAGTGACATGGAAACAAGGCGAGGTCAGGCGTGCAAGTTCTCACGTGAGACTGGGATTATTATAAAAAAAATGGTAGCCCGCAAGAAGCTTGTCATACCAATTGCATGTGCACTCATCTGCAGCAAAAAGAAGCCGAAGCCATGCTTGTTGATATTGTGGTCTATACCTTCGTAACTCCTCCCCCAACTTTCCGCTGGCCTGGATGTTGCTGTCTCATTGGCTTTAGCTAATCGCCGATGTTATTTTCAGTCAGATCACCTTTCACACGGCAATCGGAATCGTTAAACAAAGAAAACAAAATGTTGTTAATGCATTACGACTTACAGAACTCTCATGCTTTAAGCCTTAATATTACCTCTTAATATAAAGTCATTTTAGGTACAGTTACAACTGAGTACACCTTTTATTGATTTAAAGTTCCATTCCATTTAAGAACCACTTTCAAGTCAAATATGTTTGAGATGTGCATCTATTCCAAAATAAAATGCATTATTCTGCATTGTGCATGTTGGTGTTTATTGTGGAAAAAACAGTTACATTGCTCACTTTTAACTCTTTGTTCAGGTTCTCACTTGTACACAAGCTTTTCATAGAAAATTACTTTTTCAATGTCAGCGTCTTTTGTAAGCATCTATTAATTCTTTAACAGAGCATTGTTGTAGTTAAATCGTTTACATCTCAAAATATTACAAAAGAAAGACATTCTTAATAACACACTCTAATCTGCAAAACTAGTTTGCCAAAAGATTGGCCATTTCTGCACAACACACCTGAAACTTAGTCTTCAAATCTGTGATCTGGTCAATAGCACGGGACACAGTTTCCATTTGCTGAGGAGTGAGGTTAATTTGAGTCTGTTCAACAGTTACAGCTGGGATGTCTTCAGTTTCAGCTGTGGGCAAATACTCAATGCCATGTTGAGCCAGGAGTTCATTTAAATTTTCTGGCCTGTAGGGATCGTCTCCAAACACATTGTTGAGAGCTGTGCTTTAATTTCCTATTCTTGACAGCTTTCCCTCAGTCCATATCTGTGTTGGTGTTTTATTGTTTTCTGTCCGCAAAGCATGCTGATTCCATACCTCTTTGAAGTGCTGTAGTCTAGCTTGGATCTGTGGAAGAAAAACTATGCCGAGTGAAACTTTGTGAAGGTCATTGCTGGGATCAAGAAGTTCAGAATCTTCAAGACTGTAGAACATGCTGTAGAATGAATGTAGCACATGTAAAAATACATCCCTCCACAAACGTTCTATTCTTTGGTTGTGAACTGATTCCCCAGTGATGTGACTCCGGCACTCAGGCACGTGCAGAGGGGGCGGAGGGTGCTTGAGCGCCTGCCCTGCTATCGTAAAGTAGAGGGCTCCTGCAGGTCCTTAAAAACTCCTCAATTTAGTTGTATCAAATTTAAGGCCATAAAAAAGTTTTATCATGTATGTTAAATAGTATAAGAAAAGACTTAATTATAATTCAGGAGGTCACACATTTGGGGACGGAAAGACGAGAATCTTAAACTTTGTTAAATCGTTAAACGATTCCATTTTTCAGCATGACCTGGCACCTGCTCACAGTGCCAAAACCACTGCTAAATGGTTTACTGACCATGGTATTACTGTGCTCAATTGGCCTGCCAACTCTCCTGACCTGAACCCCATAGAGAATCTGTGGGATATTGTGAAGAGAAAGTTGAGAGACGCAAGACCCAACACTCTGGATGAGCTTAAGTCCGCTATCGAAGCATCCTGGGCCTCCATAACACCTCAGCAGTGCCACAGGCTGATTGCCTCCATGCCACGCCGCATTGAAGCAGTCATTTCTGCAAAAGGATTCCCGACCAAGTATTGAGTGCATAACTGAACATAATTATTTGAAGGTTGACTTTTTTTTTTTTATTAAAAACACTTTTCTTTTATTGGTCGGATGAAATATGCTAATTTTTTGAGATAGGAATTTTGGGTTTTCATGAGCTGTATGCCAAAATCATCAATATTAAAACAATAAAAGGCTTGCACTACTTCAGTTGTGTGTAATGAATCTAAAATATATGAAAGTCTAATGTTTATCAGTACATTACAGAAAATAATGAACTTTATCACAATATGCTAATTTTTTGAAAAGGACCTCTATTTCAGCGCTCCTAATCAAGAAATTAGGAAGTGTACATAAGGACAACTGGAATATTAGGAACTATAGAAGTGAAATATAAACTACACTGTTATATTTAGAATAATTGTATGTACTGTATGTTATGTATTAATAATTCATATAGAAAATGCAAATTTTATAAAAGTCAAACGTTCTTATAGTTTCACAGTACAGACTCTTTCAAACAAGCTTAAAAAAAAAGTCACTGGACCTAAAATGTCAGCGATTTAACATTTAGTTGTTTTAGGCCAGGACGATATGGTGAACTGTTATAATGATATTGTAGTACTGTGATTTACAATGGCTGCTTAAGTTCACAGTAATGGACTAGTCTGTAACAGATTTATTTAGCATATTTAAGAACAAATACCTTTAAAAACAAATAACTTTTAATTGAAATCAGATGTATAACCAGCATAAATGGCTGGGTATTTCGGGTTTCTAAACATATTTGGCTGTAGATTCTATAAATCAGAATTTTCAAAAACATATTTTAGTACCGCAGAAACACACTGTCACACCATTTTTATGCTTCATTAGCAGAACTGTTACGGCTGCCGTGTCCTTTCCGCATTTGTCCACTAGGTGGTGTTCCGTGATTTTTGTCTTTTCCAGAGTGAGACTTGAAAACAGGTGTGGAGTGTTACCTATGATTGGCGTTTGGGCTTAAAAGACTGGGATTCACACAGCAGAAGTAGCGCTGGACTTTGGTGCCGTTCGTCTTCCCTCTTCAGTCCTGGATTGTTTCTTTTTGTTGTTTCTTTCTCTTATTTTTTACTTAATTTTTGTATTAATTCGATTTATTTTTAATTAAATGTTTATTTGTTAAATTCAGTTTGTGTGTGGCCTCCCCTTACTTTGCAATGTTGCTTCACCCTGAGCCAGGTGGTTGTAACATTATGGGGGCTCGTCTATAAGTTCAGGAAGTTTGGTAAAATAATTTGGTTGAAGAAAAACTGAATGAGTTTGAGTAATAGTTGTTGCGTAATGTTTTGATTTGTTTTGGGGAGTGTTTGCGTAATGCCACATTTAAAGATTGGATTTCGATTTGGATAATTTTGGATAATTTTGGCTGGGACTGGAGAGGAAAGAATTCTCCCGCAGTCAAAGTATAAGGACTTTGGCAGCTGGTTCAACCTTTTTTGTACATGACCAGAGGTAAGTAAAAGTTTATGCTTTAAATGCTAAGAAGTATTGAGTAGACGGGTTAGACCGTCAAAGCCATACGAACTCCCATGTTAGGTTGTAGAACGCTATTTTTTTATTTTAGTTTGTTATTTTGATTTTTTGTTTTTGGTGCGTCGGACGCGGATAGGCGGATTAGACGCTGAGCTGCATGTGGGCGTACCGAAGACTAGGGTTGAGATATTTAGTTTGTGTCTTAATTAGATATGGGACGGCTCTTGATTTCTTCTTGCATTTATAGTGATATTTATTTGGTTTTCATTTGTTTAATGTTTTCCTCTGGTCTGTGCATTTAAGGACGTTTGGTACAACGGCAACGTTATTTATTGCGGCTTTGAAAAATGAAATGAGTACATTGACTACCAAAAGTGGATAAATTACATGACTTTTTGGCTGCTCCTACAATAGAAGAATTGAATGAGCTTACAGAAGAGCAATTGTGTAAAGTAGTTGAGCACTTTAATTTTGAGGTAGCAGTAACTAAAAGTACAAAATTAAAAACCTTTCGTGATATCGTAAAAGAGAAATTAATCGAGAGGATGATTTTAACTGTAGATACACAATCTGAAGAAGCGTTGTCACCTGAGAGCACTTCAACGCCGCTTGTTATGATGGGGATGCAGACAGGTTTAACCTTTGAGCAACAATTAGAAATCTTGAATTTGCAGAGTAAGGAACTCGAATTAGATAGACAGCTCGAATTAGAGAAAATGCGAGTTCAAGAAAGAGAACGTGAACGACAATGAATTGTTTAGAACGACAATGAACGACAATGACAATTGAAAAGTTTAAGAGTGAACAAAGAATTCAGGAGGCTAAATTGGCTCAAGAGGCAGAACGTTTGAGACTAGTTGCCGAAGGGAAAATAGGTAGCGTAAGCATTGACTCCTCAGGTGAGCAGCTGGTTGCAAACACCGCTTTAAATATTACAAATATGGCCAAATTGTTGCCTAAGTTTAATGAGAAGAACTTGGACGCGTTCTTTTCGTTGTTCGAAAGTGTTGCCGAAGATTGGGGTTGGAACGATGCCGAACGTACTCTTTTATTACAAAGCATTCTGGAGGGTAATGCTCAAGAAGTTTTTATTTCACTCTCACCAGTAGATCGAAAAGATTCTAAAATCGTAAAAGACACCATTTTAAAAGCTTATGAGCTGGTCACTGAAGCTTACCGTCGCCGATTTGAGAAAGGGAGAAAGGGAGAAAGACAAACTCATGTGGAAGTTGCGCGAGAGCTCATAAGTCACTTTAATCGCTGGTGCACTTCGTTAGGAGTAGATTCTTTTGACAGTCTTTGTGACTTGATGATTTTGGAGCAGTTAAAAAATATTGTTCCTGAACGAATCGCAACGTACATAAATGAACAAAAGGTGAAAACGGCGGCTGAAGCAGCAGTTTTAGCGGACAAATTTGTGTTTATCCATAAAAATTCCAGTGGGTATCAAAAAGCGCAACTATGAAAATCAAGAGCGACCGATGTCAAACGTTGTGTACCGAGAAAAATCGATCCAAATTCCTCTTGTAGGTACTGTCTGGAAAAGGGCCACTGGAAGAAAGAATGTCCAGTGTTGAAAAGCAAGTTTAAATCCACTAATGCAGTTGGATTTGTGTAAGTTTATTCTTGTACGCCTAGTGAACGATCCTGCGTTGGGGGAAGTTCCTGACAAAATTAAAAACGCAGGTGAGTATGTGAGGAATCAGACAAATTATGGTCCTTTTATTACGACGGGATTTGTTTCCTTGGTTAACTGTCCTGTTAAAAAATCTGTTAAGATCTTGCGTGACACTGGCTCTTCAGAATCCTTTCTTTTGGACTCAATTAAATTTCTCTTCTGAATCAAGTACAGGGAAGAGTGTTCTGATCCAAGGAATTGGGTTAGAAATATTTTTTGCTCTTTTACACAAACTTCAGTTGGACTCTGAACTTGTAAATGGAGACGTTGAGATTGCGCTACGACCTTCGTTACCCATGGAAGGCATAGATCTAATTTTGGAAAATAATTTGGCCGGAAACTGTGTGTGGCGTGCTGCGGTACCTTCAGTTGTGGAAACGACTCCAACTTTGTCTGCGGATCCAGATAAGAACATCCAAGATTTTCCTGACGTTTTTGTCTCCTGTGCTGTAACTCGAGCAATGAGTGCCGAAAAAAATGTGACCCAAAGTGAAGGGGAATTTTCCTTTGACCCATTAGCCAATTTGACTTTGCTTCCTTCGTCGATCTCCCGTGATGAGCTCATTGCGGCTCAGGGAAAAGATGTCGGGTTAACAACTTTATTTGCGTCTGTTCAATCCAATGATGACATTGAAAGCACAGTTTCTGGTTATTTCATAAAAGACGGCGTTTTGATTCGTAAGTGGACGCCGGGTAGTGATCGTGCCTTGGGTGAACCAATATTTCAGGTTGTTATTCCAGCCGGATTGCGTGATTTGGTGCTAAAAACGGCTCATGGTGATGTAGCTGGACACTTGGGGTTTAAGAAAACTGAAGAGAGATGTGTCGAGTTTTATTAAGACATGCCAAATAGTAGGCAAACCTAATGAGGTACTAGCCCCTGTGCCGTTGTACCCCATCCCTGCTGTGAGTAATCCTTTTGAGTATCTAACTATCGATTGTGTGGGTCCGTTAAGTCCGTCCAAATCTGGTTCTACCTACATGCTGCTTATCCCTTACGGAAAATAACCACTAAGGCAGTTGTGAAGGCTCTGTCTCAATTCATTTCAGTGTTTGGTATTCCAAAGATTATCCAAACTGACAGAGGAACTAATTTCATATCCCACATGTTTGCACAAGTATTACAACAACTGCGTGTGAAGCATCATAAAAGTAGTGCATTTCATCCGGAGAGTCAGGGATCTCTCGAACGTTTCCATTAAACGTTAAAGCAGTTGTTGAGGGCATACTGCAATGAACTGCATAAAGATTGGAAAGAGGGACTCCCATGGTTAATGTTAGCAGCGCGCAAAGTTGTTCAAGATAGTTTGGGTTTCAGCCCTAATGATTTGGTGTTTGGTCACAAAGTAAGAGGTCCACTAGCACTTTTGACGAATGAGGTTACTGAAACTGAACCGCCAGTAAATCTCTTGGACTATGTAAATGGCTTCCGACGTAGATTATATTTGGCAGGTAAATTAGCCCGTGAAAACCTAGGTAAAGCACAGTTGAAAATGAAAACCTGGTTTGATCGTCGATCTGAGCGCTGCGAATTTAGTCCTGGAGATCAAGTTTTAATGTTACTACCTGTTACTGGATCATCTTTTTTGGCAAGATTTGCTGGACCTTACACTGTTGTTAAACGTATATCGGAGCAAAATTATATTGTTTCGACTCTGAATAGGAGAAAATCTACCCAACTTTGTCACGTAAATTTGTTAAAACCTTACTTTTGTCGTGTAGGTGAGAATGCTGTCCCTGGTGCTGAAATCAAGCCAGTGGCGTTGGTTGCGGAAGTGAGTAGTGCCTTTAGGAGTATGGCTACAAATGTCAACGAAGGGGAGAGAAGTCCACCTGATTGTATCGTTCAACCTCGACTTTGTAATTCGGAGCAACTGACTAAATTGGACGATATGTTGAAACATTTGAGTAAAGAAAATTGTCAACAATTGATCGATTTGATGACTGAGTTCCCTTCACTCTTTTCAGATACTCCCTTGTGTACTGACTTAATATATCATGACATCAATGTTAGTAATTCTTTGCCCATTCGACAAAGATTTTATCGTGTTTCCCCTGAGAAGCAAGAATTTTTAGGAACTGAAGTTAAATATCTGTTAAATACCGGCCTTGCAAAGCCTTCTTATTCAAGTTGGGCTTCACCATGCATTCTGGTTGCGAAGCCAGATAAAACGTATAGGTTTTGCACAGATTACAGAAAATTTAAATAGCGTTACTAAGCCCGATTCATTTACGCTCCCACGAGTGGAAGATTGCGTTGACTCAGTGGGTTCAGCCAAGTTTGTAATGAAGATTGATCTTCTGAAGGGGTATTATCAAGTTCCTTTAACTCCTCGAGCACAAGAAGTTTCTGCTTTTATCACTCCATCTGGGCTATACTCCTACAATGTAATGAGCTTCGGTTTACAATCATTGCAAAGTCCTAACCAACGACTCATTTGTTGGGCTCTAATATTACAACCATACAGCTTAGATATTCGCCATATTCGAGGGTGGGACAATGTAATGGCTGATGCTTTGTCTCGTTCTCTGGTTGATGAATAAAAACTGTCACTCTATGTTATTTGCTCTTTCTCTTTTCGTTTAGTGTTTTCAAGGCGTCTGAAAATACTGAACAATAGAGTTGGGGTAGGTGCTGAGATGAGAGGGGGTAAGTGAGCTTTGTATGGGAGCCCTCAAGTTTGCATTGTCGGTGTAAACTGGTTCGATTGTGTATTTAGTGTTGTTTTTGTTTATTATTATTATTATTATAATAACAATAATAATTATTATTATTAATATTGGTGTTCACAGAGTTCCCTTTTAGGGCCTCTGTTTTAAGAGGGGAGGTGTTACGGCTGCCGTGTCCTTTCCGCATTTGTCCACTAGGTGGTGTTCCGTGATTTTTGTCTTTTCTAGAGTGAGACTTGAATACAGGTGTGGAGTGTTACCTATGATTGGCGTTTGGGCTTAAAAGACTGGGATTCAGACAGCGGAAGTAGCGCTGGACTTTGGTGCCATTCGCCTTCCCTCTTCAGTCCTGGATTGTTTCTTTTTGTTGTTTCTTTCTCTTATTTTTACTTAATTTTTGTATTAATTCGATTTATTTCTAATTAAATGTTTATTTGTTAAATTCAGTTTGTGTGTGACCTCCCCTTACTTTGTAATGTTGCTTCACCCTGAGCCAGGTGGTTGTAACAAGAACAAACTACAATTAAACTAACCTTATGAGGCGCATGTTGCCATCAATGTGCTAGAGACTGTTGGGATAGGGCACATGATAAACTCTTCTAGCCACTGTGCTGCTCCATCTCCTTGCAGCAGCCACAGGATTGATACGGACCAACATCTCACGAACCCTTTGGCGGGAAACCTTTAATCCTTCTGCAACCAGTAAGGCTCGCATCATCTAAAATGTTTGCATTGAATTGGAGAAAATGAAATCAGAATAATTAGTTTATGAAGTGATAGGACAGACCTTAAAATGAAATCAAACAGGCTTACCTCATTTCCAGAATTTGGAAACTGGCATTGTAGTCGTCTCACTACATTTTCAAGTTCTCCATCATCCACTCTTGACATTCTGCTCCTGATTGATAGACCAAGCAGCTTGGACCTCTTGTACAAGAATGAGGAGGAGCATCCTAACATAAAATTTAATTTGGTCATGTGATATTTGAATGGCTGGTCTACCTCGGCTACCTGCAATTGAAAGTAACATATTTGTTTTACTGGCATGCAGCTCCTAATGGCAAGCAGTATTATATTAGAAGAAAATGTGACAAGAATGGAAAGAAAGGAAGGGATCGAACAAAGTAATGGTCTAATAACAGGGTGATTCTGTAACAAGCACTTTGTACATTACCCAGCATTGCAGATTTAAATTACTCTTTCAATATTGTTTTCTTAAGTAGGCTTACAAATGTTGAAGAAATACAATTTCTTTATTATGAGTCATGGAACTTGACCAGGCAAAGTTGAAAAATTAAATAACACTTTGAACAGTTGGAGTGTCTATTTGTTATTTTTAAACCTAAATACGGTACATTTATGTGTGATACAAAATCTGAAATCTCACATACAAATACATTTTTATGGACTGACTAACCTGTGTGTGGAACCTTACTATGGCAAGCCGTTCAGGAAAAAATTCATGTGTATTGTGTGAATATGGATTGGTTCACTGGTTGAATGTATGGTTTAATTACAAACGCATTTGTTCATAATACATTGGTATAACCAGACATATATTGGTTTAGATACATCGGTCTGATCACATGCACATGGGTTTGCTCCTGTATACGTTGGTTCGTTCAAGTAATCATTGGGCTTCTCAATAATGCATTGGTTTCCTCAACTATGTATTGGTTGAGATAAATCGGTTTCCTCAAGTATACATTGGTTTGTATGTATATTGTTTTCTTCAGGTATTTTATGGTTTAGATACATTGGTTAGCTCAAGTATACATTGTTTTTTTTCAGCTGTAGATTGGTTTAGATACATTGGTTTACTTAAGCTTATATTGTTATTTTCAGTTACATATTGGCTTAGATATATCGGTTTCCTCAACTGTGTATTGGTTATTATATATTGCTTTATTCAAGTATATATATTGGTCTGTATATATTGGTTTCTTCAGGAATATATTGGTTTGTGTATTTATATATTGGTTTATTCAAGTATATATTGGTTTAGATATACTGGTTTCCTGAACTATGTATTGGTTAGTATATATTGGTTTGTTCAAGTATATATTGGTCTAGATACATTGGTTTTCTCAACTATGTATAGGTTAGTATATATGGGTTTATTCAAGTATATATTGGTTTAGATACATCGGTTTAGACCAATCTACAGCTGAACAAACCAATGTATATTTGAGCTAACCAATGTATCTAAACCATAATATACCTGAAGAAAACAATATACTTACAAACCAATGTATACTTGAGGAAACCGATTTATCTCAACCAATACATAGTTGAGGAAACCATTGCATTATTGAGAAGCCCAATGTTTACTTGAACGAACCAACGTATACAGGAGCAAACCCATGTGCATGTGATCAGACCGATGTATCTAAACCAATACATGTCTGGTTATACCAATGTATTATGAACAAATGCGTTTGTGATTAAACCATACATTCAACCAGTGAACCAATCCATATTCACACAATACACATGATTTTTTTCCTGAACGGCTTGCCATACTTATCAGTAGTGTTTTACAGTAGCCACTCAAAGAATTGTTACTTTAATAATTATTTACATTTATTACACGGCTCTTTGGAATGCTTGATTCTGATTGGTCAGTTGAGACATTTGCAGGTTCGTTCTTTTCAAATAATCACAGCTCCAAAGTAATAACGCATTGCCGGTACTACTTGTATGTTTAAAATCCCTCCGTGCCAACAAAGATTACTGTTTGGCGCCATCTTGTGACAAACACTGGAAAACCACAATTAACAATGGAAAATTTCGACATTAATCTATTTAAATTGTCTTACTAACGTACATAGTTTGAATGTTAGTCACGTGGTACTATATCGCTCCGCGGAAGGATAAAAATGTTAATTTAAAACAAATATGCCAATAAAAGGTTTCAAATTCATATTCATGTCCAGTTTTCTTCCTTATGTGGCAAGTAGCCGTGTAATAAGCGGGATAATGTACAGGCAGCCTGTAGTTATCGCGAAATAAGCCCCTTCAGTGTGATACAAGACTGATCCTGATCACACTGTCGGGGCTTATTTCTGCGATAACTACCGGCTGCCTGTACATTATCCCTTACATAAATGTTAATAAATTATGTAGGCAATCAGCTTGTTGTACAGTCATACTTTTAACTATATGTATTATGTACATAGATTTAAATTTGTATTACAATTGTATTCATTTTGTAAGTGAATAGTTACATAGTATGTACACTGGTAAGACTTCTATGCAGACAGAGGAGAAAGTTACAGTTGTATTACGATGGGTATCGTCATGATCAAAGTAGAGAGCAGACAATAAACAAACGCATAAAAAAGACAAGCTTTACGAGATTCCTCGCCTCGTTTGTGTATGCGATTACTGCAGATAAAGAGCATACTTTTTAAAACCAGAGTTACTTCGAGAGATGGAAAAAGCTGTAGTTCCCTCACTCTGCAAATGCGTTGACAGCATCGTTCGAATTTCATCCAGACTTCTGTTTCAACCCGGTATCACGTCAAAGTGTGTAATAGACACGTTGGTCCATTCGAGGAAATGTGTGAGTGTCACGTTTTGCCTCCTCTAAACGTGAAAATGACACGCATGTACAACATGGAGTTATTATTGGAGCACCACCAGGGGCGGTAATTTTTCCCCAATGCCAACTCTCCAGTAGCGGTATTAACATCAAGTGACATGGCATCTGACGCACGGAAACCACTGGCACATGCCACTGCTCAGTGGCACATCGAGTGACACTTCCGGTTTTCAGTGACATGTGTCACCGCAGAGTGGCAAGTGCCAGTGACACTTGTGACGTGCCGATGGATTATGTCAGTGTCACTGTCACTCGAGTGACACTTCCGGTTTTTACTGACATGTGTCACCGCAGAGTGGCATGTGCCAGTGACACTTGTGACATGTGCCAAACTGCCGATGCATTATGTCAGTGTCATTGTCATGGAACATGCCACTGCTGTGGCACACTGGCACCGCGAGTGACACTGTCGCTGTCAGCTGGAGTTTAACGTAGACCGTGTAACACACGCACTTAACGGCCGAACTTATATTTATGACATTTCTATCAAACATAGCATTCTTTTCATCGTGGAATTCATTTGTATGTACCGTATTTGCCTGTGTGTCAGTGTTACTGACATTGGTCGCAGAATGTTACTCTGTCTTGCGGCTTCTCCAGTGACACTGCCGCTGACAGCCAGAGTAAAATGTAAAATGTAGACTGAAACACATTCATGTAAGGTATTTAATTGATGACAGTTTCAGTTTCTGTTCAGCATATTAATAACATGGCAGAGTTTATTTGTATTACAACGTAGGCTTCTTCATGTGCTTCTTCTTGTGTCCCTTATTTGTTTGCTTGAATGTTTTGTCAAATACGTTAATAAAACATCACATGTTGTAAAATTGTTTCATTTCTTATTGCATAAATATATATATATATATATTATATATGTGTGTGTGTGTGTGTGTGTGTGTGTGTGTGTGTGTGCATATAATTTATTTATTTTTTTAATATTAAAGCCATAGCTGGCCAACTAGATGTCGGTACCAAAATCAAAGATTACAGTATCGGATGCGACTGTAAATGTGACGTATGCGTTTATTTATATTTCTTTTTAAAAGTAAATGAAACGTAATTACAAGTCAAGTAACTTTTTTTTTAAACATGTCAGTTTGTGGCATATTTTATTTGAGTGGCATGTGCACGCTGCACGCATGCCGGTTGGTGGCAGTATAACTGTTTTAGTATGGTTTCTGTTTGTATTCAAAACTTTATGTGAGACCAGTGTGGTGTGTATCGACAAGGGGAGGTGCCAATAAAAGGTCCGTACACCATACTAATCAAGCAATACAACTGTTTATTCGATGTAAAATACAGCTGATCAGATTATGATAATAATAATACTCAATAATGAAGTCAATAATAATCAACAAGTAAAAGCATAAAAGGATAGACAAAGCTGGATAGTTATATGCTGAACCCCAAGCAAAATAGGAAAATAAAGCCCATATTTACAACTCAGAGACGTGCCATCATCTCCACTCTCTAAGACTGGGGAGCCCGTTGCAGTCACCGTAGAAGACCAACACGTATGTCCGAGAAATGCCGGGCGATGTGCACTAATCCCATGGCTGAGCTTCCACTGTGCCAGCAAGAAGTCCCATCTTATATACTTTAAATTTAGGTGCAGTTAAAGACAACCTCCAAGTGAGAGAGAGCATCAAGTTGATCAGGCTTGATCATCTCCCCACGTGGGTGCACATCATTCTAATTTCAAGAAATGATGGTCCGCTACTGGCTATTTCAAAAACCTGTAGCCATACCCCATAAAGCGTCATAATAAACTGTTTGTACTAAACTTGTGATAAAACTTATCTATCTGAGGGCCGAGGCCGACACTTTCCCAGGAGGCCAGATGTCCTCAGGAGAATAGCAGTGCTGAGTTGCACCAGTCATTCTCCTTGAAGCCCCCCTCCCTCTGTGCTCACGCTCCTTTCACATTGTTTATCTCCGTTGAGCACACAGAAGCACACAGAAGCACAGCATAAAAATGACCCATCTCTTACATTCGGTCCCTCGCTCAACGGAGAATCAAACTCCGAATACATTTCATACGCATTCTTCTAACATAGCAGAAAATATTAATGAAGAATATAGAAAAAGTAAAACACAACATAAACGTATGCTTGCTCTCTTGAAGCAACACACACACAGTTTGCATTGGAGGATCCTCAGATCCTTCATTCCCCCCTCTTAATCATATATGACAAAACTAAATGATTATTGCAAGCAAACCTTGATAATCTTTATCAAAACATCTTTAAAAAGTTTAGATGGCCAGTCCATACTTTTCCCTTCTACATGTTCAAAAGAACAGGTCATTTCTGTTATCCCGCGTACAAGCATCGGTTGGGGGAGTGTGTCTAACATTAGGTGATGGCCTGAATGTAAATGGCCTTGTGACAAACAAGCATCTGATAAGACAAATCAACACTCTTATTGAAATGTACAAGAGTAAGATGATAGACACTCCTGAAACAGGGACTAAAGCCTTTAAAATCAAAGTGGCCCCAATATTGATCCAAATTATGTGCTCTTAATGAAGTTTAGCTTGTTGTCTTAGCATCTCAGCATCAAGGTTTCCATGCCCTAGTATTTGCCCAAGTTGTCTGGCAGGTTTGTCAGAACTGTCAGGTGAAGTGCACCATTTAACATCAAATTAGATACAGGTAATAAATGTGCATACCAATTCCATGATGTATTGAACCAATGAAAAATTCCCTTAAGTGTCTTTAAACCACCCATGAATTGGTCTGACTGACTCACATGACAAATGTATAACTTAAAACACAACCTCAGCAATATAAAATGACTGATATCTCTTTCGTAACCCAGAATGTATCTATCCATGAAATGTCTCAGTGGTCAGTTCTCGCTTAGTTGTCTCAGTAGTCTGCTTCTTGAAATGTCTCTGTAGCTTGTTCTGTTCTTCCCAAAGAACCATCTTGAGTTTGAAGATTGTGAAGTTCCGTCTCTCTCTCTGAAGTTCCCTGAAGTTCCTGTTATTCTGTCAGCCATTGTTTGTCGACACAAACCGTCCCCTTATGGTAAGGCTCAAACCTCTCAGCAAATTTCTCGAAGGTCACCCACAGACTTGATCTGCGAAAACACAAAAACAAGAGAACGGAAAACAGAGACTGTTCTTTTGAAAACCAAGATTGTTCAAACTTTGTTGGAATTATTTTGACTCCATTATAACCTCAATAGATAAACGAAAAACATAGAGACCATCTGGCAACTAGACTGTAGTCCGGTGAAAGCTAATCATCGTAGCCCCCCACCCGCCATATCTTCATCATGAGGTTGGCCCCCAAGTCACTAAAAGACAAGGTTCTTCTCATGACTCCTTTCTACAGCATTTGCCAGGTCTCATTTAAAATTAATGAGCAAATTCACAATGTCTAATATGTATCCATTTTGCTTGGGGTTGCTAATGATAAACTCTTATTTTTGGCACAATTTTATGTCCGCCCCCTCTGGAGGTGTTTTTTTTTTTTTTTTTTTACACACATCTTAAAGCCTGAATTTAAAAACCAATCGATGTATCAGAAGAAAATTTGAATTAAGTGCACACTTGCCATTGCAAGATCTCTTTTAGCAACTTTTGACCTCCAGCCAAAACTGAGCTGATAACTCATATTATACACAGAAATAATAGAAGCACGTCTAACCATGTTAGCCCTGACATACCATATTTACCAGTATAATCTCAGAGTGTGATTAACTTTTTAAAATGACGAATGTTATTGATGGTACTATAAAAATCCAATGAAGTCCACAGACTTCCTGACATACCTGACAATTAAAGTGTTTTCCCTTTGGTCAGAAACAGTATTGCCTGATGTTCCCCTCTGGGAATGATGTCTCAAATCAGTATTTAACTATTAAGACAGCAGTGGCTATTGATAGTGAAAATATTGCCACTTTTAACCAAAACATCTCAGTAACCTTGGAATTTCATAAAATAAAATCACAAATTCACAAAACAGCCCTGAGGGTGCAGGTCTTCCTAATTAAACACAATAGGGTCGCCAAATTGTGTTTTTGACATTACGCATCATTTAACTACTTCCGCATATTTCCTAAAAATCCCCTCGCCCATATTGTTTAAACATGAACAAATTAAAAACGCCTAAGTGACGGACACACACTGTGAATCTGTGTGAACAGAAAAGGAAGCAAGGTTCGGAGCCTTTTATCCATCTGATAATTTAGAATCAATCAGATTCACAGATTTGCATCTTGGCTTAATCTGTGAGCTGTGAGTGAGGTGAGGTGTTTCAGTGTGCAGAGGACATGCCTGAGCAGTGAAGATTTCTGCCGTTCATGCGGCGGCAACCGCAGCTGCCTGGTCAGCAAGGGTTCATCCATCTCACCTCTTAGTGAGGAAACCACTCTGCTGCCAACCTGCTCCAAAGTCCTGCACAACACCACCAAAGGCATAACGGGAGTCCGTGTAGATTTCAGCATTTCAGCTGTTGCCGTTTGCCAACTCACATGTTAGAGCAACCAAATTAACTGACACTAAGACTTTTAGTCTCTTGTTTCCGCTCAACCTGCCTTGCATTCCCCATTGTTCACAAAAGATGAACAGCACAGAAAAATCAAATTAGAATTTAGAGGTTCAAATTGTCTAGCTAAATCATCTAAATGTGTTCTACCCTTAAAAATTTCTCCATGAGCTCTGCACCATCTTGACCATCTGGCTTAATCATGAGACTGCCTCATTCAAAATATGCCATTGTCCTTCCTTAGAAGGCCAACTTCCCTCATCTCATCATCAGCATCCCAAATATTCCCATCCCAAATGAATGGGTCCCATCCTTCTGCATTTGCTGTAGTTACAAACGCTCGTACCTTACGTACATTTGGTCTACGTTTCTTTTTAGCATTAACTTTGGCTACCTGTAAAGCAGCTTTTTCTGCCACACCAGTCATTTGACCAAGACGCTGGCGCAAAATTTCTGCTTGACCTAATGAGGCGCGCCCTAAGGCATCAGACATTTCTTTCATCATATTTTCAATCTCTTTAGCTTTCTGATCTGCACGCTCATGCTGCTTTCTGTAAGCAGTTAACACGATCCACAAGCGGCTCTGCAAGCCCTTCAATGGATCCTTTTCCGAGACAGCAACCTTTTTCAAGCATTTCTCAACTTGATTCGGGTCTGCGTCCCTTAGCGCACCAGACCAGTACTGAGGTAACCCTCCGCCCTTTCTGAGTTCTCTGGCCACTGACTCATACAAAGTGTCATCCCACTCGGGAAGCACATCAGGCTCGGGCTCCTGCCCTTTCTTACGAAACATCTTATCAAACTACTCTCAAACCACCCTTGAAACCACCTCTTGTCTAACACCAAAATCACTTTAAACGTCTCACAAAATTCTTTTTATCCTGCCGACAACGCCAATAATGTTTTAGTATGGTTTCTGTTTGTATTCAAAACTTTATGTGAGACCAGTGTGGTGTGTATCGACAAGGGGAGGTGCCAATAAAAGGTCCGTACACCATACTAATCAAGCAATACAACTGTTTATTCGATGTAAAATACAGCTGATCAGATTATGATAATAATAATACTCAATAATGAAGTCAATAATAATCAACAAGTAAAAGCATAAAAGGAAAGACAAAGCTGGATAGTTATATGCTGAACCCCAAGCAAAATAGGAAAATAAAGCCCATATTTACAACTCAGAGACGTGCCATCATCTCCACTCTCTAAGACTGGGGAGCCCGTTGCAGTCACCGTAGAAGACCAACACGTATGTCCGAGAAATGCCGGGTGATGTGCACTAATCCCACGGCTGAGCTTCCACTGTGCCAGCAAGAAGTCCCATCTTATATACTTTAAATTTAGGTGCAGTTAAAGACAACCTCCAAGTGAGAGAGAGCATCAAGTTGATCAGGCTTGATCATCTCCCCACGTGGGTGCACATCATTCTAATTTCAAGAAATGATGGTCCGCTACTGGCTATTTCAAAAACCTGTAGCCATACCCCATAAAGCGTCATAATAAACTGTTTGTACTAAACTTGTGATAAAACTTATCTATCTGAGGGCCGAGGCCGACACTTTCCCAGGAGGCCAGATGTCCTCAGGAGAATAGCAGTGCTGAGTTGCACCAGTCATTCTCCTTGAAGCCCCCATCCCTCTGTGCTCACGCTCCTTTCACATTGTTTATCTCCGTTGAGCGCACAGAAGCACACAGAAGCACAGCATAAAAATGACCCATCTCTTACAATAACTAAGTGCATTATTGGTCAGTCAGTGCACGACTGCACGTAAATAAAAAGTTACAACAGGAAGATTCTCGGATGGTGACGAAGATTCTTGGATGATGAGGAAGATTTACGGGTGGTAACAAAAACCAAACAGATAATGTACAGTTGTGGTCAAATATGAATGGTAAGTGTGTTTTTTTTGTCGTCGCTTATTAGGGTTAACTAACGTAAGCCTAGTCAATACAGTGTTAAACGTTGGGATAAACATATTTCATGTCGATATACGCAAATAACTGATGCCTAAGTCCGTTGCTTATAATAAAATGTAAAAATTGCAGTTGTCCTAACCTAATATAGACTAGTGTTATTATAGGGCTAATAGACGGTGGGCCTACTACAGTGTTGTAGTAAACGGGGCTCACGTCACCAATGATGCTGTGATTTTTGGTCACACGTCACTCAAGGTGCATTTGTGAGTCTATCAGATGACCAATTCCCACCTCGCTGGGTTCAGTGTATCAGTCAAAGACTGTTGATTTGGCAATAGGTCAATAAATTGAGATTTGCACCCTGGAGGGAGTTGGTCAACTGATTTATCTGAAAGTTTGGTGGTTTAGCTAGCTAGTAGAGCCTTGAATCATCAACACAATGAAAACACAATTGTAATAAAATTAATGAAATTTATTAACAATAGATATGCAAGAGTAAATACAACACTAGTGATAAACCAACAAATGAATACACACTGCTAATAGATAATAGGCAACTAAATGTGAAAGAAGATACCAAATAAAGTGTAGAAACTAACAAAATGGAATGAACGCAGAATGGTAGAATGCAATGCTGTTGAGCTAAAAGTAGCAATATAAGAGGTTTCTATGGTAATGTTGTCTATGGGAAACCCACTTAATGGCTCTGGTAGGTTTAATGATAAATAACTGCGTATTTATCTCGGAACAAACAATATAGCTATCATTTGTAATGCTGACCACAAGTAAATGTTATCTAAACAGGTTAGAAAACATAGGCTGCAGGTATAAACTAAGCCAAGGTCTTTAGGAAAGAGGTTTGGTAAGTTTATAGTTACGTTCCACTTGGTCGGGTGATCAGTCCGGTGGCAGAGACGTCTTCCACTGGTAGTGCAGGTTGCGTACAGTGGGGAGGGCACTGAGTTGCGTTCCAGTAGCCGTCGATGCGCTGACCTGGAGGATGCTGAACTTCTGTTGTGCCGAGGTGGTCCTTAGAGCATGGACCAGGCAGCTGGGTCAGATGGATTCTTACAGGGTCCTTTGCAGCAGGGCTGCGTAGTTAAGGATCCGTGTGTTCAAGGCAGTGTCTGCCAATGTGGAGGTCCTTTGCGGACTGGGCTGCGCTGCTTTCGGAGTGGCAGGAGTCAGACGGGGTCCGTCACTACTGGGTCCTTTGCAACTGAAGGGCAGCCGAATTCAGTATAGAAGGTTTACTCAAGAGCTGAGTGGAACCTTAGCTGTCTTGAAGTCTCTTTCCTCGTCAGGCCAGAAACTCAGGACCTTGTATCTGCTAATGTCTTAACCTTGCGGGGTTCAGACTCAGAACGGTGTAGCTGTTAATGTCTCTTCCCTTACGGGACTTAGACGCAGTACAAGGAGTGTCTTTTTGGAGGCTACCTTTATCTCTTTCTGAGGAGGAGGAGATTGGAATCTAGCGCCTCTCCATTCCAGGAATGTGATTGGCCACTTGTGTCTGAGGTGGCCATGGTGTTACCCGCCCTAGTGTGGAACTCATCTGCATATAGTAGAGTACAAAGTTAGACAGTGTCTTTTACAATTTAGCCAATGCAACATTTCTTTACCAAACCTCTTTCAAATTGTTACCCACATTATGAGGAGCAAAAAGAGTCCAAACATGATAGAAAACTGTTGAACAATCACTTATTCATATCATAATATGTTAATACGCCTGCTTCTGTGAACTGTTAGGTTAACAGTCAATGGCCATCAACATACACTGTACTTTATCAAAGGGTGAAGTGAATCTGTTGCAGTTTACATCAATTTAAGGTCCCCAAACATATGTATGAATGGATTTGGATGGATCTTTGTGGCCTTCTTTGTTTCGGCCACTGCTGTTGCATCCTGAAGGAATTTTTATGGCAGTCATTCCCAAACCTTAGGATTGGAGAGGGTCAATCCGTAGTCCAATGAGAAGTCCTCTCTTAGGTGGTCGTGGTTGCAGAAGGTCTCCCTTCCTGTTCTGTTAGAGGTGTCTGGTAGTTGTCTTGGCATCTTATCTGATGTTTCTGAACATTTGTTTATGTTCCTCAACCAAGATCCAATCACAGTGTGGCGCATCTCCCTCCACCCTGGCAGATAGAGAAGGGGGCCTGCCATAAACTGATCCTTGGAATGCCATTTCGACCGTTGTTCACTACAGTGTTGACGTGTTAGTATTTTTAAAATAGTATGAATTTGTATACCTGTAGTGAACTTAATGAACTATATACAAACGTAATATATTTGTAATTATATTATATTTGTTGTATTGTATTTGTTATTACAAGTGCTCTGTAATTGTTATAATCGCACAAATATGGATATATAGCATAAATGGAAAGATTACATAATTTTACATTATAATTAGGTACAGTGTTGTATTTTTGTCTCCTTAGGTCCTCAAACATTCAAAGACCAGTTGGATTTAATTAAGGCAAATGAAGGAAAAAACTGCGAACTATGCAGACAGACAGTGATTGGGTCTGAAGACCACCTGGAAAAGAGGCATTATAAATATGCTGTGCAC
The DNA here is from genome assembly GCF_049309525.1 of Garra rufa. NCBI lineage: Eukaryota > Metazoa > Chordata > Actinopteri > Cypriniformes > Cyprinidae > Garra > Garra rufa. The sequence goes on along the minus strand of NW_027394277.1, from coordinate 2,560,881 downwards.
TTTAAAGATGGTGATTTTGGTGAGAACGTGTTGGTTTTGTAACATATTTTATTAATTAAGTTATTAGTTGTATTTTATAGTTTTTACCTGTTCTTCTACAGTTCTTTTCACAGTACCATGCTTTTGCGCCAAAATCGACAAATTAAAAAGAAGTCACTGGCATTGTTTTAAGTGTGACAGGATTTTACAGAGGCGAAATGCCTATGAAGACCACCTGCAGAAACATGGTAGGAGCTATGCTATTACTTAATTATTATTCATGCTATTACCAAACAAATTACCTACTAAAATACATTTTTTCACTAACTTAATATACATGTTTTGCAGGTTGCATGGTAACACCTTTTAAAGACTTGTCAAAAAAAAAGTATGCACTTGTTTCTTGTATGTTTGCATAGCTTTCTTTGTTTATTGGTATTTCAAGGATACATTACAACATGTTTTCATAATACTCAAACTATTGTTCACAGATATGGCTTAGTCTTGGTTTTCTGAAACTGCTCCTGTAATGTTTTTTAGGTGAGCATAAGAAAACTGATGAAAAAGCAGAGAGTGCTCCTGTGGTCCAGGAATTTCTGTGTACACACTGCTCATCATCTTTTGCCACAGCAGGGAGTCTTCGAAGACATGAAAAAGACTTTCATGCTACATCAGAGCCTGTGTACTGTGTTGATGTAGAGCAAGGTGTCTTCATAACAGCAAAAAATAGTAGAGGCCAAAGAGTCCCAATACATGTCCAGAAAAGCACCACCTCTCAAGTAATTGCCTGAGAAGTAGCAGAGTGCAGGGAGTTCATGACTCTGGCCAAACTTAGTGGCAAGCCTGGAGCGGAGTGTGAGCATTTGATTAGAGTTCCCCTTCAGTCGAATCACTTCGACGTTACATGGGATCTCGCTTGAGAGACCGATCATCTCTGAGCCTTATATCAAAAGGCCAATTGCAAATTGGCGAGTGGACGTGCGCGGCGGCCACGCCCCCGTACATACGGGTATATAAGATGGCCGCGCGCATCACTCAGTTAGACTATTGCTTTCAGAGCCTTTCTGCTCGAGCCTACAGACTTCAATTGAAGGAAGAAAAAGAAAGACAACGTTCCTGAGCTCTTCTCCGCTGACGTGCTGCCATCTAAAAGAGATTGACTAAAAGAGTGTCTTTGGCAGCCGTCAGCGGTATCCTGCGGGCGGCCGTTTTAACGGCCATTAAAAGCCTCCTGCGCTCCAGCGAGCAGCCCCAGCAGTGCACAGAGTGCCGCGGTTCCTCCCTGGGCAGACCAGGATCTATAAGAGCAATTTCTCACGGCCGTGAAGCGTCCTTTTCAGGATGGTATTCCGGCCGTGCGCTACTGGATGTGGCAGTTTCCTCACTTCTGAGGACGGACATGAACGCTGCCTCACATGTCTGGGCTTAGAACATGCTGAGGCAGCGTTCACGGATGGTTCATGCGAGCATTGTGAGTGCATGACCATGGTCACGCTGAAAAACCGCCGCTCTTTTGCGAGACGGCTCCCCTCTGCGCCCCGCGTTAAGCCGTCAGTGCTTTTCGGCCGCCGTGGCGAGGCAAAGGGGGGATTTAAAGGTTACGGTGCAGAACGCGCCGCCGGCTTCCAAAGCCCCGCGGCCGTCTGCACCCCAGCGTGGCCCCGTTGAGTGGCCAGAGCAGTATGCTTCCCCGGTATCCGGGCCGAGCATCTCCTTTGGCGCTCCACCAGAGGAAGAGATGTCTGTCGCTGCGTCAGAGGGTGAGTCTGACGGCGAGGCGGATATCTCGCCGGGCCAGCGCCCTCCCGTGGTTGCTGCTCCGGCTGACATGGACGCTGAGCTGTCAGCTATGCTCCTCCGTGCCGCCAGGGGGATCGGCCTCGAGGTGTCAGATCTACCTCCTGCCGATCCCTCTAGGCTTGGCGACTGGTTCCTGAGGGGGGCGCCTGCGGTTCCGCCGCGCCCTCCCTCCGTTCCATTCTTTCCGGAGGTGCATGAGGAGCTGGTCAAAACCTGGCGGGCGCCGTTTTCATCGCGTCTCTGCCCCAGCTCCTCCCCCCTCGCCACCCTCGATGGCGGGGCAGCCCGGGGATACGAGTCGGTTCCCCAGGTGGAGCGCGCTGTCGCGGTGCATCTGTGCCCGCGTGGCGCCACCACCTGGCGGGACCGGCCGCATCTACCCTCAAAAGCGTGTGAGCGCTCGTCCGCCCTTGCGGGCCGCGTCTACCGCGCTGCTGGACAGGCTGCCTCTGCCCTCCACGCCATGGCCACCTTACAGGTCTACCAGGCGCAGGCGCTGAAACAGCTGGACGAGGGTGGTCCTGATCAAGAAGTGATGCAGGAACTCCGCGCCGCCACCGACTTCGCCCTTCGAGCGACGAAGGTCACGGCGCGGTCTCTTGGTCAGGTGATGTCCACGGCTGTGGTCCAGGAGTGACACTTGTGGCTCAATCTGGCTCAGATGGCGGACGCCGACAAAGCTCGCTTTCTCGACGCCCCCATCTCCCAGAGCGGCCTGTTCGGCGACACTGTCGAGGATTTTGCCCAGCAATTCTTGGCAGTCCAGAAGCAGACGGAGGCCATCAAACATATCCTGCCCCGCCGCGAAGTCAACATCCCGCCGCCGGTGGCCCCGCCTCCGCCTGCCCGTCGCCGAGGGCGCCCCCCTGCGGCCAGTAGGTCTACTCCAGCTCCCGCCGAGGGTCACGAAGCCGGGATGGCTACCCGGCGCAGAGCCGGCCGCAGGAGAGCGGCGCCGCCCGCCTCTCAGGGACCGGCCAAGAAAACCCCCCGCAAGAAATCTGCGAGGCGTCCCTGATGCGGGCAACCCAGAGGTGGTGGAGATTGCTCTTCGGGGGACAGTGACATCAACTTCCCCACTCCTGGTGGAGGGCCGGGAGCTTCTGTGCACACAGAACTTAACATCGCCGCCGGCCTACGGGTCGGCGGTACCCACTTTTTCACAAAAAGAGCAAATTTCCTCACCTCTGGGGCCTCGGCCCCGAGTTCCCCTCTCGAGCAGAACTTACACTCCTCGACGTCGGACTCGGAGCCCGGCATCGCCAGCGCGGGATCCAGGGAAGAAGGTAAGCGCTGCTTTTCGCGGCCAGACTCTCCCCCAGAACTCAGCGTTCTCTGGGGTCAGTCCCCTTCCCCCCGCCCCCTTAGGCTGCCCCACCGCGGTCACGTCGGTCAAAGTTCCCTTGATACCGCTAGCGAGCCGGTTGAAGGCGTGGCTTCAGCTCCCCAACCCCTCGCGGTGGTTGATACGGACGGTACGTCTCGGCTATGCGATTCAATTCGCCAGGCGTCCGCCCAGGTACAGAGGTGTCCATTTTACTACTGTCCATTCGGACACGCACGCCACTGTCCTGCGTGCGGAGGTTGCAGTCCTACTGGCGAAGGACGCAATCGAGCCAGTCCCTCCAGCCGAGATGAAGTCAGGGTTTTACAGTCCCTACTTCATCGTGCCCAAAAAGAGCGGTGGGTTAAGACCCATCCTGGACCTCAGAGCTCTGAATCGGTCCCTTCTCAGGCTGCCGTTCAAGATGCTCACGACGAGACGCATGCTAACCTGCATTCGTCCCCAGGATTGGTTTGCAGCCATCGACCTGAAGGACGCGTACTTTCACGTCTCGATCCTTCCTCGTCACATCCCTTTCTTCGGTTTGCCTTCGAAGGCCGAGCGTATCAGTACAAGGTCCTCCCATTTGGCCTGTCCCTCTCTCCCCGCGTCTTCACCAAGGTTGCGGAAGCCGCTCTGACCCCTCTTTGGCAGTCGGGGCTTCGCATTCTCAACTATCTCGACGACTGGCTCTTGGTAGCTCACTCACGAGATCTGCTGTGCGAGCAGAGGGACCTAGTGCTCCGGCACCTCAGCCATCTGGGCCTTCAGGTCAACCGAGGAAAGAGCAAACTCTCCCCAGTGCAGAGGATCTCTTTTCTCGGCGTGGAGCTGGACTCGATCAATATGACAGCCCGCCTCACAAACGAGCGTGCGCAGTCGGTGCTGAGATGTCTGGACTTATTCAGACACAAACCAGCGGTCCCTCTCAAAACTTTTCAGAGGCTCCTGGGGCATATGGCAGCTGCAGCCGCGGTCACGCCGCTGGGCTTGCTTCATAATGAGACCGCTTCAGCGCTGGTTACACGATCGAGTCCCAAGACGGGCATGGCACCGTGGCACACTTCGGATTGGCGTTTCCCCGCAGTGTCGCCGCCTTTTCAGCCCGTGGTCAGACCCTGTCTTCCTTCGGGCCGGAGTTCCCTTGGGACAGGTTTCCAGGCATGTCGTGGTGCACACAGATGCCTCCACCACGGGTTGGGGTGCTATATGCAACGGGCAAGCAGCCTCGGGCTCCTGGATAGGACCTCAGCTGCAGTGGCATATCAATTGCCTCGAGTTGTTGACCGTGCTTCTGGCCCTTCGTCGCTTCCGATCGACGCTGCGTCAGAAGCACGTGCTTGTTTACACCGACAGCACTGCGACTGTGGCGTATATTAATCGCCAGGGCGGCCTTCGCTCACCTCGCATGTCACAACTCGCCCGCCGTCTGCTCCTTTGGAGTCAAACGTGGCTGAAATCGCTGCGTGCCATTCACATTCCAGGGGAACTCAACCGTGCAGCGGATCAGCTCTCACGGCAGTCCACCCACCCCGGAGAATGGCGGCTCCACCCCGAGACAGTCCAGCTGATTTGGAGTCGATTCGGCCAGGCTCAGATAGATCTGTTCGCCTCCCCCGAAACCTCCCACTGCCAGCTCTTTTTCTGTCTGACCCAGGCTCCCCTCGGCAGAGACGCCCTGGCACACAGCTGGCCTCCGGGGCTCAAGTACGCCTTTCCCCCAGTGAGCCTCCTTGCACAGACCCTGTGCAAGATCCGGGAGGACGAGGAGAAGGTCTTGCTGGTCGCGCCTTATTGGCCCACCCGGACCTGGTTTCCAGAACTCATTTCCCTCGCGGCAGCCCCTCCCTGGAAAATCCCCTTGAGGAAAGACCTTCTTTCTCAGGGGATGGGCACGATTTGGCACCCGCGTCCCGACCTGTGGAACCTTCATGTCTGGCTCCTGGACGGGACGCGTCAGACCTCGCCGGCCTTCCCCAGGCTGTGAGAAACACCATCATTCAGTCCCGAGCCCCCTCTACCAGGCAGGCTTATGCTCTGAGGTGGGGTCTGTTCGTTGACTGGTGCTCCTCTCGAGATGAGGACCCCCAGAGATGCACGATTGCAGTAGTGCTTTCCTTCCTGCAAGAGAAGTTGGAGCGCAGGCTGTCCCCTTCGACTCTCAAAGTCTACGTCGCTGCTATTGCGGCGTATCATGACGCAGTAGATGGAACATCCCTAGGTAAGCACCCACTGGTCGTGAGGTTCCTTAGAGGTGCCCGGAGACTTAATCCTCCCAGACCGCACCTCATACCCTCTTGGGATCTCTCCGTCGCCCTCCGTGGCCTACGGGACGCCCCATTCGAGCCACTTGCCTCAGTTGAGCTAAAATTTCTGTCTCTTAAGACAGCGCTCCTGACTGCACTGGCCTCCATCAAGAGGGTAGGGGACCTACAAGCTTTCTCTGTCAACGAAACGTGCCTTGAGTTCGGGCCCGGAGATTCTCACGTCACCTTGAGACCCCGGCCCGGTTATGTGCCCAAGGTTCCCACCACGCCCTTCCGCGATCAGGTGGTGAACCTGCAAGCTCTGCCCCCGGAGGAGGCAGACCCAGCTTCTGCGCTGCTCTGCCCCGTTCGTGCTCTGCGTACTTACGTAGACCGTACTCGGCACTTCAGGCGCACCGAGCAGCTCTTTGTCTGCTTCGGAGGTCAGCAGAAAGGGAATGCTGTCTCCAAACAGAGGTTGGCCCATTGGGTGGTAGAAGCCATCTCCCTATCTTACTTATATCAGGGAGAGCCATGCCCCTTAGGTGTTCATGCCCACTCCACTAGGAGTGTTGCCTCATCCTACGCGTTGGCTCATGGCGCCTCACTAGCGGACATTTGTAGAGCTGCGGGCTGGGCGACATCCAACACCTTCGCTAGGTTTTACAACCTCCGCGTAGAGGCCGTATCCTCCCGTGTCTTGACATAAGACTTAGGCGAGCGGGAGGATGGCTGGTGTCGGCTTGCTGCGCCATTCCCACGGGGATCCGTGCGCTATTTCCCAGAATGTTCCCTCCGGCGAACCCTGGGTCCTCCGCGCCCCGCAGTCCGGCCTAGATGCGGAGTAGTCCCTGACTGTGATCCTGCCTGGGTCTCCTTCGCCCCGCAGGTTGTGGCTTAGTTTTTATTATTCCAGCGGAGGAGACCGCTGTTTCCCTCGTGTATCCCTAAAAACCTTTATGGATATATTGAATTATTCTCATTTCCACATGTAAAGATTTCATGTGCTCCGCCCCCCCAACCCATGCTTCAGTACAACTGGCATCCCTGGAAGGGCCCCCTTATTGGGCCTCAGGGCGTTGGGAAGGTTACGTTACACTTCGCCTGCCGGCACGTATACTTGTCAGCACGTGAAGTCGTTGCGTAACGCGGCGTCAGGGTCGTGGCCTTTTCCATAGGGCTAGTTCCCATGTAACGTCGAAGTGATTCGACTGAAGGGGAACGTCTAGGTTACGAAGGTAACCCACGTTCCCTGAAGGAGGGAACGGAGACGTTACATTCCCCTGCCACGCCCTGGCGTCGCGCTGACGCCGGCTCGATCGGCTCTTCAGCAAAAGCCTAACTGAGTGATGCGCGCGGCCATCTTATATACCCGTATGTACGGGGGCGTGGCCGCCGCGCACGTCCACTCGCCAATTTGCAATTGGCCTTTTGATATAAGGCTCAGAGATGATCGGTCTCTCAAGCGAGATCCCATGTAACGTCTCCGTTCCCTCCTTCAGGGAACGTGGGTTACCTTCGTAACCTAGACGTTTCTTCTGCTCCACCATACATTCCTCCTGAACCTCTGAAAGAGGAATGCATAAAGAATATGCAAGAAAAAGGATTGATTTCCACCACCAGAATGACAGAGTGCATAGAACACAACAATTCAGCATCAGAAAAGGGGATCTGCTCAGTCTTTCCAATTTTCTATGAGAAACATGAATATTCAGGAAGATTTGTATACTTTTCAGTTTATTCAGGAAGGAAGGAAAGATGGTGCCTCTTTGGACGGACGAGAGTGTCATTTGACAAATTGATAGGGCACTGGTATTGCCTTTGTAAAGCCACAAAGAAGCAGTATAGATGTCAAGAAAGAGAAGATTTAGTAAAAGAGAGTTCTAGAACAGACAGTGACTTGTCAGGGGACCCCTCTGAAAATGAAGAGATTGGAGTTGGTGTTGTAGGAGAAGGATTGAAGAAGCACCAATTGGTTGCAATGACCAACTATCTCTGGGAAAAAAAACGAATTCCAGAAAATTTGCCACAAGAATTAAGGACTCAGGCAAGTCAGATCCCGAAAAGGTTTGAGCCCACAGAGCAAACATGTCCTTATTGCCCTGGGCCAACCCCACCAGGTCTCACAGAACCTGTGGTTGTCACAAGGAATGCATCAGTTTATGACATATCTTCAGTGAAGAAAGGTTTGTACATTAAATAAAAAAAGCAAACATTAGTAAATGTGCCAAATACCACCCACAAACATGCTTTTTTTCTCTCTTCTAATAAAGGTGTTGCAGTGTGTGTAAAGAATTGCCCGATCTGCAAAACACCAGTCAGGTTTCAAGAGTACACTGCAGGATTTCACAATTTTAACAACAGTATTATTTTGACAACTCGTCTTTGTGCAATGATGACATCTGCTATAAAGGTAAGAAAAAGATTCATTAAAAATGTATACAATTAATTAATTAATTTGGTTTATGTATTAAAATGTTTGAAATTCTTAATTAAAAGTAATAGTTATAAAAATGTTTGCAATTATTAATTAATTAAATATTTTTTATTAATGAATTAATTACAATTATTATTTATTAAAACTGATTTAAAAATTATTAACATTTTGCAGTTGTTATGTACAGTATCTCAAAAATGTCTCTCTCTCTTTTTTAAACACACTTTGAAGACAAACACAGCCATTGGACGATTTCTGTCAATGCTGGAGGACCTCCTTGCAGTAACAATTCACCACAATACCCTGAGGAAAGCCTTTTTTCATTTCTGGGCAATGACCAGATTTACTTATGACTTTTCTTGCATTCGTTGTGGCCATGAGCCACCTATTTTAATTGCAGACAGCAATTGGAAGGTGGCTTTTGATCTACCTGGTAAGTTATTTATTGAAATTACATACTACTAATAATAAGTACATTAGAATTAAATAGGGAAATAATGATAGCCAATTTTCAAATTTGTATTTTTTTTCTTACTAGTCAATCTCCTGAAGAGGCCTTGTACTGAGAATGTTGAACAAAGTGACCTCAGTGTCAATGTCGATGAGAGATGGTCTTCATTAGAAAAGGAGCTAATTTGTGTTGGTTTCTGTTATGGTAAAAAAAAAAACACACGAACAAACATTGATTTATGGTGTATGTTATGATCAAATGAATTGTCATTAAAATACTACAGAAATGACAAGATAAATAATGTGGCCCTTCTCCCTATATCATAGAAACAAAGGAGAGAAACCCTTTCTCCAGTGACCTATCCTATTCATCTTTTGCCCCCTGGCTTGGATCATCCTGCAGAGCTGGAACAGTTGTTCCAAAAGCAGAGATCCTCAAAGGGTTTTCAGACCGTCTAAGTGACAAGTCCCCTCCTGTACATTCACATGCTGTTGAAGACACAGTACTAAAACTGATTGAATCAAAAAAGGTATTTTTCCACCATATTTATTTCTTTTAAACATGTTATTTTGAAGTAAAAAATAAGTTTTACATTTCTTCTTCAAGCCGTCCAAAAACGAGCTGCTGGCAGCATGTGCACAGCTTGGAGTATCTGCTGCTGGCTCTGCCTCTGACATAATTAATCGCTTGGAGGAGCTACTTCTTTACAAAGACGTTTACCCTAAAATGTTCATTAAACTACAAAAAACTGGAAGTATGGCAACTATGCAATTTTGTATGTTGTACATTGAAGGAGAAATGTATTAGCTTTTGTCAATTATTTTTTAGGTGGCGTTCTTCATGTTGGCTGCCCACATGCTGTCGTGTATTGTTGTTTCCCTCTTTGGTGGCAAGAGTCAGCAAGGGACCACGTCGATGCGCTTCTGAGTTTAAAAACTCCACCAACCATATATTTCAGATGTGGCTGGGCGTGTTGCAAGACATGCAAATAACAGAACTCGGCAGGCATTTTTCAGACCTTTTGATGGCCGACTCTGTGAAGCCACTGCTGAAAATGTGGCCAAGGCCTCAGCCAAGGAGCTTGTCGTGAATTTACAATGGGTAAAAACCATGAAGGAAGGTGGACGTGTCCACAGTGAAAATGATGGTGCCACAGAATCACTAGACAAACCTCACCCCATCACTGGAACCTCAGATAGATTTTCTTTGTATGACCGCTTTCATCAGCGTAATCAAAAACAGGAAAAAGAGAAACTGAGAAGCCTTGACCTTGTCCCAGAACTTACTGGACTCATCAACTCTTCCATGGCAGAACAACTTAATCGAGAACTCGCCAATTCTCGATATTTCCTGTGTCAGCTTAAAGATGTCCATTTCATGTTTGCACTTCGTTTGGTGTTCCATTTACACAACACACAAATTAACAGATCATTTATGGACAAAATGGTAAGACAGACGCAAGGATCAGCTGAAGTTGGTCCAGATGGAAGACTGTGCCTCTTCACTGCATGTGAGACTAATAGAAATCTTATTTTAAATTGTGCATTTAAGCTTTTAAAGGTCCCATATCGTACACATTTCTGGAGGTTTATTTTATTTGTTGATGTCCTTAAGAATATATATTTGCGGTATAAGTGCCAAAATCCATCTCAATATATTTTTACAGCTCCTTTTTTAGGAGCTCTGTCAAAAACAGGTCGATTTTGGCCCATCTAATTAATATTCATGAGCCTCTCTTCTGATTGGCCTGTTGTTTTCTGAGTGACGCACAACCAGGCCAATCACAGGTAACTACGGTCATGTATGCTGTAAGCGTAAGCGAGCTCAGAGCAATAGAGAGAGCTGATACTCAACAGGATATTTTAGAATGATCATTAATGTTTTTTCTTTTACAAACACCGAATGCAGTAGGCTACATAACTGTTGCTTTAATAAAGCCCCTTTCACAATGCGCGCTGATTCTGGAAAATTACGGGAACTGTGTGAACCAAAGCCAGAACCTAAAGGCATTGTTGTAGTAATGATGCACGTTATCAAGCGACTCTTCACAACGAAAAATAACATTACATGCAAAGTGGAATGAAGCAGCGATCATCAGGCAGAGCCAGCTCCTCACTATCAGCGCTGAAGCACAGTTTGTTCAGGTTAGTTTCAGTTTAGTGAAACGTACGCGTCGCATTACATCTCACATCCAAACGTCACATGTCTTTATGGTTTGTGTGTAAAGCATGCACAGATTCCGGAAAACAACTGTGAATGAACCAAATTAAACAATTCCGGAACAAATCGTGGGACACATTATCCGTGTATTTACCGGAATCGCTGTGTGAAAGAGGCTGAAGTTGACGTGCCGCTGGTCTCTTATATTAACGTTGTTCTGAAGCCTGTGTAATGATAGTAGCTTGACATCTATCGACTGAACAGGGTTTTCTCAACTTGTTTTCCTGTTGTTGTTGCTCAATGGAATGGATGCGTTGTTGTCTGGGGGTTTGACAAAAGGAGGGTGGGACGTTGGTTTGTGACTGAAGGCGGTGACTTGAGTCGATCGGACGTCACATCGTTACGGAAGTCACAGCTGCTCGTGAAAATGAACAGCTACTTTAAGCAGGCTGTGTGCAGTTTACTGTGGATTGACTGTTTTGAAACTCATATGGTAGTTAGATAGCCCCTAGACCTTAGTTATCATGAAAAAAGCCAGGAAATTTGGATTTTGACGATATGGGACCTTTAAGTTGTGTAAATTCTAATGTAATCGGTGTGTATTGTTACAGATAGAGGCACTCACTCAACATTGCAGAATCCTGAGTGTATCAAAGGAAAAAAGAAAGAATTAATCTCAGAGGAAGGACAACGCTTTAGCACATCACTTTTCCCCATCTTGAAGGAAAACAAGGTTTGTTGCAAGTATTGACTTTTGTTTTAGCACAAATATATTTTTAGTTTCAAATTGTAATAATAATTGTATTATCATTATACATGTTATTATTTGCTTGTAGGCTAAGCTTACTGAATTGTTGTCACGTATCTGGTCTATCCTGTCATCATGTACTCTTGCACCACACTTCATGGACTTCATTTCCCACAAGCCACTGCACTAATCACTGCATTCACCTGCTCTCACTTTACTGATTACCGCTCACAGCTGCACCTCATCACACTGACTGCATTTAAGCTTCTCCCACACACAGCCACTCGGTGAAGTCTTATTGTTCCCTATGGTCTGTATTTCCGAGCGTTTCTTCCCGAGTTTGTTTTCCCTGTGTTTTGATTCCTGGACTCCCTCCCGTGTTTGATTCTTGCTGCCAGCCCTGACCTTTCTGCCTGTTTTTGAACACGATTTCTGCTTGCCCCTTTGTGTTTGTTGTGTTTGAAATAAATGCTGCAAATGGATCCGCACGTCTCTGACCCTCCTTGTGACAGAAGACTTCGCCGCACCAGGATCCAGCAGCCTTATCCCACCACCAGCGCAAACATGGACCCAGTCAACCAGCTACTTAATCTGCGACAGGGAGATCTACCCATTGATGAATATGTTCACCAGTTTTGTGAGTTGTCCAAGGAACTACCATTTTACGATGAAGCGTGGCTTAGGGGCCTATTTCGTTATGGACTTAATGAACCTGCTAAATCTATGCTGCCTGGAGGGGAATTTAACTGCTCGCTACAGGACTGTATGCAGTATGCGCTGTTGCTATGTGGCTCACCGTTAACTGTGGGTGTTTTAGAGGAGCCACAGCACAAGATGTCTGCCCTTCCAGAGCCTGTTCACAACATGGCTGCCACGCCAGAATCTGCACCCAAGGTGGCTGCCGCCACGCCCAAATTTGCACCCAAGACTTATCAAAGATTCATGTCTAGCGTGGAGGACCCACCGCTGCTGTCGGCTCGAGCAGCTGGTCTCCCAACCAGCCTTCCAGAGCCTCCGCTGGTCCCGCCCGGCCTTCCAGAGCCTCCGCTGGTCCCGCCCGGCCTTCCAGAGCCTCCGCTGGTCCCGCCCGGCCTTCCAGAGCCTCCGCTGTCTCAGCCCAGTCTTCCAGAGCCTCCGCTGTTTCAGCCCGGCCTTCCAGAGTCTCCGCTGGTTCAGCCCGGCCTTCCAGAGTCTCCGCTGGTTCCGTCCGGCCTTCCAGAGTCTCCGCTGGTTCCGTCCGGCCTTCCAGAGTCTCTGCTGGTTCCGTCCGGCCTTCCAGAGCCTCCGCTGGTTCCGCCCGGCCTTCCAGAGTCTCCGCTGGTTCCGCCCGCTGGTTCCGCCCGGCCTTCCAGAGTCTCCGCTGGTCCCGCCCGGCCTTCCAGAGTCTCCGCTGGTCCCGCCCGGCCTTCCAGAGTCTCTGCTGGTCCTGCCCGGCCTTCCAGAGCTTCCGCTGGTTCCGCCCAGCCTTCCAGAGCCTCCGCTGGTTCCGCCCAGCCTTCCAGAGCCTCCGCTGGTTCCATCCAGTCGTCCTGAAATTCCTGTCTGCCCGGTTCTGGTCACGGAGGCCATGTATGGACTGTGTGGGTTCCCACCCGCCCTCCCTGCTGCTCCAGTCCCGCCACCTCTGTCTCCTGACAGTCCCTCTGCTCACCCACATCCCACCTTCGGTGCAGAGGACTCGCAGTGGGATTGCCAGTCTCCATCGATGTCCAGACTGAAGGATCCCTCACCATCACCTCCAGTCTCAGAGTCCCGGACTCCACCTCGGCCCTCCGACCCTGCGGCTCCACCCCGGCTCTGTGCTCCCTCGTCTCCGTTGTCAGTCGTCGCCCCACCTTCGCCTCTGGACTCTACTCCTCCGGCTGCGCCTCGTCACTCCGTCCTGCCGGCTCTGTGGACCTCCTCCCTCCAGTGGGCACAGCCTCGATCCTCTGTCACTCCGGCTCCGCTGCGTGCCTCCGGACCTCCATCTCCGCCGGGGTCGCCAGAGCCTTGGGTTCCGCCTTGGTCCTCCGGATCCTCTGTGTCACCCAGGACCATCGACTCTCCAGTTTCGCCTCGGGCTCCACCGGCTCCACCTCCGTCGGTCGGCCCCAGGCAGGAGCCAACCCTTCCTCCACCATGGCTTCTCCCTCCGTCGGCTCCGCCTCAGTTCGTGGTTCCAGTACCCCTACATGGACCTGGCCCTCCATCCCTCCCCCTGTTCCGCCTCCGCTCCACCACCCTCCAGGTTGTATTAGGTGGTTAGAGCGTCTGGAAGCCGCTCCTTGGGGAGGGGCTCTGTCACGTATCTGGTCTATCCTGTCATCATGTACTCTTGCACCACACTTCATGGACTTCATTTCCCACAAGCCACTGCACTAATCACTGCATTCACCTGCTCTCACTTTACTGATTACCGCTCACAGCTGCACCTCATCACACTGACTGCATTTAAGCTTCTCCCACACACAGCCACTCGGCGAAGTCTTATTGTTCCCTATGGTCTGTATTTCTGAGCGTTTCTTCCCGAGTTTGTTTTCCCTGTGTTTTGATTCCTGGACTCCCTCCCGTGTTTGATTCTTGCTGCCAGCCCTGACCTTTCTGCCTGTTTTTGACCACGATTTCTGCTTGCCCCTTTGTGTTTGTTGTGTTTGAAATAAATGCTGCAAATGGATCCGCACGTCTCTGACCCTCCTTGTGACAATTGTACTCCACTGTGCAAAATGATATGTCTGTCCTTGTGCAAATTGACAACTGTATAATAACAGTTAAGGACCTACAGACAATCTATCCAGCACAGTCTATTTCACTTGAATCAGAAGACATCCTACCTAACCAACCATGGCTGACTGATGATGTATGTACGGTACTTATTTGTATGTTAATGTGTGTGTGTAAGAAAAAACATATTAACACATTTTTATCTGTAATAGGCTGTTAATACTAGAGTAGCACAGCTTGCATCTACAACACCCAATGTGAGTATATATACTAGATCTTTTTAGATATTTAAAAAGAATTACTTATTGCATTATTTATAACTTTCTGAAAGGTCGTGATGCTCCCGACATTTATATTTATTTGCTGGTGGAGAGACTGGATCACTCAAAAAAAAAATATCCCCTCGAAATTTATCATGCTTGAAGGTATACATTTCTTGCACGTGTATATATGTATGAATTTATTGACTGTTTTATAATTAATGTTAATAATTTTACTGAATGTATTTTTTTATTTTGAAAAGAACCTTAAAACCAGTGACACTGTAGTTTTTCCTCGATGTGTCAGTCGCAAAGAGAACCCTGAGATCGGGGACCACTTCATTATGTGGGTTAGTTGAAATATTGAGATCCTACGAATAGCTTTTAACATGAACTATTTTCTGTGTATTTTAAGTATATTTATTTTTCCTTTTTCATATTTTTATAGGTGTTATGTGGTCAAAGTCATGAGCTCCGGGTGTTTGATTCCATGGGGCTTTACAAAGACATACCAAAACAACATATGGAAATACTTTGGTAATATGTTTGGCCTCCTTCTTTTTAAAGTTTCTGTGCTTCAGCATAAATAGCCATATATATAAAGCACATTGACCATACAGCCAATGTATATTAAATTAAAAGTATTAAAAGTATTTTTGTGTACTGTTATGTGATACTGTAACCATCTGTGACTTCTATTATTTATCTTTGACTAGTCTATTACATAGTGTACAGTATATTTCACATTAATATAAAGGTAGGGTAATTTTAATTGATATTCAATATAAATGAGCAGTCTATTAGAATGCATTTTATTTCATTCAGATCTGCATTGCCTAATTCTGTTCATTTCCTAATGTTTTTGTCTGTCTCTATGCATCATTTTTTTCACCAGTCATGCCTTCAGTAACACATGGAATCTTGCTGATTGGACAATCTCTTATCCACCACAGTGGCTTCAGAGCCAGATGGATGTAAACAACTGTGGAGTGTTTGTATGCACTGTAAGAATGTAATAAATATGATGTTTTATGCTTGTAATAAATTTGTACTGTAAGCTCTCTTTTTACAAAATTGTTTTTATTTCATCAGTTGAGTGGCACAGTTAAAGACACACTGATTAATACACCACTAACATGTTATCTTTAATTTTTGTTCACCTTAAACAGATGGCAGAGATGGAGCTGAAGGGGTACACTCTGACCAAAGAGAGCATTGGTCTGTCACAAACACAATATCTACGAGAATACCATGCAACAGTCTTAGTAAAAGATGTTGTTGTAGAGGTTAGTTGTCCTATTTGTAAAGATTGCTTTTTTGAATGTTTGAGACTACTAATTGACAGGAACAGAACATTACTAACAATATTGTTTTTCACTATAGGACTCAATGAAAAACCCAGAAAAACCAATGCAATGCATGGCTGGTGACTTGCGTGTGTGCTGTTTCCAAAAAGTGGGCGAAGGGTAGGCCTTCTTGCCTTTTTTTTGTTTTTTTTTGTTAATATAATCTTAGTTAATACATGTATTATTCAATGTGTATCTAATTTACATTACCAGGCCATTGTACCCCAGTGTTGTAAAGATCCTGTGGGTACAGTGTGACTTGTGTTTGGGCTGGCTACACACAGATTGTGCTGGAGTGAAAGAAGCTGAGGCCAAAAAAGGAACTTTTAAATGTGGATGTGGATGTGATTTGACACAGCCATACGCCTTTGATAGGTAAGTTTAAGTTGGAAAGATTATTTCTTTCATACAAAAAAAGATTGTTCCATTATTAAAAAACATGGAGTTGGATCATGGTTTATCCCAGGATTACATTTTATTTTTATTTTCACCTAAATACCATGCTGGAAAAAACCTTTTGTGGTGCACCTGGCTCATTGTCATTTTCTCTTAAGATGATTAGCAACTATTCTATACCAAAGTCCCTTTAGAGCAAGTAATTTAAATCGTCTCATAAATGTGGTTTCTTTTGCTCAAATACCATTAAAAAAGCTTGTTTTTCAAGCTCGATCAGCCAGTGCACATGCACAGCCCTAAGTGTGCATCTCAGATTGTTAACTGTTTCTACAGCAACTGAGAATTCTAACAGCAGCTGCAGTGATGTGATGATGATTAGCTATTGGCTCTTTTATTCAGATTGGCCATACTGAGCTTTGCATTTTTCCCCATTCAAAACTTCAGGAGTGACAAGTCTTGGGTATTCTGTAGTCTTTGTTCTATACCGTGTTTTTTTTTGTTCTTTGCCATGTCATAACCTGATTTTGATCAAATTTACATAATTGTTTGTTTGTAGCACTCAGAAGGCTTTGAGACTTGGAATTGAGAACATAATCTCAGATGAGGACATACAAGTGAGTATCAAATCATAAACATTTTTGAACACACACACAAACACGTTATATTTTTAATGTTTTTTTTTTTTTTAAAGAAGTCTCTTCTGTTTATCAAGCCTGCATTTATTTGATCCAAAGTGCAGCAAAAACAACTACATTTTGAAATATTTGTTCTCTTTAAAATAACTGTTTTCTATTTGAATATATTTAAAAAATGTATTTTATTCCTGTGATTTCAAAGCTGAATGTTTAGCATCATTACTCCAGTCACACGATCCTTCAGAAATCATTCTAATATTATGATTTCCTACTAAAAAAACATTTATAGTTGTTATTGTTATTGTTGTTGTTATTATTATTATTATTATTATTATTATTATTATTATGTTGAAAACAGCCGAGTAGACTTTTTTTTTAGGTTTCTTTGATGAATAGAAAGTTCTAAAATAGAAATCATTTGTAACATTATAAATGTCTTTATCATCACTTTTCATCAATTTAAAGCATTCTTGCTAAATAAAGTTTCTGTAATTTTGGTGTAGCGTATAATGTTACAAAAGCTTTTTATTTCAGATAAATGCTGATCTTCTGATCTTTCTATTCAAATAATTCTGAAAAAATTTACTCAACTGTTTTAAATATTGATGATAATAATAATAAATGTTTTTGAGCAGCAAATCAGCACATTAGAATGATTTCTTAAGGATCATGTGACTGGAGTAATGATGCTGAAAATGGAACTTTGATCACATGAATAACATTTTTAAATAAATTTAAATAGAAAGCAGTTATATTAAATAGTATATATATTTTACAATTTTACTGTTTTTGCTGTACTCTGGATTAAATAAATGCATGCTTGGTGAGCAGAAGAGAAGTCTTTAAAAAAAAAACATTTTTAACAGACTTTTATTCCCACAGGCTTTACATAAAGCTTTTCACAGTGAGGCTCTCAAATCCTGCCGATTTTACATGTGGAAGCATCCTGAGACATCAATGAAATTCAAGCAGCACTTAAAGCCACAACAGTGCCATTTCAGTCAAAGTGATGTAAGAAGCGAAAGTTTCACATTTTACTTGCTGTATATTTTGAGTTATATTACCACCAGACCGATTCCTTATCCTAAATTATTTAATATTCTCATGTTTAATATTTAATCAAACTTGCTGACAAAATAAAGAGAGCGGTGGATGCAGATGAAGATTTTGAAAACCTAAACTACATCTTTGATGTCATGCTTCCAGAGGTTGGTGGTAATTGTGATTAATGTTGGTTGTTGTTATTGAATGTTTGGTGGTAACATCTTTTCTTTTCTTTTTTTTAAGGTGACTATACTTGTTCTACAAAGACTGGAAAATATTTGCCGCTATGCGGCTGAAGTTTTAATGGCCTCTGGCATGGTTAAGTTTCACTGAATTGAGCTTTGCAAAACCAGCTACCGATTAAAGAAAATTGCCATTGCTTTAACTAACACGCTTGTTGAATGTCTTTTCTGTCTGGGCTTGCTGAAAAAGGTATAAACAGTACATTCTATATGCTACCATTGACTGACATTGGGGGTTAGTTTACAATAACAACTACTAATTCAACTAAAATATAGATATCATTTAATAATGTCATAAGAGGTTCCCAAACATGGCTTTAATATTTAAAAAGAATAATTTATAGACTTATGCAAAAATAAATTAAACTATTTACTAACAATGTGAAAAGTAATTTGTTGTGGAGATGCCTGAATGTTTTGTTAAATTATTTGACTTTCTGTAGCCACATTATACTAGAGATACAGTTTAATACAGTATCTACAGACCCACATTACTCTGCATTGTGAAGAGCCAATGTCAAGTTCCAGTACACTTCTGAATGGTTGGTGCCAGTTGTCATAAAGCCTTTCTGAATGGTAGGTGTCACTTTATAATGGTTTTTGAAATAAATTTTCATGCACAATTATCTGAAATGCCTGGTAAGTGTCAATTAGTGATAGCAGCACATACCTTCTGCAGGTTGGTACAAATTTAACATTACAATTATGGTCACCTATCTGTCTTTTATAATTCGAAATGACACAGCGGAACTGTACATTCTATGCAAAGAAGGGGAAAATGTGAAATCCTGTCAAAAAATGTATTTAGAATATGTATTTAAATAGATTGCAAAAAGAAAAAAAGTTGGCTATATAAAACAAAACGTAAAATAAACCTAAGTACATATGTAAATACACAACACAAATATTGAAAACATGAAAAAGCGTAATGGGTGTTGTACGAAATAATTAATGTAATTAACCCAATGTTTGATAGAAATGTCATAAATATAAGTTCGGCCGTTAAATGCGTGTGTTACACGGTCTACGTTAAACTCCAGCTGACAGCGACAGTGTCACTCGCGGTGCCAGTGTGCCACAGCAGTGGCATGTTCCGTGACAATGACACTGACATAATGCATCGGCAGTTTGGCACATGTCACAAGTGTCACTGGCACATGCCACTCTGCGGTGACACATGTCAGTAAAAACCGGAAGTGTCACTCGAGTGACAGTGACACTGACATAATCCATCGGCACGTCACAAGTGTCACTGGCACTTGCCACTCTGCGGTGACACATGTCACTGAAAACCGGAAGTGTCACTCGATGTGCCACTGAGCAGTGGCATGTGCCAGTGGTTTCCGTGCGTCAGATGCCATGTCACTTGATGTTAATACCGCCTCTCCTTTATTGTCATAATTGCATGATATAAACTCATTATTCTGACTTTTGTGTCATAATTGCATTAGGTAAACTCACTATTCTAACTTTTGTTTTATAATGGCATGATATGATTTCACTATTCTGACTTTATTGCATGATATAAACTCACTATTCTAACCTTTGTGTCATAGTTGCATGATATAATCTAAGTATCCTGTCTTTTTTTTGTCATAGTTGCATGATATAAACTCACTATTCTGACTTTTGTGTCATAATTGCATTATATAAACTCACTATTCTGACTTTTGTTTCATAATTGCATGATTTAAACTAAGTATTCTGACATTTTTGTCATAAAATCAATATTCTGACTTTTTTGACATATATGCATGATATAAACTCAATATTCTGACTTTTGTGTAATAATTGCATTAGGTAAACTCACTATTCTGACTTTTGTTTCATAATGGCATGATATGATTTCACTATTCTGACTTTATTGACATAAATGCATGATATAAACTCACTATTCTGACTTTTGTTTCATAATTGCATGATATAAACTCACAATTCTAACCTTTGTGTCATAATTGCATGATATAAACTAAGTATCCTGACTTTTTTGGTCATAATTGCATGATATAAACTCACTATTCTGACTTTTGTGTCATAATTGCATGATATAAACTCACTATTCTGACTTTTGTGTCATAATTGCATGATAAAAACTGACTATTATGACTTTTGTTTCATAATTTCATTATATAAACTCACTATTCTGACCTTTGTGTCATAATTGCATGATATAAACTCAATATTCTGACCTTTGTGTCATAATTGCATTAGGTAAACTCACTATTCTGATTTTTGTTTCATAATGGCATGCTATGATTTCACTATTCTGACTTTTGTTTCATAATGGCATGATATGATTTCACTATTCTGACTTTATTGACATAATTGCATGATATAAACTCACTATTCTGACTTTTGTGTCATAATTTCATTATATAAACTCAATATTCTGACCTTTGTGTCATAATTGCATTAGGTAAACTCACTATTCTGATTTTTGTTTCATAATGGCATGCTATGATTTCACTATTCTGACTTTTGTTTCATAATGGCATGATATGATTTCACTATTCTGACTTTATTGACATAATTGCATGATATAAACTCACTATTCTGACTTTTGTGTCATAATTGCATGACATAAACTCACTATTCTGACCTTTGTTTCATAATTGCATGATATAAACACACTATTCTGACTTTTGTGTCATAATTGCATTATATAAACTCACTATCCTGACCTTTTTTTCTTAATTGCATGACATCAACTCACTATTCTGACCTTTGTGTAATAATTGCATTATATAAACGCACTATTCTGACTTTTATTTCATAATTGCATGACATAAACTCACTATTCTGACCTTTGTTTCATAATTGCATTATATAAACTCACTATCCTGACCTTTTTTTCTTAATTGCATGACATCAACTCACTATTCTGACCTTTGTGTAATAATTGCATTATATAAACGCACTATTCTGACTTTTATTTCATAATTGCATGACATAAACTCACTATTCTGACCTTTGTTTTATAATTGCATTATATAAACTCACTTTCCTGACCTTTTTTTCTTAATTGCATGACATCAACTCACTATTCTGACCTTTGTGTAATAATTGCATTATATAAACGCACTATTCTGACCTTTTGTGTCATAATTGCATTATATAAACTCACTATCCTGACCTTTTTTTCTTAATTGCATGACATCAACTCACTATTGTGACCTTTGTGTAATAATTGCATTACATAAACGCACTATTCTGACTTTTGTTTCATAATGGCATGATATGATTTCACTATTCTGACTTTATTGACATAAATGCATGAAATAAACGCAATATTCTGACTTTTGTTTCATAATGGCATGATATGATTTCACTATTCTGACTTTATTGACATAAATGCATGAAATAAACTCACAATTCTAACCTTTGTGTCATAGTTGCATGATATAAACTAAGTATCCTGACTTTTTTGGTCATAATTGCATGATATAAACTCACTATTCTGACTTTTGTTTCACAATGGCATAATATGATTTCACTATTCTGACTTTATTGACATAAATGCATGATATAAACGCACTATTCTGACTTTTGTGTCATAATTGCATGATATAAACTCACTATTCTGACCTTTGTGTCATAATTGCATGACATAAACGCACTATTCTGACTTTTGTTTCATAATTTCATTATATAATCTCACTATTCTGACTTTTTTGTCATAATTGCATGATAAAAACTGACTATTATGACTTTAGTTTCATAATTTCATTATATAAACTCACTATTCTGACTTTTGTGTCATAGTTGCATGATATAAACTCACTATTCTGACCTTTGTGTAATAATTGCATTATATAAACTCACTATCCTGACCTTTTTTTCTTAATTGCATGACATCAACTCACTATTCTGACCTTTGTGTCATAATTGCATGATATAAACTCACTATTCTGACTTTTGTTTCATAATGGCATAATATGATTTCACTATTCTGACTTTATTGACATAAATGCATGATATAAACTCACTATTCTGACTTTTGTTTCATAATTGCATGATATAAACTAAGTATCCTGACTTTTTTGGTCATAATTGCATGATATAAACTCACTATTCTGACTTTTGTGTCATAATTGCATGATATAAATTCACTATTCTGACTTTTGTGTCATAATTGCATGATAAAAACTGACTATTATGACTTTTGTTTCATAATTTCATTATATAAACTCACTATTCTGACCTTTGTGTCATAATTGTATGATATAAACGCGCTATTCTGACTTTTTTTTTCTTAATTGCATGACATAAACTCACTATTCTGACCTTTGTGTCATAATTGCATGATATAAACTCACTATTCTGACTTTTGTTTCATAATGGCATAATATGATTTCACTATTCTGACTTTATTGACATAAATGCATGATATAAACTCACTATTCTGACTTTTGTTTCATAATTGCATGATATAAACTCACAATTCTAACCTTTGTGTCATAATTGCATGATATAAACTAAGTATCCTGACTTTTTTGGTCATAATTGCATGATATAAAATCACTATTCTGACTTTTGTGTCATAATTGCATGATATAAACTCACTATTCTGACTTTTGTGTCATAATTGCATGATAAAAACTCAATATTCTGACCTTTGTGTCATAATTGCATTAGGTAAACTCACTATTCTGATTTTTGTTTCAGAATGGCATAATATGATTTCACTATTCTGACTTTTGTTTCATAATGGCATGATATGATTTCACTATTCTGACTTTATTGACATAATTGCATGATATAAACTCACTATTCTGACTTTTGTGTCATAATTGCATGACATAAACTCACTATTCTGACCTTTGTTTCATAATTGCATGATATAAACACACTATTCTGACTTTTGTGTCATAATTGCATTATATAAACTCACTATCCTGACCTTTTTTTCTTAATTGCATGACATCAACTCACTATTCTGACCTTTGTGTAATAATTGCATTATATAAACGCACTATTCTGACTTTTATTTCATAATTGCATGACATAAACTCACTATCCTGACCTTTTTTTCTTAATTTTGCAATTCTGGCTTTATTGCTCACAATTGCGGGTTTATATCATCCATTCCTGAGAAAGAAAGCCTGAATTATGAGTTTATATTGCAATTCTGGCTTTATTTCTCACAATTGTGAGTATATATATGACCCATTTCTGAGAAAGAAAGCCTGAATTATAAAAATTATATTGCAATTCTGGCTTTATTTCTGACAATTGTGAGTATATATCATCCATTTCTGAGAAAGAAAGTCTGAATTATGAGTTTATATTGCAATTATGGCTTTATTTCTCACAATTGTGAGTTTATGTTATCCAATTTTGATAAAGAAAGCCTAAATTATGAGTTTATATTGTAATTCTGGCTTTATTGCTCACAATTGCTAGGTTATATCATCCATTTCTGAGAAAGAAAGCCTGAATTATGAGTTTATATTGCAATTCTGGCTTTATTTCTCACAATTGTGAGTATATATCATCCACTTCTGAGAAAGAAAGCCTGAATTATGAGTTTATTTTGCAATTCTGGCTTAATTTCTCACAATTGTGAGTATATATCACCCATTTCTGAGAAAGAAAGCCTGAATTGTGAGTTGATATTGCAATTCTGGCTTAATTTCTCACAATTGTGAGTTTATGTTATCCATTTTTGAGAAAGAAAGCCTAAATTATGAGTTTATATTGTAATTCTGGCTTTATTGCTCACAATTGCTAGGTTATATCATCCATTTCTGAGAAAGAAAGACTGAATTATGAGTTTATATTGCAATTCTGGCTTAATTTCTCACAATTGTGAGTTTATGTTATCCATTTTTGAGAAAGAAAGCCTAAATTATGAGTTTAAATTGTAATTCTGGCTTTATTGCTCACAATTGCTAGGTTATATCATCCATTTCTGAGAAAGAAAGCCTGAATTATGAGTTGATCTTGCAATTCTGGCTATATTTCTCACAATTGTGAGTATATATCATCATTTTTTTGAGAAAGAAAGCCTGAATTATGAGTTTATATAGCAATTCTGGCTTTAATGCTCACAATTGTAAGTTTATATCATCCATTTTTTTAGAAAGAAAGTCTTAATTATGAGTTTATATTGCAATTCTGGCTTTAATGCTCACAACTGGAAGTTTATATCATCCATTGTTGAGAAAGAAAGCCTGAATTATCAGTTCATATTGCAATTCTGGCTTTATTTCTCACAATTGTGAGTATATATCACCCATTTCTGAGAAAGAAAGCCTGAATTATGAGTTTATATTGCAATTCTGGCTTTATTTCTCACAATTGTGAGTATATATCACCCATTTCTGAGAAAGAAAGCCTGAATTATGAGTTTATATTGCAATTCTGGCTTTATTTCTCACAATTGTGAGTTTATGTTATCCATTTTTGAGAAAGAAAGAAAGCCTCAATTATGATTTTATATTGCAATTCTGGCTTTATTTCTCACAATTGTGAGTATATATCACCAATTATGAGTTTATATTGCAATATATATACTGGCTTTAATGCTCACAATTGTAAGTTTATATCATCCATTTTTGAGAAAGAAAGCCTGAATTATGAGTTTATATTGCAATTCTGGCTTTAATGCTCACAATTGTAAGTTTATATCATCCATTTTTGAGAAAGAAAGTCTTAATTATGAGTTTATATTGCAATTCTTTTTTATCATCCATTGTTGAGAAATAAATCCTGAATTATGAGTTT
Source organism: Garra rufa (assembly GCF_049309525.1). NCBI lineage: Eukaryota > Metazoa > Chordata > Actinopteri > Cypriniformes > Cyprinidae > Garra > Garra rufa. The sequence continues at coordinate 2,536,384 of NW_027394277.1, read as the reverse complement.
ATATTGCAATTCTGGCTTTAATGCTCACAATTGTAAGTTTATATCATCCATTTTTGAGAAAGAAAGCCTGAATTATGAGTTTATATTGCAATTCTGGCTTTATTTCTCACAATTGTGAGTTTAAGTTATCCATTTTTGAGAAAGAAAGCCTGAATTATGAGTTTATATTGCAATTCTGGCTTTATTTCTCACAATTGTGAGTTTAAGTTATCCATTTTTGAGAAAGAAAGCCTGAATTATGAGTTTATATTGCAATTCTGGCTTATAAACTCACAATTGTAAGTTTATTTCAACCATTTTTGAGAAAGAAAGCCTGAATTATGAGTTTATATTGCAATTCTGGCTTTAATGCTCACAATTGGAAGTTTATATCATCCATTTTTGAGAAAGAAAGCCTGAATTATGAGTTTATATTGCAATTCTGGCTTTAATGCTCACAATTGGAAGTTTATATCATCCATTGTTGAGAAAGAAAGCCTGAATTATCAGTTCATATTGCAATTCTGGCTTTACTTCTCACAATTGTGAGTTTATGTTATCCATTTTTGAGAAAGAAAGTCTGAATTATGAGTTTATATTGCAATTCTGGCTTTATTTCTCACAATTGTGAGTTTATGTTATCCATTTTTGTCAAAGTAAGCCTGAATTATGAGTTTATATTGCAATTCTGGCTATATTTCTCACAATTGTGAGTATATATCATCATTTTTTTGAGAAAGAAAGCCTAAATTATGAGTTTATATTGCAATTCTGGCTTTAATGCTCACAATTGTAAATTTATATCATCCATTTTTGAGAAAGAAAGCCTGAATTATGGGTTTATATTGCAATTCTGGCTTTAATGCTCACAATTGTAAGTTTATGTCATCCATTTTTGAAAAAGAAAGCCTGAATTATCAGTTCATGTTGCAATTCTGGCTTTACTTCTCACAATTGTGAGTATATATCATCAATTTTTTAAGAAAGAAAGCCTGAATTATGAGTTTATATTGCAATTCTGGCTTTATTTCTCACAATTGTGAGTTTATGTTATCCATTTTTGAGAAAGAAAGCCTGAATTATGAGTTTATATTGCAATTCTGGCTTTATTTCTCACAATTGTGAGTTTATGTTATCCATTTTTGAGAAAGAAAGAAAGCCTCAATTATGATTTTATATTGCAATTCTGGCTTTATTTCTAACAATTGTGAGTATATATCACCAATTATGAGTTTATATTGCAATATATATACTGGCTTTAATGCTCACAATTGTAAGTTTATATCATCCATTTTTGAGAAAGAAAGCCTGAATTATGAGTTTATATTGCAATTCTGGCTTTAATGCTCACAATTGTAAGTTTATATCATCCATTTTTGAGAAAGAAAGTCTTAATTATGAGTTTATATTGCAATTCTTTTTTATCATCCATTGTTGAGAAAGAAATCCTGAATTATGAGTTTATATTGCAATTCTGGCTTTAATGCTCACAATTGTAAGTTTATATCATCCATTTTTGAGAAAGAAAGCCTGAATTATGAGTTTATATTGCAATTCTGGCTTTATTTCTCACAATTGTGAGTTTAAGTTATCCATTTTTGAGAAAGAAAGCCTGAATTATGAGTTTATATTGCAATTCTGGCTTTATTTCTCACAATTGTGAGTTTAAGTTATCCATTTTTGAGAAAGAAAGCCTGAATTATGAGTTTATATTGCAATTCTGGCTTATAAACTCACAATTGTAAGTTTATTTCAACCATTTTTGAGAAAGAAAGCCTGAATTATGAGTTTATATTGCAATTCTGGCTTTAATGCTCACAATTGGAAGTTTATATCATCCATTTTTGAGAAAGAAAGCCTGAATTATGAGTTTATATTGCAATTCTGGCTTTAATGCTCACAATTGGAAGTTTATATCATCCATTGTTGAGAAAGAAAGCCTGAATTATCAGTTCATATTGCAATTCTGGCTTTACTTCTCACAATTGTGAGTTTATGTTATCCATTTTTGAGAAAGAAAGTCTGAATTATGAGTTTATATTGCAATTCTGGCTTTATTTCTCACAATTGTGAGTTTATGTTATCCATTTTTGTCAAAGTAAGCCTGAATTATGAGTTTATATTGCAATTCTGGCTATATTTCTCACAATTGTGAGTATATATCATCATTTTTTTGAGAAAGAAAGCCTAAATTATGAGTTTATATTGCAATTCTGGCTTTAATGCTCACAATTGTAAATTTATATCATCCATTTTTGAGAAAGAAAGCCTGAATTATGGGTTTATATTGCAATTCTGGCTTTAATGCTCACAATTGTAAGTTTATGTCATCCATTTTTGAAAAAGAAAGCCTGAATTATCAGTTCATGTTGCAATTCTGGCTTTACTTCTCACAATTGTGAGTATATATCATCAATTTTTTAAGAAAGAAAGCCTGAATTATGAGTTTATATTGCAATTCTGGCTTTATTTCTCACAATTGTGAGTTTATGTTATCCATTTTTGAGAAAGAAAGCCTCAATTATGATTTTATATTGCAATTTTGGCTTTATTTCTCACAATTGTGAGTATATATCACCCATTTCTGAGAAAGAAAGCCTGAATTATGAGTTTATATTGCAATATATATACTGGCTTTAATGCTCACAATTGTAAGTTTATATCATCCATTTTTGAGAAAGAAAGCCTGAATTATGAGTTTATATTGCAATTCTGGCTTTAATGCTCACAATTGTAAGTTTATATCATCCATTTTTGAGAAAGAAAGTCTTAATTATGAGTTTATATTGCAATTCTTTTTTATCATCCATTGTTGAGAAAGAAATCCTGAATTATGAGTTTATATTGCAATTCTGGCTTTAATGCTCACAATTGTAAGTTTATATCATCCATTTTTGAGAAAGAAAGCCTGAATTATGAGTTTATATTGCAATTCTGGCTTTATTTCTCACAATTGTGAGTTTAAGTTATCCATTTTTGAGAAAGAAAGCCTGAATTATGATTTTATATTGCAATTCTGGCTTTATTTCTCACAATTGTGAGTTTAAGTTATCCATTTTTGAGAAAGAAAGCCTGAATTATGAGTTTATATTGCAATTCTGGCTATATTTCTCACAATTGTGAGTATATATCATCATTTTTTTGAGAAAGAAAGCCTGAATTATGAGTTTATATTGCAATTCTGGCTTTATTGCTCACAATTGTAAGTTTATATCATCCATTTTTGAGAAAGAAAGCCTGAATTATGGGTTTATATTGCAATTCTGGCTTTAATGCTCACAATTGTAAGTTTATATCATCCATTTTTGAGAAAGAAAGTCTTAATTATGAGTTTATATTGCAATTCTGGCTTTAATGCTCACAATTGTAAGTATATATCATCCATTTTTGAGAAAGAAAGTCTTAATTATGAGTTTATATTGCAATTCTGGCTTTAATGCTCACAATTGTAAGTATATATCATCCATTTTTGAGAAAGAAAGCCTGAATTATGAATTTATATTGCAATTCTGGCTTTATTTCTCACAATTGTAAGTTTATATCATCCATTTTTGAGAAAGAAAGTCTTAATTTTGAGTTTATATTGCAATTCTGGCTTTAATGCTCACAATTGTAAGTATATATCATCCATTTTTGAGAAAGAAAGTCTTAATTATGAGTTTATATTGCAATTCTGGCTTTAATGCTCACAATTGTAAGTATATATCATCCATTTTTGAGAAAGAAAGCCTGAATTATGAATTTATATTGCAATTCTGGCTTTATTTCTCACAATTGTGAGAATATATCATCCATTTTTGAGAAAGAAAGCCTGAATTATGAGTTTATATTGCAATTCTGGCTTTAATGCTCACAATTGTAAGTTTATATCATCCATTTTTGAGAAAGAAAGCCTCAATTATGAGTTTATATTGCAATTCTGGCTTTAATGCTCACAACTGGAAGTTTATATCATCCATTGTTGAGAAAGAAAGCCTGAATTATCAGTTCATATTGCAATTCTGGCTTTTTTTTCTCACAATTGTGAGTATATATCATCAATTTCTGAGAAAGAAAGCCTGAATTATGAGTGTATATTGCAATTCTGGCTTTATTTCTCACAATTGTGAGTTTATGTTATCCATTTTTGAGAAAGAAAGCCTCAATTATGATTTTATATTGCAATTCTGGCTTTATTTCTCACAATTGTGAGTATATATCACCCATTTCTGAGAAAGAAAGCCTGAATTATGAGTTTATATTGCAATATATATACTGGCTTTAATGCTCACAATTGTAAGTTTATATCATCCATTTTTGAGAAAGAAAGCCTGAATTATGAGTTTATATTGCAATTCTGGCTTTAATGCTCACAATTGTAAGTTTATATCATCCATTTTTGAGAAAGAAAGTCTTAATTATGAGTTTATATTGCAATTCTTTTTTATCATCCATTGTTGAGAAAGAAATCCTGAATTATGAGTTTATATTGCAATTCTGGCTTTATTTCTCACAATTGTGAGTTTAAGTTATCCATTTTTGAGAAAGAAAGCCTGAATTATGAGTTTATATTGCAATTCTGGCTTATAAACTCACAATTGTAAGTTTATTTCAACCATTTTTGAGAAAGAAAGCCTGAATTATGAGTTTATATTGCAATTCTGGCTTTAATGCTCACAATTGTAAGTTTATATCATCCATTTTTGAGAAAGAAAGTCTTAATTAGGGCCCGAGCCCAAAAGGGCGAAGGCCCTATTGTTTTTCTAAGGATTATTAGGGCCCGAGCCCAAAAGGGCGAAGGCCCTATTGTTCTTCTAAGGATTCTTATTAGGGCCCGAGCCCAGAATGGGCGAAGGCCCTATTGTTTTTCTAAGGATTATTAGGGCCCGAGCCCAAAAGGGCGAAGGCCCTATTGTTCTTCTAAGGATTCTTATTTGTTTTTTTTGTTTTTTTTTTTATTTTTTATTTTTTTCAACCGTTGGGGCACTTTTGGGGGCCTTAACATACTCAAAAACTCTTGAAAATTTGCACACACGTCGGAATCTGCCGTCGTCCGGACGCCACAGAGGCTGGGACCCGGGCGTGGTTCAGGGCCTCTACAGCGCCCCCTGGAACACAGTTTGAAAACTTGATGTACTGCGCACACATACTTGCGCGTATTGATATGAAACTCGGTACACATATAGAACTCATCAAGCTGAACAACTTTTGTACTCTATGTCATGGGCTCCACGCAACAGGAAGTGAGATATTTAGGGCTGTTTAAAAAGCGCATGCTCTGGAATTTAACGTACTCCTCCCAGGAATTCCATGGGATTGTCACCAAACTCGGTCAGCATGATCTCAAGACATTGGGGACGCTAAATTGCGAGGAGATTTTTGATATCTCGAACGGTTTGGCCGTGGCAAGGCGACAAAGTTATGGCGAGAAATGAGAAACAGGAAGTGTCTAATAACTGTTGCACACATTGCCTGATTCTGATGAAACTTCACCAGTTTGTTCGTTGTATGATGCCGATTCCATAAATGTGACTATTATGAGTCAAAGTTATAGCGCCACCAACTGGCAGCAGGAAACGTGTCATTTTCAAAATGCTTTGAAATCAGCCTCTTAATTTTACTCGATTTTCTTTAAACTTCATCAAAATCATGTCAAAACACGGCCGATAAGAATATGTAAAGGGGTCGATGATAAATCGAATGCTGTTGCCATGGCAACATGTCAAACTTTAAAATTAGATTCCTGTCTTTTCGAGGCAGATAACATGCTTAGAATTTCATGAAACTCAACACACACATCAATATTAATGATAGTTAGACACTGGCAAAAGGTCATAAATGGGCGTGGAGCAGGCACTCTATAGCGCCATCTTTTGTCAAAAGTTGGGGGGTTAGTTTTTCCTACAGTCACCAAACTCTGTACTTATATTGTTCTCATCAATCTGGACAACTTTCTAAATCGAACTCATTAGCTAAGACCAACAGAAAGCCGGCTATTTTGATTTGAAGGTGGATTTTTTGAAAAATCAGGTAGTAAACAAATTCACACTACTCCTAAGAACAACCAGCTGTTCACACCAAACTTTTTTAACATGAAGAGAAGATTCTGAAGATGTTAAATTGCGAGCGGATTTTGGATATCTCGAACGGTGTTGACGTGGTGATTTTTTAAAGATGTAGTAAAAAACATAACCCTAATTTTTTATATCTTTAAAGTGCAGCATCCAAACTCTTTAAAACTTTTTTCACACAGAGATCTAATCATTCTGAGCAAGTGCTGGAAATATTAATTTTATATAAGCTTCAATGAATTAAAGAAAATTAAAAAAATAACTCAGAAACCTGCTGTCACTCTGGTGAATGTCTCTACAGTATGTATGTGCGTTCAGTCAGGCACAGAGAAGCTCATTATTGCAGGGGGGAGGGGTGAGAGGCAGAGAGGGTGACAGAGTAGAGAGCCATCCTACAGACCATCTTTGAACAAAATGCACATACTGTATGTAGTGTAATTACATAAATATGTCTGATCTTTGAGAGTCTGATATTTTGAGAAAATATAAAGGGTCACTAAGTCTTTCATTGTTCGTATTTTGCAGTTGTTGTTTTTTATTTATTTTTTACTTAACTGTACCATGAACTTGTCCTATTCAGTCACATAGCAAAAGATTTAAAAAAAATACAACTTTTTAGCATGATCAATTTATCTTCATTGATAGACAATATTTACATAGTGTTATTTATTGAATATAAAATAATAATAATAAAAAATTAAGACAAACTTTGACAACAAAACAAACGTTAAAACAAAACAAACTTGGGGCAGCCGTGGCCTAATGGTTAGAGATTCGGACTTGTAACCCAAAGGTTGCAGGTTCGAGTCTCAGGTCTGGCAGGGATTGTAGGTGGGGGGAGTGAATGTACAGCACTCTCTCCACCCTCAATACCACAACTGAGGTGAGTCCCTTGAGCAAGGCACCGATCCCCCAACTGCTCCCCGGGCGCCGCAGCAATGGCTGCCCACTGCTCCGGGTGTGTGTTCACGGTGTGTGTGTTCACTACTGTGTGTGTGCACTTGGATGGGTTAAATGCAGAGCACAAATTCCTTGTATGGGTCACCATACACCTTAAAAGTTACTGTTATCTCTTCAAAACATCTGAAAACCATAATTTTAAGATCAGTTATATATATATGTATCACCCCGTTAAAATACTCAACTTGATTTTTAAAGATATTTTGAAAGAATGAAGCGTTTATAGAGCACTTTATTGTGTATTGCTGTACACCCACATGAACTGTGTTCATGTTCATGTTAATTCACAGTACATAAACTTTATATGAATACTTTTTTTTAGCTTAATATTAATTAACATTAATAAATGCTATTTATTTATTGGTCATGTTAACTAATATAGTTAATTTTAACAAATGAAACTGGATGGCAACATTTTATATTTTGTTTGTATGTGTCTGTGTGTTGATTTTAAAGTGTAACCCTTTCAATTCTGTAAACTTAAAATCCAAACTAGCAGAGGGTTACTGTAAATGCATGTGCCAACTGGGCACCGTCTTCCTTATTGATTCTTAGTTATGTATCACTTAAGAGTGATGTCTTATAACAGGAGTCACCAGCAAAGCCATATCCACACAAAAATTGTACAGATAGGTAACAATGACATTTAAGCAGAAGTGGTGGATGTAAAGGAAGCAATAATAACATTTTGTTATCATCATGAATCATGTTCTTATCATCATCTTCAGAAAATAGGGAATTTGTAGCATACTGGTTCACAGTTGGCATTTATCTGAAGTCCTTGCATTGATTGCATTTAGTTAAATCAACATTATATTTGGTCAGTCTGATCTTGAGGCCTTAGAGATGTTAAATTGTGAAGATCTTGAGTTTTCATTAAAGGGCATGTCCGTGGTGGCCTGACAAAGTTTGATGTTTCTGCATAGACATAGAAGTGGTTATAACTTAGCCTGAAAATGTCTGATCTGCCACAAAATTCACAGGTTTGGTAAGAGTCCTGGCCTGAAGACACCTAAAGACCAATATTCAGATATTATCATAGCGCCACCTGTTGGCAGCAGGATATCTCATATATTTCACTAACTCAAACATACCAAGGTCAATCTGCACCAAACTTCATATGTTTGATAATAGTGCTGGCCTGAACACATCTACATGCCAATAATCAGTTATAGGCATGAGCCCGGCGGTGAGCCCGGGTGCGAGGGCCCGTTCATCGCTGCTCGCAGCTTTAATTATTATTATTATTTCATCAATGTTTTGGGTAATTTCGGGGCCCTTAACATACACGAAAACTCTTGAAACTTTGCACACACATTGGAACCTGTGGCCATCAGGGCCGGACCAACTTTGACATGGGGGGGTCACCTGGGGGGGGCGTGGCACAGCATGAAAAAAAAATACATTTGAGGGACTCTGGAGCGCACACCGGTTGACCTACAGTTATCAAAATTCATACACATATAGACCTCATCGAGCTGAAAAACTTTCATGCTCAAAGTCAGTGCTTCACCCTACAGGAAGTCAGCTATTCAGGGATGTCTAAAAAGCGCATGCAATGGAATTTGAAATACTCCTCCTAGACCTTTCCACCGATGGCCACCAAACTCGGTCAGCATGATCTCAAGACATTGGGGACGCAAAATTGCCAGGGGATTTTTGATATCTCGAACGGTTTGGCCGTGGCGGGGCGACAAAGTTATGGCGAGAAATGAGAAACAGGAAGTGTCTAATAACTTTAACACACTTTGTCTGATTTTGACCAAACTTCAGCAGTTTGTTCATCTTATGATGCCGATCACAGAGATGTGACTATTAGGAGTCAAAGTTATAGCGCCACCAACTGGCAGCACAAAGCGCAACATTTTCTAAATGCTTTTAAATCAACCTCTTAATTTTACTCAATTTGCTTCAAACTTCATCTCAATAATGTTGAAACATGGCCAATGAGAATCTGTGAATTGCATTATCGATAACTTTTATCATGTTGCCATGGCAACGTATCAAACTTTAACTTTAGCTTTTTGTGTTTTGGAGCCACTTAAAATACTCAGAATTTCATGAAACTTCACACACACATCTGTATTAATGATATTTAGACACTGATAAAAGCCCATAAATGGGTGTGGAGCAGGCGCTCCATAGCGCCACCTTTTGACAAAAGTTGGGGGTTTAGTTTGTCCTACAGTCACCAAACTCGGTACATATATTGATCTCATCAAGCCAGAAACATTTCTAATTTACACCCATTAGCTACGATCGACAGGAAGTCAGCTATTTTGATTTGAATGTGGATATTTGGAAAAATCAGGCTGTGGAATTTTATATACTTCTCTCGGGAAAACCAACCAATTCACACCAAACTTTTTTGACATGATGCCAACATTCTGAAGATGCTAAATTGCGAGCAGATTTAGGATATCTTGAACGGTGTTGATGTGGTGATTGATTGAAATCGGAGTAAAAAAAGATAGCCGTAATTTTATTATATCTTTAAAGTGCAGCATCCAAAGTCTTTGAAACTTTTTTCATACAGACTACTAGTCATTCTGATCAGACACCGTTCATTTCATAATTATACAAAGATCTATGAATTAATGAAAATTAAAAAACAAATCTGATCCCTCTCTGCTCTGCACTTATGTGTGTGCGTGGTAAGTGGGTGTGTGTTTGTTGAGTGTTAGGGTGAGAGTGGGGAGGGGGGATGGGTGGAAAGAGAGAGTCAGAGAGGAGGAGATAGAAGGGAATATTTAAACTCTTGGTTGTTTATTCATTAGGATGTGAATTAGGGCTGGGTATTGTGACCAATTTAGCAATTCGATTCGATTCTTATTTTTATGGTTTCGATTCAATTCGATTCGATATCGATTAGCTATCAATATTTCATTTAAAATGTTAGTTTTGCAGACATGGGATCCATATTTTGATATAAATGCTGGTAACTTAAAACTCCCCTACTTAAGTGTATTACTGAAATACACATCTACATTAATAATAGGGTGCACACAGTTGTTTATTTTAAACAACTTTTATTTTAAATGAATACTGTAACAAGAAGTCATAAATATGTGCATCCAATGTACACCATGTAAACAAACTGCAAAATGCACATTACTGTAAAAAAATAAAAAGACTAAATGTGCAACAGTGAAATCTATTAAGAACTTCAAACATGTTTAAGAAATAAAACATTTTTCTAAATTCAAATCAGGCCCATCATAAAGCCCTTGTCTGCATATACAAAACATTCTAACTGTCCATAAAACTAACAGTTCTTAACTACAGCCTAATCATTTTTGATCACCCAGAATGGGCGAAGGCCCTATTGTTTTTCTAAGGATTATTATTATTATTATTTCATCAATGTTTTGGGTAATTTCGGGGCCCTTAACATACACGAAAACTCTTGAAACTTTGCACACACATTGGAACCTGCGGCCATCAGGGCCGGACCAACTTTGACATGGGGGGGTCACCTGGGGGGGGCGTGGCACAGCATGAAAAAAAAATACATTTGAGGGACTCTGGAGCGCACACCGGTTGACCTACAGTTATCAAAATTCATACACATATAGACCTCATCGGGCTGAAAAACTTTCATGCTCAAAGTCAGTGCTTCACCCTACAGGAAGTCAGCTATTCAGGGATGTCTAAAAAGCGCATGCAATGGAATTTGAAATACTCCTCCTAGACCTTTCCACCGATGGCCACCAAACTCGGTCAGCATGATCTCAAGACATTGGGGACGCAAAATTGCCAGGGGATTTTTGATATCTCCAACGGTTTGGCCGTGGCGGGGCGACAAAGTTATGGCGAGAAATGAGAAACAGGAAGTGTCTAATAACTTTAACACACTTTGTCTGATTTTGACCAAACTTCAGCAGTTTGTTCATCTTATGATGCCGATCACAGAGATGTGACTATTAGGAGTCAAAGTTATAGCGCCACCAACTGGCAGCACAAAGCGCAACATTTTCTAAATGCTTTTAAATCAACCTCTTAATTTTACTCAATTTGCTTCAAACTTCATCTCAATAATGTTGAAACATGGCCAATGAGAATCTGTGAATTGCATTATCGATAACTTTTATCATGTTGCCATGGCAACGTATCAAACTTTAACTTTAGCTTTTTGTGTTTTGGAGCCACTTAAAATACTCAGAATTTCATGAAACTTCACACACACATCTGTATTAATGATATTTAGACACTGATAAAAGCCCATAAATGGGTGTGGAGCAGGCGCTCCATAGCGCCACCTTTTGACAAAAGTTGGGGGTTTAGTTTGTCCTACAGTCACCAAACTCGGTACATATATTGATCTCATCAAGCCAGAAACATTTCTAATTTACACCCATTAGCTACGATCGACAGGAAGTCAGCTATTTTGATTTGAATGTGGATATTTGGAAAAATCAGGCTGTGGAATTTTATATACTTCTCTCGGGAAAACCAACCAATTCACACCAAACTTTTTTGACATGATGCCAACATTCTGAAGATGCTAAATTGCGAGCAGATTTAGGATATCTTGAACGGTGTTGATGTGGTGATTGATTGAAATCGGAGTAAAAAAAGATAGCCGTAATTTTATTATATCTTTAAAGTGCAGCATCCAAAGTCTTTGAAACTTTTTTCATACAGACTACTAGTCATTCTGATCAGACACCGTTCATTTCATAATTATACAAAGATCTATGAATTAATGAAAATTAAAAAACAAATCTGATCCCTCTCTGCTCTGCACTTATGTGTGTGCGTGGTAAGTGGGTGTGTGTTTGTTGAGTGTTAGGGTGAGAGTGGGGAGGGGGGATGGGTGGAAAGAGAGAGTCAGAGAGGAGGAGATAGAAGGGAATATTTAAACTCTTGGTTGTTTATTCATTAGGATGTGAATTAGGGCTGGGTATTGTGACCAATTTAGCAATTCGATTCGATTCTTATTTTTATGGTTTCGATTCAATTCGATTCGATATCGATTAGCTATCAATATTTCATTTAAAATGTTAGTTTTGCAGACATGGGATCCATATTTTGATATAAATGCTGGTAACTTAAAACTCCCCTACTTAAGTGTATTACTGAAATACACATCTACATTAATAATAGGGTGCACACAGTTGTTTATTTTAAACAACTTTTATTTTAAATGAATACTGTAACAAGAAGTCATAAATATGTGCATCCAATGTACACCATGTAAACAAACTGCAAAATGCACATTACTGTAAAAAAATAAAAAGACTAAATGTGCAACAGTGAAATCTATTAAGAACTTCAAACATGTTTAAGAAATAAAACATTTTTCTAAATTCAAATCAGGCCCATCATAAAGCCCTTGTCTGCATATACAAAACATTCTAACTGTCCATAAAACTAACAGTTCTTAACTACAGCCTAATCATTTTTGATCACCAGATTTTTTTTGCAAAAAATTTATACCCATTAGCTACGACCAACAGGAAGTCAGCTATTTTGATTTGAATGTGGATTTTTGGAAAAATATAGCTGTGAATAAATTCATATCACTCATAGCAGAATCAGACAGTTCACACCAAACTTTGTCAACATGATGCCAAGATACTGAAGATGTTAAAATGTGAACGGCTTTGGGATATCTTGAACGGTGTTGATGTGGTGATTTATGAAAGTAACAGTAAAAAAGATGAAGAGTTATTTCCATATATCTTTAAATTGCATTATTCTAACTCATCAAAACTTTTTACATATAAAGAACAAGAAATTCTTAGGAAATACGTGTAGTTTCAAAAGGTTATCATGCTCAGAGGCCCCAAAAACATTAAAAGTGTCATATAAATTTGTCAGATTAAAGCTCTAGTACCAGGGATGAACACTAGAGGTCCTCATAAGATAAGGAATCGTTTGAACAATAATGCTATTTAGCTCATTCTCAGTGTATAAGAATGAAAATAATCCATAGAATCAGTTTATATATACTGTACTGTCAGTGTACTTTTACATAATTATTTTGTATAGGTGCTTAAAGAGCATTAAAATCTTTTATTAATCTTTTAAGGAAAACTTATATGATTTATATACATATATACAATCTCACTGATAGAATAAAAAATCTTATAAGTATGACACTATACTGCTCAGTTCACTTAATTAGAATGAGAAACAAATACATCAACTAAGTTAATATGTATTTATTTTTAATAAATTTGTTTATAATTATTTCACAGATGCTTATAGATCATTAAAATAATATTTAAAAATGGTTGTAGATCATAAAACATGGTAACTATTTAAAATAGGGTCTCTTTTGTTAACAATGGTTAATGAACTAACACACGAACGAACAACGAACAATATATTTGTATTCGATTTTCTTCAAACTTCATCAGAATGATGTAAAAACACGGCCGATGAGAGTCTGTAAAGGCGTCCCTGATGCATCAAATGCTGCTGCCATGGCAAATAAATAAAAATACAAAATACATTCAAATATTTGTTTCCTGTGTTTGTGAGGCAGATATCGTGCCTAGAATTTCATTTTCCATTTTCAATTTTCAATGATTTATTATATATTTAAAGTGCAGCATCCTAACTCTTTGAAACTTTTTTCATACAAATAACTATTCATTCTGATTAAACACAGTTCATTTCATAATTATACAAAACTCCACGAATGAAAGAAAATTAAAAAACATATCTGATCTCACTCTGCTCTGCACTCTGTGTGTGTTTGTGTGGTAAGTGGCTGAGTGTAAGGAGGGGGGATGGGTGGCAAGAGAAAGAGTCAGACAGGAGGGGAGACAGTTAGTGTTAGTCCAAAGGGTTACTGTGAATGCATGTGCCAACTGGGCACCGTTTTCCTGATGCTATCGGGATGGCGACTGCCAGACGGCGAGGGCCCGGTCAACGCTGCTTGCAGCTTTAATTTTTTTTTTTTTTTTTTTTTTTTTTTTTTTTTTTTTCCAACCGTTGGGGCACTTTTGGGGGCCTTAACATACTCAAAAACTCTTGAAAATTTGCACACACGTCGGAATCTGCCGTCGTCCGGACGCCACAGAGGCTGGGACCCGGGCGTGGTTCAGGGCCTCTACAGCGCCCCCTGGAACACAGTTTGAAAACTTGATGTACTGCGCACACATACTTGCACGTATTGATATGAAACTCGGTACACATATAGATCTCACTGAGCCAAACAACTTTTGTACTCTATGTCATGGGCTCCACGCAACAGGAAGTGAGATATTTAGGGCTGTTTAAAAAGCGCATGCTCTGGAATTTAACATACTCCTCCCAGGGTTTCCATAGGATTGTCACCAAACTCGGTCAGCATGATCTCAAGACATTGGGGACGCTAAATTGCGAGGGGATTTTTGATATCTCGAACGGTTTGGCCGTGGCAAGGCGACAAAGTTATGGCGAGAAATGAGAAACAGGAAGTGTCTAATTACTGTTGCACACATTGCTTGATTCTTATGAAACTTCACCAGTTTGTTCGTTGTAAGATGCCGATTCCATAAATGTGACTATTATGAGTCAAAGTTATAGCGCCACCAACTGGCAGCAGGAAGCGTGTCATTTTCAAAATCCTTTGAAATCAGCCTCTTAATTTTACTTGATTTTCTTCAAACTTCATCAAAATAATGTCAAAACACGGCCGATGAGAATATGTAAAGGGGTCGATGATAAATCAAATGCTGTTGCCATGGCAACGTGTCAAACTTTAAAATTTGATTCCTGTCTTTTCGAGGCAGATAACATGCTTAGAATTTCATGAAACTCAACACACACGTCAATATTAATGATAGTTAGACACTGGCAAAAGGTCATAAATGGGCGTGGAGCAGGCACTCTATAGCGCCATCTTTTGACAAAAGTTGGGGGGTTAGTTTTTCCTACAGTCACCAAACTCTGTACATATATTGTTCTCATCAATCTGGACAACTTTCTAAATCAAACTCATTAGCTAAGGCCAACAGGAAGCCGGCTATTTTGATTTGAATGTGTATTTTTGGAAAAATCAGGCTGTAAACAAATTCACACTCCTTCTAAGAAAAATAAGGTATTCACACCAAACTTTTTTAACATGAAGAGAAGATTCTGAAGATGTTAAATTGCGAGCTAATTTGGGATATCTTGAACGGTGTTGACGTGGTGATTTTTTAAAGATGTAGTAAAAAAACATTTTTTTATATCTTTAAAGTGCAGCATCCAAACTCTTTACAACTTTTTTCACACAGAGATCTTATCATTCTGAGCAAGTGGTGTAAATATCAATTTTATACAAGCTTCTATGAATTAAAGAAAATTAAAAAAAGAAATTAGAAACCTGCTGTCACTCTGCCTGTGCCTGTCTGTGTTCAGTCACCATTGAGTCACTGAAGAGTGACTGAAGGGGGGAGGGGTGTAAGGGAGAGAGACCAGTGGAACATGCTGTTTTGCTTAAGACCATCTTTGAGGAAGATGCACATTGCTGTAGCGTAATCGACATAAATATGTCTGATATTTTGAGAAAATATAAAGGGTCATTAAATCTTTCATTGTTTGTATTTTGCAGTTGTTGTTTTTTATTTATTTTTACTGAACTGTACCATGAACTTGTCCTATTCAGTCACATAGCAAAAGATTAAGAAAAATACAACTTTTAAGCATGAGTGAATAATCTTCATTGTAGACAATATTTTCATAGTGTTATTTATTGAATATAAAATTATAATAATTAAAAATTTCAAGACAAACTTTGACAACAAAACAAACTTTGCTGTTATCTGTTCAAAACATCCGAAAACCATCATTTTAAGATCAGTTATATATATATCGCCCCATTAAAACACTCAACTTGATTTTTAAAGATATTTTGAAAGAATTAAGCGTTTATAGAGCACTTTGTGTATTGCTGTACACCCACATGAACTGTGTTCATGTTCATGTTAATTCACAGTACATAAACTAATTTACCTTTAAACAATATATGAATACTTTTTTTTAGCTTAATATTAATTAACATTAATAAATGCTATTTAATTATTGTTCATGTTAACTAATATAGTTAATGTTAACAAATGAAACTGGATGGCAACATTTTATATATTGTGTGTATGTGTCTCTGTGTTGATTTTAAAGTGTAACCCTTTCAATTCAGTAAACTTAAAATCCAAACTAGCAGAGGGTTACTGTGAATGCATTTGCCAACTGTGCACCGTTTTCCTTATTGATTCTTAGTTATATAGCGCTTAAGAGTGATGTCTTATAACAGGAGTCACCAGCAAAGCAATATCCACATACAAATTGTACAGATAGGTAACGATTTAAGCAGAAGTGGTGAATGTAATGCAAGCAATAATAACATTTTGTTATCATCATGAATCATGTTCTTACCATCATCATCAGAATATAGGGAAAATGTTCACATTTGGTTCACAGTTGGCATTATCTGAAGTCCTTGCAGGGGATTAGGTTTATAGCAAACTCCTCCTAGACATTTAATGAAATCAACATTATATTTGGTCAGTCTGATCTAGAGGCCTTAGAGATGTTAAATTGTGAAGATCTTGAGTTTCAGTAAAGGGCGTGTCCGTGGCGGCCTGACAAAGTTTGATGTTTTGCCATGGACATAGGTGTAATAACTCAGCCATAAAATGTCTGATCTGCCTCAAACTTCAGAGGTTTGGTAAGAGTCCTGGCCTGAAGACACCTAAAGGCCAATATTCAGATATTATCATAGCGCCACCTGTTGACACCAGGATATATCATATCTTTCACTAACTCAAACATACCAAGGTCAATCTGCACCAAACTTCATATGTTTGATAATAGTGCTGGCCTGAACACATCTACATGCCATTTATAGGCATAGCGCCACCAGCTGCCAATGGGAAGTTTGGCACATTTAAATGACTTATGACATATTTCTCATATATTTACTGTATTAAAAGCATACTGCCCACCGTTTGCTGTTTTCCTAAAGCCACCGGTCGGCGGTGAGCCCGGGTGCGAGGGCCCGTTCATCGCTGCTTGCAGCTTTAATTAGGGCCCGAGCCCAAAAGGGCGAAGGCCCTATTGTTCTTCTAAGGATTCTTATTTTTTTTTTTTTTTTTTTTTTGTTAACCTTCCGGGCACTTAAGGGGGTCTTAACATACTCAAAAACTCTTGAAAATTTGCACACATGTCGGAATCTGCGGCCATCAGGACGCCACAGAGGCTGGTACCGGGGCGTGGCAAGGGGACTCTACAGCGCCCCCTGGAATTTTGAGGGCCATATAGCACACATACTTGAACGTACACATATGAAACTCGGTACACATATAGAACTCATTGAGCTGAACAACTTTTGTACTCTATGTCATTTTCTCAATGCAACAGGAAGTGAGATATTTAGGGCTGTATAAAAAGCGCATGCTCTGGAATTTAACGTACTCCTCCCAGGATTTCCATACGATTGTCACCAAACTCGGTCAGCATGATCTCAAGACATTGGGGACGCTAAATTGCGAGGGGATTTTTGATATCTCGAACGGTTTGGCCGTGGCAAGGCGACAAAGTTATGGCGACAAATGAGAAACAGGAAGTGTCTAATAACTGTTGCACACATTGCCTGATTCTGATGAAACTTCACCAGATTGTTCGTTGTATGATGCCGATTCCATAAAGGTGACTATTATGAGTCAAAGTTATAGCGCCACCAACTGGCAGCAGGAAGCGTGTCATTTTCAAAATGCTTTGAAATCAGCCTCTTAATTTTACTTGATTTTCTTTAAACTTCATTAAAATCATGTCAAAACACGGCCGATAAGAATATGTAAAGGGGTCGATGATAAATCAAATGCTGTTGCCATGGCAACGTCTCAAACTTTAAAATTAGATTCCTGTCTTTTCGAGGCAGATAACATGCTTAGAATTTCATGAAACTCAACACACACATCAATATTAATGATAGTTAGACACTGGCAAAAGATCATAAATGGGCGTGGAGCAGGCACTCTATAACGCCATCTTTTGACAAAAGTTGGGGGGTTAGTTTTTCCTACAGTCACCAAACTCTGTACATATATTGTTCTCATCAATCTGGACAACTTTCTAAATTAAACTAATTAGCTAACACCAACAGGAAGCCGGCTATTTTGATTTGAATGTGGATTTTTGGAAAAATCAGGCTGTAAACAAATTTATACTCCTCCTAAGAAGAACAAGCTGTTCACACCAAACTTTTTTAACATGGAGAGAAGATTCTGAAGATGTTAAATTGCGAGCGGTTTTGGGATATCTTGAACGGTGTTGACGTGGTGATTTTTTAAAGATGTATAACCGTCATTTTCTATATCTTTAAAGTGCAGCATCTTAACTATTTAAAACTTTTTTCACACAGAGATCTTATCATTCTGAGCAAGTGCTGTAAATATCAATTTAATTCAAGCTTCTACGAATTAAAGAAAATTAAAAAAAGAAATCAGAAGCCTGCTGTCACTCTGCCTTGAGTGTCTGTGTTCAGTCACCATTAAGTGAGGGGGAGGGGTGAAAGGGAGAGAGGGAGAGAGAGTAGAACATGCTGTCTTGCTAAAGACCATCTTTGAGGAAAAAATGCACATTGATGTTACATAAATATGTTTGATCTTTGAGAGTCTGATATTTTGAGAAAATATAAAGGGTCACTAAGTCTTTCATTGTTTGTATTTTGCAGTTGTTGTTTTTTTATTTATTTTTTACTAAACTGTACCATGAACTTGTCCTATTCAGTCACATAGCAAAAGATTAAGAAAAATACAACTTTTTAGCATGAGCGGTTTATCTTCATTGATAGACATTTATTTTCATAGTGTTATTTATTGAATATAACATTTTAATTAACAGTTTCAAGACAAACTTTGTCAACAAAACAAACTTTGCTGTTATCTGTTCAAAACATCTGAAAATTTTACCATTTTAAGATCAGTTATATATATATATATCGCCCCATTACAATACTCAACTTGATTTTTCAAGATATTTTGAAAGAAAGAAGCGTTTATAGAGCACTTTGTGTATTGCTGTACACCCACATGAACTGTGTTCATGTTCATGTTAATTCACAGTACATAAACTAATGTTAAAATATACTATTTTACCATTAAACAATATATGAATACTTTTTTTTAGCTTAATATTAATTAACATTAATATATACTATTTAATTATTGTTCATGTTAACTAATATAGTTAATGTTAACAAATGAAACTGGTTGGCAATTTTATATATTGTGTGTATGTGTCTGTGTGTTGATTTTAAAGTTTAACCCTTTCAATTCAGTAAACTTTAAATCCAACTGACTGAGGGTTACTGTGAATGCATGTGCCAACTGGGCACCGTTTTCCTAATTGATTCTTTCTTAGTTATGTAGCGCTTAAAAGTGATGTCTTATAACAGGAGTCACCTGCAAAGCAATATCCACACACAAATTGTACAGATAGGTAACGATGACATTTAAGCAGAAGTGGTGGACGTAAAGCAAGCAATAATAACATTTTGTTATCCTCATGAATTACATGTTCTTATCGTCATCATCAGAATATAGGGAAAATGTTCCCTATATTGTGAATGGCTTTGGGATATCTTGAACAGTGTTGATGTGGTGATTTATGAAAGTAACAATAAAAAAGATGAAGAGTTATTTTCATATATCTTTAAATTGCATTATTCTAACTCATCAAAACTTTTTACATATAAAGAACAAGAAATTCTTAGGAAATACGTGTAGTTTCAAAATGTTATCATGCTCAGAGGCCCCCAAAACATTAAAAGTGTCACATAAATTTGTCAGATTAAAGCTCTAATACCAGGGATGAACACTAGAGGTCCTCATAAGATAAGGAATCGTTTGACCTCTAATGCTATTTAGCTCATTCTCAGTGTATAAGAATGACAATAATCCATAGAATCAGTTGATATATACTGTACTGTCAGTGTAATTTTACATAATTATTTTGTATAGGTGCTTAAAGAGCATTAAAATCTTTTTTTTTTATCTTTTAAGGAAAAATTATATGATTTAAATACATATATACACTCTCACTGGTAGAACAAAAAATCTTATAAGTATGAAACTATACTGCTCAGTTCACTTAATTAGAATGAGAAACAAATACAAAAAGGCCAAAAAAAAATCAACTAAGTTAATATGTATTTATTTTTAATATATTTGTTTATAATTATTTCACAGATGCTTATAGATTATTAAAATAATATTTAAAAATGCTTGTAGACCATAAAACATGGTAACTATTTAAAATAGGGTCTCTTTTGTTAACAATGGTTAATGAACTAACAAACACGAACAAACAACGAACAATATATTTGTACTCGATTTTCTTCAAACTTCATCAGAATAATGTAAAAGCCCTGATGCATCAAATGCTGTTGCCATGGCAAATAAATAAAAATAAAAAATACATTCAAATATTTGTTTCCTGTGATATTTAAGGCAGATAGCGTGCTTAGAATTTCATTTTCCATTTTCAATTTTCAATGATTTATTATATATTTAAAGTGCAGCATCCTAACTCTTTGAAACTTTTTTCATACAAATAACTATTCATTCTGATCAAACACAGTTCATTTCATAATTATACAAAACTCCACGAATGAAAGAAAATAAAAAAACATATCTGATCTCACTCTGCTCTGCACTCAATGTGTGTGTTTGTGTGGTAAGTGGTTGAGTGTAAGGAGGGGGGATGGGTGGTAAGAGAAAGAGTCAGAGAGGAGGAGAGACAGTTAGGGTTAGTCCAAAGGGTTACTGTGAATGCATGTGCCAACTGGGCACCGTTTTCCTGATCCTATCGGGATGGCGACTGCGCAGACGGCGAGGGCCCGGTCATCGCTGCTTGCAGCTTTAATTATTATTAGGGCCCGAGCCCAAAAGGGCGAAGGCCCTATTGTTCTTCTAAGGATTCTTATTTTTTTTTTTTTTTTTTTTTTTTTTGTTAACCTTCCGGGCACTTAAGGGGGTCTTAACATACTCAAAAACTCTTGAAAATTTGCACACATGTCGGAATCTGCGGCCATCAGGACGCCACAGAGGCTGGTACCGGGGCGTGGCAAGGGGACTCTACAGCGCCCCCTGGAATTTTGAGGGCCATATAGCACACATACTTGAACGTACACATATGAAACTCGGTACACATATAGAACTCATTGAGCTGAACAACTTTTGTACTCTATGTCATTTTCTCAATGCAACAGGAAGTGAGATATTTAGGGCTGTATAAAAAGCGCATGCTCTGGAATTTAACGTACTCCTCCCAGGAATACCATTGGATTGTCACCAAACTCGGTCAGCATGATCTCAAGACATTGGGGACGCTAAATTGCGAGGGGATTTTTGATATCTCGAACGGTTTGGCCATGGCAAGGCGACAAAGTTATGGCGAGAAATGAGAAACAGGAAGTGTCTAATAACTGTTGCACACATTGCCTGATTCTGATGAAACTTCACCAGATTGTTCGTTGTATGATGCCGATTCCATAAAGGTGACTATTATGAGTCAAAGTTATAGCGCCACCAACTGGCAGCAGGAAGCGTGTCATTTTCAAAATGCTTTGAAATCAGCCTCTTAATTTTACTCAATTTTCTTTAAACTTCATTAAAATCATGTCAAAACACGGCCGATAAGAATGTGTAAAGGGGTCGATGATAAATCAAATGCTGTTGCCATGGCAACGTCTCAAACTTTAAAATTAGATTCCTGTCTTTTCGAGGCAGTTAACATGCTTAGAATTTCATGAAACTCAACACACACATCAATATTAATGATAGTTAGACACTGGCAAAAGATCATAAATGGGCGTGGAGCAGGCACTCTATAGCGCCATCTTTTGACAAAAGTTGGGGGGTTAGTTTTTCCTACAGTCACCAAACTCTGTACATATATTGTTTTCATCAATCTGGACAACTTTCTAAATTAAACTAATTAGCTACCACCAACAGGAAGCCGGCTATTTTGATTTGAATGTGGATTTTTGGAAAAATCAGGCTGTAAACAAATTTATACTCCTCCTAAGAAGAACAAGCTGTTCACACCAAACTTTTTTAACATGGAGAGAAGATTCTGAAGATGTTAAATTGCGAGCGGTTTTGGGATATCTTGAACGGTGTTGACGTGGTGATTTTTTAAAGATGTATAACTGTCATTTTCTATATCTTTAAAGTGCAGCATCTTAACTATTTAAAACTTTTTTCACACAGAGATCTTATCATTCTGAGCAAGTGCTGTAAATATCAATTTAATTCAAGCTTCTACGAATTAAAGAAAATTAAAAAAAGAAATCAGAAGCCTGCTGTCACTCTGCCTTGAGTGTCTGTGTTCAGTCACCATTGAGTGACTACCATTGAGTGACTGAAGAGAGACTGAAGGGGGAGGGGTGAAAGGGAGAGAGGGAGAGAGAGTAGAACATGCTGTCTTGCTAAAGACCATCTTTGAGGAAAAAAAGCACATTGATGTTACATAAATATGTTTGATCTTTGAGAGTCTGATATTTTGAGAAAATATAAAGGGTCACTAAGTCTTTCATTGTTTGTATTTTGCAGTTGTTGTTTTTTTATTTATTTTTTACTGAACTGTACCATGAACATGTCCTATTCAGTCACATAGCAAAAGATTAAGAAAAATACAACTTTTTAGCATGAGCGGTTTATCTTCATTGATAGACATTTATTTTCATAGTGTTATTTATTGAATATAACATTTTAATTAACAGTTTCAAGACAAACTTTGTCAACAAAACAAACTTTGCTGTTATCTGTTCAAAACATCTGAAAATTTTACCATTTTAAGATCAGTTATATATATATCGCCCCATTACAATACTCAACTTGATTTTTAAAGATATTTTGAAAGAAAGAAGCGTTTATAGAGCACTTTGTGTATTGCTGTACACCCACGTGAACTGTGTTCATGTTCATGTTAATTCACAGTTCATAAACTAATGTTAAAATATACTTTTTTACCATTAAACAATATATGAATACTTTTTTTAGCTTAATATTAATTAACATTAATAAATACTATTTAATTATTGTTCATGTTAACTAATATAGTTAATGTTAACAAATGAAACTGGTTGGTAATTTTATATATTGTGTGTATGTGTCTGTGTGTTGATTTTAAAGTTTAACCCTTTCAATTTAGTAAACTTTAAATCCAACTGACTGAGGGTTACTGTGAATGCATGTGCCATCTGGGCACCGTTTTCCTAATTGATTCTTTCTTAGTTATGTAGCACTTAAAAGTGATGTCTTATACCAGGAGTCACCTGCAAAGCAATATCCACACACAAATTGTACAGATAGGTAACGATGACATTTAAGCAGAAGTGGTGGACGTAAAGCAAGCAATAATAACATTTTGTTATCATCAACCTCAGAATATAGGGAAAATGTTCCCTATATTGTGAACGGCTTTGGGATATCTTGAACGGTGTTGATGTGGTGATTTGTTGGAGACACTCTATAGCGCCACCTTTTGACAAAAGTTGGAGGGTTAGTTGTAGCTACAGACATCAAACTTGGTCAGTATATTGGTCTCATCAAGCCAGACAACTTTCTAATTTACACCCATTAGCTACGACCAACAGGAAATCAGCTATTTTGATTTGAATGTGGATTTTTGGAAAAATATAGCTGTGAATAAATTCATATCACTCATAGCAGAATCAGACAGTGCACACCAAACTTTGTCAACGTGATGCCAAGATACTGAAGATGTTAAATTGTGAACGGCTTTGGGATATCTTGAATGGTGTTGATGTGGTGATTTATGAAAGTAACAATAAAAAAGATGAAGAGTTATTTTCATATATCTTTAAATTGCATTATTCTAACTCATCAAAACTTTTTACATATAAAGAACAAGAAATTCTTAGGAAATACGTGTAGTTTCAAAATGTTATCATGCTCAGAGGCCCCAAAAACATTAAAAGTGTCACATAAATTTGTCAGATTAAAGCTCTAATACCAGGGATGAACACTAGAGGTCCTCATAAGATAAGGAATCGTTTGACCTCTAATGCTATTTAGCTCATTCTCAGTGTATAAGAATGAAAATAATCCATAGAATCAGTTGATATATACTGTACTGTCAATGTACTTTTACATAATTATTTTTTATAGGTGCTTAAAGAGCATTAAAATCTTTTTTTAATCTTTTAAGGAAAAATTATATGATTTATATACATATATACACTCTCACTGATAGAATAAAAAATCTTATAGGTATGACACTATACTGCTCAGTTCACTTAATTAGAATGAGAAACAAATACATCAACTAAGTTAATATGTATTTATTTTTAATATATTTGTTTATAATTATTTCACAGATGCTTATAGATCATTAAAATAATATTTAAAAATGGTTGTAGATCATAAAACATGGTAACTATTTAAAATAGGGTCTCTTTTGTTAACAATGGTTAATGAACTAACAAACACGAACGAACAACGAACAATATATTTGTACTAGATTTTCTTCAAACTTCATCAGAATAATGTAAAAACACGGCCGACGAGAGTCTGTAAAGGCGTCCCTGATGCATCAAATGCTGTTGCCATGGCAAATAAATAAAAATAAAAAAAACCTTCAAATATTTGTTTCCTGTGTTTTTAAGGCAGATAGTGTGCTTAGAATTTCATTTTCCATTTTCAATTTTCAATGATTTATTATATATTTAAAGTGCAGCATCCTAACTCTTTGAATCTTTTTTCATACAAATAACTATTCATTCTGATCAAACACAGTTCATTTCATAATTTTACAAAACTCCACGAATGAAAGAAAATTTAAAAACATATCTGATCTCACTCTGCTCTGCACTCTATATGTGTGTTTGTGTGGTAAGTGGCTGAGTGTAAGGAGGGGGGATGGGTGGTAAGAGAAAGAGTCAGAGAGGAGGAGAGACAGTTAGGGTTAGTCCAAAGGGTTACTGTGAATGCATGTGCCAACTGGGCAACGTTTTCCTGATGCTATCGGGATGGCGACTGCACAGACGGCGAGGGCCCGGTCATCGCTGCTTGCAGCTTTAATTAGGGCCCGAGCCCAAAGGGGCGAAGGCCCTATTGTTCTTCTAAGGGTTCTTATTTTTATTTTTTTTTTTTTATTTTTTTTCAACCGTTGGGGCACTTTTGGGGGCCTTAACATACTCAAAAACTCTTGAAAATTTGCACACATGTCGGAATCTGCCGTCGTCCGGACGCCACAGAGGCTGGGACCCGGGCGTGGTTCAGGGCCTCTACAGCGCCCCCTGGAACACAGTTTGAAAACTTGATGTACTGTGCACACATACTTGCACGTATTGATATGAAACTCGGTACACATATAGAACTCATCGAGCTGAACAACTTTTGTACTCTATGTCATGGGCTCCACGCAACAGGAAGTGAGATATTTAGGGCTGTTTAAAAAGTGCATGCTCTGGAATTTAACGTACTCCTCCCAGGAATTCCATGGGATTGTCACCAATCTCGGTCAGCATGATCTCAAGACATTGGGGACGCTAAATTGCGAGGAGATTTTTGATATCTCGTACGGTTTGGCCGTGGCAAGGCGACAAAGTTATGGCGAGAAATGAGAAACAGGAAGTGTCTAATAACTGTTGCACACATTGCCTGATTCTGATGAAACTTCACCAGTTTGTTCGTTGTATGATGCCGATTCCATAAATGTGACTATTATGAGTCAAAGTTATAGCGCCACCAACTGGCAGCAGGAAGCGTGTCATTTTCAAAATGCTTTGAAATCAGCCTCTTAATTTTACTTGATTTTCTTTAAACTTCATCAAAATCATGTCAAAACACGGCCGATGCGAATATGTAAAGGGGTCGATGATAAATCAAATGCTGTTGCCATGGCAACGTCTCAAACTTTAAAATTAGATTCCTGTCTTTTAGAGGCAGATAACATGCTAAGAATTTCATGAAACTCAACACACACATCAATATTAATGATAGTTAGACACTGGCAAAAGGTCATAAATGGGCGTGGAGCAGGCACTCTATAGCGCCATCTTTTGACAAAAGTTGGGGGGTTAGTTTTTCCTACAGTCACAAAACTCTGTACATATATTGTTCTCATCAATCTGGACAACTTTCTAAATTAAACTCATTAGCTAAGACCAACAGGAAGCCAGCTATTTCCATTTGAATGTGTTTTTTTGGAAAAATCAGGCAGTAAACAAATTCATACTCCTTCTAAGAACAAACAGCTAATCACACCAAACTTTTTTAACATGAAGAGAAGATTCTGAAGATGTTAAATTGCGAGCGGATTTTGGATATCTTGAACGGTGTTGACATGATGATTTTTTAAAGAAGTAGTAAAAAACATAACCATCATTTTTTTATATCTTTAAAGTGCAGCATCCAAACTCTTTACAACTTTTTTCACACAGAGATCTAATCATTCTGAGCATGTGCTGTTAATATAAATTTTATACAAGCTTCAATGAATTAATGAAAATTAAAAAACGAAATCAGAAACCTGCTGTCACTCTGGTGAATGTCTCTACTGTGTGTGTGCGTTCTGTCATGCTGAGAGAAGCTCATTATTGCAGGGGGGAGGGGTGAGAGGCAGAGAGGGTAAGAGAGCTGTGAGCAATGCTACAGACCATCTTTGAGGAAGAAATTCACATATGTACTTTAATTACATAAGTCTGATCTTTGAGAGTCTGATATTTTGAGAAAATATAAAGGGTCATTAAGTCTTTCATTGTTTGTATTTTGCAGTTGTTGTTTTTTATTTATTTTTTACTGAACTATACCATGAACTTGTCCTATTCAGTCACATAGAAAAAGATTAAGAAAAATACAACATTTAAGCATGAGTGATTTATCTTCATTGTAGACAATATTTTCATAGTGTTATTTATAGAATATAAAATTATAATAATTAAAAATTTCAAGACAAACTTTGACAACAAAACAAACTTTGCTGTTATCTGTTCAAAACATCTGAAAACCATCATTTTAAGATCAGTTATATATATATATATATATATATATATATATATATATATATATATATATATCGCCCCATTAAAATACTCAACTTGATTTTTAAAGATATTTTGAAAGAATTAAGCCTTTATAGAGCACTTTATTGTGTATTTCTGTACACAATGTAATGTTAAAAGATACTAATTCACCTTTAAACAATATATGAATACTTTTTTTAGCTTAATATTAATTAACATTAATAAATGCTGTTTAATTATTGTTCATGTTAACTAATATAGTTAATGTTAACAAATGAAACTGGATGGCAAAATTGTATATATTGTGTGTATGTGTCTGTGTGTTGATTTTAAAGTTTAACCCTTTCAATTCTGTAAACTTTAAATCCAAACTGGCTGAGGGTTACTGTGAATGCATGTGCCAACTGGGCACCGTTTTCCTAATTGATTCTTTGTTAGTTACATAGCGCTTAAAAGTGATGTCTTATAACAGGAGTCACCTGCAAAGCAATATCCACACACAAATTGAACAGATAGGTAACGATGACATTTAAGCAGAAGTGGTGGACGTAAAGCAAGCAATAATAACATTTTGTTATCATCATAAATTACATGTTATCATCATCATCAGAATATAGTGAAAATGTTCCCTATATTGTGAACGGCTTTGTGATATCTTGAAAGATGTTGATGTGGTGATTTGTTGGAGACACTCCATAGCGCCACCTTTTGACAAAAGTTGGAGGGTTAGTTGTAGCTACAGACATCAAACTTGGTCGGTATATTGGTCTCATCAAGCCGGACAACTTTCTAATTTACACCCATTAGCTACGACCAACAGGAAGTCGACTATTTTGATTTGAATGTGGATTTTTGGAAAAATATAGCTGAATAAATTCATATCACTCATAGCAGAATCAGACATCTCACACCAAACTTTGTCAACATGATGCCAAAATACTCAAGATGTTAAATTGTGAATGGTTTGGGATATCTTGAACGGTGTTGATGTGGTGATTTATGAAAGTAACAATAAAAAAGATGAAGAGATATTTTCATTTATCTTTAAATTGCATTATTCTAACTCATAAAAACTTTTTACATATAAAGAACAAGAAATTATTAGGATATACGTGTAGTTTCAAAATGTTATCATGCTCAGAGGCCCCAAAAACATTAAAAGTGTCATTTAAATTTGTCAAATTAAAGCTCTAATACCAGGGATGAACACTAGAGGTCCTCATAAGATAAAGAATCGTTTGACCTCTAATGCTATTTAGCTCATTCTCAGTGTATAAGAATGAAAATAATCCATAGAATCAGTTGATATAGACTGTACTGTCAGTGTACTTTTACATAATTATTTTGTATAGGTGCTTAAAGAGCATTAAAATCTTTTTTTATCTTTTAAGGGAAAATTATATGATTTAAATACACATATATACACTCTCACTGGTAGAACAAAAAATCTTATAAGTATGACACTATACTGCTCAGTTCACTTAATTAGAATGAGAAACAAATACAAAAAGGCCAAAAAAAAAGAACTAAGTTAATATGTATTTATTTTTAATATATTTGTTTATAATTATCTCACAGATGCTTATAGATTATTAAAATAATATTTAAAAATGCTTGTAGACCATAAAACATGGTAACTATTTAAAATAGGGTCTCTTTTGTTAACAATGGTTAATGAACTAACAAACACGAACAAACAACGAACAATATATTTGTACTCGATTTTCTTCAAACTTCATCAGAATAATGTAAAAGCCCTGATGCATCAAATGCTGTTGCCATGGCAAATAAAAAAAATAAAAAATACATTAAAATATTTGTTTCCTGTGATATTTAAGGCAGATAGCGTGCTTAGAATTTCATTTTCCATTTTCAATTTTCAATGATTTTTATTCAATTTTCAATGATTTTATTTTCAATGATATTTAAAGTGCAGCATCCTAACTCGAAGCTTTTTTCATACAAATAACTATTCATTCTGATCAAACACAGTTCATTTCATAATTATACAAAACTCCACGAATGAAAGAAAAAAAAAACATATCTGATCTCACTCTGCTCTGCAGGAGGAGAGACAGTAAGGGTTAGTCCAAAGGGTTACTGTGTATGCATGTGCCAACTGGGCACCGTTTTCTTGATGCTATCGGGATGGCGACTGCACAGACGGCGAGGGCCCGGTCATCGCTGCTTGCAGCTTTAATTATTATTATTATTTTTTTTTTTTTCAATGTTTTGGGGGATTTCGGGGGCCTTAACATACACGAAAACTCTTGAAACTTTGCACACACATTGGAACCTGCGGCCATCAGGGCCGGACAGACTTTGACATGGGGGGGTCACCTGGGGGGGGCATGGCACAGCGTTAAAAATTGCGACTTTTGAAGGGCTCTGGAGCGCACAACGGTTGACCTACAGTCACCAAAATTCATACACATATAGACCTCATCGGGCCGAACAAATTTCACACTCATAGTCCGTGCTTCGCCAAACAGGAAGTCGGCTATTCAGGGATGTCTAAAAAGTGCATGCAATGGAATTTGAAATACTCCTACTAGGCCTTTCCACCGATGGCCACCAAACTCGGTCAGCATGATCTCAAGACATTGGGGACGCAAAATTGCCAGGGGATTTTTGATATCTCGAACGGTTTGACCGTGACGGGGCGACAAATTTATGGCGAGAAATGAGAAACAGGAAGTGCCTAATAACTTTGACATACTTTGTCTGATTTTGACCAAACTTCAGCAGTTTGTTCATCGTCTGATGCCGATCACAGAGATGTGACTATTATGAGTCAAAGTTATAGCGCCACCAACTGGCAGCAGAAAGCGTGACGTTTTTGAAACGCTTTAAACTCAGCCTCTTAATTTTACTCAATTTGCTTCAAACTTCATCACAATAATGTCAAAACACGACCGATAAGAATCTGTGAAGGGCGTTATCCATAACTTTTATCATGTTGCCATGGCAACGTGTCAAACTTTAACTTTAGTTTTTTGTGTTTTTGAGCCACTTAAAATGCTTAGAATTTCATGAAACTCAACACACACATCTGTATTAATGACAGTTAAACACTGATAAAAGCCCATAAATGGGCGTGGAGCAGGCGCTCCATAGCGCCACCTTTTGACAAAAGTTGGGGGTTACTTTGTCCTACAGTCACCAAACTCGGTACATATATTGGACTCATCAAGCCGGACAACTTTCTAATTTACACCCATTAGCTACGA
This sequence comes from Garra rufa, assembly GCF_049309525.1. NCBI lineage: Eukaryota > Metazoa > Chordata > Actinopteri > Cypriniformes > Cyprinidae > Garra > Garra rufa. The sequence continues at coordinate 2,506,193 of NW_027394277.1, read as the reverse complement.
CCAACAGGAAGTCAGCTATTTTTATTTAAATATGGATTTTTGGAAAAATCAAGCTGTGGAATTTGAAATACTCCTCCTAGACCTTTCCACCGATGGCCACCAAACTCGGTCAGCATGATCTCAAGACATTGGGAATGCAAAATTGCCAGGGGATTTTTGCTATCTCGAACGGTTTGGCCGTGGCAGGGCGACAAATTATGGCGAGAAATGAGAAACAGGAAATGTCTAATAATTTTGACACACTTTATCTGATTTTGACCAAACTTAAGCAGTTTGTTCGTCGTATGATACCGATCACAGAGATGTGACTATTATGAGTCAAAGTTATAGCGCCACCAACTGGCAGCAGGAAGTGTGTTGCTTGCAAAACGCTTTTAAATCAACCTCTTAATTTTACTCAATTTGCTTCAAACTTCATCAGAATAATATCAAAACACGGCCGATGAGAATCTGTGAAGGTGTCCTTGATACATCAAATGCTGTTGCCATGGCAACATGTCAAACTTTAACATTTGTTTCCTGTGTTTTTAAATATAGCTGTGAATAAATTCATATCACTCATAGCAGAATCAGACAGTTCACAGCAAACTTTGTCAACATGATGCCAAGATACTGAAGATGTTAAATTGTGAACGGCTTTGGGACATCTTGAACGGTGTTGATGTGGTGATTTATGAAAGTAACAATAAAAAAGATGAAGAGTTATTTTCATATATCTTTAAATTGCATTATTCTAACTCATCAAAACTTTTTACATATAAAGAACAAGAAATTCTTAGGAAATACGTGTAGTTTCAAAATGTTATCATGCTCAGAGGCCCCAAAAACATTAAAAGTGTCACATAAATTTGTCAGATTAAAGCTCTAATACCAGGGATGAACACTAGAGGTCCTCATAAGATAAGGAATCGTTTGACCTCTAATGCTATTTAGCTCATTCTCAGTGTATAAGAATGAAAATAATCCATAGAATCAGTTGATATAGACTGTACTGTCAGTGTACTTTTACATAATTATTTTGTATAGGTGCTTAAAGAGCATTAAAATCTTTTTTTAATCTTTTAAGGAAAAATTATATGATATACATATATACAATCTCACTGATAGAATAAAAAATCTTATAAGTATGACACTATACTGCTCAGTTCACTTAATTAGAATGAGAAACAAATACATCAACTAAGTTAATATGTATTTATTTTTAATATATTTGTTTATAATTATTTCACAGATGCTTATAGATCATTAAAATAATATTAAAAAATTGATGTAGATCATAAAACATGGTAACTATTTAAAATAGGGTCTCTTTTGTTAACATTGGTTAATGAACTAACACACGAACGAACAACGAACAATATTTTTGTACTCAATTTTCTTCAAACTTCATCAGAATGATGTAAAAACACGGCCGATGAGAGTCTGTAAAGGCGTCCCTGATGCATCAAATGCTGTTGCCATGGCAAATAAATAAAAATACAAAATACATTCAAATATTTGTTTCCTGTGTTTTTGAGGCAGATAGCGTGCCTAGAATTTCATTTTCCATTTTCAATTTTCAATGATTTATTATATATTTAAAGTGCAGCATCCTAACTCTTTGAAACTTTTTTCATACAAATAACTATTCATTCTGATTAAACACAGTTCATTTCATAATTATACAAAACTCCACGAATGAAAGAAAATTAAAAAACAAATCTGATCTCACTCTGCTCTGCACTCTATGTGTGTGTTTGTGTGGTAAGTGGCTGAGTGTAAGGAGGTGGGATGGGTGGTAAGAGAAAGAGTCAGACAGGAGGAGAGACAGTTAGGGTTAGTCCAAAGGGTTATTGTGAATGCATGTGCCAACTGGGCACCGTTTTCCTGATGCTATCGGGATGGCGACTGCCAGACGGCGAGGGCCCGGTCAACGCTGCTTGCAGCTGTAATTTTTTTTTTTTTTTTTTTCAACCGTTTGGGCACTTTTGGGGGCCTTAACATACTCAAAAACTCTTGAAAATTTGCACACACGTTGGAATCTGCCGTCGTCCGGACGCCACAGAGGCTGGGACCCGGGCGTGGTTCAGGGCCTCTACAGCGCCCCCTGGAACACAGTTTGAAAACTTGATGTACTGCGCACACATACTTACACGTATTGATATGAAACTCGGTACACATATAGAACTCATCGAGCTGAACAACTTTTGTACTCTATGTCATTGGCTCCACGCAACAGGAAGTGAGATATTTAGGGCTGTTTAAAAAGCGCATGCTCTGGAATTTAACGTACTCCTCCCAGGGTTTCCATAGGATTGTCACCAAACTCGGTCAGCATGATCTCAAGACATTGGGGACGCTAAATTGCGAGGGGATTTTTGATATCTCGAACGGTTTGGCCGTGGCAAGGCGACAAAGTTATGGCGAGAAATGAGAAACAGGAAGTGTCTAATAACTGTTGTACACATTGCCTGATTCTGATGAAACTTCACCAGTTTGTTCGTTGTATGATGCCGATTCCATAAATGTGACTATTATGAGTCATAGTTATAGCGCCACCAACTGGCAGCAGGAAGCGTGTCATTTTCAAAATGCTTTGAAATCAGCCTCTTAATTTTACTTGATTTTCTTTAAACTTCATCAAAATCATGTCAAAACACGGCCGATAAGAATATGTAAAGGGGTCGATGATAAATCAAATGCTGTTGCCATGGCAACGTCTCAAACTTTAAAATTAGATTGCAATTCTGGCTTTATTTCTCACAATTGTGAGTTTATGTTATTCATTTTTGTGAAAGAAAGCCTGAATTATGAGTTTATATTGCAATTCTGGCTTAATTTCTCACAATTGTGAGTATATATCACCCATTTCTGAGAAAGAAAGCCTGAATTGTGAGTTTATATAGCAATTCTGGTATTATTTTTCACAATTGTGAGTATATATCATCAATTTTTTGAGAAAGAAAGCCTGAATTATGAGTTTATGTTGCAATTCTGGCTTTAATGCTTACAATTGTAGGTTTATATCATCCATTGTTGAGAAAGAAAGCCTGAATTATGAGTTTATATTGCAATTCTGGCTTTAATGCTCACAATTGTAAGTTTATATCATCCATTGTTGAGAAAGAAAGTCTGAATTATGAGTTTATATTGCAATTCTGGCTTTATTTCTCATAATTGTGAGTATATATCACCCATTTCTGAGAAAGAAAGTCTGAATTATGAGTTTATATTGCAATTTTGGCTTTATTTCTCACAATTGTGAGCATATATCACTAATTTCTGAGAAAGAAAGCCTTAATTATGAGTTTATATTGCAATTCTGGCTTTAATGCTCACAATTGTAAGTTTATATCATCCATTTTTGAGAAAGAAAGCCTGAATTATGAGTTTATATTGCAATTCTGGCTTTATTTCTCACAATTGTGAGTTTATGTTATCCATTTTTGTGAAAGAAAGCCTGAATTATGAGTTTATATTGCAATTCTGGCTTTATTTCTCACAATTGTAAGTTTATTTCATCCATTTTTGAGAAAGAAAGCCTGAATTATGAGTTTATATTGCAATTCTGGCTTTAATGCTCACAATTGTAAGTTTATATCATCCATTTTTGAGAAAGAAAGTCTTAATTATGAGTTTATATTGCAATTCTGGCTTTATTTCTCACAATTGTGAGAATATATCATCCATTTTTGAGAAAGAAAGCCTGAATTATGAGTTTATATTGCAATTCTGGCTTTAATGCTCACAATTGTAAGTTTATATCATCCATTTTTGAGAAAGAAGGCCTCAATTATGAGTTTATATTGCAATTCTGGCTTCATTTCTCACAATTGTGAGAATATATCATCCATTTTTGAGAAAGAAAGCCTGAATTATGAGTTTACTTTGCAATTCTGGCTTAATTTCTCACAATTGTGAGTATATATCACCCATTTCTGAGAAAGAAAGCCTGAATTGTGAGTTGATATTGCAATTCTGGCTATATTTCTCACAATTGTGAGTATATATCATCATTTTTTTGAGAAAGAAAGCCTGAATTATGAGTTTATATTGCAATTCAGGCTTTAATGCTCACAATTGTAAGTTTATATCATCCATTTTTGAGAAAGAAAGCCTTAATTATGAGTTTATATTGCAATTCTGGCTTATAAACTCACAATTGTAAGTTTATATCATCCATTTTTGAGAAAGAAAGCCTGAATTATGAGTTTATATTGCAATTCTGGCTTTAATGCTCACAATTGTAGGTTTATAGCATCCATTTTTGAGAAAGAAAGCCTCAATTATGAGTTTATATTGCAATTCTGGCTTTAATGCTCACAACTGGAAGTTTATATCATCCATTGTTGAGAAAGAAAGCCTGAATTATCAGTTCATATTGCAATTCTGGCTTTATTTCTCACAATTGTGAGTATATAGCATCCATTTCTGAGAAAGAAAGTCTGAATTATGAGTTTATATTGCAATTCTGGCTTTAATGCTCACAATTGTAAGTTTATATCATCCATTTTTGAGAAAGAAAGCCTCAATTATGAGTTTATATTGCAATTCTGGCTTTAATGCTCACAACTGGAAGTTTATATCATCCATTGTTGAGAAAGAAAGCCTGAATTATCAGTTCATATTGCAATTCTGGCTTTATTTCTCACAATTGTGAGTATATGTCATCCATTTATGAGAAAGAAAGCCTGAATTATGAGTTTATATTGCAATTCAGGCTTTAATGCTCACAATTGTAAGTTTATATCATCCATTTTTGAGAAAGAAAGCCTTAATTATGAGTTTATATTGCAATTCTGGCTTATAAACTCACAATTGTAAGTTTATATCATCCATTTTTGAGAAAGAAAGCCTGAATTATGAGTTTATATTGCAATTCTGGCTTTAATGCTCACAATTGTAGGTTTATAGCATCCATTTTTGATAAAGAAAGCCTCAATTATGAGTTTATATTGCAATTCTGGCTTTAATGCTCACAACTGGAAGTTTATATCATCCATTGTTGAGAAAGAAAGCCTGAATTATCAGTTCATATTGCAATTCTGGCTTTATTTCTCACAATTGTGAGTATATAGCATCCATTTCTGAGAAAGAAAGTCTGAATTATGAGTTTATATTGCAATTCTGGCTTTATTTCTCACAATTGTGAGTTTATGTTATCCATTTTTGAGAAAGAAAGTCTGAATTATGAGTTTATATTGCAATTCTGGCTTTATTTCTCACAATTGTGAGTATATATCATCCATTTCTAAGAAAGAAAGCCTGAATTGTGAGTATATATTGCAATTCTGGCTTTATTTCTCACAATTGTGAGTTTATGTTATTCATTTTTGTGAAAGAAAGCCTGAATTATGAGTTTATATTGCAATTCTGGCTTAATTTCTCACAATTGTGAGTATATATCACCCATTTCTGAGAAAGAAAGCCTGAATTGTGAGTTTATATAGCAATTCTGGTTTTATTTTTCACAATTGTGAGTATATATCATCAATTTTTTGAGAAAGAAAGCCTGAATTATGAGTTTATGTTGCAATTCTGGCTTTAATGCTTACAATTGTAGGTTTATATCATCCATTGTTGAGAAAGAAAGCCTGAATTATGAGTTTATATTGCAATTCTGGCTTTAATGCTCACAATTGTAAGTTTATATCATCCATTGTTGAGAAAGAAAGTCTGAATTATGAGTTCGATCTTCTTCCGGCTTTGCTACTGTTCGGACGCTTTTGCTTACTGCTCCGCGCTTTGCTCCCTGCTTTTGAACTTTTCTCAGATTTTCTAATATCTAACTTCAGCAGATCAGCACAGTGCTCAGACAACACATTTTTGACACAAACATCACGAAAAAAGGAGACTTTTTGCCTCCCACTGCGAGCAGTTTACATTCCGGAGACGGGAAAACACAGCTGCCTACTTTCAACAGACAAGAAAGAAAATGCCTCTTCTGGAATCTACTTGCTGCACAAACTGCCACAGACTTTTACAAAGAATTGTGGTTTTAGAAACAAAGTTACTTGCTGGACTTCCAAAACAGGCGGAACACACAGAAGATCATCATCATCACGGACCCCCTCAGCATACAGCCGGTGAGTCCTCTGAATCTAGTCAATATCGACATTTTATAAGTGTAGAGGAACAAGCCAAAACTGATCGACACACAAATCGATGGCACAAACAGGGAGCGAGACCCAAAGGCACTCGAGACATCAGACTGTCAAGAGTATCTCGTATTGCTGCGGTATCATCCTCTACCCCAGATACAGCTATGAGAAGGCTTGCAAAAGCTGGTGTTTTACCACCCCCTATACAGCTAGAAAACAGATTTGAAACATTAATGAATGTGGGTGAGGAATCCCCAAATGTGACTGAACATGTATCATGTCACCCAACTGCTAACATTGCTATAAACAGCCGCGCAAGGTCGAGCAGACAGCGGCACTCAGCTCAGAGCGCAGCCGAGCCCAGGACACTCATAGTGGGTGACTCCATTATCAGAAATATCAGTAGCAGAACTACAATTTCATGCTGCTGTCCTCAAGCAACCGTCTCTGATGTGAACAAGGAACTTCAGAACATTCTAATGAAGCACAAGACTGCAAATCGAATCATCATCCATGTGGGAAAGAACGATATTCGGAAAGAGCAGTCAGAGCTCCTAAAGAAGGATTTCGGTGAACTCATTGAAACACTTCGAAGACTTGAAATTCAGTCGTTCATCAGTGGACCACTCCCAGCAAGGGGAACTAACATGTTTTCACGGTTGCTCGGACTAAATACCTGGCTACAAAGAACCTGCAGTCTAAAAGGAGTCAACTTCATTGACAACTTCAATCTTTTCTGGGGCCATAGACAACTGTTCAAACTGGACGGCCTTCACCCAAACAAACTTGGTGCGAGAGTGCTTAAGGACAATATCTATTTTTCACTCCGGCATCCTTCAGTAGAATGTGTGAGTCCACCCAACATGAATGGCACACACACACTTGGACAAAGTGACGACAGGACAACTTATCAGCTTCAGAGTCATCATGTGGCCAACACAACCAACAAGGACACTGACAACGCCACGCAGCCACAACAAGCACTGCTTATGGACACTTTCCTGGCTGAGCCCTGCTCACAGAGCTTATCACAGACAGACTGTGACGTATCACAACAGCTCCAAGACTCAGCACCGAAGGACGACTTTCTGGTAAACAGTCAGGGAAGCCAGGACAACAACATATTCCAGCCACCGGAAACTCCAGAGCCAGAGCTCCATTCACCAGACACATTATCCCTCTCTCCAACATCTCCACTTTTAAGCTTCTCACAGAAAATGGAAGAACTGGTATATGCTGGAACCAGACTCTCCCACTCTTTTGCTGCAAGCCCCCAGTTATCAACTAAAAAACGGCGGGCACCACAACCACCAAAACCTGTGGGACCAGCTCACCCTCCTCCTCCAGTGAGAGCTCTCCGTCCGCTGCCACAACGCCAGGGCCCAAACCCTCCTGCATCTGCTGTGAGTGAACCAAAAACAACTGATAACAGCTCTCAGTGATATGTGACGGGTCCCCGCTACGGTAGCAGCAACAATCAGGAATGTTTACAAAACAAGCGGGAACCCAGTGTGACTGTAGTTTTCCCTATTTCTGTTTTAATATGTGATAGAAAGTCAAAGGCCGTCTCAAGTCGTACGGTTGACCAATCTAATCTGAGGCCTATTAGATATCAAACTAAGATTGCTCTAGAGACAAAAAGTAATGCCATCAAGCTAGCATTTTTAAACATTCGCTCACTAAAAAATAAATCACATCTGATCAATGATTTTATAACTACAAACAACCTGGATTTTATGTTTCTAAATGAAACATGGTTAGAAGACAGCTGCAGCGCAACAGTCCTCAATGAAACAGCGCCTCCAGACTTTACTTTCATGAGTGTCTGCAGAGCTGTTAAGAGAGGCGGCGGCGTAGCTGCTCTATTTAAAGATGTCTATCAATGCAAGCAAGTGTCATTTGGTCAGTACATGTCATTTGAATATCTAGGGATTGTGTTGAAAGGTGCTCCACGCATTCTATTCATCATTATTTACAGGCCCCCAAAATACTCTCCATCCTTTGTTGAAGAGTTCACAGAACTGTTATCAATGATTTGTTCAGAGTTTGACTGTTTTGTTATTGCAGGGGATTTTAATGTTCATATAGAAAATGCAGAAATCAAAACCACAAAAGAAATAATAACGGTTCCCTTCCGGGAACTCTACACTGCGTCCTGAGACACTTTGGGGAACGCCATTGGCGGGCCGCACTCTGAGTCATGTCCAACGTCCAATGAGAAACGGGAGTGATGTCACAGGCGCGGTGACGTCATCGACCAGGAAGTATATAAGCACGTGCGTTTGAAGCTGGCGTCAGCTTTTGTCATTCAGCGAGAGCGCTCTGTGTCTTTGTCTGTCTGGTTATACTGCTGTTTTTTCGTGCCAGTTTGCACCACTTTTATTTGAGCAGTATGCCAAAAGGGGGAAAACGATCTTTTAAATCAAAAAGAGCGGTTGAGCAGCCACATAGAAAGTGTGTCCCTCCCTGCCAACGTTTCATTGTTGGTGGGGATACACACGATCTATGTGTGGTCTGCTTGGGAGCGGAGCATGCTAGGTCAGCCCTTGAGGGGGTTGGCTGCCCGCAGTGCTAGCGAATGCTGCTGCGGTTGCTCCGTTCCCGGAAAGCCCTCTTTGAGGAGGGGGCTTTCACTAGCGTTCCCCGTGGGTCTGGCCCCGCTTCCGCTGAGGCGGAGCGGCAGCTGCACTCATGGGGTTCGCAGGTAGATCTGCTGGAGGGAGTTGAGACGGGTGATCCCCTATCTCTCTCCTTACCCAGCGGATCGTATGACCTCCTCCTGGATGAGGAAGCCCGCACTGCGGTTCCTTCCCTCCAAGAGGAGGAGTCAGCGCTCCTTCTGTCTTCCTCCGAGGAGGTTGATGTTGAGAGCGTTGACACCCCACAACCGCCCCCCCATTCACCCCAGTACGGGGAGCAGCCCCAGCCGCAAGCTAGCTCCTCGCACCGGGGTGCACAGAAAAGGAGTGTTGCTACCCGCACCCCTCCGGCTAAGCCTAGAGGGCGGGTTCAGCAACACTCCAAGCCGGGGTCCTCTAAGACTAGGCCGGACCTGAGGGTCGTCCTTCAGTCAAAGAGGACCTCAGCTAAACGGCCCTGATGGTTGTGGCTCAGGGCCGATGAGGGCAGCCCCTCTCGAAGACTTAGGTGCTTCACCGCCTCTGAGGAGTACGGTGACCACCTCTCTTCGGGGCCCTCAGGAGATTCGTCAGCTAACCCTGCCGGTGTTACAGGGCGCGGCAGTCTCCCGCGAACATCTTTCTCCGGTCTTTCTGCCCGGAAACGTAGCGGAACCAGTGAGTTCGCCACCCCCACGGGGGTTTCCAGAGCGCTTACTTCAGGTGCATCCTGCCAGTTCGCTGTTACAGGCCACCGAGGTAGCTCTCCAAATAAATCCAGAAACCAGCCTCGAGAGGTTGGTTCCCTTAGTAGAATTTCTGGCAGCGTGGAAACTACTGCCAAATATTTCTATGTGGGTCCTGCGTACTGTAGAGAAAGGCTATCGCATTCAATTCGACGCCAAGCCGCCACCTTTCAGCGGGGTATTTCCTACTCTGGTAGGCCCCGAGCAGGCTCTGGTATTGGAACAGGAAGTGAATACTCTCCTGAGGAAGGAGGCCATCGAGGTGGTCCCTCCTCAACACAGAGAATCCGGGTTCTACAGCCGGTACTTCATTGTTCCCAAGAAGGATGGGGGCCTGCGGCCCATTTTAGATCTCAGACAGCTAAACCTCTCAGTAAGAAAACTGAAGTTCAAAATGTTGACTGTCAGACAGGTCGTGTCTCAAATCAGGTCCGAGGACTGGTTTGTCACGATAGATCTGAAAGACGCATACTTTCACGTCTCCATCCTTCCTCAACACCGGAAGTTTCTCAGGTTCGCTTTCAGGGGCAAAGCTTACCAATACAGAGTTCTTCCGTTCGGCCTAGCGCTCTCTCCCCGAACTTTCACGAAGTGTGTGGATGCTGCTCTGGCTCCATTGCGACTCCAGGGCATCCGCATACTCAACTACATAGACGACTGGCTCATCCTAGCCAGTTCGGAACAGTTAGCAGCTCAACATCGAGATGTTGTTCTTGCTCACATGAAAGAGCTGGGGTTGAGACTCAATGCCAAGAAAAGTGTGCTGTCTCCATTACAGAGAACCACTTATCTAGGTGTAATCTGGGATTCGACCACCATGCAGGCACGATTGTCACCTGCTCGGATCGAGTCGATCCTTACTGCAGCAAATGCGGTCAAGCTAGGCCTGCTACTCACTGTCAAACAGTTCCAAGTACTGTTAGGTCTTATGGCAGCTGCATCCAACGTGATACCTCTTGGACTGCTGCACATGAGACCACTGCAGTGGTGGCTCAAAACCAAAGGGTTTTCCCCGAGGGGGAACCCATTCCGCAAGATCAAGGTCACGCGGCGCTGCCTACGTGCCTTAGTCATGTGGAAAAAGCCCTGGTTCCTATTACAAGGTCCAGCGCTGGGAGCTCCTTGCCGCCGCGTCACGCTAGCGACAGATGCATCCCTCACCGGGTGGGGAGCGGTCATAAGTGGCCGCTCCGCCCAAGGCCTATGGAACGACCGGCATCACTCTTGGCACATAAATTGCCTAGAAATGTTGGCAGTGTTCCTGGCTCTGAAGCATTTCCTTCCAGACCTGAGAAACCGTCACGTGCTGGTCCGCACAGACAACACTGCGGTGGTCTACTATATAAACCACCAGGGAGGTCTGCGTTCACGCCCCTTATACAAGCTGGCGTGCCAGATCATCCTGTGGTCACAAGGGAAGCTTCTCTCATTGAGAACAGTTCACATTCCTGGACGTCTCAATGTGGGAGCAGACGTCCTGTCGAGGCAGGGGCTGAGGCCCGGGGAATGGATGCTTCACCCTCAGGTGGTGAAGCAGATATGGAGAGTCTTGGGTCAAGCCCAGGTGGACCTCTTTGCGACTCAGGAGACATCGCAATGTCCCCTTTGGTACTCTCTAGTTCCTCCAGCTCCGCTCGGACTGGATGCCATGGTACAGACGTGGCCGAGGCTTCGTCTGTACGCTTTTCCCCCGATCGCTCTGCTCCCGGGAGTTCTGGAAAGAGTGCGCCGGTACGGAGTACGGCTGCTGCTAGTAGCCCCGTACTGGCCGGCCCGAGTATGGTTCTCGGATATAATCGCCCTCCTCGACGGCTCTCCATGGGAGATTCCTGTCAGGAGCGACCTTCTTTCTCAGGCTGGGGGCGCAATATGCCACCCCCACCCAGAGAAGTGGAAGTTATGGGTGTGGCCCCTGAGGGGGCACAACTCATAGAAGCTGGTCTCTCAACCGAGGTTGTTGAGACCATCCTTCAATCCAGAGCTCCCTCTACGAGGAAACGAAAAAAAAAGCTTTATGGCCTAAAGTGGAACCTGTTTGCGTCATGGTGTCATGAACGCCGCTTAGACCCAGTCCACTGCCCGGTTGGTACAGTGCTGGAGTTCCTGCAAACTCGCTTGTCCGCTGGGTTAGCTCACTCCACCTTGAAGGTGTACGTGGCGGCTATATCGGCTTACCACGCCCTTCATGGCGGCCTTTCAGTGGGCAAAAACCCCCTGGTCTCACGTTTCCTCCGCGGTGCACTCAGGCTGAGGCCTCGTGCAAGACCGAAAGTCCCTACATGGGACTTAGCTGTGGTGTTGGAGGCGCTGTGTAAGCCTCCCTTCGAGCCTCTGGAGGAGGCCTCCGATCGGATGCTTACCCTAAAGACAGCACTGCTGCTGGCGCTAACGTCTCTCAAGAGAGTCGGGGACCTGCAGGCCCTTTCAGTGGCCCCTTCTTACATTGACTTTGCCCCAGGGTTGGCCAAAGCATTCCTTTACCCACGAGCTGGGTACGTACCCAAGGTCCCATCAGCGACACCACAGCCAATAACGCTCCAAGCGTTTTACCCTCCTCCATTCGTGGAGCACGACCAGAGGAAGTATAACTTAATGTGTCCAGTAAGAGCACTGGACACTTATGTCCACAGAGCTGCCCTGTGGCGTAAATCAGAGCAACTTTTGGTCTGTTACGGCCCCCCTAAGAGGGGGTGCCCGGCTTCCAAGCCTACTATCAGTAAGTGGATCATTGATGCCATCTCTACTGCCTACGAGTCCTCTGGTCTCCCATCCCCGATGGGAGTCAAGGCTCACTCAACTAGAGGCATTGCAGCCTCTAAAGCTCTGATGGCAGGTGTCCCGATCCAGGACATCTGCAGTGCGGCGGGTTGGTCCTCACCTCTAACGTTCGTCAGATTCTACGAACTAGACCTCAGAGTCACTCCTGGCTCAGTCGTCCTTCAGCCCTAGCATTGCTAGGCCTAGAGGTGCTTAGGCGCTTTCCTCTATGGAGGAAAAGGATTTCTACCCTCTCGACCTGGCAGTCCTCCAGGCGAGAGGTGTGATATCCTGCCTCGCGTGCCCGAGGGCCGAGGCCTGTGTTCCTCTTGTCTGGTGGTTGATCACAGACAGAGATGTTTTCTAGTGTCCTGGCGGGTCCACCAGGCACTTCTTGTGTCCCTCTTGTTCTGGCCGTAGCGCAGACAAAGGACTACCACTTCTCCTCGTGTGCCCAAGGGCCGAGGAGCCTTTCTCCCCCTGCACTGGTCTTGTGACAGGCAGCGGTTGAGAACCCTAGCCTCGTGTGCCTGAGGGCCGAGGCTCATTTATCCCTCTTGTCTGGTGGTTGATCACAGACAGAGATGTATTCCAGTGTCCTGGCACGTTCACCAGGCACTTCTTGCGTCCCTCTTGTTCTGGCCGTAGCGCAGACAAAGGACTACCACTTCTCCTCGTGTGCCTAAGGGCCGAGGAGCATTTCTCCCCCTGCGCTGGTCTTATGACAGGCAGCGGTTGAGAACCCTAGCCTCGTGTGCCCGAGGGCCGAGGTTTATTTATCCCTCTTGTCTGGTGGTTGATCACAGACAGAGATGAATTCCAGTGCCCTGGCAAGATCACCAGGCACTTCTTGTGTCCCTCTTGGTCTGGCCGTAGCGCAGACAAAGGACTACCACTTCTCCTCGTGTGCCTAAGGGCCGAGGAGCATTTCTCCCCCTGCGCTGGTCTTATGACAGGCAGCGGTTGAGAACCCTAGCCTCGTGTGCCTGAGGGCCGAGGCTCATTTATCCCTCTTGTCTGGTGGTTGATCACAGACAGAGATGCATTATCACTCGCGTCCTGGCAAGATCACCAGGCGGAGTTTCCATAGTGTCTCATCAGGTAAGTATTCCAGACACTGGATTATGCTAACCTCGTGTGCCCGAGGGCCGAGGTACATTCTCTCCCTCTTGTCTGGTGGGCTCCACAGACAGAGATGTATTATCACTCATGTCCTGGCAAGTTTCCCAGGCTGAAGTGTACCAAGACACAACTTTTCCACCCTTGGCCTAGCAGACAAAAACTGGGCAGGGCCTTGGAAATTATGGGGGCGTTGATACCTCGTTCCCCAAAGTGTCTCAGGACGCAGTGTAGAGTTCCCGGAAGGGAACGTCTCAGGTTACGTATGTAACCCTGGTTCCCTGAGGGAACGAGACACTGCGTCTCGGACCATAATTCCCGCATCCCTGCTGCGCTCGCTTCATTCCTATAAGCCGACGCCAGCTTCAAACGCACGTGCTTATATACTTCCTGGTCGATGACGTCACCGCGCCTGTGACATCACTCCCGTTTCTCATTGGACGTTGGACATGACTCAAAGTGCGGCCCGCCAATGGCGTTCCCCAAAGTGTCTCAGGACGCAGTGTCTCGTTCCCTCAGGGAACCAGGGTTACATACGTAACCTGAGACGTTTTGAACACGTTTGACCTGATTCAGCATGTGCATGGGCCTACACACAATCGTGGACACACTCTTGATTTGCTCATCAGTAAGGGTCTAAACATTTCATCCACTGTTATCAAAGATGTAGCACTATCTGATCACTTCTGTATTTTCTTTGATATATTGATCTCTGCTACCACTGAATCTAGATCAGTCTCTGTCAGAAAGAGATGCATTAACGATAACACTAGTGTGCTATTTATGAAGGCTATATCTTCAATGCCAAGCATTTCTGCAGACTCTGTTGATCTTCTCCTGGAGTCCTTTGACTCAAAAGTTAAGAATGTCATTGATGACATCGCACCTGTAAAAATCAGAAAGATGTCAGGCAGACAGAAATCATCGTGGAGAAAATCAACAGCAGTACAGAGTATGAAAAGACAATGCAGGAAAGCTGAGCGGATGTGGCGGAAGACGAAACTTGAAATTCACTATAGCATCTATAAAGACAGCCTTCATGCTTTCAATGTTGAACTAGGTAAAGCTAGACAAACGTTCTTCTCAAACCTTATAAACAGCAACTTAAACAACACTCGCACTCTTTTTGCTACCGTAGAGAGACTAACAAACCCCCCTAGTCAGATCCCTAGTGAAATGCTCTCCGACAGCAAGTGCAATGAGTTTGCTTCCTTCTTTTCTGAGAAGATCAATAATATCAGAAAGACTATTAGCACACCCTCAAGTTATGCAGAGGTCAGACAGATTCAACCGCAATTTCAAAAAGAAGTCATTATGTCTACTTTTGAAGAAATCGATAGCAACATTTTGGAAGAAACAGTACAGCACCTCAAATCATCAACCTGCCACCTTGACACACTTCCCACATCTTTTTTCAAAAGTGTGCTTAACTGTTTAAAAGCAGATCTCTTAGAAGTGGTGAACACCTCACTTCTTTCTGGGACTTTTCCAAACTCACTGAAAACTGCAGCTGTTAAGCCCCTTTTGAAAAAGAGAAATCTTGATAACACCATATTGAGCAACTATAGACCAATATCAAATCTTCCTTTTATTGGAAAGATTATTGAAAAGGTTGTTTTTAATCAGCTGAATCACTACATAAACTCAAACGGATACCTGGACCACTTCCAATCTGGTTTCAGACCACATCATAGCACAGAGACAGCGCTCATAAAGATAATAAATGATATTCGCCTAAATTCTGATTCTGGCAAAATATCAGTGCTGGTATTACTAGATCTCAGTGCTGCGTTCGACACTGTCGATCACAACATTCTGCTAGATAGACTGGAAAACTGGGTCGGGCTTTCTGGGATGGTTCTAAATTGGTTCAGGTCATACTTAGAAGGGAGAGGCTATTATGTGAGTATAGGAGAACATAAGTCTAAGTGGACGTCCATGACATGCGGAGTCCCACAAGGCTCAATTCTAGCGCCGCTGCTGTTTAGCCTGTATATGCTCCCACTAAGTCAAATAATGAGAAAGAACCAAATAGCATATCACAGCTATGCAGATGATACCCAGATTTACCTAGCCTTATCGCCAAATGACTACAGCCCCATTGACTCTCTCTGCCAATGCATTGATGAAATTAACAGTTGGATGTGCCAAAACTTTTTACAGTTAAACAAGGAGAAAACGGAAGTCATTGCATTTGGAAACAAAGATGAAGTTCATAAGGTAAATGCGTACCTTGACGCTAGGGGTCAAAAAACAAAAAATCAAGTCAAGAATCTGGGTGTGATTCTGGAGTCAGACCTCAGTTTCAGTAGCCATGTTAAAGCAGTAACTAAATCAGCATACTACCATCTCAAAAACATTGCAAGAATTAGATGTTTTGTTTCCCGTCAAGATTTGGAGAAACTTGTTCATGCCTTTATCACCAGCAGGGTAGACTATTGTAATGGTCTCCTCACCGGCCTTCCCAAGAAGACCATTAGACAGCTGCAGCTCATACAGAACGCTGCTGCCAGGATTCTGACTAGAACCAGAAAATCAGAGCATATTACACCAGTCCTTAGGTCCTTACACTGGCTACCAGTTATGTTTAGGATAGATTTTAAAGTACTTTTACTAGTTTATAAAGCACTCAATGGCCTAGGACCTACATACATTGCAAATATGCTCACAGTATACAAACCTAACAGACAACTACGATCACTAGGATCGAGTCAGTTAGTAATATCAAGGGTTCACACAAAACAAGGGGAATCGGCTTTTAGCTATTATGCCGCCCGCAGCTGGAATCAGCTTCCAGAAGAGATCAGATGTGCTAATACATTAGACACATTTAAACGCAGACTTAAAACTCACCTGTTTAGTTGTGCATTTATTGAATGAGCACTGTGCTACGTCCGAACAGATTGCATTATTTTATGTATAATCATTTTACTGTGCTAATTAATTTTAAAATCAATTTTTTAAATCATCTGAAATGTTCTTAAATTCTGTTTTTATTGTTGTTAGTGTGATTATTATTTTAAATTTTTATGATTTGTTTGCTGTTGTGATTTTAACTCCTTTTTATGTACAGCACTTTGAATTACCATTGTGTATGAAATGTGCTATATAAATAAACTTGCCTTGCCTTGCCTTGCCTTTATTTCTCACAATTGTGAGTATATATCATCCATTTCTGAGAAAGACACCTGAATTATGAGTTTATATTGCAATTCTGGCTTTATTTCTCACAATTGTGAGTTTATGTTATCCATTTTTGAGAAAGAAAGTCTGAATTATGAGTTCATATTGCAATTCTGGCTTTATTGCTCACAATTGTAAGTTTATATCATCCATTTTTGAGAAAGAAAGCCTGAATTATGAGTTTATATTGCAATTCTGGCTTTAATGCTCACAATTGTAAGTTTATTTCATCCATTTTTGAGAAAGAAAGCCTGAATTATTAGTTTATATTGCAATTCTGGCTTTAATGCTCACAATTGTAAGTTTATATCATCCATTTTTGAGAAAGAAAGCCTGAATTATGAGTTTATATTGCAATTCTGGCTTTAATGCTCACAATTGTAAGTTTATATCATCCATTTTTGAGAAAGAAAGCCTGAATTATGAGTTTATATTGCAATTCTGGCTTTAATGCTCACAATTGGAAGTTTATATCATCCATTGTTGAGAAAGAAAGCCTGAATTATGAGTTTATATTGCAATTCTGGCTTTAATACTCACAATTGTAAGTTTATATCATCCATTTTTGAGAAAGAAAGCCTGAATTATGAGTTTATATTGCAATTCTGGCTTTAATGCTCACAATTGGAAGTTTATATAATCCATTGTTGAGAAAGAAATCCTGAATTATCAGTTCATATTGCAATTCTGGCTTTACTTCTCACAATTGTGAGTATATATCATCAATTTTTTGAGAAAGAAAGCCTGAATTATGAGTTTAAATTGCAATTCTGGCTTTATTTCTCACAATTGTGAGTATATATCATCCATTTTTGAGAAAGAAAGCCTCAATTATGAGTTTATATTGCAATTATGGCTTTATTTCTCACAATTGTGAGTATATATCACCCATTTTTGAGAAAGAAAGCCTGAATTATGAGTTTATACTGCAATTTTGGCTTTATTTCTCACAATTGTGAGCATATATCACTAATTTTTGAGAAAGAAAGCCTGAATTATGAGTTTATATTGCAATTCTGGCTTTATTTCTCACAATTGTAAGTTTATGTTTTCCATTTTTGTGAAAGAAAGCCTGAATTATGAGTTTATATTGCAATTCTGGCTTTATTTCTCACATATGTGAGTATATGTCATCCATTTCTGAGAAAGAAAGCCTGAATTATGAGTTTATTTTGCAATTCTAGGTTTATTTCTCACAATTGTGAGTTTATGTTATCCATTTTTGAGAAAGAAAGCCTGAATTATGAGTTTATATTGCAATTCTGGCTTTATTTCTCACAATTGTGAGTTTAAGTTATCCGTTTTTGAGAAAGAAAGCCTGAATTGTGAGTTTATATTGCAATTCTGGCTTTAATGCTCACAATTGGAAGTTTATATCATCCATTGTTGAGAAAGAAAGCCTGA
Source organism: Garra rufa (assembly GCF_049309525.1). Lineage (NCBI taxonomy): Eukaryota > Metazoa > Chordata > Actinopteri > Cypriniformes > Cyprinidae > Garra > Garra rufa. The sequence goes on along the minus strand of NW_027394277.1, from coordinate 2,488,286 downwards.
ATTGTGAGTTCATATTGCAATTCTGGCTTTACTTCTCACAATTGTGAGTATATATCATCAATTTTTTGAGAAAGAAAGCCTGAATTATGAGTTTATATCGCAATTCTGGCTTTATTTCTCACAATTGTGAGTTTATGTTATCCATTTTTGAGAAAGAAAGTCTGAATTATGAGTTTATATTGCAATTCTGTCTTTATTTCTCACAATTGTGAGTATATATCACCAATTTGTGAGAAAGAAAGCCTGAATTATGAGTTCATATTGCAATTCTGGCTTTATTTCTCACAATTGTGAGTATATATCATCCATTTCTAAGAAAGAAAGCCTGAATTATGAGTTTATATTGCAATTCTGGCTTTATTTCTCACAATTGTGAGTATATATCACCCATTTCTGAGAAAGAAAGCCTGAATTATGAGTTTATATTGCAATTTTGGCTTTATTTCTCACAATTGTGAGTATATATCATCCATTTTTGAGAAAGAAAGCCTCAATTATGAGTTTATATTGCAATTCTGGCTTTATTTCTCACAATTGTGAGTATATATCACCCATTTCTGAGAAAGAAAGTCTGAATTATGAGTTTATATTGCAATTTTGGCTTTATTTCTCACAATTGTAAGTTTATATCATCCATTTTTGAGAAAGAAAGCCTGAATTATGAGTTTATATTGCAATTCTGGCTTTATTTCTCACAAATGTGAGTATATGTCATCCATTTCTGAGAAAGAAAGCCTGAATTGTGAGTTTATTTTGCAATTCTGGCTTATAAACTCACAATTGTAAGTTTATTTCATCCATTTTTGAGAAAGAAAGCCTGAATTATGAGTTTATATTGCAATTCTGGCTTTAATGCTCACAATTGTAAGTTTACATCATCCATTTTTGAGAAAGAAAGTCTTAATTATGAGTTTATATTGCAATTCTGGCTTTATTTCTCACAATTGTGAGAATATATCATCCATTTTTGAGAAAGAAAGCCTGAATTATGAGTTTATATTGCAATTCTGGCTTTAATGCTCACAATTGTAAGTTTATATCATCCATTTTTGAGAAAGAAGGCCTCAATTATGAGTTTATATTGCAATTCTGGCTTCATTTCTCACAATTGTGAGAATATATCATCCATTTTTGAGAAAGAAAGCCTGAATTATGAGTTTACTTTGCAATTCTGGCTTAATTTCTCACAATTGTGAGAATATATCATCCATTTTTGAGAAAGAAAGCCTGAATTATGAGTTTATATTGCAATTCAGGCTTTAATGCTCACAATTGTAAGTTTATATCATCCATTTTTGAGAAAGAAAGCCTTAATTATGAGTTTATATTGCAATTCTGGCTTATAAACTCACAATTGTAAGTTTATATCTTCCATTTTTGAGAAAGAAAGCCTGAATTATGAGTTTATATTGCAATTCTGGCTTTAATGCTCACAATTGTAGGTTTATAGCATCCATTTTTGAGAAAGAAAGCCTCAATTATGAGTTTATATTGCAATTCTGGCTTTAATGCTCACAACTGGAAGTTTATATCATCCATTGTTGAGAAAGAAAGCCTGAATTATCAGTTCATATTGCAATTCTGGCTTTATTTCTCACAATTGTGAGTATATAGCATCCATTTCTGAGAAAGAAAGTCTGAATTATGAGTTTATATTGCAATTCTGGCTTTAATGCTCACAATTGTAAGTTTATATCATCCATTTTTGAGAAAGAAAGCCTCAATTATGAGTTTATATTGCAATTCTGGCTTTAATGCTCACAACTGGAAGTTTATATCATCCATTGTTGAGAAAGAAAGCCTGAATTATCAGTTCATATTGCAATTCTGGCTTTATTTCTCACAATTGTGAGTATATGCCATCCATTTATGAGAAAGAAAGCCTGAATTATGAGTTTATATTGCAATTCTGGCTTTATTTCTCACAATTGTGAGTTTATGTTATCCATTTTTGAGAAAGAAAGTCTGAATTATGAGTTTATATTGCAATTCTGGCTTTATTTCTCACAATTGTGAGTATATATCATCCATTTCTAAGAAAGAAAGCCTGAATTGTGAGTATATATTGCAATTCTGGCTTTATTTCTCACAATTGTGAGTTTATGTTATTCATTTTTGTGAAAGAAAGCCTGAATTATGAGTTTATATTGCAATTCTGGCTTAATTTCTCACAATTGTGAGTATATATCACCCATTTCTGAGAAAGAAAGCCTGAATTGTGAGTTTATATAGCAATTCTGGTTTTATTTTTCACAATTGTGAGTATATATCATCAATTTTTTGAGAAAGAAAGCCTGAATTATGAGTTTATGTTGCAATTCTGGCTTTAATGCTTACAATTGTAGGTTTATATCATCCATTGTTGAGAAAGAAAGCCTGAATTATGAGTTTATATTGCAATTCTGGCTTTAATGCTCACAATTGTAAGTTTATATCATCCATTGTTGAGAAAGAAAGTCTGAATTATGAGTTTATATTGCAATTCTGGCTTTATTTCTCACAATTGTGAGTATATATCATCCATTTCTGAGAAAGACACCTGAATTATGAGTTTATATTGCAATTCTGGCTTTATTTCTCACAATTGTGAGTATATATCATCCATTTTTGAGAAAGAAAGCCTCAATTATGAGTTTATATTGCAATTCTGGCTTTATTTCTCACAATTGTGAGTATATATCACCCATTTTTGAGAAAGAAAGCCTGAATTATGAGTTTATACTGCAATTTTGGCTTTATTTCTCACAATTGTGAGCACATATCACTAATTTTTGAGAAAGAAAGCCTGAATTATGAGTTTATATTGCAATTCTGGCTTTATTTCTCACAATTGTAAGTTTATGTTTTCCATTTTTGTGAAAGAAAGCCTGAATTATGAGTTTATATTGCAATTCTGACTTTATTTCTCACATATGTGAGTATATGTCATCCATTTCTGAGAAAGAAAGCCTGAATTATGAGGTTATTTTGCAATTCTAGGTTTATTTCTCACAATTGTGAGTTTATGTTATCCATTTTTGAGAAAGAAAGCCTGAATTATGAGTTTATATTGCAATTCTGGCTTTATTTCTCACAATTGTGAGTTTAAGTTATCCGTTTTTGAGAAAGAAAGCCTGAATTGTGAGTTTATATTGCAATTCTGGCTTTAATGCTCACAATTGGAAGTTTATATCATCCATTGTTGAGAAAGAAAGCCTGAATTATCAGTTCATATTGCAATTCTGGCTTTACTTCTCACAATTGTGAGTATATATCATCAATTTTTTGAGAAAGAAAGCCTGAATTATGAGTTTATATCGCAATTCTGGCTTTATTTCTCACAATTGTGAGTTTATGTTATCCATTTTTGAGAAAGAAAGTCTGAATTATGAGTTTATATTGCAATTCTGTCTTTATTTCTCACAATTGTGAGTATATATCACCAATTTGTGAGAAAGAAAGCCTGAATTATGAGTTCATATTGCAATTCTGGCTTTATTTCTCACAATTGTGAGTATATATCATCCATTTCTAAGAAAGAAAGCCTGAATTATGAGTTTATATTGCAATTCTGGCTTTATTTCTCACAATTGTGAGTATATATCACCCATTTCTGAGAAAGAAAGCCTGAATTATGAGTTTATATTGCAATTTTGGCTTTATTTCTCACAATTGTGAGTATATATCATCCATTTTTGAGAAAGAAAGCCTCAATTATGAGTTTATATTGCAATTCTGGCTTTATTTCTCACAATTGTGAGTATATATCACCCATTTCTGAGAAAGAAAGTCTGAATTATGAGTTTATATTGCAATTTTGGCTTTATTTCTCACAATTGTGAGCATATATCACTAATTTCTGAGAAAGAAAGCCTTAATTATGAGTTTATATTGCAATTCTGGCTTTAATGCTCACAATTGTAAGTTTATATCATCCATTTTTGAGAAAGAAAGCCTGAATTATGAGTTTATATTGCAATTCTGGCTTTATTTCTCACAATTGTGAGTTTATGTTATCCATTTTTGTGAAAGAAAGCCTGAATTATGAGTTTATATTGCAATTCTGGCTTTATTTCTCACAAATGTGAGTATATGTCATCCATTTCTGAGAAAGAAAGCCTGAATTGTGAGTTTATTTTGCAATTCTGGCTTATAAACTCACAATTGTAAGTTTATTTCATCCATTTTTGAGAAAGAAAGCCTGAATTATGAGTTTATATTGCAATTCTGGCTTTAATGCTCACAATTGTGAGAATATATCATCCATTTTTGAGAAAGAAAGCCTGAATTATGAGTTTATATTGCAATTCTGGCTTTAATGCTCACAATTGTAAGTTTATATCATCCATTTTTGAGAAAGAAGGCCTCAATTATGAGTTTATATTGCAATTCTGGCTTCATTTCTCACAATTGTGAGAATATATCATCCATTTTTGAGAAAGAAAGCCTGAATTATGAGTTTACTTTGCAATTCTGGCTTAATTTCTCACAATTGTGAGAATATATCATCCATTTTTGAGAAAGAAAGCCTGAATTATGAGTTTATATTGCAATTCAGGCTTTAATGCTCACAATTGTAAGTTTATATCATCCATTTTTGAGAAAGAAAGCCTTAATTATGAGTTTATATTGCAATTCTGGCTTATAAACTCACAATTGTAGGTTTATAGCATCCATTTTTGAGAAAGAAAGCCTCAATTATGAGTTTATATTGCAATTCTGGCTTTAATGCTCACAATTGTAAGTTTATATCATCCATTTTTGAGAAAGAAGGCCTCAATTATGAGTTTATATTGCAATTCTGGCTTCATTTCTCACAATTGTGAGAATATATCATCCATTTTTGAGAAAGAAAGCCTGAATTATGAGTTTACTTTGCAATTCTGGCTTAATTTCTCACAATTGTGAGAATATATCATCCATTTTTGAGAAAGAAAGCCTGAATTATGAGTTTATATTGCAATTCAGGCTTTAATGCTCACAATTGTGAGAATATATCATCCATTTTTGAGAAAGAAAGCCTGAATTATGAGTTTATATTGCAATTCTGGCTTTAATGCTCACAATTGTAAGTTTATAGCATCCATTTTTGAGAAAGAAAGCCTCAATTATGAGTTTATATTGCAATTCTGGCTTTAATGCTCACAATTGTAAGTTTATATCATCCATTTTTGAGAAAGAAGGCCTCAATTATGAGTTTATATTGCAATTCTGGCTTCATTTCTCACAATTGTGAGAATATATCATCCATTTTTGAGAAAGAAAGCCTGAATTATGAGTTTACTTTGCAATTCTGGCTTAATTTCTCACAATTGTGAGAATATATCATCCATTTTTGAGAAAGAAAGCCTGAATTATGAGTTTATATTGCAATTCAGGCTTTAATGCTCACAATTGTGAGAATATATCATCCATTTTTGAGAAAGAAAGCCTGAATTATGAGTTTATATTGCAATTCTGGCTTTAATGCTCACAATTGTAAGTTTATATCATCCATTTTTGAGAAAGAAGGCCTCAATTATGAGTTTATATTGCAATTCTGGCTTCATTTCTCACAATTGTGAGAATATATCATCCATTTTTGAGAAAGAAAGCCTGAATTATGAGTTTACTTTGCAATTCTGGCTTAATTTCTCACAATTGTGAGAATATATCATCCATTTTTGAGAAAGAAAGCCTGAATTATGAGTTTATATTGCAATTCAGGCTTTAATGCTCACAATTGTAAGTTTATATCATCCATTTTTGAGAAAGAAAGCCTTAATTATGAGTTTATATTGCAATTCTGGCTTATAAACTCACAATTGTAGGTTTATAGCATCCATTTTTGAGAAAGAAAGCCTCAATTATGAGTTTATATTGCAATTCTGGCTTTAATGCTCACAACTGGAAGTTTATATCATCCATTGTTGAGAAAGAAAGCCTGAATTATCAGTTCATATTGCAATTCTGGCTTTATTTCTCACAATTGTGAGTATATAGCATCCATTTCTGAGAAAGAAAGTCTGAATTATGAGTTTATATTGCAATTCTGGCTTTAATGCTCACAATTGTAAGTTTATATCATCCATTTTTGAGAAAGAAAGCCTCAATTATGAGTTTATATTGCAATTCTGGCTTTAATGCTCACAACTGGAAGTTTATATCATCCATTGTTGAGAAAGAAAGCCTGAATTATCAGTTCATATTGCAATTCTGGCTTTATTTCTCACAATTGTGAGTATATGCCATCCATTTATGAGAAAGAAAGCCTGAATTATGAGTTTATATTGCAATTCTGGCTTTATTTCTCACAATTGTGAGTTTATGTTATCCATTTTTGAGAAAGAAAGTCTGAATTATGAGTTTATATTGCAATTCTGGCTTTATTTCTCACAATTGTGAGTATATATCATCCATTTCTAAGAAAGAAAGCCTGAATTGTGAGTATATATTGCAATTCTGGCTTTATTTCTCACAATTGTGAGTTTATGTTATTCATTTTTGTGAAAGAAAGCCTGAATTATGAGTTTATATTGCAATTCTGGCTTAATTTCTCACAATTGTGAGTATATATCACCCATTTCTGAGAAAGAAAGCCTGAATTGTGAGTTTATATAGCAATTCTGGTTTTATTTTTCACAATTGTGAGTATATATCATCAATTTTTTGAGAAAGAAAGCCTGAATTATGAGTTTATGTTGCAATTCTGGCTTTAATGCTTACAATTGTAGGTTTATATCATCCATTGTTGAGAAAGAAAGCCTGAATTATGAGTTTATATTGCAATTCTGGCTTTAATGCTCACAATTGTAAGTTTATATCATCCATTGTTGAGAAAGAAAGTCTGAATTATGAGTTTATATTGCAATTCTGGCTTTATTTCTCACAATTGTGAGTATATATCATCCATTTCTGAGAAAGACACCTGAATTATGAGTTTATATTGCAATTCTGGCTTTATTTCTCACAATTGTGAGTATATATCATCCATTTTTGAGAAAGAAAGCCTCAATTATGAGTTTATATTGCAATTCTGGCTTTATTTCTCACAATTGTGAGTATATATCACCCATTTTTGAGAAAGAAAGCCTGAATTATGAGTTTATACTGCAATTTTGGCTTTATTTCTCACAATTGTGAGCACATATCACTAATTTTTGAGAAAGAAAGCCTGAATTATGAGTTTATATTGCAATTCTGGCTTTATTTCTCACAATTGTAAGTTTATGTTTTCCATTTTTGTGAAAGAAAGCCTGAATTATGAGTTTATATTGCAATTCTGACTTTATTTCTCACATATGTGAGTATATGTCATCCATTTCTGAGAAAGAAAGCCTGAATTATGAGGTTATTTTGCAATTCTAGGTTTATTTCTCACAATTGTGAGTTTATGTTATCCATTTTTGAGAAAGAAAGCCTGAATTATGAGTTTATATTGCAATTCTGGCTTTATTTCTCACAATTGTGAGTTTAAGTTATCCGTTTTTGAGAAAGAAAGCCTGAATTGTGAGTTTATATTGCAATTCTGGCTTTAATGCTCACAATTGGAAGTTTATATCATCCATTGTTGAGAAAGAAAGCCTGAATTATCAGTTCATATTGCAATTCTGGCTTTACTTCTCACAATTGTGAGTATATATCATCAATTTTTTGAGAAAGAAAGCCTGAATTATGAGTTTATATCGCAATTCTGGCTTTATTTCTCACAATTGTGAGTTTATGTTATCCATTTTTGAGAAAGAAAGTCTGAATTATGAGTTTATATTGCAATTCTGTCTTTATTTCTCACAATTGTGAGTATATATCACCAATTTGTGAGAAAGAAAGCCTGAATTATGAGTTCATATTGCAATTCTGGCTTTATTTCTCACAATTGTGAGTATATATCATCCATTTCTAAGAAAGAAAGCCTGAATTATGAGTTTATATTGCAATTCTGGCTTTATTTCTCACAATTGTGAGTATATATCACCCATTTCTGAGAAAGAAAGCCTGAATTATGAGTTTATATTGCAATTTTGGCTTTATTTCTCACAATTGTGAGTATATATCATCCATTTTTGAGAAAGAAAGCCTCAATTATGAGTTTATATTGCAATTCTGGCTTTATTTCTCACAATTGTGAGTATATATCACCCATTTCTGAGAAAGAAAGTCTGAATTATGAGTTTATATTGCAATTTTGGCTTTATTTCTCACAATTGTGAGCATATATCACTAATTTCTGAGAAAGAAAGCCTTAATTATGAGTTTATATTGCAATTGTGGCTTTAATGCTCACAATTGTAAGTTTATATCATCCATTTTTGAGAAAGAAAGCCTGAATTATGAGTTTATATTGCAATTCTGGCTTTATTTCTCACAATTGTGAGTTTATGTTATCCATTTTTGTGAAAGAAAGCCTGAATTATGAGTTTATATTGCAATTCTGGCTTTATTTCTCACAAATGTGAGTATATGTCATCCATTTCTGAGAAAGAAAGCCTGAATTGTGAGTTTATTTTGCAATTCTGGCTTATAAACTCACAATTGTAAGTTTATTTCATCCATTTTTGAGAAAGAAAGCCTGAATTATGAGTTTATATTGCAATTCTGGCTTTAATGCTCACAATTGTAAGTTTACATCATCCATTTTTGAGAAAGAAAGTCTTAATTATGAGTTTATATTGCAATTCTGGCTTTATTTCTCACAATTGTGAGAATATATCATCCATTTTTGAGAAAGAAAGCCTGAATTATGAGTTTATATTGCAATTCTGGCTTCATTTCTCACAATTGTGAGAATATATCATCCATTTTTGAGAAAGAAAGCCTGAATTATGAGTTTACTTTGCAATTCTGGCTTAATTTCTCACAATTGTGAGAATATATCATCCATTTTTGAGAAAGAAAGCCTGAATTATGAGTTTATATTGCAATTCAGGCTTTAATGCTCACAATTGTAAGTTTATATCATCCATTTTTGAGAAAGAAAGCCTTAATTATGAGTTTATATTGCAATTCTGGCTTATAAACTCACAATTGTAAGTTTATATCATCCATTTTTGAGAAAGAAAGCCTGAATTATGAGTTTATATTGCAATTCTGGCTTTAATGCTCACAATTGTAGGTTTATAGCATCCATTTTTGAGAAAGAAAGCCTCAATTATGAGTTTATATTGCAATTCTGGCTTTAATGCTCACAACTGGAAGTTTATATCATCCATTGTTGAGAAAGAAAGCCTGAATTATCAGTTCATATTGCAATTCTGGCTTTATTTCTCACAATTGTGAGTATATAGCATCCATTTCTGAGAAAGAAAGTCTGAATTATGAGTTTATATTGCAATTCTGGCTTTAATGCTCACAATTGTAAGTTTATATCATCCATTTTTGAGAAAGAAAGCCTCAATTATGAGTTTATATTGCAATTCTGGCTTTAATGCTCACAACTGGAAGTTTATATCATCCATTGTTGAGAAAGAAAGCCTGAATTATCAGTTCATATTGCAATTCTGGCTTTATTTCTCACAATTGTGAGTATATGTCATCCATTTATGAGAAAGAAAGCCTGAATTATGAGTTTATATTGCAATTCTGGCTTTATTTCTCACAATTGTGAGTTTATGTTATCCATTTTTGAGAAAGAAAGTCTGAATTATGAGTTTATATTGCAATTCTGGCTTTATTTCTCACAATTGTGAGTATATATCATCCATTTCTAAGAAAGAAAGCCTGAATTGTGAGTATATATTGCAATTCTGGCTTTATTTCTCACAATTGTGAGTTTATGTTATTCATTTTTGTGAAAGAAAGCCTGAATTATGAGTTTATATTGCAATTCTGGCTTAATTTCTCACAATTGTGAGTATATATCACCCATTTCTGAGAAAGAAAGCCTGAATTGTGAGTTTATATAGCAATTCTGGTTTTATTTTTCACAATTGTGAGTATATATCATCAATTTTTTGAGAAAGAAAGCCTGAATTATGAGTTTATGTTGCAATTCTGGCTTTAATGCTTACAATTGTAGGTTTATATCATCCATTGTTGAGAAAGAAAGCCTGAATTATGAGTTTATATTGCAATTCTGGCTTTAATGCTCACAATTGTAAGTTTATATCATCCATTGTTGAGAAAGAAAGTCTGAATTATGAGTTTATATTGCAATTCTGGCTTTATTTCTCACAATTGTGAGTATATATCATCCATTTCTGAGAAAGACACCTGAATTATGAGTTTATATTGCAATTCTGGCTTTATTTCTCACAATTGTGAGTATATATCATCCATTTTTGAGAAAGAAAGCCTCAATTATGAGTTTATATTGCAATTCTGGCTTTATTTCTCACAATTGTGAGTATATATCACCCATTTTTGAGAAAGAAAGCCTGAATTATGAGTTTATACTGCAATTTTGGCTTTATTTCTCACAATTGTGAGCATATATCACTAATTTTTGAGAAAGAAAGCCTGAATTATGAGTTTATATTGCAATTCTGGCTTTATTTCTCACAATTGTAAGTTTATGTTTTCCATTTTTGTGAAAGAAAGCCTGAATTATGAGTTTATATTGCAATTCTGACTTTATTTCTCACATATGTGAGTATATGTCATCCATTTCTGAGAAAGAAAGCCTGAATTATGAGGTTATTTTGCAATTCTAGGTTTATTTCTCACAATTGTGAGTTTATGTTATCCATTTTTGAGAAAGAAAGCCTGAATTATGAGTTTATATTGCAATTCTGGCTTTATTTCTCACAATTGTGAGTTTAAGTTATCCGTTTTTGAGAAAGAAAGCCTGAATTGTGAGTTTATATTGCAATTCTGGCTTTAATGCTCACAATTGGAAGTTTATATCATCCATTGTTGAGAAAGAAAGCCTGAATTATCAGTTCATATTGCAATTCTGGCTTTACTTCTCACAATTGTGAGTATATATCATCAATTTTTTGAGAAAGAAAGCCTGAATTATGAGTTTATATCGCAATTCTGGCTTTATTTCTCACAATTGTGAGTTTATGTTATCCATTTTTGAGAAAGAAAGTCTGAATTATGAGTTTATATTGCAATTCTGTCTTTATTTCTCACAATTGTGAGTATATATCACCAATTTGTGAGAAAGAAAGCCTGAATTATGAGTTCATATTGCAATTCTGGCTTTATTTCTCACAATTGTGAGTATATATCATCCATTTCTAAGAAAGAAAGCCTGAATTATGAGTTTATATTGCAATTCTGGCTTTATTTCTCACAATTGTGAGTATATATCACCCATTTCTGAGAAAGAAAGCCTGAATTATGAGTTTATATTGCAATTTTGGCTTTATTTCTCACAATTGTGAGTATATATCATCCATTTTTGAGAAAGAAAGCCTCAATTATGAGTTTATATTGCAATTCTGGCTTTATTTCTCACAATTGTGAGTATATATCACCCATTTCTGAGAAAGAAAGTCTGAATTATGAGTTTATATTGCAATTTTGGCTTTATTTCTCACAATTGTGAGCATATATCACTAATTTCTGAGAAAGAAAGCCTTAATTATGAGTTTATATTGCAATTCTGGCTTTAATGCTCACAATTGTAAGTTTATATCATCCATTTTTGAGAAAGAAAGCCTGAATTATGAGTTTATATTGCAATTCTGGCTTTATTTCTCACAATTGTGAGTTTATGTTATCCATTTTTGTGAAAGAAAGCCTGAATTATGAGTTTATATTGCAATTCTGGCTTTATTTCTCACAAATGTGAGTATATGTCATCCATTTCTGAGAAAGAAAGCCTGAATTGTGAGTTTATTTTGCAATTCTGGCTTATAAACTCACAATTGTAAGTTTATTTCATCCATTTTTGAGAAAGAAAGCCTGAATTATGAGTTTATATTGCAATTCTGGCTTTAATGCTCACAATTGTAAGTTTATATCATCCATTTTTGAGAAAGAAAGTCTTAATTATGAGTTTATATTGCAATTCTGGCTTTATTTCTCACAATTGTGAGAATATATCATCCATTTTTGAGAAAGAAAGCCTGAATTATGAGTTTATATTGCAATTCTGGCTTTAATGCTCACAATTGTAAGTTTATATCATCCATTTTTGAGAAAGAAGGCCTCAATTATGAGTTTATATTGCAATTCTGGCTTCATTTCTCACAATTGTGAGAATATATCATCCATTTTTGAGGAAGAAAGCCTGAATTATGAGTTTACTTTGCAATTCTGGCTTAATTTCTCACAATTGTGAGTATATATCACCCATTTCTGAGAAAGAAAGCCTGAATTGTGAGTTGATATTGCAATTCTGGCTATATTTCTCACAATTGTGAGTATATATCATCATTTTTTTGAGAAAGAAAGCCTGAATTATGAGTTTATATTGCAATTCAGGCTTTAATGCTCACAATTGTAAGTTTATATCATCCATTTTTGAGAAAGAAAGCCTTAATTATGAGTTTATATTGCAATTCTGGCTTATAAACTCACAATTGTAAGTTTATATCATCCATTTTTGAGAAAGAAAGCCTGAATTATGAGTTTATATTGCAATTCTGGCTTTAATGCTCACAATTGTAGGTTTATAGCATCCATTTTTGAGAAAGAAAGCCTCAATTATGAGTTTATATTGCAATTCTGGCTTTAATGCTCACAACTGGAAGTTTATATCATCCATTGTTGAGAAAGAAAGCCTGAATTATCAGTTCATATTGCAATTCTGGCTTTATTTCTCACAATTGTGAGTATATAGCATCCATTTCTGAGAAAGAAAGTCTGAATTATGAGTTTATATTGCAATTCTGGCTTTAATGCTCACAATTGTAAGTTTATATCATCCATTTTTGAGAAAGAAAGCCTCAATTATGAGTTTATATTGCAATTCTGGCTTTAATGCTCACAACTGGAAGTTTATATCATCCATTGTTGAGAAAGAAAGCCTGAATTATCAGTTCATATTGCAATTCTGGCTTTATTTCTCACAATTGTGAGTATATGTCATCCATTTATGAGAAAGAAAGCCTGAATTATGAGTTTATATTGCAATTCTGGCTTTATTTCTCACAATTGTGAGTTTATGTTATCCATTTTTGAGAAAGAAAGTCTGAATTATGAGTTTATATTGCAATTCTGGCTTTATTTCTCACAATTGTGAGTATATATCATCCATTTCTAAGAAAGAAAGCCTGAATTGTGAGTTTATATTGCAATTCTGGCTTTAATGCTCACAATTGGAAGTTTATATCATCCATTGTTGAGAAAGAAAGCCTGAATTATCAGTTCATATTGCAATTCTGGCTTTACTTCTCACAATTGTAAGTTTATATCATCCATTTTTGAGAAAGAAAGTCTTAATTATGAGTTTATATTGCAATTCTGGCTTTATTTCTCACAATTGTGAGAATATATCATCCATTTTTGAGAAAGAAAGCCTGAATTATGAGTTTATATTGCAATTCTGGCTTTAATGCTCACAATTGTAAGTTTATATCATCCATTTTTGAGAAAGAAGGCCTCAATTATGAGTTTATATTGCAATTCTGGCTTCATTTCTCACAATTGTGAGAATATATCATCCATTTTTGAGAAAGAAAGCCTGAATTATGAGTTTACTTTGCAATTCTGGCTTAATTTCTCACAATTGTGAGTATATATCACCCATTTCTGAGAAAGAAAGCCTGAATTGTGAGTTGATATTGCAATTCTGGCTATATTTCTCACAATTGTGAGTATATATCATCATTTTTTTGAGAAAGAAAGCCTGAATTATGAGTTTATATTGCAATTCAGGCTTTAATGCTCACAATTGTAAGTTTATATCATCCATTTTTGAGAAAGAAAGCCTTAATTATGAGTTTATATTGCAATTCTGGCTTATAAACTCACAATTGTAAGTTTATATCATCCATTTTTGAGAAAGAAAGCCTGAATTATGAGTTTATATTGCAATTCTGGCTTTAATGCTCACAATTGTAGGTTTATAGCATCCATTTTTGAGAAAGAAAGCCTCAATTATGAGTTTATATTGCAATTCTGGCTTTAATGCTCACAACTGGAAGTTTATATCATCCATTGTTGAGAAAGAAAGCCTGAAATATCTGTTCATATTGCAATTCTGGCTTTATTTCTCACAATTGTGAGTATATAGCATCCATTTCTGAGAAAGAAAGTCTGAATTATGAGTTTATATTGCAATTCTGGCTTTAATGCTCACAATTGTAAGTTTATATCATCCATTTTTGAGAAAGAAAGCCTCAATTATGAGTTTATATTGCAATTCTGGCTTTAATGCTCACAACTGGAAGTTTATATCATCCATTGTTGAGAAAGAAAGCCTGAATTATCAGTTCATATTGCAATTCTGGCTTTATTTCTCACAATTGTGAGTATATGTCATCCATTTATGAGAAAGAAAGCCTGAATTATGAGTTTATATTGCAATTCTGGCTTTATTTCTCACAATTGTGAGTTTATGTTATCCATTTTTGAGAAAGAAAGTCTGAATTATGAGTTTATATTGCAATTCTGGCTTTATTTCTCACAATTGTGAGTATATATCATCCATTTCTAAGAAAGAAAGCCTGAATTGTGAGTATATATTGCAATTCTGGCTTTATTTCTCACAATTGTGAGTTTATGTTATTCATTTTTGTGAAAGAAAGCCTGAATTATGAGTTTATATTGCAATTCTGGCTTAATTTCTCACAATTGTGAGTATATATCACCCATTTCTGAGAAAGAAAGCCTGAATTGTGAGTTTATATAGCAATTCTGGTTTTATTTTTCACAATTGTGAGTATATATCATCAATTTTTTGAGAAAGAAAGCCTGAATTATGAGTTTATGTTGCAATTCTGGCTTTAATGCTTACAATTGTAGGTTTATATCATCCATTGTTGAGAAAGAAAGCCTGAATTATGAGTTTATATTGCAATTCTGGCTTTAATGCTCACAATTGTAAGTTTATATCATCCATTGTTGAGAAAGAAAGTCTGAATTATGAGTTTATATTGCAATTCTGGCTTTATTTCTCACAATTGTGAGTATATATCATCCATTTCTGAGAAAGACACCTGAATTATGAGTTTATATTGCAATTCTGGCTTTATTTCTCACAATTGTGAGTTTATGTTATCCATTTTTGAGAAAGAAAGTCTGAATTATGAGTTCATATTGCAATTCTGGCTTTATTGCTCACAATTGTAAGTTTATATCATCCATTTTTGAGAAAGAAAGCCTGAATTATGAGTTTATATTGCAATTCTGGCTTTAATGCTCACAATTGTAAGTTTATTTCATCCATTTTTGAGAAAGAAAGCCTGAATTATTAGTTTATATTGCAATTCTGGCTTTAATGCTCACAATTGTAAGTTTATATCATCCATTTTTGAGAAAGAAAGCCTGAATTATGAGTTTATATTGCAATTCTGGCTTTAATGCTCACAATTGTAAGTTTATATCATCCATTTTTGAGAAAGAAAGCCTGAATTATGAGTTTATATTGCAATTCTGGCTTTAATGCTCACAATTGGAAGTTTATATCATCCATTGTTGAGAAAGAAAGCCTGAATTATGAGTTTATATTGCAATTCTGGCTTTAATACTCACAATTGTAAGTTTATATCATCCATTTTTGAGAAAGAAAGCCTGAATTATGAGTTTATATTGCAATTCTGGCTTTAATGCTCACAATTGTAAGTTTATATCATCCATTTTTGAGAAAGAAAGCCTCAATTATGAGTTTATATTGCAATTCTGGCTTATAAACTCACAATTGTAAGTTTATATCATCCATTTTTGAGAAAGAAAGCCTGAATTATGAGTTTATATTGCAATTCTGGCTTTAATGCTCACAATTGTAGGTTTATAGCATCCATTTTTGAGAAAGAAAGCCTCAATTATGAGTTTATATTGCAATTCTGGCTTTAATGCTCACAACTGGAAGTTTATATCATCCATTGTTGAGAAAGAAAGCCTGAAATATCTGTTCATATTGCAATTCTGGCTTTATTTCTCACAATTGTGAGTATATAGCATCCATTTCTGAGAAAGAAAGTCTGAATTATGAGTTTATATTGCAATTCTGGCTTTAATGCTCACAATTGTAAGTTTATATCATCCATTTTTGAGAAAGAAAGCCTCAATTATGAGTTTATATTGCAATTCTGGCTTTAATGCTCACAACTGGAAGTTTATATCATCCATTGTTGAGAAAGAAAGCCTGAATTATCAGTTCATATTGCAATTCTGGCTTTATTTCTCACAATTGTGAGTATATGTCATCCATTTATGAGAAAGAAAGCCTGAATTATGAGTTTATATTGCAATTCTGGCTTTATTTCTCACAATTGTGAGTTTATGTTATCCATTTTTGAGAAAGAAAGTCTGAATTATGAGTTTATATTGCAATTCTGGCTTTATTTCTCACAATTGTGAGTATATATCATCCATTTCTAAGAAAGAAAGCCTGAATTGTGAGTATATATTGCAATTCTGGCTTTATTTCTCACAATTGTGAGTTTATGTTATTCATTTTTGTGAAAGAAAGCCTGAATTATGAGTTTATATTGCAATTCTGGCTTAATTTCTCACAATTGTGAGTATATATCACCCATTTCTGAGAAAGAAAGCCTGAATTGTGAGTTTATATAGCAATTCTGGTTTTATTTTTCACAATTGTGAGTATATATCATCAATTTTTTGAGAAAGAAAGCCTGAATTATGAGTTTATGTTGCAATTCTGGCTTTAATGCTTACAATTGTAGGTTTATATCATCCATTGTTGAGAAAGAAAGCCTGAATTATGAGTTTATATTGCAATTCTGGCTTTAATGCTCACAATTGTAAGTTTATATCATCCATTTTTGAGAAAGAAAGCCTGAATTATGAGTTTATATTGCAATTCTGGCTTTAATGCTCACAATTGGAAGTTTATATCATCCATTGTTGAGAAAGAAAGCCTGAATTATGAGTTTATATTGCAATTCTGGCTTTAATACTCACAATTGTAAGTTTATATCATCCATTTTTGAGAAAGAAAGCCTGAATTATGAGTTTATATTGCAATTCTGGCTTTAATGCTCACAATTGTAAGTTTATATCATCCATTTTTGAGAAAGAAAGCCTCAATTATGAGTTTATATTGCAATTCTGGCTTATAAACTCACAATTGTAAGTTTATATCATCCATTTTTGAGAAAGAAAGCCTGAATTATGAGTTTATATTGCAATTCTGGCTTTAATGCTCACAATTGTAGGTTTATAGCATCCATTTTTGAGAAAGAAAGCCTCAATTATGAGTTTATATTGCAATTCTGGCTTTAATGCTCACAACTGGAAGTTTATATCATCCATTGTTGAGAAAGAAAGCCTGAAATATCTGTTCATATTGCAATTCTGGCTTTATTTCTCACAATTGTGAGTATATAGCATCCATTTCTGAGAAAGAAAGTCTGAATTATGAGTTTATATTGCAATTCTGGCTTTAATGCTCACAATTGTAAGTTTATATCATCCATTTTTGAGAAAGAAAGCCTCAATTATGAGTTTATATTGCAATTCTGGCTTTAATGCTCACAACTGGAAGTTTATATCATCCATTGTTGAGAAAGAAAGCCTGAATTATCAGTTCATATTGCAATTCTGGCTTTATTTCTCACAATTGTGAGTATATGTCATCCATTTATGAGAAAGAAAGCCTGAATTATGAGTTTATATTGCAATTCTGGCTTTATTTCTCACAATTGTGAGTTTATGTTATCCATTTTTGAGAAAGAAAGTCTGAATTATGAGTTTATATTGCAATTCTGGCTTTATTTCTCACAATTGTGAGTATATATCATCCATTTCTAAGAAAGAAAGCCTGAATTGTGAGTATATATTGCAATTCTGGCTTTATTTCTCACAATTGTGAGTTTATGTTATTCATTTTTGTGAAAGAAAGCCTGAATTATGAGTTTATATTGCAATTCTGGCTTAATTTCTCACAATTGTGAGTATATATCACCCATTTCTGAGAAAGAAAGCCTGAATTGTGAGTTTATATAGCAATTCTGGTTTTATTTTTCACAATTGTGAGTATATATCATCAATTTTTTGAGAAAGAAAGCCTGAATTATGAGTTTATGTTGCAATTCTGGCTTTAATGCTTACAATTGTAGGTTTATATCATCCATTGTTGAGAAAGAAAGCCTGAATTATGAGTTTATATTGCAATTCTGGCTTTAATGCTCACAATTGTAAGTTTATATCATCCATTGTTGAGAAAGAAAGTCTGAATTATGAGTTTATATTGCAATTCTGGCTTTATTTCTCACAATTGTGAGTATATATCATCCATTTCTGAGAAAGACACCTGAATTATGAGTTTATATTGCAATTCTGGCTTTATTTCTCACAATTGTGAGTTTATGTTATCCATTTTTGAGAAAGAAAGTCTGAATTATGAGTTCATATTGCAATTCTGGCTTTATTGCTCACAATTGTAAGTTTATATCATCCATTTTTGAGAAAGAAAGCCTGAATTATGAGTTTATATTGCAATTCTGGCTTTAATGCTCACAATTGTAAGTTTATTTCATCCATTTTTGAGAAAGAAAGCCTGAATTATTAGTTTATATTGCAATTCTGGCTTTAATGCTCACAATTGTAAGTTTATATCATCCATTTTTGAGAAAGAAAGCCTGAATTATGAGTTTATATTGCAATTCTGGCTTTAATGCTCACAATTGTAAGTTTATATCATCCATTTTTGAGAAAGAAAGCCTGAATTATGAGTTTATATTGCAATTCTGGCTTTAATGCTCACAATTGGAAGTTTATATCATCCATTGTTGAGAAAGAAAGCCTGAATTATGAGTTTATATTGCAATTCTGGCTTTAATACTCACAATTGTAAGTTTATATCATCCATTTTTGAGAAAGAAAGCCTGAATTATGAGTTTATATTGCAATTCTGGCTTTAATGCTCACAATTGGAAGTTTATATAATCCATTGTTGAGAAAGAAATCCTGAATTATCAGTTCATATTGCAATTCTGGCTTTACTTCTCACAATTGTGAGTATATATCATCAATTTTTTGAGAAAGAAAGCCTGAATTATGAGTTTATATTGCAATTCTGGCTTTATTTCTCACAATTGTGAGTATATATCATCCATTTTTGAGAAAGAAAGCCTCAATTATGAGTTTATATTGCAATTCTGGCTTTATTTCTCACAATTGTGAGTATATATCACCCATTTCTGAGAAAGAAAGCCTGAATTATGAGTTTATATTGCAATTTTGGCTTTATTTCTCACAATTGTAAGTTTATATCATCCATTTTTGAGAAAGAAAGCCTGAATTATGAGTTTATATTGCAATTCTGGCTTTATTTCTCACAAATGTGAGTATATGTCATCCATTTCTGAGAAAGAAAGCCTGAATTGTGAGTTTATTTTGCAATTCTGGCTTATAAACTCACAATTGTAAGTTTATTTCATCCATTTTTGAGAAAGAAAGCCTGAATTATGAGTTTATATTGCAATTCTGGCTTTAATGCTCACAATTGTAAGTTTACATCATCCAGTTTTGAGAAAGAAAGTCTTAATTATGAGTTTATATTGCAATTCTGGCTTTATTTCTCACAATTGTGAGAATATATCATCCATTTTTGAGAAAGAAAGCCTGAATTATGAGTTTATATTGCAATTCTGGCTTTAATGCTCACAATTGTAAGTTTATATCATCCATTTTTGAGAAAGAAGGCCTCAATTATGAGTTTATATTGCAATTCTGGCTTCATTTCTCACAATTGTGAGAATATATCATCCATTTTTGAGAAAGAAAGCCTGAATTATGAGTTTACTTTGCAATTCTGGCTTAATTTCTCACAATTGTGAGAATATATCATCCATTTTTGAGAAAGAAAGCCTGAATTATGAGTTTATATTGCAATTCAGGCTTTAATGCTCACAATTGTAAGTTTATATCATCCATTTTTGAGAAAGAAAGCCTTAATTATGAGTTTATATTGCAATTCTGGCTTATAAACTCACAATTGTAAGTTTATATCATCCATTTTTGAGAAAGAAAGCCTGAATTATGAGTTTATATTGCAATTCTGGCTTTAATGCTCACAATTGTAGGTTTATAGCATCCATTTTTGAGAAAGAAAGCCTCAATTATGAGTTTATATTGCAATTCTGGCTTTAATGCTCACAACTGGAAGTTTATATCATCCATTGTTGAGAAAGAAAGCCTGAATTATCAGTTCATATTGCAATTCTGGCTTTATTTCTCACAATTGTGAGTATATAGCATCCATTTCTGAGAAAGAAAGTCTGAATTATGAGTTTATATTGCAATTCTGGCTTTAATGCTCACAATTGTAAGTTTATATCATCCATTTTTGAGAAAGAAAGCCTCAATTATGAGTTTATATTGCAATTCTGGCTTTAATGCTCACAACTGGAAGTTTATATCATCCATTGTTGAGAAAGAAAGCCTGAATTATCAGTTCATATTGCAATTCTGGCTTTATTTCTCACAATTGTGAGTATATGCCATCCATTTATGAGAAAGAAAGCCTGAATTATGAGTTTATATTGCAATTCTGGCTTTATTTCTCACAATTGTGAGTTTATGTTATCCATTTTTGAGAAAGAAAGTCTGAATTATGAGTTTTTATTGCAATTCTGGCTTTATTTCTCACAATTGTGAGTATATATCATCCATTTCTAAGAAAGAAAGCCTGAATTGTGAGTATATATTGCAATTCTGGCTTTATTTCTCACAATTGTGAGTTTATGTTATTCATTTTTGTGAAAGAAAGCCTGAATTATGAGTTTATATTGCAATTCTGGCTTAATTTCTCACAATTGTGAGTATATATCACCCATTTCTGAGAAAGAAAGCCTGAATTGTGAGTTTATATAGCAATTCTGGTTTTATTTTTCACAATTGTGAGTATATATCATCAATTTTTTGAGAAAGAAAGCCTGAATTATGAGTTTATGTTCCAATTCTGGCTTTAATGCTTACAATTGTAGGTTTATATCATCCATTGTTGAGAAAGAAAGCCTGAATTATGAGTTTATATTGCAATTCTGGCTTTAATGCTCACAATTGTAAGTTTATATCATCCATTGTTGAGAAAGAAAGTCTGAATTATGAGTTTATATTGCAATTCTGGCTTTATTTCTCACAATTGTGAGTATATATCATCCATTTCTGAGAAAGACACCTGAATTATGAGTTTATATTGCAATTCTGGCTTTATTTCTCACAATTGTGAGTATATATCATCCATTTTTGAGAAAGAAAGCCTCAATTATGAGTTTATATTGCAATTCTGGCTTTATTTCTCACAATTGTGAGTATATATCACCCATTTTTGAGAAAGAAAGCCTGAATTATGAGTTTATACTGCAATTTTGGCTTTATTTCTCACAATTGTGAGCACATATCACTAATTTTTGAGAAAGAAAGCCTGAATTATGAGTTTATATTGCAATTCTGGCTTTATTTCTCACAATTGTAAGTTTATGTTTTCCATTTTTGTGAAAGAAAGCCTGAATTATGAGTTTATATTGCAATTCTGACTTTATTTCTCACATATGTGAGTATATGTCATCCATTTCTGAGAAAGAAAGCCTGAATTATGAGGTTATTTTGCAATTCTAGGTTTATTTCTCACAATTGTGAGTTTATGTTATCCATTTTTGAGAAAGAAAGCCTGAATTATGAGTTTATATTGCAATTCTGGCTTTATTTCTCACAATTGTGAGTTTAAGTTATCCGTTTTTGAGAAAGAAAGCCTGAATTGTGAGTTTATATTGCAATTCTGGCTTTAATGCTCACAATTGGAAGTTTATATCATCCATTGTTGAGAAAGAAAGCCTGAATTATCAGTTCATATTGCAATTCTGGCTTTACTTCTCACAATTGTGAGTATATATCATCAATTTTTTGAGAAAGAAAGCCTGAATTATGAGTTTATATCGCAATTCTGGCTTTATTTCTCACAATTGTGAGTTTATGTTATCCATTTTTGAGAAAGAAAGTCTGAATTATGAGTTTATATTGCAATTCTGTCTTTATTTCTCACAATTGTGAGTATATATCACCAATTTGTGAGAAAGAAAGCCTGAATTATGAGTTCATATTGCAATTCTGGCTTTATTTCTCACAATTGTGAGTATATATCATCCATTTCTAAGAAAGAAAGCCTGAATTATGAGTTTATATTGCAATTCTGGCTTTATTTCTCACAATTGTGAGTATATATCACCCATTTCTGAGAAAGAAAGCCTGAATTATGAGTTTATATTGCAATTTTGGCTTTATTTCTCACAATTGTGAGTATATATCATCCATTTTTGAGAAAGAAAGCCTCAATTATGAGTTTATATTGCAATTCTGGCTTTATTTCTCACAATTGTGAGTATATATCACCCATTTCTGAGAAAGAAAGTCTGAATTATGAGTTTATATTGCAATTTTGGCTTTATTTCTCACAATTGTGAGCATATATCACTAATTTCTGAGAAAGAAAGCCTTAATTATGAGTTTATATTGCAATTCTGGCTTTAATGCTCACAATTGTAAGTTTATATCATCCATTTTTGAGAAAGAAAGCCTGAATTATGAGTTTATATTGCAATTCTGGCTTTATTTCTCACAATTGTGAGTTTATGTTATCCATTTTTGTGAAAGAAAGCCTGAATTATGAGTTTATATTGCAATTCTGGCTTTATTTCTCACAAATGTGAGTATATGTCATCCATTTCTGAGAAAGAAAGCCTGAATTGTGAGTTTATTTTGCAATTCTGGCTTATAAACTCACAATTGTAAGTTTATTTCATCCATTTTTGAGAAAGAAAGCCTGAATTATGAGTTTATATTGCAATTCTGGCTTTAATGCTCACAATTGTAAGTTTATATCATCCATTTTTGAGAAAGAAAGTCTTAATTATGAGTTTATATTGCAATTCTGGCTTTATTTCTCACAATTGTGAGAATATATCATCCATTTTTGAGAAAGAAAGCCTGAATTATGAGTTTATATTGCAATTCTGGCTTTAATGCTCACAATTGTAAGTTTATATCATCCATTTTTGAGAAAGAAGGCCTCAATTATGAGTTTATATTGCAATTCTGGCTTCATTTCTCACAATTGTGAGAATATATCATCCATTTTTGAGAAAGAAAGCCTGAATTATGAGTTTACTTTGCAATTCTGGCTTAATTTCTCACAATTGTGAGTATATATCACCCATTTCTGAGAAAGAAAGCCTGAATTGTGAGTTGATATTGCAATTCTGGCTATATTTCTCACAATTGTGAGTATATATCATCATTTTTTTGAGAAAGAAAGCCTGAATTATGAGTTTATATTGCAATTCAGGCTTTAATGCTCACAATTGTAAGTTTATATCATCCATTTTTGAGAAAGAAAGCCTTAATTATGAGTTTATATTGCAATTCTGGCTTATAAACTCACAATTGTAAGTTTATATCATCCATTTTTGAGAAAGAAAGCCTGAATTATGAGTTTATATTGCAATTCTGGCTTTAATGCTCACAATTGTAGGTTTATAGCATCCATTTTTGAGAAAGAAAGCCTCAATTATGAGTTTATATTGCAATTCTGGCTTTAATGCTCACAACTGGAAGTTTATATCATCCATTGTTGAGAAAGAAAGCCTGAATTATCAGTTCATATTGCAATTCTGGCTTTATTTCTCACAATTGTGAGTATATAGCATCCATTTCTGAGAAAGAAAGTCTGAATTATGAGTTTATATTGCAATTCTGGCTTTAATGCTCACAATTGTAAGTTTATATCATCCATTTTTGAGAAAGAAAGCCTCAATTATGAGTTTATATTGCAATTCTGGCTTTAATGCTCACAACTGGAAGTTTATATCATCCATTGTTGAGAAAGAAAGCCTGAATTATCAGTTCATATTGCAATTCTGGCTTTATTTCTCACAATTGTGAGTATATGTCATCCATTTATGAGAAAGAAAGCCTGAATTATGAGTTTATATTGCAATTCTGGCTTTATTTCTCACAATTGTGAGTTTATGTTATCCATTTTTGAGAAAGAAAGTCTGAATTATGAGTTTATATTGCAATTCTGGCTTTATTTCTCACAATTGTGAGTATATATCATCCATTTCTAAGAAAGAAAGCCTGAATTGTGAGTTTATATTGCAATTCTGGCTTTAATGCTCACAATTGGAAGTTTATATCATCCATTGTTGAGAAAGAAAGCCTGAATTATCAGTTCATATTGCAATTCTGGCTTTACTTCTCACAATTGTAAGTTTATATCATCCATTTTTGAGAAAGAAAGTCTTAATTATGAGTTTATATTGCAATTCTGGCTTTATTTCTCACAATTGTGAGAATATATCATCCATTTTTGAGAAAGAAAGCCTGAATTATGAGTTTATATTGCAATTCTGGCTTTAATGCTCACAATTGTAAGTTTATATCATCCATTTTTGAGAAAGAAGGCCTCAATTATGAGTTTATATTGCAATTCTGGCTTCATTTCTCACAATTGTGAGAATATATCATCCATTTTTGAGAAAGAAAGCCTGAATTATGAGTTTACTTTGCAATTCTGGCTTAATTTCTCACAATTGTGAGTATATATCACCCATTTCTGAGAAAGAAAGCCTGAATTGTGAGTTGATATTGCAATTCTGGCTATATTTCTCACAATTGTGAGTATATATCATCATTTTTTTGAGAAAGAAAGCCTGAATTATGAGTTTATATTGCAATTCAGGCTTTAATGCTCACAATTGTAAGTTTATATCATCCATTTTTGAGAAAGAAAGCCTTAATTATGAGTTTATATTGCAATTCTGGCTTATAAACTCACAATTGTAAGTTTATATCATCCATTTTTGAGAAAGAAAGCCTGAATTATGAGTTTATATTGCAATTCTGGCTTTAATGCTCACAATTGTAGGTTTATAGCATCCATTTTTGAGAAAGAAAGCCTCAATTATGAGTTTATATTGCAATTCTGGCTTTAATGCTCACAACTGGAAGTTTATATCATCCATTGTTGAGAAAGAAAGCCTGAAATATCTGTTCATATTGCAATTCTGGCTTTATTTCTCACAATTGTGAGTATATAGCATCCATTTCTGAGAAAGAAAGTCTGAATTATGAGTTTATATTGCAATTCTGGCTTTAATGCTCACAATTGTAAGTTTATATCATCCATTTTTGAGAAAGAAAGCCTCAATTATGAGTTTATATTGCAATTCTGGCTTTAATGCTCACAACTGGAAGTTTATATCATCCATTGTTGAGAAAGAAAGCCTGAATTATCAGTTCATATTGCAATTCTGGCTTTATTTCTCACAATTGTGAGTATATGTCATCCATTTATGAGAAAGAAAGCCTGAATTATGAGTTTATATTGCAATTCTGGCTTTATTTCTCACAATTGTGAGTTTATGTTATCCATTTTTGAGAAAGAAAGTCTGAATTATGAGTTTATATTGCAATTCTGGCTTTATTTCTCACAATTGTGAGTATATATCATCCATTTCTAAGAAAGAAAGCCTGAATTGTGAGTATATATTGCAATTCTGGCTTTATTTCTCACAATTGTGAGTTTATGTTATTCATTTTTGTGAAAGAAAGCCTGAATTATGAGTTTATATTGCAATTCTGGCTTAATTTCTCACAATTGTGAGTATATATCACCCATTTCTGAGAAAGAAAGCCTGAATTGTGAGTTTATATAGCAATTCTGGTTTTATTTTTCACAATTGTGAGTATATATCATCAATTTTTTGAGAAAGAAAGCCTGAATTATGAGTTTATGTTGCAATTCTGGCTTTAATGCTTACAATTGTAGGTTTATATCATCCATTGTTGAGAAAGAAAGCCTGAATTATGAGTTTATATTGCAATTCTGGCTTTAATGCTCACAATTGTAAGTTTATATCATCCATTGTTGAGAAAGAAAGTCTGAATTATGAGTTTATATTGCAATTCTGGCTTTATTTCTCACAATTGTGAGTATATATCATCCATTTCTGAGAAAGACACCTGAATTATGAGTTTATATTGCAATTCTGGCTTTATTTCTCACAATTGTGAGTTTATGTTATCCATTTTTGAGAAAGAAAGTCTGAATTATGAGTTCATATTGCAATTCTGGCTTTATTGCTCACAATTGTAAGTTTATATCATCCATTTTTGAGAAAGAAAGCCTGAATTATGAGTTTATATTGCAATTCTGGCTTTAATGCTCACAATTGTAAGTTTATTTCATCCATTTTTGAGAAAGAAAGCCTGAATTATTAGTTTATATTGCAATTCTGGCTTTAATGCTCACAATTGTAAGTTTATATCATCCATTTTTGAGAAAGAAAGCCTGAATTATGAGTTTATATTGCAATTCTGGCTTTAATGCTCACAATTGTAAGTTTATATCATCCATTTTTGAGAAAGAAAGCCTGAATTATGAGTTTATATTGCAATTCTGGCTTTAATGCTCACAATTGGAAGTTTATATCATCCATTGTTGAGAAAGAAAGCCTGAATTATGAGTTTATATTGCAATTCTGGCTTTAATACTCACAATTGTAAGTTTATATCATCCATTTTTGAGAAAGAAAGCCTGAATTATGAGTTTATATTGCAATTCTGGCTTTAATGCTCACAATTGGAAGTTTATATAATCCATTGTTGAGAAAGAAATCCTGAATTATCAGTTCATATTGCAATTCTGGCTTTACTTCTCACAATTGTGAGTATATATCATCAATTTTTTGAGAAAGAAAGCCTGAATTATGAGTTTATATTGCAATTCTGGCTTTATTTCTCACAATTGTGAGTATATATCATCCATTTTTGAGAAAGAAAGCCTCAATTATGAGTTTATATTGCAATTCTGGCTTTATTTCTCACAATTGTGAGTATATATCACCCATTTTTGAGAAAGAAAGCCTGAATTATGAGTTTATACTGCAATTTTGGCTTTATTTCTCACAATTGTGAGCATATATCACTAATTTTTGAGAAAGAAAGCCTGAATTATGAGTTTATATTGCAATTCTGGCTTTATTTCTCACAATTGTAAGTTTATGTTTTCCATTTTTGTGAAAGAAAGCCTGAATTATGAGTTTATATTGCAATTCTGGCTTTATTTCTCACATATGTGAGTATATGTCATCCATTTCTGAGAAAGAAAGCCTGAATTATGAGTTTATTTTGCAATTCTAGGTTTATTTCTCACAATTGTGAGTTTATGTTATCCATTTTTGAGAAAGAAAGCCTGAATTATGAGTTTATATTGCAATTCTGGCTTTATTTCTCACAATTGTGAGTTTAAGTTATCCGTTTTTGAGAAAGAAAGCCTGAATTGTGAGTTTATATTGCAATTCTGGCTTTAATGCTCACAATTGGAAGTTTATATCATCCATTGTTGAGAAAGAAAGCCTGAATTGTGAGTTCATATTGCAATTCTGGCTTTACTTCTCACAATTGTGAGTATATATCATCAATTTTTTGAGAAAGAAAGCCTGAATTATGAGTTTATATCGCAATTCTGGCTTTATTTCTCACAACTGTGAGTTTATGTTATCCATTTTTGAGAAAGAAAGTCTGAATTATGAGTTTATATTGCAATTCTGTCTTTATTTCTCACAATTGTGAGTATATATCACCAATTTGTGAGAAAGAAAGCCTGAATTATGAGTTCATATTGCAATTCTGGCTTTATTTCTCACAATTGTGAGTATATATCATCCATTTCTAAGAAAGAAAGCCTGAATTATGAGTTTATATTGCAATTCTGGCTTTATTTCTCACAATTGTGAGTATATATCACCCATTTCTGAGAAAGAAAGCCTGAATTATGAGTTTATATTGCAATTTTGGCTTTATTTCTCACAATTGTGAGTATATATCATCCATTTTTGAGAAAGAAAGCCTCAATTATGAGTTTATATTGCAATTCTGGCTTTATTTCTCACAATTGTGAGTATATATCACCCATTTCTGAGAAAGAAAGCCTGAATTATGAGTTTATATTGCAATTTTGGCTTTATTTCTCACAATTGTAAGTTTATATCATCCATTTTTGAGAAAGAAAGCCTGAATTATGAGTTTATATTGCAATTCTGGCTTTATTTCTCACAAATGTGAGTATATGTCATCCATTTCTGAGAAAGAAAGCCTGAATTGTGAGTTTATTTTGCAATTCTGGCTTATAAACTCACAATTGTAAGTTTATTTCATCCATTTTTGAGAAAGAAAGCCTGAATTATGAGTTTATATTGCAATTCTGGCTTTAATGCTCACAATTGTAAGTTTACATCATCCAGTTTTGAGAAAGAAAGTCTTAATTATGAGTTTATATTGCAATTCTGGCTTTATTTCTCACAATTGTGAGAATATATCATCCATTTTTGAGAAAGAAAGCCTGAATTATGAGTTTATATTGCAATTCTGGCTTTAATGCTCACAATTGTAAGTTTATATCATCCATTTTTGAGAAAGAAGGCCTCAATTATGAGTTTATATTGCAATTCTGGCTTCATTTCTCACAATTGTGAGAATATATCATCCATTTTTGAGAAAGAAAGCCTGAATTATGAGTTTACTTTGCAATTCTGGCTTAATTTCTCACAATTGTGAGAATATATCATCCATTTTTGAGAAAGAAAGCCTGAATTATGAGTTTATATTGCAATTCAGGCTTTAATGCTCACAATTGTAAGTTTATATCATCCATTTTTGAGAAAGAAAGCCTTAATTATGAGTTTATATTGCAATTCTGGCTTATAAACTCACAATTGTAAGTTTATATCATCCATTTTTGAGAAAGAAAGCCTGAATTATGAGTTTATATTGCAATTCTGGCTTTAATGCTCACAATTGTAGGTTTATAGCATCCATTTTTGAGAAAGAAAGCCTCAATTATGAGTTTATATTGCAATTCTGGCTTTAATGCTCACAACTGGAAGTTTATATCATCCATTGTTGAGAAAGAAAGCCTGAATTATCAGTTCATATTGCAATTCTGGCTTTATTTCTCACAATTGTGAGTATATAGCATCCATTTCTGAGAAAGAAAGTCTGAATTATGAGTTTATATTGCAATTCTGGCTTTAATGCTCACAATTGTAAGTTTATATCATCCATTTTTGAGAAAGAAAGCCTCAATTATGAGTTTATATTGCAATTCTGGCTTTAATGCTCACAACTGGAAGTTTATATCATCCATTGTTGAGAAAGAAAGCCTGAATTATCAGTTCATATTGCAATTCTGGCTTTATTTCTCACAATTGTGAGTATATGCCATCCATTTATGAGAAAGAAAGCCTGAATTATGAGTTTATATTGCAATTCTGGCTTTATTTCTCACAATTGTGAGTTTATGTTATCCATTTTTGAGAAAGAAAGTCTGAATTATGAGTTTTTATTGCAATTCTGGCTTTATTTCTCACAATTGTGAGTATATATCATCCATTTCTAAGAAAGAAAGCCTGAATTGTGAGTATATATTGCAATTCTGGCTTTATTTCTCACAATTGTGAGTTTATGTTATTCATTTTTGTGAAAGAAAGCCTGAATTATGAGTTTATATTGCAATTCTGGCTTAATTTCTCACAATTGTGAGTATATATCACCCATTTCTGAGAAAGAAAGCCTGAATTGTGAGTTTATATAGCAATTCTGGTTTTATTTTTCACAATTGTGAGTATATATCATCAATTTTTTGAGAAAGAAAGCCTGAATTATGAGTTTATGTTCCAATTCTGGCTTTAATGCTTACAATTGTAGGTTTATATCATCCATTGTTGAGAAAGAAAGCCTGAATTATGAGTTTATATTGCAATTCTGGCTTTAATGCTCACAATTGTAAGTTTATATCATCCATTGTTGAGAAAGAAAGTCTGAATTATGAGTTTATATTGCAATTCTGGCTTTATTTCTCACAATTGTGAGTATATATCATCCATTTCTGAGAAAGACACCTGAATTATGAGTTTATATTGCAATTCTGGCTTTATTTCTCACAATTGTGAGTATATATCATCCATTTTTGAGAAAGAAAGCCTCAATTATGAGTTTATATTGCAATTCTGGCTTTATTTCTCACAATTGTGAGTATATATCACCCATTTTTGAGAAAGAAAGCCTGAATTATGAGTTTATACTGCAATTTTGGCTTTATTTCTCACAATTGTGAGCACATATCACTAATTTTTGAGAAAGAAAGCCTGAATTATGAGTTTATATTGCAATTCTGGCTTTATTTCTCACAATTGTAAGTTTATGTTTTCCATTTTTGTGAAAGAAAGCCTGAATTATGAGTTTATATTGCAATTCTGACTTTATTTCTCACATATGTGAGTATATGTCATCCATTTCTGAGAAAGAAAGCCTGAATTATGAGGTTATTTTGCAATTCTAGGTTTATTTCTCACAATTGTGAGTTTATGTTATCCATTTTTGAGAAAGAAAGCCTGAATTATGAGTTTATATTGCAATTCTGGCTTTATTTCTCACAATTGTGAGTTTAAGTTATCCGTTTTTGAGAAAGAAAGCCTGAATTGTGAGTTTATATTGCAATTCTGGCTTTAATGCTCACAATTGGAAGTTTATATCATCCATTGTTGAGAAAGAAAGCCTGAATTATCAGTTCATATTGCAATTCTGGCTTTACTTCTCACAATTGTGAGTATATATCATCAATTTTTTGAGAAAGAAAGCCTGAATTATGAGTTTATATCGCAATTCTGGCTTTATTTCTCACAATTGTGAGTTTATGTTATCCATTTTTGAGAAAGAAAGTCTGAATTATGAGTTTATATTGCAATTCTGTCTTTATTTCTCACAATTGTGAGTATATATCACCAATTTGTGAGAAAGAAAGCCTGAATTATGAGTTCATATTGCAATTCTGGCTTTATTTCTCACAATTGTGAGTATATATCATCCATTTCTAAGAAAGAAAGCCTGAATTATGAGTTTATATTGCAATTCTGGCTTTATTTCTCACAATTGTGAGTATATATCACCCATTTCTGAGAAAGAAAGCCTGAATTATGAGTTTATATTGCAATTTTGGCTTTATTTCTCACAATTGTGAGTATATATCATCCATTTTTGAGAAAGAAAGCCTCAATTATGAGTTTATATTGCAATTCTGGCTTTATTTCTCACAATTGTGAGTATATATCACCCATTTCTGAGAAAGAAAGTCTGAATTATGAGTTTATATTGCAATTTTGGCTTTATTTCTCACAATTGTGAGCATATATCACTAATTTCTGAGAAAGAAAGCCTTAATTATGAGTTTATATTGCAATTCTGGCTTTAATGCTCACAATTGTAAGTTTATATCATCCATTTTTGAGAAAGAAAGCCTGAATTATGAGTTTATATTGCAATTCTGGCTTTATTTCTCACAATTGTGAGTTTATGTTATCCATTTTTGTGAAAGAAAGCCTGAATTATGAGTTTATATTGCAATTCTGGCTTTATTTCTCACAAATGTGAGTATATGTCATCCATTTCTGAGAAAGAAAGCCTGAATTGTGAGTTTATTTTGCAATTCTGGCTTATAAACTCACAATTGTAAGTTTATTTCATCCATTTTTGAGAAAGAAAGCCTGAATTATGAGTTTATATTGCAATTCTGGCTTTAATGCTCACAATTGTAAGTTTATATCATCCATTTTTGAGAAAGAAAGTCTTAATTATGAGTTTATATTGCAATTCTGGCTTTATTTCTCACAATTGTGAGAATATATCATCCATTTTTGAGAAAGAAAGCCTGAATTATGAGTTTATATTGCAATTCTGGCTTTAATGCTCACAATTGTAAGTTTATATCATCCATTTTTGAGAAAGAAGGCCTCAATTATGAGTTTATATTGCAATTCTGGCTTCATTTCTCACAATTGTGAGAATATATCATCCATTTTTGAGAAAGAAAGCCTGAATTATGAGTTTACTTTGCAATTCTGGCTTAATTTCTCACAATTGTGAGTATATATCACCCATTTCTGAGAAAGAAAGCCTGAATTGTGAGTTGATATTGCAATTCTGGCTATATTTCTCACAATTGTGAGTATATATCATCATTTTTTTGAGAAAGAAAGCCTGAATTATGAGTTTATATTGCAATTCAGGCTTTAATGCTCACAATTGTAAGTTTATATCATCCATTTTTGAGAAAGAAAGCCTTAATTATGAGTTTATATTGCAATTCTGGCTTATAAACTCACAATTGTAAGTTTATATCATCCATTTTTGAGAAAGAAAGCCTGAATTATGAGTTTATATTGCAATTCTGGCTTTAATGCTCACAATTGTAGGTTTATAGCATCCATTTTTGAGAAAGAAAGCCTCAATTATGAGTTTATATTGCAATTCTGGCTTTAATGCTCACAACTGGAAGTTTATATCATCCATTGTTGAGAAAGAAAGCCTGAATTATCAGTTCATATTGCAATTCTGGCTTTATTTCTCACAATTGTGAGTATATAGCATCCATTTCTGAGAAAGAAAGTCTGAATTATGAGTTTATATTGCAATTCTGGCTTTAATGCTCACAATTGTAAGTTTATATCATCCATTTTTGAGAAAGAAAGCCTCAATTATGAGTTTATATTGCAATTCTGGCTTTAATGCTCACAACTGGAAGTTTATATCATCCATTGTTGAGAAAGAAAGCCTGAATTATCAGTTCATATTGCAATTCTGGCTTTATTTCTCACAATTGTGAGTATATGTCATCCATTTATGAGAAAGAAAGCCTGAATTATGAGTTTATATTGCAATTCTGGCTTTATTTCTCACAATTGTGAGTTTATGTTATCCATTTTTGAGAAAGAAAGTCTGAATTATGAGTTTATATTGCAATTCTGGCTTTATTTCTCACAATTGTGAGTATATATCATCCATTTCTAAGAAAGAAAGCCTGAATTGTGAGTTTATATTGCAATTCTGGCTTTAATGCTCACAATTGGAAGTTTATATCATCCATTGTTGAGAAAGAAAGCCTGAATTATCAGTTCATATTGCAATTCTGGCTTTACTTCTCACAATTGTAAGTTTATATCATCCATTTTTGAGAAAGAAAGTCTTAATTATGAGTTTATATTGCAATTCTGGCTTTATTTCTCACAATTGTGAGAATATATCATCCATTTTTGAGAAAGAAAGCCTGAATTATGAGTTTATATTGCAATTCTGGCTTTAATGCTCACAATTGTAAGTTTATATCATCCATTTTTGAGAAAGAAGGCCTCAATTATGAGTTTATATTGCAATTCTGGCTTCATTTCTCACAATTGTGAGAATATATCATCCATTTTTGAGAAAGAAAGCCTGAATTATGAGTTTACTTTGCAATTCTGGCTTAATTTCTCACAATTGTGAGTATATATCACCCATTTCTGAGAAAGAAAGCCTGAATTGTGAGTTGATATTGCAATTCTGGCTATATTTCTCACAATTGTGAGTATATATCATCATTTTTTTGAGAAAGAAAGCCTGAATTATGAGTTTATATTGCAATTCAGGCTTTAATGCTCACAATTGTAAGTTTATATCATCCATTTTTGAGAAAGAAAGCCTTAATTATGAGTTTATATTGCAATTCTGGCTTATAAACTCACAATTGTAAGTTTATATCATCCATTTTTGAGAAAGAAAGCCTGAATTATGAGTTTATATTGCAATTCTGGCTTTAATGCTCACAATTGTAGGTTTATAGCATCCATTTTTGAGAAAGAAAGCCTCAATTATGAGTTTATATTGCAATTCTGGCTTTAATGCTCACAACTGGAAGTTTATATCATCCATTGTTGAGAAAGAAAGCCTGAAATATCTGTTCATATTGCAATTCTGGCTTTATTTCTCACAATTGTGAGTATATAGCATCCATTTCTGAGAAAGAAAGTCTGAATTATGAGTTTATATTGCAATTCTGGCTTTAATGCTCACAATTGTAAGTTTATATCATCCATTTTTGAGAAAGAAAGCCTCAATTATGAGTTTATATTGCAATTCTGGCTTTAATGCTCACAACTGGAAGTTTATATCATCCATTGTTGAGAAAGAAAGCCTGAATTATCAGTTCATATTGCAATTCTGGCTTTATTTCTCACAATTGTGAGTATATGTCATCCATTTATGAGAAAGAAAGCCTGAATTATGAGTTTATATTGCAATTCTGGCTTTATTTCTCACAATTGTGAGTTTATGTTATCCATTTTTGAGAAAGAAAGTCTGAATTATGAGTTTATATTGCAATTCTGGCTTTATTTCTCACAATTGTGAGTATATATCATCCATTTCTAAGAAAGAAAGCCTGAATTGTGAGTATATATTGCAATTCTGGCTTTATTTCTCACAATTGTGAGTTTATGTTATTCATTTTTGTGAAAGAAAGCCTGAATTATGAGTTTATATTGCAATTCTGGCTTAATTTCTCACAATTGTGAGTATATATCACCCATTTCTGAGAAAGAAAGCCTGAATTGTGAGTTTATATAGCAATTCTGGTTTTATTTTTCACAATTGTGAGTATATATCATCAATTTTTTGAGAAAGAAAGCCTGAATTATGAGTTTATGTTGCAATTCTGGCTTTAATGCTTACAATTGTAGGTTTATATCATCCATTGTTGAGAAAGAAAGCCTGAATTATGAGTTTATATTGCAATTCTGGCTTTAATGCTCACAATTGTAAGTTTATATCATCCATTGTTGAGAAAGAAAGTCTGAATTATGAGTTTATATTGCAATTCTGGCTTTATTTCTCACAATTGTGAGTATATATCATCCATTTCTGAGAAAGACACCTGAATTATGAGTTTATATTGCAATTCTGGCTTTATTTCTCACAATTGTGAGTTTATGTTATCCATTTTTGAGAAAGAAAGTCTGAATTATGAGTTCATATTGCAATTCTGGCTTTATTGCTCACAATTGTAAGTTTATATCATCCATTTTTGAGAAAGAAAGCCTGAATTATGAGTTTATATTGCAATTCTGGCTTTAATGCTCACAATTGTAAGTTTATTTCATCCATTTTTGAGAAAGAAAGCCTGAATTATTAGTTTATATTGCAATTCTGGCTTTAATGCTCACAATTGTAAGTTTATATCATCCATTTTTGAGAAAGAAAGCCTGAATTATGAGTTTATATTGCAATTCTGGCTTTAATGCTCACAATTGTAAGTTTATATCATCCATTTTTGAGAAAGAAAGCCTGAATTATGAGTTTATATTGCAATTCTGGCTTTAATGCTCACAATTGGAAGTTTATATCATCCATTGTTGAGAAAGAAAGCCTGAATTATGAGTTTATATTGCAATTCTGGCTTTAATACTCACAATTGTAAGTTTATATCATCCATTTTTGAGAAAGAAAGCCTGAATTATGAGTTTATATTGCAATTCTGGCTTTAATGCTCACAATTGGAAGTTTATATAATCCATTGTTGAGAAAGAAATCCTGAATTATCAGTTCATATTGCAATTCTGGCTTTACTTCTCACAATTGTGAGTATATATCATCAATTTTTTGAGAAAGAAAGCCTGAATTATGAGTTTATATTGCAATTCTGGCTTTATTTCTCACAATTGTGAGTATATATCATCCATTTTTGAGAAAGAAAGCCTCAATTATGAGTTTATATTGCAATTCTGGCTTTATTTCTCACAATTGTGAGTATATATCACCCATTTTTGAGAAAGAAAGCCTGAATTATGAGTTTATACTGCAATTTTGGCTTTATTTCTCACAATTGTGAGCATATATCACTAATTTTTGAGAAAGAAAGCCTGAATTATGAGTTTATATTGCAATTCTGGCTTTATTTCTCACAATTGTAAGTTTATGTTTTCCATTTTTGTGAAAGAAAGCCTGAATTATGAGTTTATATTGCAATTCTGGCTTTATTTCTCACATATGTGAGTATATGTCATCCATTTCTGAGAAAGAAAGCCTGAATTATGAGTTTATTTTGCAATTCTAGGTTTATTTCTCACAATTGTGAGTTTATGTTATCCATTTTTGAGAAAGAAAGCCTGAATTATGAGTTTATATTGCAATTCTGGCTTTATTTCTCACAATTGTGAGTTTAAGTTATCCGTTTTTGAGAAAGAAAGCCTGAATTGTGAGTTTATATTGCAATTCTGGCTTTAATGCTCACAATTGGAAGTTTATATCATCCATTGTTGAGAAAGAAAGCCTGAATTGTGAGTTCATATTGCAATTCTGGCTTTACTTCTCACAATTGTGAGTATATATCATCAATTTTTTGAGAAAGAAAGCCTGAATTATGAGTTTATATCGCAATTCTGGCTTTATTTCTCACAACTGTGAGTTTATGTTATCCATTTTTGAGAAAGAAAGTCTGAATTATGAGTTTATATTGCAATTCTGTCTTTATTTCTCACAATTGTGAGTATATATCACCAATTTGTGAGAAAGAAAGCCTGAATTATGAGTTCATATTGCAATTCTGGCTTTATTTCTCACAATTGTGAGTATATATCATCCATTTCTAAGAAAGAAAGCCTGAATTATGAGTTTATATTGCAATTCTGGCTTTATTTCTCACAATTGTGAGTATATATCACCCATTTCTGAGAAAGAAAGCCTGAATTATGAGTTTATATTGCAATTTTGGCTTTATTTCTCACAATTGTGAGTATATATCATCCATTTTTGAGAAAGAAAGCCTCAATTATGAGTTTATATTGCAATTCTGGCTTTATTTCTCACAATTGTGAGTATATATCACCCATTTCTGAGAAAGAAAGTCTGAATTATGAGTTTATATTGCAATTTTGGCTTTATTTCTCACAATTGTAAGTTTATATCATCCATTTTTGAGAAAGAAAGCCTGAATTATGAGTTTATATTGCAATTCTGGCTTTATTTCTCACAAATGTGAGTATATGTCATCCATTTCTGAGAAAGAAAGCCTGAATTGTGAGTTTATTTTGCAATTCTGGCTTATAAACTCACAATTGTAAGTTTATTTCATCCATTTTTGAGAAAGAAAGCCTGACTTATGAGTTTATATTGCAATTCTGGCTTTAATGCTCACAATTGTAAGTTTATATCATCCATTTTTGAGAAAGAAAGTCTTAATTATGAGTTTATATTGCAATTCTGGCTTTATTTCTCACAATTGTGAGAATATATCATCCATTTTTGAGAAAGAAAGCCTGAATTATGAGTTTATATTGCAATTCTGGCTTTAATGCTCACAATTGTAAGTTTATATCATCCATTTTTGAGAAAGAAGGCCTCAA
Source organism: Garra rufa (assembly GCF_049309525.1). Classification (NCBI taxonomy): domain Eukaryota; kingdom Metazoa; phylum Chordata; class Actinopteri; order Cypriniformes; family Cyprinidae; genus Garra; species Garra rufa. The sequence goes on along the minus strand of NW_027394277.1, from coordinate 2,451,039 downwards.
TTATGAGTTTATATTGCAATTCTGGCTTCATTTCTCACAATTGTGAGAATATATCATCCATTTTTGAGAAAGAAAGCCTGAATTATGAGTTTACTTTGCAATTCTGGCTTAATTTCTCACAATTGTGAGAATATATCATCCATTTTTGAGAAAGAAAGCCTGAATTATGAGTTTATATTGCAATTCAGGCTTTAATGCTCACAATTGTAAGTTTATATCATCCATTTTTGAGAAAGAAAGCCTTAATTATGAGTTTATATTGCAATTCTGGCTTATAAACTCACAATTGTAAGTTTATATCATCCATTTTTGAGAAAGAAAGCCTGAATTATGAGTTTATATTGCAATTCTGGCTTTAATGCTCACAATTGTAGGTTTATAGCATCCATTTTTGAGAAAGAAAGCCTCAATTATGAGTTTATATTGCAATTCTGGCTTTAATGCTCACAACTGGAAGTTTATATCATCCATTGTTGAGAAAGAAAGCCTGAATTATCAGTTCATATTGCAATTCTGGCTTTATTTCTCACAATTGTGAGTATATAGCATCCATTTCTGAGAAAGAAAGTCTGAATTATGAGTTTATATTGCAATTCTGGCTTTAATGCTCACAATTGTAAGTTTATATCATCCATTTTTGAGAAAGAAAGCCTCAATTATGAGTTTATATTGCAATTCTGGCTTTAATGCTCACAACTGGAAGTTTATATCATCCATTGTTGAGAAAGAAAGCCTGAATTATCAGTTCATATTGCAATTCTGGCTTTATTTCTCACAATTGTGAGTATATGTTATCCATTTTTGAGAAAGAAAGTCTGAATTATGAGTTCATATTGCAATTCTGGCTTTATTGCTCACAATTGTAAGTTTATATCATCCATTTTTGAGAAAGAAAGCCTGAATTATGAGTTTATATTGCAATTCTGGCTTTAATGCTCACAATTGTAAGTTTATTTCATCCATTTTTGAGAAAGAAAGCCTGAATTATTAGTTTATATTGCAATTCTGGCTTTAATGCTCACAATTGTAAGTTTATATCATCCATTTTTGAGAAAGAAAGCCTGAATTATGAGTTTATATTGCAATTCTGGCTTTAATGCTCACAATTGTAAGTTTATATCATCCATTTTTGAGAAAGAAAGCCTGAATTATGAGTTTATATTGCAATTCTGGCTTTAATGCTCACAATTGGAAGTTTATATCATCCATTGTTGAGAAAGAAAGCCTGAATTATGAGTTTATATTGCAATTCTGGCTTTAATACTCACAATTGTAAGTTTATATCATCCATTTTTGAGAAAGAAAGCCTGAATTATGAGTTTATATTGCAATTCTGGCTTTAATGCTCACAATTGGAAGTTTATATAATCCATTGTTGAGAAAGAAATCCTGAATTATCAGTTCATATTGCAATTCTGGCTTTACTTCTCACAATTGTGAGTATATATCATCAATTTTTTGAGAAAGAAAGCCTGAATTATGAGTTTATATTGCAATTCTGGCTTTATTTCTCACAATTGTGAGTATATATCATCCATTTTTGAGAAAGAAAGTCTTAATTATGAGTTTATATTGCAATTCTGGCTTTATTTCTCACAATTGTGAGAATATATCATCCATTTTTGAGAAAGAAAGCCTGAATTATGAGTTTATATTGCAATTCTGGCTTTAATGCTCACAATTGTAAGTTTATATCATCCATTTTTGAGAAAGAAGGCCTCAATTATGAGTTTATATTGCAATTCTGGCTTCATTTCTCACAATTGTGAGAATATATCATCCATTTTTGAGAAAGAAAGCCTGAATTATGAGTTTACTTTGCAATTCTGGCTTAATTTCTCACAATTGTGAGAATATATCATCCATTTTTGAGAAAGAAAGCCTGAATTATGAGTTTATATTGCAATTCAGGCTTTAATGCTCACAATTGTAAGTTTATATCATCCATTTTTGAGAAAGAAAGCCTTAATTATGAGTTTATATTGCAATTCTGGCTTATAAACTCACAATTGTAAGTTTATATCATCCATTTTTGAGAAAGAAAGCCTGAATTATGAGTTTATATTGCAATTCTGGCTTTAATGCTCACAATTGTAGGTTTATAGCATCCATTTTTGAGAAAGAAAGCCTCAATTATGAGTTTATATTGCAATTCTGGCTTTAATGCTCACAACTGGAAGTTTATATCATCCATTGTTGAGAAAGAAAGCCTGAATTATCAGTTCATATTGCAATTCTGGCTTTATTTCTCACAATTGTGAGTATATAGCATCCATTTCTGAGAAAGAAAGTCTGAATTATGAGTTTATATTGCAATTCTGGCTTTAATGCTCACAATTGTAAGTTTATATCATCCATTTTTGAGAAAGAAAGCCTCAATTATGAGTTTATATTGCAATTCTGGCTTTAATGCTCACAATTGTAAGTTTATATCATCCATTTTTGAGAAAGAAAGCCTGAATTATGAGTTTATATTGCAATTCTGGCTTTAATGCTCACAATTGTAAGTTTATATCATCCATTTTTGAGAAAGAAAGCCTGAATTATGAGTTTATATTGCAATTCTGGCTTTAATGCTCACAATTGGAAGTTTATATCATCCATTGTTGAGAAAGAAAGCCTGAATTATGAGTTTATATTGCAATTCTGGCTTTAATACTCACAATTGTAAGTTTATATCATCCATTTTTGAGAAAGAAAGCCTGAATTATGAGTTTATATTGCAATTCTGGCTTTAATGCTCACAATTGGAAGTTTATATAATCCATTGTTGAGAAAGAAATCCTGAATTATCAGTTCATATTGCAATTCTGGCTTTACTTCTCACAATTGTGAGTATATATCATCAATTTTTTGAGAAAGAAAGCCTGAATTATGAGTTTATATTGCAATTCTGGCTTTATTTCTCACAATTGTGAGTATATATCATCCATTTTTGAGAAAGAAAGCCTCAATTATGAGTTTATATTGCAATTCTGGCTTTATTTCTCACAATTGTGAGTATATATCACCCATTTTTGAGAAAGAAAGCCTGAATTATGAGTTTATACTGCAATTTTGGCTTTATTTCTCACAATTGTGAGCATATATCACTAATTTTTGAGAAAGAAAGCCTGAATTATGAGTTTATATTGCAATTCTGGCTTTATTTCTCACAATTGTAAGTTTATGTTTTCCATTTTTGTGAAAGAAAGCCTGAATTATGAGTTTATATTGCAATTCTGGCTTTATTTCTCACATATGTGAGTATATGTCATCCATTTCTGAGAAAGAAAGCCTGAATTATGAGTTTATTTTGCAATTCTAGGTTTATTTCTCACAATTGTGAGTTTATGTTATCCATTTTTGAGAAAGAAAGCCTGAATTATGAGTTTATATTGCAATTCTGGCTTTATTTCTCACAATTGTGAGTTTAAGTTATCCGTTTTTGAGAAAGAAAGCCTGAATTGTGAGTTTATATTGCAATTCTGGCTTTAATGCTCACAATTGGAAGTTTATATCATCCATTGTTGAGAAAGAAAGCCTGAATTGTGAGTTCATATTGCAATTCTGGCTTTACTTCTCACAATTGTGAGTATATATCATCAATTTTTTGAGAAAGAAAGCCTGAATTATGAGTTTATATCGCAATTCTGGCTTTATTTCTCACAATTGTGAGTTTATGTTATCCATTTTTGAGAAAGAAAGTCTGAATTATGAGTTTATATTGCAATTCTGTCTTTATTTCTCACAATTGTGAGTATATATCACCAATTTGTGAGAAAGAAAGCCTGAATTATGAGTTCATATTGCAATTCTGGCTTTATTTCTCACAATTGTGAGTATATATCATCCATTTCTAAGAAAGAAAGCCTGAATTATGAGTTTATATTGCAATTCTGGCTTTATTTCTCACAATTGTGAGTATATATCACCCATTTCTGAGAAAGAAAGCCTGAATTATGAGTTTATATTGCAATTTTGGCTTTATTTCTCACAATTGTGAGTATATATCATCCATTTTTGAGAAAGAAAGCCTCAATTATGAGTTTATATTGCAATTCTGGCTTTATTTCTCACAATTGTGAGTATATATCACCCATTTCTGAGAAAGAAAGTCTGAATTATGAGTTTATATTGCAATTTTGGCTTTATTTCTCACAATTGTAAGTTTATATCATCCATTTTTGAGAAAGAAAGCCTGAATTATGAGTTTATATTGCAATTCTGGCTTTATTTCTCACAAATGTGAGTATATGTCATCCATTTCTGAGAAAGAAAGCCTGAATTGTGAGTTTATTTTGCAATTCTGGCTTATAAACTCACAATTGTAAGTTTATTTCATCCATTTTTGAGAAAGAAAGCCTGACTTATGAGTTTATATTGCAATTCTGGCTTTAATGCTCACAATTGTAAGTTTATATCATCCATTTTTGAGAAAGAAAGTCTTAATTATGAGTTTATATTGCAATTCTGGCTTTATTTCTCACAATTGTGAGAATATATCATCCATTTTTGAGAAAGAAAGCCTGAATTATGAGTTTATATTGCAATTCTGGCTTTAATGCTCACAATTGTAAGTTTATATCATCCATTTTTGAGAAAGAAGGCCTCAATTATGAGTTTATATTGCAATTCTGGCTTCATTTCTCACAATTGTGAGAATATATCATCCATTTTTGAGAAAGAAAGCCTGAATTATGAGTTTACTTTGCAATTCTGGCTTAATTTCTCACAATTGTGAGAATATATCATCCATTTTTGAGAAAGAAAGCCTGAATTATGAGTTTATATTGCAATTCAGGCTTTAATGCTCACAATTGTAAGTTTATATCATCCATTTTTGAGAAAGAAAGCCTTAATTATGAGTTTATATTGCAATTCTGGCTTATAAACTCACAATTGTAAGTTTATATCATCCATTTTTGAGAAAGAAAGCCTGAATTATGAGTTTATATTGCAATTCTGGCTTTAATGCTCACAATTGTAGGTTTATAGCATCCATTTTTGAGAAAGAAAGCCTCAATTATGAGTTTATATTGCAATTCTGGCTTTAATGCTCACAACTGGAAGTTTATATCATCCATTGTTGAGAAAGAAAGCCTGAATTATCAGTTCATATTGCAATTCTGGCTTTATTTCTCACAATTGTGAGTATATAGCATCCATTTCTGAGAAAGAAAGTCTGAATTATGAGTTTATATTGCAATTCTGGCTTTAATGCTCACAATTGTAAGTTTATATCATCCATTTTTGAGAAAGAAAGCCTCAATTATGAGTTTATATTGCAATTCTGGCTTTAATGCTCACAACTGGAAGTTTATATCATCCATTGTTGAGAAAGAAAGCCTGAATTATCAGTTCATATTGCAATTCTGGCTTTATTTCTCACAATTGTGAGTATATGTTATCCATTTTTGAGAAAGAAAGTCTGAATTATGAGTTCATATTGCAATTCTGGCTTTATTGCTCACAATTGTAAGTTTATATCATCCATTTTTGAGAAAGAAAGCCTGAATTATGAGTTTATATTGCAATTCTGGCTTTAATGCTCACAATTGTAAGTTTATTTCATCCATTTTTGAGAAAGAAAGCCTGAATTATTAGTTTATATTGCAATTCTGGCTTTAATGCTCACAATTGTAAGTTTATATCATCCATTTTTGAGAAAGAAAGCCTGAATTATGAGTTTATATTGCAATTCTGGCTTTAATGCTCACAATTGTAAGTTTATATCATCCATTTTTGAGAAAGAAAGCCTGAATTATGAGTTTATATTGCAATTCTGGCTTTAATGCTCACAATTGGAAGTTTATATCATCCATTGTTGAGAAAGAAAGCCTGAATTATGAGTTTATATTGCAATTCTGGCTTTAATACTCACAATTGTAAGTTTATATCATCCATTTTTGAGAAAGAAAGCCTGAATTATGAGTTTATATTGCAATTCTGGCTTTAATGCTCACAATTGGAAGTTTATATAATCCATTGTTGAGAAAGAAATCCTGAATTATCAGTTCATATTGCAATTCTGGCTTTACTTCTCACAATTGTGAGTATATATCATCAATTTTTTGAGAAAGAAAGCCTGAATTATGAGTTTATATTGCAATTCTGGCTTTATTTCTCACAATTGTGAGAATATATCATCCATTTTTGAGAAAGAAAGCCTGAATTATGAGTTTATATTGCAATTCTGGCTTTAATGCTCACAATTGTAAGTTTATATCATCCATTTTTGAGAAAGAAGGCCTCAATTATGAGTTTATATTGCAATTCTGGCTTCATTTCTCACAATTGTGAGAATATATCATCCATTTTTGAGAAAGAAAGCCTGAATTATGAGTTTACTTTGCAATTCTGGCTTAATTTCTCACAATTGTGAGAATATATCATCCATTTTTGAGAAAGAAAGCCTGAATTATGAGTTTATATTGCAATTCAGGCTTTAATGCTCACAATTGTAAGTTTATATCATCCATTTTTGAGAAAGAAAGCCTTAATTATGAGTTTATATTGCAATTCTGGCTTATAAACTCACAATTGTAAGTTTATATCATCCATTTTTGAGAAAGAAAGCCTGCATTATGAGTTTATATTGCAATTCTGGCTTTAATGCTCACAATTGTAGGTTTATAGCATCCATTTTTGAGAAAGAAAGCCTCAATTATGAGTTTATATTGCAATTCTGGCTTTAATGCTCACAACTGGAAGTTTATATCATCCATTGTTGAGAAAGAAAGCCTGAATTATCAGTTCATATTGCAATTCTGGCTTTATTTCTCACAATTGTGAGTATATAGCATCCATTTCTGAGAAAGAAAGTCTGAATTATGAGTTTATATTGCAATTCTGGCTTTAATGCTCACAATTGTAAGTTTATATCATCCATTTTTGAGAAAGAAAGCCTCAATTATGAGTTTATATTGCAATTCTGGCTTTAATGCTCACAACTGGAAGTTTATATCATCCATTGTTGAGAAAGAAAGCCTGAATTATCAGTTCATATTGCAATTCTGGCTTTATTTCTCACAATTGTGAGTATATGTTATCCATTTTTGAGAAAGAAAGTCTGAATTATGAGTTCATATTGCAATTCTGGCTTTATTGCTCACAATTGTAAGTTTATATCATCCATTTTTGAGAAAGAAAGCCTGAATTATGAGTTTATATTGCAATTCTGGCTTTAATGCTCACAATTGTAAGTTTATTTCATCCATTTTTGAGAAAGAAAGCCTGAATTATTAGTTTATATTGCAATTCTGGCTTTAATGCTCACAATTGTAAGTTTATATCATCCATTTTTGAGAAAGAAAGCCTGAATTATGAGTTTATATTGCAATTCTGGCTTTAATGCTCACAATTGTAAGTTTATATCATCCATTTTTGAGAAAGAAAGCCTGAATTATGAGTTTATATTGCAATTCTGGCTTTAATGCTCACAATTGGAAGTTTATATCATCCATTGTTGAGAAAGAAAGCCTGAATTATGAGTTTATATTGCAATTCTGGCTTTAATACTCACAATTGTAAGTTTATATCATCCATTTTTGAGAAAGAAAGCCTGAATTATGAGTTTATATTGCAATTCTGGCTTTAATGCTCACAATTGGAAGTTTATATAATCCATTGTTGAGAAAGAAATCCTGAATTATCAGTTCATATTGCAATTCTGGCTTTACTTCTCACAATTGTGAGTATATATCATCAATTTTTTGAGAAAGAAAGCCTGAATTATGAGTTTATATTGCAATTCTGGCTTTATTTCTCACAATTGTGAGTATATATCATCCATTTTTGAGAAAGAAAGCCTCAATTATGAGTTTATATTGCAATTCTGGCTTTATTTCTCACAATTGTGAGTATATATCACCCATTTTTGAGAAAGAAAGCCTGAATTATGAGTTTATACTGCAATTTTGGCTTTATTTCTCACAATTGTGAGCATATATCACTAATTTTTGAGAAAGAAAGCCTGAATTATGAGTTTATATTGCAATTCTGGCTTTATTTCTCACAATTGTAAGTTTATGTTTTCCATTTTTGTGAAAGAAAGCCTGAATTATGAGTTTATATTGCAATTCTGGCTTTATTTCTCACATATGTGAGTATATGTCATCCATTTCTGAGAAAGAAAGCCTGAATTATGAGTTTATTTTGCAATTCTAGGTTTATTTCTCACAATTGTGAGTTTATGTTATCCATTTTTGAGAAAGAAAGCCTGAATTATGAGTTTATATTGCAATTCTGGCTTTATTTCTCACAATTGTGAGTTTAAGTTATCCGTTTTTGAGAAAGAAAGCCTGAATTGTGAGTTTATATTGCAATTCTGGCTTTAATGCTCACAATTGGAAGTTTATATCATCCATTGTTGAGAAAGAAAGCCTGAATTGTGAGTTCATATTGCAATTCTGGCTTTACTTCTCACAATTGTGAGTATATATCATCAATTTTTTGAGAAAGAAAGCCTGAATTATGAGTTTATATCGCAATTCTGGCTTTATTTCTCACAATTGTGAGTTTATGTTATCCATTTTTGAGAAAGAAAGTCTGAATTATGAGTTTATATTGCAATTCTGTCTTTATTTCTCACAATTGTGAGTATATATCACCAATTTGTGAGAAAGAAAGCCTGAATTATGAGTTCATATTGCAATTCTGGCTTTATTTCTCACAATTGTGAGTATATATCATCCATTTCTAAGAAAGAAAGCCTGAATTATGAGTTTATATTGCAATTCTGGCTTTATTTCTCACAATTGTGAGTATATATCACCCATTTCTGAGAAAGAAAGCCTGAAATATGAGTTTATATTGCAATTTTGGCTTTATTTCTCACAATTGTGAGTATATATCATCCATTTTTGAGAAAGAAAGCCTCAATTATGAGTTTATATTGCAATTCTGGCTTTATTTCTCACAATTGTGAGTATATATCACCCATTTCTGAGAAAGAAAGTCTGAATTATGAGTTTATATTGCAATTTTGGCTTTATTTCTCACAATTGTAAGTTTATATCATCCATTTTTGAGAAAGAAAGCCTGAATTATGAGTTTATATTGCAATTCTGGCTTTATTTCTCACAAATGTGAGTATATGTCATCCATTTCTGAGAAAGAAAGCCTGAATTGTGAGTTTATTTTGCAATTCTGGCTTATAAACTCACAATTGTAAGTTTATTTCATCCATTTTTGAGAAAGAAAGCCTGAATTATGAGTTTATATTGCAATTCTGGCTTTAATGCTCACAATTGTAAGTTTATATCATCCATTTTTGAGAAAAAAAGTCTTAATTATGAGTTTATATTGCAATTCTGGCTTTATTTCTCACAATTGTGAGAATATATCATCCATTTTTGAGAAAGAAAGCCTGAATTATGAGTTTATATTGCAATTCTGGCTTTAATGCTCACAATTGTAAGTTTATATCATCCATTTTTGAGAAAGAAGGCCTCAATTATGATTTTATATTGCAATTCTGGCTTCATTTCTCACAATTGTGAGAATATATCATCCATTTTTGAGAAAGAAAGCCTGAATTATGAGTTTACTTTGCAATTCTGGCTTAATTTCTCACAATTGTGAGAATATATCATCCATTTTTGAGAAAGAAAGCCTGAATTATGAGTTTATATTGCAATTTTGGCTTTATTTCTCACAATTGTAAGTTTATATCATCCATTTTTGAGAAAGAAAGCCTGAATTATGAGTTTATATTGCAATTCTGGCTTTATTTCTCACAAATGTGAGTATATGTCATCCATTTCTGAGAAAGAAAGCCTGAATTGTGAGTTTATTTTGCAATTCTGGCTTATAAACTCACAATTGTAAGTTTATTTCATCCATTTTTGAGAAAGAAAGCCTTAATTATGAGTTTATATTGCAATTCTGGCTTATAAACTCACAATTGTAAGTTTATATCATCCATTTTTGAGAAAGAAAGCCTGAATTATGAGTTTATATTGCAATTCTGGCTTTAATGCTCACAATTGTAGGTTTATAGCATCCATTTTTGAGAAAGAAAGCCTCAATTATGAGTTTATATTGCAATTCTGGCTTTAATGCTCACAACTGGAAGTTTATATCATCCATTGTTGAGAAAGAAAGCCTGAATTATCAGTTCATATTGCAATTCTGGCTTTATTTCTCACAATTGTGAGTATATAGTATCCATTTCTGAGAAAGAAAGTCTGAATTATGAGTTTATATTGCAATTCTGGCTTTAATGCTCACAATTGTAAGTTTATATCATCCATTTTTGAGAAAGAAAGCCTCAATTATGAGTTTATATTGCAATTCTGGCTTTAATGCTCACAACTGGAAGTTTATATCATCCATTGTTGAGAAAGAAAGCCTGAATTATCAGTTCATATTGCAATTCTGGCTTTATTTCTCACAATTGTGAGTATATGTCATCCATTTATGAGAAAGAAAGCCTGAATTATGAGTTTATATTGCAATTCTGGCTTTATTTCTCACAATTGTGAGTTTATGTTATCCATTTTTGAGAAAGAAAGTCTGAATTATGAGTTTATATTGCAATTCTGGCTTTATTTCTCACAATTGTGAGTATATATCATCCATTTCTAAGAAAGAAAGCCTGAATTTTGAGTATATATTGCAATTCTGGCTTTATTTCTCACAATTGTGAGTTTATGTTATTCATTTTTGTGAAAGAAAGCCTGAATTATGAGTTTATATTGCAATTCTGGCTTAATTTCTCACAATTGTGAGTATATATCACCCATTTCTGAGAAAGAAAGCCTGAATTGTGAGTTTATATAGCAATTCTGGTTTTATTTTTCACAATTGTGAGTATATATCATCAATTTTTTGAGAAAGAAAGCCTGAATTATGAGTTTATGTTGCAATTCTGGCTTTAATGCTTACAATTGTAGGTTTATATCATCCATTGTTGAGAAAGAAAGCCTGAATTATGAGTTTATATTGCAATTCTGGCTTTAATGCTCACAATTGTAAGTTTATATCATCCATTGTTGAGAAAGAAAGTCTGAATTATGAGTTTATATTGCAATTCTGGCTTTATTTCTCACAATTGTGAGTATATATCATCCATTTCTGAGAAAGACACCTGAATTATGAGTTTATATTGCAATTCTGGCTTTATTTCTCACAATTGTGAGTTTATGTTATCCATTTTTGAGAAAGAAAGTCTGAATTATGAGTTCATATTGCAATTCTGGCTTTATTGATCACAATTGTAAGTTTATATCATCCATTTTTGAGAAAGAAAGCCTGAATTATGAGTTTATATTGCAATTCTGGCTTTAATGCTCACAATTGTAAGTTTATTTCATCCATTTTTGAGAAAGAAAGCCTGAATTATTAGTTTATATTGCAATTCTGGCTTTAATGCTCACAATTGTAAGTTTATATCATCCATTTTTGAGAAAGAAAGCCTGAATTATGAGTTTATATTGCAATTCTGGCTTTAATGCTCACAATTGTAAGTTTATATCATCCATTTTTGAGAAAGAAAGCCTGAATTATGAGTTTATATTGCAATTCTGGCTTTAATGCTCACAATTGGAAGTTTATATCATCCATTGTTGAGAAAGAAAGCCTGAATTATGAGTTTATATTGCAATTCTGGCTTTAATACTCACAATTGTAAGTTTATATCATCCATTTTTGAGAAAGAAAGCCTGAATTATGAGTTTATATTGCAATTCTGGCTTTAATGCTCACAATTGGAAGTTTATATAATCCATTGTTGAGAAAGAAATCCTGAATTATCAGTTCATATTGCAATTCTGGCTTTACTTCTCACAATTGTGAGTATATATCATCAATTTTTTGAGAAAGAAAGCCTGAATTATGAGTTTATATTGCAATTCTGGCTTTATTTCTCACAATTGTGAGTATATATCATCCATTTTTGAGAAAGAAAGCCTCAATTATGAGTTTATATTGCAATTCTGGCTTTATTTCTCACAATTGTGAGTATATATCACCCATTTTTGAGAAAGAAAGCCTGAATTATGAGTTTATACTGCAATTTTGGCTTTATTTCTCACAATTGTGAGCATATATCACTAATTTTTGAGAAAGAAAGCCTGAATTATGAGTTTATATTGCAATTCTGGCTTTATTTCTCACAATTGTAAGTTTATGTTTTCCATTTTTGTGAAAGAAAGCCTGAATTATGAGTTTATATTGCAATTCTGGCTTTATTTCTCACATATGTGAGTATATGTCATCCATTTCTGAGAAAGAAAGCCTGAATTATGAGTTTATTTTGCAATACTAGGTTTATTTCTCACAATTGTGAGTTTATGTTATCCATTTTTGAGAAAGAAAGCCTGAATTATGAGTTTATATTGCAATTCTGGCTTTATTTCTCACAATTGTGAGTTTAAGTTATCCGTTTTTGAGAAAGAAAGCCTGAATTGTGAGTTTATATTGCAATTCTGGCTTTAATGCTCACAATTGGAAGTTTATATCATCCATTGTTGAGAAAGAAAGCCTGAATTGTGAGTTCATATTGCAATTCTGGCTTTACTTCTCACAATTGTGAGTATATATCATCAATTTTTTGAGAAAGAAAGCCTGAATTATGAGTTTATATCGCAATTCTGGCTTTATTTCTCACAATTGTGAGTTTATGTTATCCATTTTTGAGAAAGAAAGTCTGAATTATGAGTTTATATTGCAATTCTGTCTTTATTTCTCACAATTGTGAGTATATATCACCAATTTGTGAGAAAGAAAGCCTGAATTATGAGTTCATATTGCAATTCTGGCTTTATTTCTCACAATTGTGAGTATATATCATCCATTTCTAAGAAAGAAAGCCTGAATTATGAGTTTATATTGCAATTCTGGCTTTATTTCTCACAATTGTGAGTATATATCACCCATTTCTGAGAAAGAAAGCCTGAATTATGAGTTTATATTGCAATTTTGGCTTTATTTCTCACAATTGTGAGTATATATCATCCATTTTTGAGAAAGAAAGCCTCAATTATGAGTTTATATTGCAATTCTGGCTTTATTTCTCACAATTGTGAGTATATATCACCCATTTCTGAGAAAGAAAGTCTGAATTATGAGTTTATATTGCAATTTTGGCTTTATTTCTCACAATTGTGAGCATATATCACTAATTTCTGAGAAAGAAAGCCTGAATTATGAGTTTATATTGCAATTCTGGCTTTAATGCTCACAATTGTAAGTTTATATCATCCATTTTTGAGAAAGAAAGCCTGAATTATGAGTTTATATTGCAATTCTGGCTTTATTTCTCACAATTGTGAGTTTATGTTATCCATTTTTGTGAAAGAAAGCCTGAATTATGAGTTTATATTGCAATTCTGGCTTTATTTCTCACAAATGTGAGTATATGTCATCCATTTCTGAGAAAGAAAGCCTGAATTGTGAGTTTATTTTGCAATTCTGGCTTTATTTCTCACAATTGTGAGTTTATGTTATCCATTTTTGAGAAAGAAAACCTGAATTGTGAGTTTATATTGCAATTCTGGCTTTATTTATCACAATTGTGAGTTTAAGTTATCCATTTTTGAGAAAGAAAGCCTGAATTGTGATTTTATATTGCAATTCTGGCTTTATTTCTCACAATTGTAAGTTTATATCATCCATTTTTGAGAAAGAAAGCCTAAATTATGAGTTTATATTGCAATTCTGGCTTTAATGCTCACAATTGTAAGTTTATATCATCCATTTTTGAGAAAGAAAGTCTTAATTATGAGATTATATTGCAATTCTGGCTTTATTTCTCACAACTGTGAGAATATATCATCCATTTTTGAGAAAGAAAGCCTGAATTATGAGTTTTTATTGCAATTCTGGCTTTAATGCTCACAATTGTAAGTTTATATCATCCATTTTTGAGAAAGAAAGCCTGAATTATGAGTTTATATTGCAATTCTGGCTTTATTTCTCACAATTGTGAGTTTATGTTATCCATTTTTGTGAAAGAAAGCCTGAATTATGAGTTTATATTGCAATTCTGGCTTAATTTCTCACAATTGTGAGTATATATCATCAATTTTTAGAAGAAAGAAAGCCTGAATTATGAGTTTATATTGCAATTCAGGCTTTATTTCTCACAATTGTAAGTTTATATCATCCATTTTTGAGAAAGAAAGCCTGAATTATGAGTTTATATTGCAATTCTGGCTTTATTTCTCACAATTGTGAGCATGTATCATCAATTTTTTGAGAAAGAAAGCCTGAATTATGAGTTTATATTGCAATTCTGGCTTATAAACTCACAATTGTAAGTTTATTTCATCCATTTTTGAGAAAGAAAGCCTGAATTATGAGTTTATATTGCAATTCTGGCTTTAATGCTCACAATTGTAAGTTTATATCATCAATTTTTGAGAAAGAAAGTCTGAATTATGAGTTTATATTGCAATTCTGGCTTTATTTCTCACAATTGTGAGTATATATCATCCATTTCTGAGAAAGAAAGCCTGAATTGTGAGTTTATATTGCAATTCTGGCTTTATTTCTCACAATTGTGAGTATATATCATCAATTTTTTGAGAAAGAAAGCCTGAATTCTGAGTTTATATTGCAATTCTGGCTTATAAACTCACAATTGTAAGTTTATTTCATCCATTTTTGAGAAAGAAAGCCTGAATTATGAGTTTATATTGCAATTCAGGCTTTATTTCTCACAATTGTTAGTTTATGTTATCCATTTTTGAGAAAGAAAGTCTGAATTATGAGTTTATATTGCAATTCTGGCTTTATTTCTCACAATTGTGAGTATATATCATCAATTTTTTGAGAAAGAAAGCCTGAATTCTGAGTTTATATTTCAATTCTGGCTTATAAACTCACAATTGTAAGTTTATATCATCCATTTTTGAGAAAGAAAGCCTCAATTATGAGTTTATATTGCAATTCTGCCTTTAATGCTCACAACTGGAAGTTTATATCATCCATTGTTGAGAAAGAAAGCCTGAATTATCAGTTCATATTGCAATTCTGGCTTTATTTCTCACAACTGTGAGTATATATCATCCATTTCTGAGGAAGAAAGCCTGAATTATGAGTTTATATTGCAATTCTGGCTTTATTTCTCACAATTGTGAGTTTATGTTATCCATTTTTGTCAAAGTAAGCCTAAATTATGAGTTTATATTGCAATTCTGGCTTTATTTCTCACAATTGTGAGTATATATCATCCATTTCTGAGAAAGAAAGCCTGAATTATGAGTTAATTTTGCAATTCTGGCTTTAATGCTCACAATTGTAAGTTTATATCATCCATTTTTGAGAAAGAAAGCCTCAATTATGAGTTTATATTGCAATTCTGGCTTTAATGCTCACAATTGTAAGTTTATATCATCCATTTTTGAGAAAGAAAGCCTCAATTATGAGTTTATATTGCAATTCTGGCTTTAATGCTCACAACTGGAAGTTTATATCATCCATTGTTGAGAAAGAAAGCCTGAATTATCAGTTCATATTGCAATTCTGGCTTTATTTCTCACAACTGTGAGTATATATCATCCATTTCTGAGAAAGAAAGCCTGAATTATGAGTTTATATTGCAATTCTGGCTTTATTTCTCACAATTGTGAGTTTATGTTATCCATTTTTGTCAAAGTAAGCCTAAATTATGAGTTTATATTGCAATTCTGGCTTTGTTTCTCACAATTGTGAGGATATATCATCCATTTTTGAGAAAGAAAGCCGGAAATATGGGTTTAAATTGCAATTCTGGCTTTATTGCTCACAATTGCGGGTTTATATCATCCATTCCTGAGAAAGAAAGCCTGAATTATGAGTTCATATTGCAATTCTGGCTTTATTTCTCACAATTGTGAGTATATATATGACCCATTTCTGAGAAAGAAAGCCTGAAGTATAAAAATTATATTGCAATTCTGGCTTTATTTCTGACAATTGTGAGTATATATCATCCATTTCTGAGAAAGAAAGCCTGAATTATGAGTTTATATTGCAATTATGGCTTTATTTCTCACAATTGTGAGTTTATGTTATCCAATTTTGAGAAAGAAAGCCTAAATTATGAGTTTATATTGTAATTCTGGCTTTATTGCTCACAATTGCTAGGTTATATCATCCATTTCTGAGAAAGAAAGCCTGAATTATGAGTTTATATTGCAATTCTGGCTTTATTTCTCACAATTGTGAGTATATATCACCCATTTCTGAGAAAGAAAGTCTGAATTATGAGTTTATATTGCAATTCTGGCTTTATTTCTCACAATTGTGAGTATATATCATCCACTTCTGAGAAACAAAGCCTGAATTATGAGTTTATTTTGCAATTCTGGCTTAATTTCTCACAATTGTGAGTATATATCACCCATTTTTGTGAAAGAAAGCCTGAATTATGAGTTTATATTGCAATTCTGGCTTAATTTCTCACAATTGTGAGTATATATCACCCATTTCTGAGAAAGAAAGCCTGAATTGTGAGTTTATATAGCAATTCTGGTTTTATTTTTCACAATTGTGAGTATATATCATCAATTTTTTGAGAAAGAAAGCCTGAATTATGAGTTTATGTTGCAATTCTGGCTTTAATGCTTACAATTGTAAGTTTATATCATCCATTGTTGAGAAAGAAAGCCTGAATTATGAGTTTATATTGCAATTCTGGCTTTAATGCTCACAATTGTAAGTTTATATCATCCATTGTTGAGAAAGAAAGTCTGAATTATGAGTTTATATTGCAATTCTGGCTTTATTTCTCACAATTGTGAGTATATATCATCCATTTCTGAGAAAGACACCTGAATTATGAGTTTATATTGCAATTCTGGCTTTATTTCTCACAATTGTGAGTTTATGTTATCCATTTTTGAGAAAGAAAGTCTGAATTATGAGTTCATATTGCAATTCTGGCTTTATTGCTCACAATTGTAAGTTTATATCATCCATTTTTGAGAAAGAAAGCCTGAATTATGAGTTTATATCGCAATTCTGGCTTTAATGCTCACAATTGTAAGTTTATTTCATCCATTTTTGAGAAAGAAAGCCTGAATTATTAGTTTATATTGCAATTCTGGCTTTAATGCTCACAATTGTAAGTTTATATCATCCATTTTTGAGAAAGAAAGCCTGAATTATGAGTTTATATTGCAATTCTGGCTTTAATGCTCACAATTGTAAGTTTATATCATCCATTTTTGAGAAAGAAAGCCTGAATTATGAGTTTATATTGCAATTCTGGCTTTATTTCTCACAATTGTGAGTATATATCATCAATTTTTTGAGAAAGAAAGCCTGCATTCTGAGTTTATATTGCAATTCTGGCTTATAAACTCACAATTGTAAGTTTATTTCATCCATTTTTGAGAAAGAAAGCCTGAATTATGAGTTTATATTGCAATTCTGGCTTTAATGCTCACAATTGTAAGTTTATATCATCCATTTTTGAGAAAGAAAGTCTTAATTATGAGTTTATATTGCAATTCTGGCTTTATTTCTCACAATTGTGAGAATATATCATCCATTTTTGAGAAAGAAAGCCTGAATTATCAGTTCATATTGCAATTCTGGCTTTACTTCTCACAATTGTGAGTATATATCATCAATTTTTTGAGAAAGAAAGCCTGAATTATGAGTTTATATTGCAATTCAGGCTTTATTTCTCACAATTGTGAGTTTATGTTATCCATTTTTGAGAAAGAAAGCCTGAATTATGAGTTTATATTGCAATTATGGCTTTATTTCTCACAATTGTGAGTTTATGTTATCCAATTTTGAGAAAGAAAGCCTAAATTATGAGTTTATATTGTAATTCTGGCTTTATTGCTCACAATTGCTAGGTTATATCATCCATTTCTGAGAAAGAAAGCCTGAATTATGAGTTTATATTGCAATTCTGGCTTTATTTCTCACAATTGTGAGTATATATCACCCATTTCTGAGAAAGAAAGCCTGAATTATGAGTTTATATTGCAATTCTGGCTTTATTTCTCACAATTGTGAGTATATGTCATCCATTTATGAGAAAGAAAGCCTGAATTATGAGTTTATATTGCAATTCTGGCTTTATTTCTCACAATTGTGAGTTTATGTTATCCATTTTTGAGAAAGAAAGTCTGAATTATGAGTTTATATTGCAATTCTGGCTTTATTTCTCACAATTGTGAGTATATATCATCCATTTCTAAGAAAGAAAGCCTGAATTGTGAGTATATATTGCAATTCTGGCTTTATTTCTCACAACTGGAAGTTTATATCATCCATTGTTGAGAAAGAAAGCCTGAATTATCAGTTCATATTGCAATTCTGCCTTTATTTCTCACAATTGTGAGTATATATCATCCATTTCTGAGAAAGAAAGCCTGAATTATGAGTTTATATTGCAATTCTGGCTTTATTTCTCACAATTGTGAGTATATATCACCCATTTCTGAGAAAGAAAGCCTGAATTATGAGTTTATATTGCAATTCTGGCTTTATTTCTCACAATTGTGAGTATATATCACCCATTTCTGAGAAAGAAAGCCTGAATTATGAGTTTATATTGCAATTCTGGCTTTATTTCTCACAATTGTGAGTATATATCATCCATTTCTGAGAAAGAAAGCCTGAATTATTAGTTAATTTTGCAATTCTGGCTTTATTGCTCACAATTGCGGGTTTATATCATCCATTCCTGAGAAAGAAAGCCTGAATTATGAGTTTATATTGCAATTCTGGCTTTATTTCTCACAATTGTGATTATATATCATCCATTTCTGAGAAAGAAAGCCTGAATTATGAGTTTATATTGCAATTATAGCTTTATTTCTCACAATTGTGAGTTTATGTTATCCATTTTTGAGAAAGAAAGCCTAAATTATGAGTTTATATTGTAATTCTGGCTTTATTGCTCACAATTGCTAGGTTATATCATCCATTTCTGAGAAAGAAAGCCTGAATTATGAGTTTATATTGCAATTCTGGCTTAATTTCTCACAATTGTGAGTATATATCATCCACTTCTGAGAAAGAAAGCCTAAATTGTGAGTTGATATTGCAATTCTGGCTATATTTCTCACAATTGTGAGTATATATCATCATTTTTTTGAGAAAGAAAGCCTGAATTATGAGTTTATATTGCAATTCTGGCTTTAATGCTCACAATTGTAAGTTTATATAATCCATTTTTGAGAAAGAAAGCCTGAATTATGAGTTTATATTGCAATTCTGGCTTTAATGCTCACAATTGTAAGTTTATATCATCCATTTTTGAGAAAGAAAGTCTTAATTATGAGTTTATATTGCAATTCTGGCTTTATTTCTCACAATTGTGAGAATATATCATCCATTTTTGAGAAAGAAAGCCTGAATTATCAGTTCATATTGCAATTCTGGCTTTACTTCTCACAATTGTGAGTATATATCATCAATTTTTTGAGAAAGAAAGCCTGAATTATGAGTTTATATTGCAATTCAGGCTTTATTTCTCACAATTGTGAGTTTATGTTATCCATTTTTGAGAAAGAAAGCCTGAATTATGAGTTTATATTGCAATTATGGCTTTATTTCTCACAATTGTGAGTTTATGTTATCCAATTTTGAGAAAGAAAGCCTAAATTATGAGTTTATATTGTAATTCTGGCTTTATTGCTCACAATTGCTAGGTTATATCATCCATTTCTGAGAAAGAAAGCCTGAATTATGAGTTTATATTGCAATTCTGGCTTTATTTCTCACAATTGTGAGTATATATCACCCATTTCTGAGAAAGAAAGTCTGAATTATGAGTTTATATTGCAATTCTGGCTTTATTTCTCACAATTGTGAGTATATGTCATCCATTTATGAGAAAGAAAGCCTGAATTATGAGTTTATATTGCAATTCTGGCTTTATTTCTCACAATTGTGAGTTTATGTTATCCATTTTTGAGAAAGAAAGTCTGAATTATGAGTTTATATTGCAATTCTGGCTTTATTTCTCACAATTGTGAGTATATATCATCCATTTCTAAGAAAGAAAGCCTGAATTGTGAGTATATATTGCAATTCTGGCTTTATTTCTCACAATTGTGAGTTTATGTTATTCATTTTTGTGAAAGAAAGCCTGAATTATGAGTTTATATTGCAATTCTGGCTTAATTTCTCACAATTGTGAGTATATATCACCCATTTCTGAGAAAGAAAGCCTGAATTGTGAGTTTATATAGCAATTCTGGTTTTATTTTTCACAATTGTGAGTATATATCATCAATTTTTTGAGAAAGAAAGCCTGAATTATGAGTTTATGTTGCAATTCTGGCTTTAATGCTTACAATTGTAAGTTTATATCATCCATTGTTGAGAAAGAAAGCCTGAATTATGAGTTTATATTGCAATTCTGGCTTTAATGCTCACAATTGTAAGTTTATATCATCCATTGTTGAGAAAGAAAGTCTGAATTATGAGTTTATATTGCAATTCTGGCTTTATTTCTCACAATTGTGAGTATATATCATCCATTTCTGAGAAAGACACCTGAATTATGAGTTTATATTGCAATTCTGGCTTTATTTCTCACAATTGTGAGTTTATGTTATCCATTTTTGAGAAAGAAAGTCTGAATTATGAGTTCATATTGCAATTCTGGCTTTATTGCTCACAATTGTAAGTTTATATCATCCATTTTTGAGAAAGAAAGCCTGAATTATGAGTTTATATCGCAATTCTGGCTTTAATGCTCACAATTGTAAGTTTATTTCATCCATTTTTGAGAAAGAAAGCCTGAATTATTAGTTTATATTGCAATTCTGGCTTTAATGCTCACAATTGTAAGTTTATATCATCCATTTTTGAGAAAGAAAGCCTGAATTATGAGTTTATATTGCAATTCTGGCTTTAATGCTCACAATTGTAAGTTTATATCATCCATTTTTGAGAAAGAAAGCCTGAATTATGAGTTTATATTGCAATTCTGGCTTTATTTCTCACAATTGTGAGTATATATCATCAATTTTTTGAGAAAGAAAGCCTGCATTCTGAGTTTATATTGCAATTCTGGCTTATAAACTCACAATTGTAAGTTTATTTCATCCATTTTTGAGAAAGAAAGCCTGAATTATGAGTTTATATTGCAATTCTGGCTTTAATGCTCACAATTGTAAGTTTATATCATCCATTTTTGAGAAAGAAAGTCTTAATTATGAGTTTATATTGCAATTCTGGCTTTATTTCTCACAATTGTGAGAATATATCATCCATTTTTGAGAAAGAAAGCCTGAATTATCAGTTCATATTGCAATTCTGGCTTTACTTCTCACAATTGTGAGTATATATCATCAATTTTTTGAGAAAGAAAGCCTGAATTATGAGTTTATATTGCAATTCAGGCTTTATTTCTCACAATTGTGAGTTTATGTTATCCATTTTTGAGAAAGAAAGCCTGAATTATGAGTTTATATTGCAATTATGGCTTTATTTCTCACAATTGTGAGTTTATGTTATCCAATTTTGAGAAAGAAAGCCTAAATTATGAGTTTATATTGTAATTCTGGCTTTATTGCTCACAATTGCTAGGTTATATCATCCATTTCTGAGAAAGAAAGCCTGAATTATGAGTTTATATTGCAATTCTGGCTTTATTTCTCACAATTGTGAGTATATATCACCCATTTCTGAGAAAGAAAGCCTGAATTATGAGTTTATATTGCAATTCTGGCTTTATTTCTCACAATTGTGAGTATATGTCATCCATTTATGAGAAAGAAAGCCTGAATTATGAGTTTATATTGCAATTCTGGCTTTATTTCTCACAATTGTGAGTTTATGTTATCCATTTTTGAGAAAGAAAGTCTGAATTATGAGTTTATATTGCAATTCTGGCTTTATTTCTCACAATTGTGAGTATATATCATCCATTTCTAAGAAAGAAAGCCTGAATTGTGAGTATATATTGCAATTCTGGCTTTATTTCTCACAACTGGAAGTTTATATCATCCATTGTTGAGAAAGAAAGCCTGAATTATCAGTTCATATTGCAATTCTGCCTTTATTTCTCACAATTGTGAGTATATATCATCCATTTCTGAGAAAGAAAGCCTGAATTATGAGTTTATATTGCAATTCTGGCTTTATTTCTCACAATTGTGAGTATATATCACCCATTTCTGAGAAAGAAAGCCTGAATTATGAGTTTATATTGCAATTCTGGCTTTATTTCTCACAATTGTGAGTATATATCACCCATTTCTGAGAAAGAAAGCCTGAATTATGAGTTTATATTGCAATTCTGGCTTTATTTCTCACAATTGTGAGTTTATGTTATCCATTTTTGTCAAAGTAAGCCTGAATTATGAGTTTATATTGCAATTCTGGCTTTATTTCTCACAATTGTGAGTATATATCATCCATTTCTGAGAAAGAAAGCCTGAATTATTAGTTAATTTTGCAATTCTGGCTTTATTGCTCACAATTGCGGGTTTATATCATCCATTCCTGAGAAAGAAAGCCTGAATTATGAGTTTATATTGCAATTCTGGCTTTATTTCTCACAATTGTGATTATATATCATCCATTTCTGAGAAAGAAAGCCTGAATTATGAGTTTATATTGCAATTATAGCTTTATTTCTCACAATTGTGAGTTTATGTTATCCATTTTTGAGAAAGAAAGCCTAAATTATGAGTTTATATTGTAATTCTGGCTTTATTGCTCACAATTGCTAGGTTATATCATCCATTTCTGAGAAAGAAAGCCTGAATTATGAGTTTATATTGCAATTCTGGCTTAATTTCTCACAATTGTGAGTATATATCATCCACTTCTGAGAAAGAAAGCCTAAATTGTGAGTTGATATTGCAATTCTGGCTATATTTCTCACAATTGTGAGTATATATCATCATTTTTTTGAGAAAGAAAGCCTGAATTATGAGTTTATATTGCAATTCTGGCTTTAATGCTCACAATTGTAAGTTTATATAATCCATTTTTGAGAAAGAAAGCCTGAATTATGAGTTTATATTGCAATTCTGGCTTTAATGCTCACAATTGTAAGTTTATATCATCCATTTTTGAGAAAGAAAGTCTTAATTATGAGTTTATATTGCAATTCTGGCTTTATTTCTCACAATTGTGAGAATATATCATCCATTTTTGAGAAAGAAAGCCTGAATTATCAGTTCATATTGCAATTCTGGCTTTACTTCTCACAATTGTGAGTCTATATCATCAATTTTTTGAGAAAGAAAGCCTGAATTATGAGTTTATATTGCAATTCAGGCTTTATTTCTCACAATTGTGAGTTTATGTTATCCATTTTTGAGAAAGAAAGCCTGAATTATGAGTTTATATTGCAATTATGGCTTTATTTCTCACAATTGTGAGTTTATGTTATCCAATTTTGAGAAAGAAAGCCTAAATTATGAGTTTATATTGTAATTCTGGCTTTATTGCTCACAATTGCTAGGTTATATCATCCATTTCTGAGAAAGAAAGCCTGAATTATGAGTTTATATTGCAATTCTGGCTTTATTTCTCACAATTGTGAGTATATATCACCCATTTCTGAGAAAGAAAGTCTGAATTATGAGTTTATATTGCAATTCTGGCTTTATTTCTCACAATTGTGAGTATATGTCATCCATTTATGAGAAAGAAAGCCTGAATTATGAGTTTATATTGCAATTCTGGCTTTATTTCTCACAATTGTGAGTTTATGTTATCCATTTTTGAGAAAGAAAGTCTGAATTATGAGTTTATATTGCAATTCTGGCTTTATTTCTCACAATTGTGAGTATATATCATCCATTTCTAAGAAAGAAAGCCTGAATTGTGAGTATATATTGCAATTCTGGCTTTATTTCTCACAATTGTGAGTTTATGTTATTCATTTTTGTGAAAGAAAGCCTGAATTATGAGTTTATATTGCAATTCTGGCTTAATTTCTCACAATTGTGAGTATATATCACCCATTTCTGAGAAAGAAAGCCTGAATTGTGAGTTTATATAGCAATTCTGGTTTTATTTTTCACAATTGTGAGTATATATCATCAATTTTTTGAGAAAGAAAGCCTGAATTATGAGTTTATGTTGCAATTCTGGCTTTAATGCTTACAATTGTAGGTTTATATCATCCATTGTTGAGAAAGAAAGCCTGAATTATGAGTTTATATTGCAATTCTGGCTTTAATGCTCACAATTGTAAGTTTATATCATCCATTGTTGAGAAAGAAAGTCTGAATTATGAGTTTATATTGCAATTCTGGCTTTATTTCTCACAATTGTGAGTATATATCATCCATTTCTGAGAAAGACACCTGAATTATGAGTTTATATTGCAATTCTGGCTTTATTTCTCACAATTGTGAGTTTATGTTATCCATTTTTGAGAAAGAAAGTCTGAATTATGAGTTCATATTGCAATTCTGGCTTTATTGCTCACAATTGTAAGTTTATATCATCCATTTTTGAGAAAGAAAGCCTGAATTATGAGTTTATATTGCAATTCTGGCTTTAATGCTCACAATTGTAAGTTTATTTCATCCATTTTTGAGAAAGAAAGCCTGAATTATTAGTTTATATTGCAATTCTGGCTTTAATGCTCACAATTGTAAGTTTATATCATCCATTTTTGAGAAAGAAAGCCTGAATTATGAGTTTATATTGCAATTCTGGCTTTAATGCTCACAATTGTAAGTTTATATCATCCATTTTTGAGAAAGAAAGCCTGAATTATGAGTTTATATTGCAATTCTGGCTTTAATGCTCACAATTGGAAGTTTATATCATCCATTGTTGAGAAAGAAAGCCTGAATTATGAGTTTATATTGCAATTCTGGCTTTAATACTCACAATTGTAAGTTTATATCATCCATTTTTGAGAAAGAAAGCCTGAATTATGAGTTTATATTGCAATTCTGGCTTTAATGCTCACAATTGGAAGTTTATATAATCCATTGTTGAGAAAGAAATCCTGAATTATCAGTTCATATTGCAATTCTGGCTTTACTTCTCACAATTGTGAGTATATATCATCAATTTTTTGAGAAAGAAAGCCTGAATTATGAGTTTATATTGCAATTCTGGCTTTATTTCTCACAATTGTGAGTATATATCATCCATTTTTGAGAAAGAAAGCCTCAATTATGAGTTTATATTGCAATTCTGGCTTTATTTCTCACAATTGTGAGTATATATCACCCATTTTTGAGAAAGAAAGCCTGAATTATGAGTTTATATTGCAATTCTGGCTTTAATGCTCACAATTGGAAGTTTATATCATCCATTGTTGAGAAAGAAAGCCTGAATTATGAGTTTATATTGCAATTCTGGCTTTAATACTCACAATTGTAAGTTTATATCATCCATTTTTGAGAAAGAAAGCCTGAATTATGAGTTTATATTGCAATTCTGGCTTTAATGCTCACAATTGGAAGTTTATATAATCCATTGTTGAGAAAGAAATCCTGAATTATCAGTTCATATTGCAATTCTGGCTTTACTTCTCACAATTGTGAGTATATATCATCAATTTTTTGAGAAAGAAAGCCTGAATTATGAGTTTATATTGCAATTCTGGCTTTATTTCTCACAATTGTGAGTATATATCACCCATTTTTGAGAAAGAAAGCCTCAATTATGAGTTTATATTGCAATTCTGGCTTTATTTCTCACAATTGTGAGTATATATCACCCATTTTTGAGAAAGAAAGCCTGAATTATGAGTTTATACTGCAATTTTGGCTTTATTTCTCACAATTGTGAGCATATATCACTAATTTTTGAGAAAGAAAGCCTGAATTATGAGTTTATATTGCAATTCTGGCTTTATTTCTCACAATTGTAAGTTTATGTTTTCCATTTTTGTGAAAGAAAGCCTGAATTATGAGTTTATATTGCAATTCTGGCTTTATTTCTCACATATGTGAGTATATGTCATCCATTTCTGAGAAAGAAAGCCTGAATTATGAGTTTATTTTGCAATTCTAGGTTTATTTCTCACAATTGTGAGTTTATGTTATCCATTTTTGAGAAAGAAAGCCTGAATTATGAGTTTATATTGCAATTCTGGCTTTATTTCTCACAATTGTGAGTTTAAGTTATCCGTTTTTGAGAAAGAAAGCCTGAATTGTGAGTTTATATTGCAATTCTGGCTTTAATGCTCACAATTGGAAGTTTATATCATCCATTGTTGAGAAAGAAAGCCTGAATTGTGAGTTCATATTGCAATTCTGGCTTTACTTCTCACAATTGTGAGTATATATCATCAATTTTTTGAGAAAGAAAGCCTGAATTATGAGTTTATATCGCAATTCTGGCTTTATTTCTCACAATTGTGAGTTTATGTTATCCATTTTTGAGAAAGAAAGTCTGAATTATGAGTTTATATTGCAATTCTGTCTTTATTTCTCACAATTGTGAGTATATATCACCAATTTGTGAGAAAGAAAGCCTGAATTATGAGTTTATATCGCAATTCTGGCTTTATTTCTCACAATTGTGAGTTTATGTTATCCATTTTTGAGAAAGAAAGTCTGAATTATGAGTTTATATTGCAATTCTGTCTTTATTTCTCACAATTGTGAGTATATATCACCAATTTGTGAGAAAGAAAGCCTGAATTATGAGTTCATATTGCAATTCTGGCTTTATTTCTCACAATTGTGAGTATATATCATCCATTTCTAAGAAAGAAAGCCTGAATTATGAGTTTATATTGCAATTCTGGCTTTATTTCTCACAATTGTGAGTATATATCACCCATTTCTGAGAAAGAAAGCCTGAATTATGAGTTTATATTGCAATTTTGGCTTTATTTCTCACAATTGTGAGTATATATCATCCATTTTTGAGAAAGAAAGCCTCAATTATGAGTTTATATTGCAATTCTGGCTTTATTTCTCACAATTGTGAGTATATATCACCCATTTCTGAGAAAGAAAGTCTGAATTATGAGTTTATATTGCAATTTTGGCTTTATTTCTCACAATTGTGAGCATATATCACTAATTTCCGAGAAAGAAAGCCTGAATTATGAGTTTATATTGCAATTCTGGCTTTAATGCTCACAATTGTAAGTTTATATCATCCATTTTTGAGAAAGAAAGCCTGAATTATGAGTTTATATTGCAATTCTGGCTTTATTTCTCACAATTGTGAGTTTATGTTATCCATTTTTGAGAAAGAAAGTCTGAATTATGAGTTTATATTGCAATTCTGTCTTTATTTCTCACAATTGTGAGTATATATCACCAATTTGTGAGAAAGAAAGCCTGAATTATGAGTTCATATTGCAATTCTGGCTTTATTTCTCACAATTGTGAGTATATATCATCCATTTCTAAGAAAGAAAGCCTGAATTATGAGTTTATATTGCAATTCTGGCTTTATTTCTCACAATTGTGAGTATATATCACCCATTTCTGAGAAAGAAAGCCTGAATTATGAGTTTATATTGCAATTTTGGCTTTATTTCTCACAATTGTGAGTATATATCATCCATTTTTGAGAAAGAAAGCCTCAATTATGAGTTTATATTGCAATTCTGGCTTTATTTCTCACAATTGTGAGTATATATCACCCATTTCTGAGAAAGAAAGTCTGAATTATGAGTTTATATTGCAATTTTGGCTTTATTTCTCACAATTGTGAGCATATATCACTAATTTCTGAGAAAGAAAGCCTGAATTATGAGTTTATATTGCAATTCTGGCTTTAATGCTCACAATTGTAAGTTTATATCATCCATTTTTGAGAAAGAAAGCCTGAATTATGAGTTTATATTGCAATTCTGGCTTTATTTCTCACAATTGTGAGTTTATGTTATCCATTTTTGTGAAAGAAAGCCTGAATTATGAGTTTATATTGCAATTCTGGCTTTATTTCTCACAAATGTGAGTATATGTCATCCATTTCTGAGAAAGAAAGCCTGAATTGTGAGTTTATTTTGCAATTCTGGCTTTATTTCTCACAATTGTGAGTTTATGTTATCCATTTTTGAGAAAGAAAACCTGAATTGTGAGTTTATATTGCAATTCTGGCTTTATTTATCACAATTGTGAGTTTAAGTTATCCATTTTTGAGAAAGAAAGCCTGAATTGTGATTTTATATTGCAATTCTGGCTTTATTTCTCACAATTGTAAGTTTATATCATCCATTTTTGAGAAAGAAAGCCTAAATTATGAGTTTATATTGCAATTCTGGCTTTAATGCTCACAATTGTAAGTTTATATCATCCATTTTTGAGAAAGAAAGTCTTAATTATGAGATTATATTGCAATTCTGGCTTTATTTCTCACAACTGTGAGAATATATCATCCATTTTTGAGAAAGAAAGCCTGAATTATGAGTTTTTATTGCAATTCTGGCTTTAATGCTCACAATTGTAAGTTTATATCATCCATTTTTGAGAAAGAAAGCCTGAATTATGAGTTTATATTGCAATTCTGGCTTTATTTCTCACAATTGTGAGTTTATGTTATCCATTTTTGTGAAAGAAAGCCTGAATTATGAGTTTATATTGCAATTCTGGCTTAATTTCTCACAATTGTGAGTATATATCATCAATTTTTTGAGAAAGAAAGCCTGAATTATGAGTTTATATTGCAATTCAGGCTTTATTTCTCACAATTGTAAGTTTATATCATCCATTTTTGAGAAAGAAAGCCTGAAGTATGAGTTTATATTGCAATTCTGGCTTTATTTCTCACAATTGTGAGCATGTATCATCAATTTTTTGAGAAAGAAAGCCTGAATTATGAGTTTATATTGCAATTCTGGCTTATAAACTCACAATTGTAAGTTTATTTCATCCATTTTTGAGAAAGAAAGCCTGAATTATGAGTTTATATTGCAATTCTGGCTTTAATGCTCACAATTGTAAGTTTATATCATCAATTTTTGAGAAAGAAAGTCTGAATTATGAGTTTATATTGCAATTCTGGCTTTATTTCTCACAATTGTGAGTATATATCATCCATTTCTAAGAAAGAAAGCCTGAATTGTGAGTATATATTGCAATTCTGGCTTTATTTCTCACAACTGGAAGTTTATATCATCCATTGTTGAGAAAGAAAGCCTGAATTATCAGTTCATATTGCAATTCTGCCTTTATTTCTCACAATTGTGAGTATATATCATCCATTTCTGAGAAAGAAAGCCTGAATTATGAGTTTATATTGCAATTCTGGCTTTATTTCTCACAATTGTGAGTATATATCACCCATTTCTGAGAAAGAAAGCCTGAATTATGAGTTTATATTGCAATTCTGGCTTTATTTCTCACAATTGTGAGTATATATCACCCATTTCTGAGAAAGAAAGCCTGAATTATGAGTTTATATTGCAATTCTGGCTTTATTTCTCACAATTGTGAGTTTATGTTATCCATTTTTGTCAAAGTAAGCCTGAATTATGAGTTTATATTGCAATTCTGGCTTTATTTCTCACAATTGTGAGTATATATCATCCATTTCTGAGAAAGAAAGCCTGAATTATTAGTTAATTTTGCAATTCTGGCTTTATTGCTCACAATTGCGGGTTTATATCATCCATTCCTGAGAAAGAAAGCCTGAATTATGAGTTTATATTGCAATTCTGGCTTTATTTCTCACAATTGTGATTATATATCATCCATTTCTGAGAAAGAAAGCCTGAATTATGAGTTTATATTGCAATTATAGCTTTATTTCTCACAATTGTGAGTTTATGTTATCCATTTTTGAGAAAGAAAGCCTAAATTATGAGTTTATATTGTAATTCTGGCTTTATTGCTCACAATTGCTAGGTTATATCATCCATTTCTGAGAAAGAAAGCCTGAATTATGAGTTTATATTGCAATTCTGGCTTAATTTCTCACAATTGTGAGTATATATCATCCACTTCTGAGAAAGAAAGCCTAAATTGTGAGTTGATATTGCAATTCTGGCTATATTTCTCACAATTGTGAGTATATATCATCATTTTTTTGAGAAAGAAAGCCTGAATTATGAGTTTATATTGCAATTCTGGCTTTAATGCTCACAATTGTAAGTTTATATAATCCATTTTTGAGAAAGAAAGCCTGAATTATGAGTTTATATTGCAATTCTGGCTTTAATGCTCACAATTGTAAGTTTATATCATCCATTTTTGAGAAAGAAAGTCTTAATTATGAGTTTATATTGCAATTCTGGCTTTATTTCTCACAATTGTGAGAATATATCATCCATTTTTGAGAAAGAAAGCCTGAATTATCAGTTCATATTGCAATTCTGGCTTTACTTCTCACAATTGTGAGTATATATCATCAATTTTTTGAGAAAGAAAGCCTGAATTATGAGTTTATATTGCAATTCAGGCTTTATTTCTCACAATTGTGAGTTTATGTTATCCATTTTTGAGAAAGAAAGCCTGAATTATGAGTTTATATTGCAATTATGGCTTTATTTCTCACAATTGTGAGTTTATGTTATCCAATTTTGAGAAAGAAAGCCTAAATTATGAGTTTATATTGTAATTCTGGCTTTATTGCTCACAATTGCTAGGTTATATCATCCATTTCTGAGAAAGAAAGCCTGAATTATGAGTTTATATTGCAATTCTGGCTTTATTTCTCACAATTGTGAGTATATATCACCCATTTCTGAGAAAGAAAGTCTGAATTATGAGTTTATATTGCAATTCTGGCTTTATTTCTCACAATTGTGAGTATATGTCATCCATTTATGAGAAAGAAAGCCTGAATTATGAGTTTATATTGCAATTCTGGCTTTATTTCTCACAATTGTGAGTTTATGTTATCCATTTTTGAGAAAGAAAGTCTGAATTATGAGTTTATATTGCAATTCTGGCTTTATTTCTCACAATTGTGAGTATATATCATCCATTTCTAAGAAAGAAAGCCTGAATTGTGAGTATATATTGCAATTCTGGCTTTATTTCTCACAATTGTGAGTTTATGTTATTCATTTTTGTGAAAGAAAGCCTGAATTATGAGTTTATATTGCAATTCTGGCTTAATTTCTCACAATTGTGAGTATATATCACCCATTTCTGAGAAAGAAAGCCTGAATTGTGAGTTTATATAGCAATTCTGGTTTTATTTTTCACAATTGTGAGTATATATCATCAATTTTTTGAGAAAGAAAGCCTGAATTATGAGTTTATGTTGCAATTCTGGCTTTAATGCTTACAATTGTAGGTTTATATCATCCATTGTTGAGAAAGAAAGCCTGAATTATGAGTTTATATTGCAATTCTGGCTTTAATGCTCACAATTGTAAGTTTATATCATCCATTGTTGAGAAAGAAAGTCTGAATTATGAGTTTATATTGCAATTCTGGCTTTATTTCTCACAATTGTGAGTATATATCATCCATTTCTGAGAAAGACACCTGAATTATGAGTTTATATTGCAATTCTGGCTTTATTTCTCACAATTGTGAGTTTATGTTATCCATTTTTGAGAAAGAAAGTCTGAATTATGAGTTCATATTGCAATTCTGGCTTTATTGCTCACAATTGTAAGTTTATATCATCCATTTTTGAGAAAGAAAGCCTGAATTATGAGTTTATATTGCAATTCTGGCTTTAATGCTCACAATTGTAAGTTTATATCATCCATTTTTGAGAAAGAAAGCCTGAATTATGAGTTTATATTGCAATTCTGGCTTTAATGCTCACAATTGTAAGTTTATATCATCCATTTTTGAGAAAGAAAGCCTGAATTATGAGTTTATATTGCAATTCTGGCTTTAATGCTCACAATTGGAAGTTTATATCATCCATTGTTGAGAAAGAAAGCCTGAATTATGAGTTTATATTGCAATTCTGGCTTTAATACTCACAATTGTAAGTTTATATCATCCATTTTTGAGAAAGAAAGCCTGAATTATGAGTTTATATTGCAATTCTGGCTTTAATGCTCACAATTGGAAGTTTATATAATCCATTGTTGAGAAAGAAATCCTGAATTATCAGTTCATATTGCAATTCTGGCTTTACTTCTCACAATTGTGAGTATATATCATCAATTTTTTGAGAAAGAAAGCCTGAATTATGAGTTTATATTGCAATTCTGGCTTTATTTCTCACAATTGTGAGTATATATCATCCATTTTTGAGAAAGAAAGCCTCAATTATGAGTTTATATTGCAATTCTGGCTTTATTTCTCACAATTGTGAGTATATATCACCCATTTTTGAGAAAGAAAGCCTGAATTATGAGTTTATATTGCAATTCTGGCTTTAATGCTCACAATTGGAAGTTTATATCATCCATTGTTGAGAAAGAAAGCCTGAATTATGAGTTTATATTGCAATTCTGGCTTTAATACTCACAATTGTAAGTTTATATCATCCATTTTTGAGAAAGAAAGCCTGAATTATGAGTTTATATTGCAATTCTGGCTTTAATGCTCACAATTGGAAGTTTATATAATCCATTGTTGAGAAAGAAATCCTGAATTATCAGTTCATATTGCAATTCTGGCTTTACTTCTCACAATTGTGAGTATATATCATCAATTTTTTGAGAAAGAAAGCCTGAATTATGAGTTTATATTGCAATTCTGGCTTTATTTCTCACAATTGTGAGTATATATCATCCATTTTTGAGAAAGAAAGCCTCAATTATGAGTTTATATTGCAATTCTGGCTTTATTTCTCACAATTGTGAGTATATATCACCCATTTTTGAGAAAGAAAGCCTGAATTATGAGTTTATACTGCAATTTTGGCTTTATTTCTCACAATTGTGAGCATATATCACTAATTTTTGAGAAAGAAAGCCTGAATTATGAGTTTATATTGCAATTCTGGCTTTATTTCTCACAATTGTAAGTTTATGTTTTCCATTTTTGTGAAAGAAAGCCTGAATTATGAGTTTATATTGCAATTCTGGCTTTATTTCTCACATATGTGAGTATATGTCATCCATTTCTGAGAAAGAAAGCCTGAATTATGAGTTTATTTTGCAATTCTAGGTTTATTTCTCACAATTGTGAGTTTATGTTATCCATTTTTGAGAAAGAAAGCCTGAATTATGAGTTTATATTGCAATTCTGGCTTTATTTCTCACAATTGTGAGTTTAAGTTATCCGTTTTTGAGAAAGAAAGCCTGAATTGTGAGTTTATATTGCAATTCTGGCTTTAATGCTCACAATTGGAAGTTTATATCATCCATTGTTGAGAAAGAAAGCCTGAATTGTGAGTTCATATTGCAATTCTGGCTTTACTTCTCACAATTGTGAGTATATATCATCAATTTTTTGAGAAAGAAAGCCTGAATTATGAGTTTATATCGCAATTCTGGCTTTATTTCTCACAATTGTGAGTTTATGTTATCCATTTTTGAGAAAGAAAGTCTGAATTATGAGTTTATATTGCAATTCTGTCTTTATTTCTCACAATTGTGAGTATATATCACCAATTTGTGAGAAAGAAAGCCTGAATTATGAGTTTATATCGCAATTCTGGCTTTATTTCTCACAATTGTGAGTTTATGTTATCCATTTTTGAGAAAGAAAGTCTGAATTATGAGTTTATATTGCAATTCTGGCTTTATTTCTCACAATTGTGAGTATATATCATCCATTTCTAAGAAAGAAAGCCTGAATTATGAGTTTATATTGCAATTCTGGCTTTATTTCTCACAATTGTGAGTATATATCACCCATTTCTGAGAAAGAAAGCCTGAATTATGAGTTTATATTGCAATTTTGGCTTTATTTCTCACAATTGTGAGTATATATCATCCATTTTTGAGAAAGAAAGCCTCAATTATGAGTTTATATTGCAATTCTGGCTTTATTTCTCACAATTGTGAGTATATATCACCCATTTCTGAGAAAGAAAGTCTGAATTATGAGTTTATATTGCAATTTTGGCTTTATTTCTCACAATTGTGAGCATATATCACTAATTTCCGAGAAAGAAAGCCTGAATTATGAGTTTATATTGCAATTCTGGCTTTAATGCTCACAATTGTAAGTTTATATCATCCATTTTTGAGAAAGAAAGCCTGAATTATGAGTTTATATTGCAATTCTGGCTTTATTTCTCACAATTGTGAGTTTATGTTATCCATTTTTGAGAAAGAAAGTCTGAATTATGAGTTTATATTGCAATTCTGTCTTTATTTCTCACAATTGTGAGTATATATCACCAATTTGTGAGAAAGAAAGCCTGAATTATGAGTTCATATTGCAATTCTGGCTTTATTTCTCACAATTGTGAGTATATATCATCCATTTCTAAGAAAGAAAGCCTGAATTATGAGTTTATATTGCAATTCTGGCTTTATTTCTCACAATTGTGAGTATATATCACCCATTTCTGAGAAAGAAAGCCTGAATTATGAGTTTATATTGCAATTTTGGCTTTATTTCTCACAATTGTGAGTATATATCATCCATTTTTGAGAAAGAAAGCCTCAATTATGAGTTTATATTGCAATTCTGGCTTTATTTCTCACAATTGTGAGTATATATCACCCATTTCTGAGAAAGAAAGTCTGAATTATGAGTTTATATTGCAATTTTGGCTTTATTTCTCACAATTGTGAGCATATATCACTAATTTCTGAAAAAGAAAGCCTGAATTATGAGTTTATATTGCAATTCTGGCTTTAATGCTCACAATTGTAAGTTTATATCATCCATTTTTGAGAAAGAAAGCCTGAATTATGAGTTTATATTGCAATTCTGGCTTTATTTCTCACAATTGTGAGTTTATGTTATCCATTTTTGTGAAAGAAAGCCTGAATTATGAGTTTATATTGCAATTCTGGCTTTATTTCTCACAAATGTGAGTATATGTCATCCATTTCTGAGAAAGAAAGCCTGAATTGTGAGTTTATTTTGCAATTCTGGCTTTATTTCTCACAATTGTGAGTTTATGTTATCCATTTTTGAGAAAGAAAACCTGAATTGTGAGTTTATATTGCAATTCTGGCTTTATTTATCACAATTGTGAGTTTAAGTTATCCATTTTTGAGAAAGAAAGCCTGAATTGTGATTTTATATTGCAATTCTGGCTTTATTTCTCACAATTGTAAGTTTATATCATCCATTTTTGAGAAAGAAAGCCTAAATTATGAGTTTATATTGCAATTCTGGCTTTAATGCTCACAATTGTAAGTTTATATCATCCATTTTTGAGAAAGAAAGTCTTAATTATGAGATTATATTGCAATTCTGGCTTTATTTCTCACAACTGTGAGAATATATCATCCATTTTTGAGAAAGAAAGCCTGAATTATGAGTTTTTATTGCAATTCTGGCTTTAATGCTCACAATTGTAAGTTTATATCATCCATTTTTGAGAAAGAAAGCCTGAATTATGAGTTTATATTGCAATTCTGGCTTTATTTCTCACAATTGTGAGTTTATGTTATCCATTTTTGTGAAAGAAAGCCTGAATTATGAGTTTATATTGCAATTCTGGCTTAATTTCTCACAATTGTGAGTATATATCATCAATTTTTTGAGAAAGAAAGCCTGAATTATGAGTTTATATTGCAATTCAGGCTTTATTTCTCACAATTGTAAGTTTATATCATCCATTTTTGAGAAAGAAAGCCTGAAGTATGAGTTTATATTGCAATTCTGGCTTTATTTCTCACAATTGTGAGCATGTATCATCAATTTTTTGAGAAAGAAAGCCTGAATTATGAGTTTATATTGCAATTCTGGCTTATAAACTCACAATTGTAAGTTTATTTCATCCATTTTTGAGAAAGAAAGCCTGAATTATGAGTTTATATTGCAATTCTGGCTTTAATGCTCACAATTGTAAGTTTATATCATCAATTTTTGAGAAAGAAAGTCTGAATTATGAGTTTATATTGCAATTCTGGCTTTATTTCTCACAATTGTGAGTATATATCATCCATTTCTGAGAAAGAAAGCCTGAATTGTGAGTTTATATTGCAATTCTGGCTTTATTTCTCACAATTGTGAGTATATATCATCAATTTTTTGAGAAAGAAAGCCTGAATTCTGAGTTTATATTGCAATTCTGGCTTATAAACTCACAATTGTAAGTTTATTTCATCCATTTTTGAGAAAGAAAGCCTGAATTATGAGTTTATATTGCAATTCAGGCTTTATTTCTCACAATTGTTAGTTTATGTTATCCATTTTTGAGAAAGAAAGTCTGAATTATGAGTTTATATTGCAATTCTGGCTTTATTTCTCACAATTGTGAGTATATATCATCAATTTTTTGAGAAAGAAAGCCTGAATTCTGAGTTTATATTTCAATTCTGGCTTATAAACTCACAATTGTAAGTTTATATCATCCATTTTTGAGAAAGAAAGCCTCAATTATGAGTTTATATTGCAATTCTGGCTTTATTTCTCACAACTGTGAGTATATATCATCCATTTCTGAGGAAGAAAGCCTGAATTATGAGTTTATATTGCAATTCTGGCTTTATTTCTCACAATTGTGAGTATATATCATCCATTTCTGAGAAAGAAAGCCTGAATTATGAGTTAATTTTGCAATTCTGGCTTTAATGCTCACAATTGTAAGTTTATATCATCCATTTTTGAGAAAGAAAGCCTCAATTATGAGTTTATATTGCAATTCTGGCTTTAATGCTCACAATTGTAAGTTTATATCATCCATTTTTGAGAAAGAAAGCCTCAATTATGAGTTTATATTGCAATTCTGGCTTTAATGCTCACAACTGGAAGTTTATATCATCCATTGTTGAGAAAGAAAGCCTGAATTATCAGTTCATATTGCAATTCTGGCTTTATTTCTCACAACTGTGAGTATATATCATCCATTTCTGAGAAAGAAAGCCTGAATTATGAGTTTATATTGCAATTCTGGCTTTATTTCTCACAATTGTGAGTTTATGTTATCCATTTTTGTCAAAGTAAGCCTAAATTATGAGTTTATATTGCAATTCTGGCTTTGTTTCTCACAATTGTGAGGATATATCATCCATTTTTGAGAAAGAAAGCCGGAAATATGGGTTTAAATTGCAATTCTGGCTTTATTGCTCACAATTGCGGGTTTATATCATCCATTCCTGAGAAAGAAAGCCTGAATTATGAGTTCATATTGCAATTCTGGCTTTATTTCTCACAATTGTGAGTATATATATGACCCATTTCTGAGAAAGAAAGCCTGAAGTATAAAAATTATATTGCAATTCTGGCTTTATTTCTGACAATTGTGAGTATATATCATCCATTTCTGAGAAAGAAAGCCTGAATTATGAGTTTATATTGCAATTATGGCTTTATTTCTCACAATTGTGAGTTTATGTTATCCAATTTTGAGAAAGAAAGCCTAAATTATGAGTTTATATTGTAATTCTGGCTTTATTGCTCACAATTGCTAGGTTATATCATCCATTTCTGAGAAAGAAAGCCTGAATTATGAGTTTATATTGCAATTCTGGCTTTATTTCTCACAATTGTGAGTATATATCACCCATTTCTGAGAAAGAAAGTCTGAATTATGAGTTTATATTGCAATTCTGGCTTTATTTCTCACAATTGTGAGTATATATCACCCATTTCTGAGAAAGAAAGCCTGAATTGTGAGTTTATATAGCAATTCTGGTTTTATTTTTCACAATTGTGAGTATATATCATCAATTTTTTGAGAAAGAAAGCCTGAATTATGAGTTTATGTTGCAATTCTGGCTTTAATGCTTACAATTGTAAGTTTATATCATCCATTGTTGAGAAAGAAAGCCTGAATTATGAGTTTATATTGCAATTCTGGCTTTAATGCTCACAATTGTAAGTTTATATCATCCATTTTTGAGAAAGAAAGCCTGAATTATGAGTTTATATTGCAATTCTGGCTTTAATGCTCACAATTGTAAGTTTATATCATCCATTTTTGAGAAAGAAAGCCTGAATTATGAGTTTATATTGCAATTCTGGCTTTATTTCTCACAATTGTGAGTATATATCATCAATTTTTTTGAGAAAGAAAGCCTGCATTCTGAGTTTATATTGCAATTCTGGCTTATAAACTCACAATTGTAAGTTTATTTCATCCATTTTTGAGAAAGAAAGCCTGAATTATGAGTTTATATTGCAATTCTGGCTTTAATGCTCACAACTGGAAGTTTATATCATCCATTTTTGAGAAAGAAAGCCTCAATTATGAGTTTATATTGCAATTCTGGCTTTAATGCTCACAACTGGAAGTTTATATCATCCATTGTTGAGAAAGAAAGCCTGAATTATGAGTTTATATTGCAATTCTGGCTTTAATGCTCACAATTGTAAGTTTATATCATCCATTTTTGAGAAAGAAAGCCTCAATTATGAGTTTATATTGCAATTCTGGCTTTAATGCTCACAACTGGAAGTTTATATCATCCATTGTTGAGAAAGAAAGCCTGAATTATCAGTTCATATTGCAATTCTGCCTTTATTTCTCACAATTGTGAGTATATATCATCCATTTCTGAGAAAGAAAGCCTGAATTATGAGTTTATATTGCAATTCTGGCTTTATTTCTCACAATTGTGAGTATATATCACCCATTTCTGAGAAAGAAAGCCTGAATTATGAGTTTATATTGCAATTCTGGCTTTATTTCTCACAATTGTGAGTATATATCACCCATTTCTGAGAAAGAAAGCCTGAATTATGAGTTTATATTGCAATTCTGGCTTTATTTCTCACAATTGTGAGTTTATGTTATCCATTTTTGTCAAAGTAAGCCTGAATTATGAGTTTATATTGCAATTCTGGCTTTATTTCTCACAATTGTGAGTATATATCATCCATTCCTGAGAAAGAAAGCCTGAATTATTAGTTAATTTTGCAATTCTGGCTTTATTGCTCACAATTGCGGGTTTATATCATCCATTCCTGAGAAAGAAAGCCTGAATTATGAGTTTATATTGCAATTCTGGCTTTATTTCTCACAATTGTGAGTATATATCATCCATTTCTGAGAAAGAAAGCCTGAATTATGAGTTTATATTGCAATTATGGCTTTATTTCTCACAATTGTGAGTTTATGTTATCCATTTTTGAGAAAGAAAGCCTAAATTATGAGTTTATATTGTAATTCTGGCTTTATTGCTCACAATTGCTAGGTTATATCATCCATTTCTGAGAAAGAAAGCCTGAATTATGAGTTTATATTGCAATTCTGGCTTAATTTCTCACAATTGTGAGTATATATCATCCACTTCTGAGAAAGAAAGCCTAAATTGTGAGTTGATATTGCAATTCTGGCTATATTTCTCACAATTGTGAGTATATATCATCATTTTTTTGAGAAAGAAAGCCTGAATTATGAGTTTATATTGCAATTCTGGCTTTAATGCTCACAATTGTAAGTTTATATAATCCATTTTTGAGAAAGAAAGCCTGAATTATGAGTTTATATTGCAATTCTGGCTTTAATGCTCACAATTGTAAGTTTATATCATCCATTTTTGAGAAAGAAAGTCTTAATTATGAGTTTATATTGCAATTCTGGCTTTATTTCTCACAATTGTGAGAATATATCATCCATTTTTGAGAAAGAAAGCCTGAATTATCAGTTCATATTGCAATTCTGGCTTTACTTCTCACAATTGTGAGTATATATCATCAATTTTTTGAGAAAGAAAGCCTGAATTATGAGTTTATATTGCAATTCAGGCTTTATTTCTCACAATTGTGAGTTTATGTTATCCATTTTTGAGAAAGAAAGCCTGAATTATGAGTTTATATTGCAATTATGGCTTTATTTCTCACAATTGTGAGTTTATGTTATCCAATTTTGAGAAAGAAAGCCTAAATTATGAGTTTATATTGTAATTCTGGCTTTATTGCTCACAATTGCTAGGTTATATCATCCATTTCTGAGAAAGAAAGCCTGAATTATGAGTTTATATTGCAATTCTGGCTTTATTTCTCACAATTGTGAGTATATATCACCCATTTCTGAGAAAGAAAGTCTGAATTATGAGTTTATATTGCAATTCTGGCTTTATTTCTCACAATTGTGAGTATATATCATCCACTTCTGAGAAACAAAGCCTGAATTATGAGTTTATTTTGCAATTCTGGCTTAATTTCTCACAATTGTGAGTATATATCACCCATTTTTGTGAAAGAAAGCCTGAATTATGAGTTTATATTGCAATTCTGGCTTAATTTCTCACAATTGTGAGTATATATCCCCCATTTCTGAGAAAGAAAGCCTGAATTGTGAGTTTATATAGCAATTCTGGTTTTATTTTTCACAATTGTGAGTATATATCATCAATTTTTTGAGAAAGAAAGCCTGAATTATGAGTTTATGTTGCAATTCTGGCTTTAATGCTTACAATTGTAAGTTTATATCATCCATTGTTGAGAAAGAAAGCCTGAATTATGAGTTTATATTGCAATTCTGGCTTTAATGCTCACAATTGTAAGTTTATATCATCCATTGTTGAGAAAGAAAGTCTGAATTATGAGTTTATATTGCAATTCTGGCTTTATTTCTCACAATTGTGAGTATATATCATCCATTTCTGAGAAAGACACCTGAATTATGAGTTTATATTGCAATTCTGGCTTTATTTCTCACAATTGTGAGTTTATGTTATCCATTTTTGAAAAAAGAAAGTCTGAATTATGAGTTCATATTGCAATTCTGGCTTTATTGCTCACAATTGTAAGTTTATATCATCCATTTTTGAGAAAGAAAGCCTGAATTATGAGTTTATATTGCAATTCTGGCTTTAATGCTCACAATTGTAAGTTTATTTCATCCATTTTTGAGAAAGAAAGCCTGAATTATTAGTTTATATTGCAATTCTGGCTTTAATGCTCACAATTGTAAGTTTATATCATCCATTTTTGAGAAAGAAAGCCTGAATTATGAGTTTATATTGCAATTCTGGCTTTAATGCTCACAATTGTAAGTTTATATCATCCATTTTTGAGAAAGAAAGCCTGAATTATGAGTTTATATTGCAATTGTGGCTTTATTTCTCACAATTGTGAGTATATATCATCAATTTTTTGAGAAAGAAAGCCTGCATTCTGAGTTTATATTGCAATTCTGGCTTATAAACTCACAATTGTAAGTTTATTTCATCCATTTTTGAGAAAGAAAGCCTGAATTATGAGTTAATATTGCAATTCTGGCTTTAATGCTCACAACTGGAAGTTTATATCATCCATTTTTGAGAAAGAAAGCCTCAATTATGAGTTTATATTGCAATTCTGGCTTTAATGCTCACAACTGGAAGTTTATATCATCCATTGTTGAGAAAGAAAGCCTGAATTATGAGTTTATATTGCAATTCTGGCTTTAATGCTCACAATTGTAAGTTTATATCATCCATTTTTGAGAAAGAAAGCCTCAATTATGAGTTTATATTGCAATTCTGGCTTTAATGCTCACAACTGGAAGTTTATATCATCCATTGTTGAGAAAGAAAGCCTGAATTATCAGTTCATATTGCAATTCTGCCTTTATTTCTCACAATTGTGAGTATATATCATCCATTTCTGAGAAAGAAAGCCTGAATTATGAGTTTATATTGCAATTCTGGCTTTATTTCTCACAATTGTGAGTATATATCACCCATTTCTGAGAAAGAAAGCCTGAATTATGAGTTTATATTGCAATTCTGGCTTTATTTCTCACAATTGTGAGTTTATGTTATCCATTTTTGTCAAAGTAAGCCTGAATTATGAGTTTATATTGCAATTCTGGCTTTATTTCTCACAATTGTGAGTATATATCATCCATTTCTGAGAAAGAAAGCCTGAATTATTAGTTAATTTTGCAATTCTGGCTTTATTGCTCACAATTGCGGGTTTATATCATCCATTCCTGAGAAAGAAAGCCTGAATTATGAGTTTATATTGCAATTCTGGCTTTATTTCTCACAATTGTGAGTATATATCATCCATTTCTGAGAAAGAAAGCCTGAATTATGAGTTTATATTGCAATTATGGCTTTATTTCTCACAATTGTGAGTTTATGTTATCCATTTTTGAGAAAGAAAGCCTAAATTATGAGTTTATATTGTAATTCTGGCTTTATTGCTCACAATTGCTAGGTTATATCATCCATTTCTGAGAAAGAAAGCCTGAATTATGAGTTTATATTGCAATTCTGGCTTAATTTCTCACAATTGTGAGTATATATCATCCACTTCTGAGAAAGAAAGCCTAAATTGTGAGTTGATATTGCAATTCTGGCTATATTTCTCACAATTGTGAGTATATATCATCATTTTTTTGAGAAAGAAAGCCTGAATTATGAGTTTATATTGCAATTCTGGCTTTAATGCTCACAATTGTAAGTTTATATAATCCATTTTTGAGAAAGAAAGCCTGAATTATGAGTTTATATTGCAATTCTGGCTTTAATGCTCACAATTGTAAGTTTATATCATCCATTTTTGAGAAAGAAAGTCTTAATTATGAGTTTATATTGCAATTCTGGCTTTATTTCTCACAATTGTGAGAATATATCATCCATTTTTGAGAAAGAAAGCCTGAATTATCAGTTCATATTGCAATTCTGGCTTTACTTCTCACAATTGTGAGTATATATCATCAATTTTTTGAGAAAGAAAGCCTGAATTATGAGTTTATATTGCAATTCAGGCTTTATTTCTCACAATTGTGAGTTTATGTTATCCATTTTTGAGAAAGAAAGTCTGAATTATGAGTTTATATTGCAATTCTGGCTTTATTTCTCACAATTGTGAGAATATATCATCCATTTTTGAGAAAGAAAGCCTGAATTATGAGTTTATATTGCAATTCTGGCTTTAATGCTCACAATTGTAAGTTTATATCATCCATTTTTGAGAAAGAAAGCCTCAATTATGAGTTTATATTGCAATTCTGGCTTTAATGCTCACAACTGGAAGTTTATATCATCCATTGTTGAGAAAGAAAGCCTGAATTATCAGTTCATATTGCAATTCTGGCTTTATTTCTCACAATTGTGAGTATATATCATCCATTTCTGAGAAAGAAAGCCTGAATTATGAGTTTATATTGCAATTCTGGCTTTATTTCTCACAATTGTGAGTTTATGTTATCCATTTTGGAGAAAGAAAGCCTCAATTATGATTTTATATTGCAATTCTGGCTTTATTTCTCACAATTGTGAGTATATATCACCCATTTCTGAGAAAGAAAGCCTGAATTATGAGTTTATATTGCAATTCTGGCTTTATTGCTCACAATTGTAAGTTTATATCATCCATTTTTGAGAAAGAAAGCCTGAATTATGAGTTTATATTGCAATTCTGGCTTTAATGCTCACAATTGTAAGTTTATTTCATCCATTTTTGAGAAAGAAAGCCTGAATTATTAGTTTATATTGCAATTCTGGCTTTAATGCTCACAATTGTAAGTTTATATCATCCATTTTTGAGAAAGAAAGCCTGAATTATGAGTTTATATTGCAATTCTGGCTTTAATGCTCACAATTGTAAGTTTATATCATCCATTTTTGAGAAAGAAAGCCTGAATTATGAGTTTATATTGCAATTCTGGCTTTATTTCTCACAATTGTGAGTATATATCATCAATTTTTTGAGAAAGAAAGCCTGCATTCTGAGTTTATATTGCAATTCTGGCTTATAAACTCACAATTGTAAGTTTATTTCATCCATTTTTGAGAAAGAAAGCCTGAATTATGAGTTTATATTGCAATTCTGGCTTTAATGCTCACAACTGGAAGTTTATATCATCCATTTTTGAGAAAGAAAGCCTCAATTATGAGTTTATATTGCAATTCTGGCTTTAATGCTCACAACTGGAAGTTTATATCATCCATTGTTGAGAAAGAAAGCCTGAATTATGAGTTTATATTGCAATTCTGGCTTTAATGCTCACAATTGTAAGTTTATATCATCCATTCTTGAGAAAGAAAGCCTCAATTATGAGTTTATATTGCAATTCTGGCTTTAATGCTCACAACTGGAAGTTTATATCATCCATTGTTGAGAAAGAAAGCCTGAATTATCAGTTCATATTGCAATTCTGCCTTTATTTCTCACAATTGTGAGTATATATCATCCATTTCTGAGAAAGAAAGCCTGAATTATGAGTTTATATTGCAATTCTGGCTTTATTTCTCACAATTGTGAGTATATATCACCCATTTCTGAGAAAGAAAGCCTGAATTATGAGTTTATATTGCAATTCTGGCTTTATTTCTCACAATTGTGAGTTTATGTTATCCATTTTTGTCAAAGTAAGCCTGAATTATGAGTTTATATTGCAATTCTGGCTTTATTTCTCACAATTGTGAGAATATATCATCCATTTTTGAGAAAGAAAGCCTGAATTATCAGTTCATATTGCAATTCTGGCTTTACTTCTCACAATTGTGAGTATATATCATCAATTTTTTGAGAAAGAAAGCCTGAATTATGAGTTTATATTGCAATTCAGGCTT
The DNA here is from genome assembly GCF_049309525.1 of Garra rufa. Taxonomy (NCBI): domain Eukaryota; kingdom Metazoa; phylum Chordata; class Actinopteri; order Cypriniformes; family Cyprinidae; genus Garra; species Garra rufa. Next base: position 2,406,761 of record NW_027394277.1, on the reverse strand, counting down.
TATTTCTCACAATTGTGAGTTTATGTTATCCATTTTTGAGAAAGAAAGTCTGAATTATGAGTTTATATTGCAATTCTGGCTTTATTTCTCACAATTGTGAGAATATATCATCCATTTTTGAGAAAGAAAGCCTGAATTATGAGTTTATATTGCAATTCTGGCTTTAATGCTCACAATTGTAAGTTTATATCATCCATTTTTGAGAAAGAAAGCCTCAATTATGAGTTTATATTGCAATTCTGGCTTTATTTCTCACAATTGTGAGTATATATCACCCATTTCTGAGAAAGAAAGCCTGAATTATGAGTTTATATTGCAATTCTGGCTTTATTTCTCACAATTGTGAGTTTATGTTATCCATTTTTATCAAAGTAAGCCTGAATTATGAGTTTATATTGCAATTCTGGCTTTATTTCTCACAATTGTGAGTATATATCATCCATTTCTGAGAAAGAAAGCCTGAATTTTGAGTTAATTTTGCAATTCTGGCTTTATTGCTCAAAATTGCGGGTTTATATCATCCATTCCTGAGAAAGAAAGCCTGAATTATGAGTTTATATTGCAATTCTGGCTTTATTTCTCACAATTGTGAGTTTATGTTATCCATTTTTGTCAAAGTAAGAAAGCCTGAATTATGAGTTTATACTGCAATTCTGGCTTTAATGCTCACAATTGTAAGTTTATATCATCCATTTTTGAGAAAGAAAGCCTCAATTATGAGTTTATATTGCAATTCTGGCTTTAATGCTCACAACTGGAAGTTTATATCATCCATTGTTGAGAAAGAAAGCCTGAATTATCAGTTCATATTGCAATTCTGGGTTTATTTCTCACAATTGTGAGTATATATCATCCATTTCTGAGAAAGAAAGCCTGAATTATGAGTTTATATTGCAATTCTGGCTTCATTTCTCACAATTGTGAGTTTATGTTATCCATTTTTGAGAAAGAAAGCCTCAATTATGATTTTATATTGCAATTCTGGCTTTATTTCTCACAATTGTGAGTTTATATCATCCATTCCTGAGAAAGAAAGCCTGAATTATGAGTTTATATTGCAATTCTGGCTTTATTTCTCACAATTGTGAGTATATATATGACCCATTTCTGAGAAAGAAAGCCTGAATTATAAAAATTATATTGCAATTCTGGCTTTATTTCTGACAATTGTGAGTATATATCATCCATTTCTGAGAAAGAAAGCCTGAATTATGAGTTTATATTGCAATTATGGCTTTATTTCTCACAATTGTGAGTTTATGTTATCCATTTTTGAGAAAGAAAGCCTAAATTATGAGTTTATATTGTAATTCTGGCTTTATTGCTCACAATTGCTAGGTTATATCATCCATTTCTGAGAAAGAAAGCCTGAATTATGAGTTTATATTGCAATTCTGGCTTTATTTCTCACAATTGTGAGTATATATCATCCACTTCTGAGAAAGAAAGCCTGAATTATGAGTTTATTTTGCAATTCTGGCTTAATTTCTCACAATTGTGAGTATATATCACCCATTTCTGAGAAAGAAAGCCTGAATTATGAGTTTATATTGCAATTCTGGCTTTATTTCTCACAATTGTGAGTATATATCACCCATTTCTGAGAAAGAAAGCCTGAATTATGAGTTTATATTGCAATTCTGGCTTTATTTCTCACAATTGTGAGTTTATGTTATCCATTTTTGTCAAAGTAAGCCTGAATTATGAGTTTATATTGCAATTCTGGCTTTATTTCTCACAATTGTGAGTATATATCATCCATTTCTGAGAAAGAAAGCCTGAATTATTAGTTAATTTTGCAATTCTGGCTTTATTGCTCACAATTGCGGGTTTATATCATCCATTCCTGAGAAAGAAAGCCTGAATTATGAGTTTATATTGCAATTCTGGCTTTATTTCTCACAATTGTGAGTATATATCATCCATTTCTGAGAAAGAAAGCCTGAATTATGAGTTTATATTGCAATTATGGCTTTATTTCTCACAATTGTGAGTTTATGTTATCCATTTTTGAGAAAGAAAGCCTAAATTATGAGTTTATATTGTAATTCTGGCTTTATTGCTCACAATTGCTAGGTTATATCATCCATTTCTGAGAAAGAAAGCCTGAATTATGAGTTTATATTGCAATTCTGGCTTAATTTCTCACAATTGTGAGTATATATCATCCACTTCTGAGAAAGAAAGCCTAAATTGTGAGTTGATATTGCAATTCTGGCTATATTTCTCACAATTGTGAGTATATATCATCCATTTTTGAGAAAGAAAGCCTGAATTATGAGTTTATATTGCAATTCTGGCTTTAATGCTCACAATTGTAAGTTTATATAATCCATTTTTGAGAAAGAAAGCCTGAATTATGAGTTTATATTGCAATTCTGGCTTTAATGCTCACAATTGTAAGTTTATATCATCCATTTTTGAGAAAGAAAGTCTTAATTATGAGTTTATATTGCAATTCTGGCTTTATTTCTCACAATTGTGAGAATATATCATCCATTTTTGAGAAAGAAAGCCTGAATTATCAGTTCATATTGCAATTCTGGCTTTACTTCTCACAATTGTGAGTATATATCATCAATTTTTTGAGAAAGAAAGCCTGAATTATGAGTTTATATTGCAATTCAGGCTTTATTTCTCACAATTGTGAGTTTATGTTATCCATTTTTGAGAAAGAAAGTCTGAATTATGAGTTTATATTGCAATTCTGGCTTTATTTCTCACAATTGTGAGAATATATCATCCATTTTTGAGAAAGAAAGCCTGAATTATGAGTTTATATTGCAATTCTGGCTTTAATGCTCACAATTGTAAGTTTATATCATCCATTTTTGAGAAAGAAAGCCTCAATTATGAGTTTATATTGCAATTCTGGCTTTAATGCTCACAACTGGAAGTTTATATCATCCATTGTTGAGAAAGAAAGCCTGAATTATCAGTTCATATTGCAATTCTGGCTTTATTTCTCACAATTGTGAGTATATATCATCCATTTCTGAGAAAGAAAGCCTGAATTATGAGTTTATATTGCAATTCTGGCTTTATTTCTCACAATTGTGAGTTTATGTTATCCATTTTGGAGAAAGAAAGCCTCAATTATGATTTTATATTGCAATTCTGGCTTTATTTCTCACAATTGTGAGTATATATCACCCATTTCTGAGAAAGAAAGCCTGAATTATGAGTTTATATTGCAATTCTGGCTTTATTGCTCACAATTGTAAGTTTATATCATCCATTTTTGAGAAAGAAAGCCTGAATTATGAGTTTATATTGCAATTCTGGCTTTAATGCTCACAATTGTAAGTTTATTTCATCCATTTTTAAGAAAGAAAGCCTGAATTATTAGTTTATATTGCAATTCTGGCTTTAATGCTCACAATTGTAAGTTTATATCATCCATTTTTGAGAAAGAAAGCCTGAATTATGAGTTTATATTGCAATTCTGGCTTTAATGCTCACAATTGTAAGTTTATATCATCCATTTTTGAGAAAGAAAGCCTGAATTATGAGTTTATATTGCAATTCTGGCTTTATTTCTCACAATTGTGAGTATATATCATCAATTTTTTGAGAAAGAAAGCCTGCATTCTGAGTTTATATTGCAATTCTGGCTTATAAACTCACAATTGTAAGTTTATTTCATCCATTTTTGAGAAAGAAAGCCTGAATTATGAGTTTATATTGCAATTCTGGCTTTAATGCTCACAACTGGAAGTTTATATCATCCATTTTTGAGAAAGAAAGCCTCAATTATGAGTTTATATTGCAATTCTGGCTTTAATGCTCACAACTGGAAGTTTATATCATCCATTGTTGAGAAAGAAAGCCTGAATTATGAGTTTATATTGCAATTCTGGCTTTAATGCTCACAATTGTAAGTTTATATCATCCATTCTTGAGAAAGAAAGCCTCAATTATGAGTTTATATTGCAATTCTGGCTTTAATGCTCACAACTGGAAGTTTATATCATCCATTGTTGAGAAAGAAAGCCTGAATTATCAGTTCATATTGCAATTCTGCCTTTATTTCTCACAATTGTGAGTATATATCATCCATTTCTGAGAAAGAAAGCCTGAATTATGAGTTTATATTGCAATTCTGGCTTTATTTCTCACAATTGTGAGTATATATCACCCATTTCTGAGAAAGAAAGCCTGAATTATGAGTTTATATTGCAATTCTGGCTTTATTTCTCACAATTGTGAGTTTATGTTATCCATTTTTGTCAAAGTAAGCCTGAATTATGAGTTTATATTGCAATTCTGGCTTTATTTCTCACAATTGTGAGAATATATCATCCATTTTTGAGAAAGAAAGCCTGAATTATCAGTTCATATTGCAATTCTGGCTTTACTTCTCACAATTGTGAGTATATATCATCAATTTTTTGAGAAAGAAAGCCTGAATTATGAGTTTATATTGCAATTCAGGCTTTATTTCTCACAATTGTGAGTTTATGTTATCCATTTTTGAGAAAGAAAGTCTGAATTATGAGTTTATATTGCAATTCTGGCTTTATTTCTCACAATTGTGAGAATATATCATCCATTTTTGAGAAAGAAAGCCTGAATTATGAGTTTATATTGCAATTCTGGCTTTAATGCTCACAATTGTAAGTTTATATCATCCATTTTTGAGAAAGAAAGCCTCAATTATGAGTTTATATTGCAATTCTGGCTTTATTTCTCACAATTGTGAGTATATATCACCCATTTCTGAGAAAGAAAGCCTGAATTATGAGTTTATATTGCAATTCTGGCTTTATTTCTCACAATTGTGAGTTTATGTTATCCATTTTTATCAAAGTAAGCCTGAATTATGAGTTTATATTTCAATTCTGGCTTTATTTCTCACAATTGTGAGTATATATCATCCATTTCTGAGAAAGAAAGCCTGAATTATGAGTTAATTTTGCAATTCTGGCTTTATTGCTCAAAATTGCGGGTTTATATCATCCATTCCTGAGAAAGAAAGCCTGAATTATGAGTTTATATTGCAATTCTGGCTTTATTTCTCACAATTGTGAGTTTATGTTATCCATTTTTGTCAAAGTAAGAAAGCCTGAATTATGAGTTTATACTGCAATTCTGGCTTTAATGCTCACAATTGTAAGTTTATATCATCCATTTTTGAGAAAGAAAGCCTCAATTATGAGTTTATATTGCAATTCTGGCTTTAATGCTCACAACTGGAAGTTTATATCATCCATTGTTGAGAAAGAAAGCCTGAATTATCAGTTCATATTGCAATTCTGGGTTTATTTCTCACAATTGTGAGTATATATCATCCATTTCTGAGAAAGAAAGCCTGAATTATGAGTTTATATTGCAATTCTGGCTTCATTTCTCACAATTGTGAGTTTATGTTATCCATTTTTGAGAAAGAAAGCCTCAATTATGATTTTATATTGCAATTCTGGCTTTATTTCTCACAATTGTGAGTTTATATCATCCATTCCTGAGAAAGAAAGCCTGAATTATGAGTTTATATTGCAATTCTGGCTTTATTTCTCACAATTGTGAGTATATATATGACCCATTTCTGAGAACGAAAGCCTGAATTATAAAAATTATATTGCAATTCTGGCTTTATTTCTGACAATTGTGAGTATATATCATCCATTTCTGAGAAAGAAAGCCTGAATTATGAGTTTATATTGCAATTATGGCTTTATTTCTCACAATTGTGAGTTTATGTTATCCATTTTTGAGAAAGAAAGCCTAAATTATGAGTTTATATTGTAATTCTGGCTTTATTGCTCACAATTGCTAGGTTATATCATCCATTTCTGAGAAAGAAAGCCTGAATTATGAGTTTATATTGCAATTCTGGCTTTATTTCTCACAATTGTGAGTATATATCATCCACTTCTGAGAAAGAAAGCCTGAATTATGAGTTTATTTTGCAATTCTGGCTTAATTTCTCACAATTGTGAGTATATATCACCCATTTCTGAGAAAGAAAGCCTGAATTGTGAGTTGATATTGCAATTCTGGCTATATTTCTCACAATTGTGAGTATATATCATTTTTTTGAGAAAGAAAGCCTGAATTATGAGTTTATATTTCAATTCTGGCTTTAATGCTCACAATTGTAAGTTTATATCATCAATTTTTGAGAAAGAAAGCCTGAATTATGAGTTTATATTGCAATTCTGGCTTTAATGCTCACAATTGTAAGTTTATATCATCCATTTTTGAGAAAGAAAGTCTTAATTATGAGTTTATATTGCAATTCTGGCTTTATTTCTCACAATTGTGAGTTTATGTTATCCATTTTTGAGAAAGAAAGTCTGAATTATGAGTTTATATTGCAATTCTGGCTTTATTTCTCACAATTGTGAGTATATATCATCAATTTTTTGAGAAAGAAAGCCTGAATTATGAGTTTATATTGCAATTCTGGCTTATAAACTCACAATTGTAAGTTTATTTCATCCATTTTTGAGAAAGAAAGCCTGAATTATGAGTTTATATTGCAATTCTGGCTTTATTTCTCACAATTGTGAGAATATATCATCCATTTTTGAGAAAGAAAGCCTGAATTATGAGTTTATATTGCAATTCAGGCTTTATTTCTCACAATTGTGAGTTTATGTTATCCATTTTTGAGAAAGAAAGTCTGAATTATGAGTTTATATTGCAATTCTGGCTTTATTTCTCACAATTGTGAGAATATATCATCCATTTTTGAGAAAGAAAGCCTGAATTATGAGTTTATATTGCAATTCTGGCTTTAATGCTCACAATTGTAAGTTTATATCATCCATTTTTGAGAAAGAAAGCCTCAATTATGAGTTTATATTGCAATTCTGGCTTTAATGCTCACAACTGGAAGTTTATATCATCCATTGTTGAGAAAGAAAGCCTGAATTATCAGTTCATATTGCAATTCTGGCTTTATTTCTCACAATTGTGAGTATATATCATCCATTTCTGAGAAAGAAAGCCTGAATTATGAGTTTATATTGCAATTCTGGCTTTATTTCTCACAATTGTGAGTTTATGTTATCCATTTTGGAGAAAGAAAGCCTCAATTATGATTTTATATTGCAATTCTGGCTTTATTTCTCACAATTGTGAGTATATATCACCCATTTCTGAGAAAGAAAGCCTGAATTATGAGTTTATATTGCAATTCTGGCTTTATTGCTCACAATTGTAAGTTTATATCATCCATTTTTGAGAAAGAAAGCCTGAATTATGAGTTTATATTGCAATTCTGGCTTTAATGCTCACAATTGTAAGTTTATTTCATCCATTTTTGAGAAAGAAAGCCTGAATTATTAGTTTATATTGCAATTCTGGCTTTAATGCTCACAATTGTAAGTTTATATCATCCATTTTTGAGAAAGAAAGCCTGAATTATGAGTTTATATTGCAATTCTGGCTTTAATGCTCACAATTGTAAGTTTATATCATCCATTTTTGAGAAAGAAAGCCTGAATTATGAGTTTATATTGCAATTCTGGCTTTATTTCTCACAATTGTGAGTATATATCATCAATTTTTTGAGAAAGAAAGCCTGCATTCTGAGTTTATATTGCAATTCTGGCTTATAAACTCACAATTGTAAGTTTATTTCATCCATTTTTGAGAAAGAAAGCCTGAATTATGAGTTTATATTGCAATTCTGGCTTTAATGCTCACAACTGGAAGTTTATATCATCCATTTTTGAGAAAGAAAGCCTCAATTATGAGTTTATATTGCAATTCTGGCTTTAATGCTCACAACTGGAAGTTTATATCATCCATTGTTGAGAAAGAAAGCCTGAATTATGAGTTTATATTGCAATTCTGGCTTTAATGCTCACAATTGTAAGTTTATATCATCCATTCTTGAGAAAGAAAGCCTCAATTATGAGTTTATATTGCAATTCTGGCTTTAATGCTCACAACTGGAAGTTTATATCATCCATTGTTGAGAAAGAAAGCCTGAATTATCAGTTCATATTGCAATTCTGCCTTTATTTCTCACAATTGTGAGTATATATCATCCATTTCTGAGAAAGAAAGCCTGAATTATGAGTTTATATTGCAATTCTGGCTTTATTTCTCACAATTGTGAGTATATATCACCCATTTCTGAGAAAGAAAGCCTGAATTATGAGTTTATATTGCAATTCTGGCTTTATTTCTCACAATTGTGAGTTTATGTTATCCATTTTTGTCAAAGTAAGCCTGAATTATGAGTTTATATTGCAATTCTGGCTTTATTTCTCACAATTGTGAGAATATATCATCCATTTTTGAGAAAGAAAGCCTGAATTATCAGTTCATATTGCAATTCTGGCTTTACTTCTCACAATTGTGAGTATATATCATCAATTTTTTGAGAAAGAAAGCCTGAATTATGAGTTTATATTGCAATTCAGGCTTTATTTCTCACAATTGTGAGTTTATGTTATCCATTTTTGAGAAAGAAAGTCTGAATTATGAGTTTATATTGCAATTCTGGCTTTATTTCTCACAATTGTGAGAATATATCATCCATTTTTGAGAAAGAAAGCCTGAATTATGAGTTTATATTGCAATTCTGGCTTTAATGCTCACAATTGTAAGTTTATATCATCCATTTTTGAGAAAGAAAGCCTCAATTATGAGTTTATATTGCAATTCTGGCTTTATTTCTCACAATTGTGAGTATATATCACCCATTTCTGAGAAAGAAAGCCTGAATTATGAGTTTATATTGCAATTCTGGCTTTATTTCTCACAATTGTGAGTTTATGTTATCCATTTTTATCAAAGTAAGCCTGAATTATGAGTTTATATTGCAATTCTGGCTTTATTTCTCACAATTGTGAGTATATATCATCCATTTCTGAGAAAGAAAGCCTGAATTATGAGTTAATTTTGCAATTCTGGCTTTATTGCTCAAAATTGCGGGTTTATATCATCCATTCCTGAGAAAGAAAGCCTGAATTATGAGTTTATATTGCAATTCTGGCTTTATTTCTCACAATTGTGAGTTTATGTTATCCATTTTTGTCAAAGTAAGAAAGCCTGAATTATGAGTTTATACTGCAATTCTGGCTTTAATGCTCACAATTGTAAGTTTATATCATCCATTTTTGAGAAAGAAAGCCTCAATTATGAGTTTATATTGCAATTCTGGCTTTAATGCTCACAACTGGAAGTTTATATCATCCATTGTTGAGAAAGAAAGCCTGAATTATCAGTTCATATTGCAATTCTGGGTTTATTTCTCACAATTGTGAGTATATATCATCCATTTCTGAGAAAGAAAGCCTGAATTATGAGTTTATATTGCAATTCTGGCTTCATTTCTCACAATTGTGAGTTTATGTTATCCATTTTTGAGAAAGAAAGCCTCAATTATGATTTTATATTGCAATTCTGGCTTTATTTCTCACAATTGTGAGTTTATATCATCCATTCCTGAGAAAGAAAGCCTGAATTATGAGTTTATATTGCAATTCTGGCTTTATTTCTCACAATTGTGAGTATATATATGACCCATTTCTGAGAAAGAAAGCCTGAATTATAAAAATTATATTGCAATTCTGGCTTTATTTCTGACAATTGTGAGTATATATCATCCATTTCTGAGAAAGAAAGCCTGAATTATGAGTTTATATTGCAATTATGGCTTTATTTCTCACAATTGTGAGTTTATGTTATCCATTTTTGAGAAAGAAAGCCTAAATTATGAGTTTATATTGTAATTCTGGCTTTATTGCTCACAATTGCTAGGTTATATCATCCATTTCTGAGAAAGAAAGCCTGAATTATGAGTTTATATTGCAATTCTGGCTTTATTTCTCACAATTGTGAGTATATATCATCCACTTCTGAGAAAGAAAGCCTGAATTATGAGTTTATTTTGCAATTCTGGCTTAATTTCTCACAATTGTGAGTATATATCACCCATTTCTGAGAAAGAAAGCCTGAATTGTGAGTTGATATTGCAATTCTGGCTATATTTCTCACAATTGTGAGTATATATCATTTTTTTGAGAAAGAAAGCCTGAATTATGAGTTTATATTTCAATTCTGGCTTTAATGCTCACAATTGTAAGTTTATATCATCAATTTTTGAGAAAGAAAGCCTGAATTATGAGTTTATATTGCAATTCTGGCTTTAATGCTCACAATTGTAAGTTTATATCATCCATTTTTGAGAAAGAAAGTCTTAATTATGAGTTTATATTGCAATTCTGGCTTTATTTCTCACAATTGTGAGTTTATGTTATCCATTTTTGAGAAAGAAAGTCTGAATTATGAGTTTATATTGCAATTCTGGCTTTATTTCTCACAATTGTGAGTATATATCATCAATTTTTTGAGAAAGAAAGCCTGAATTATGAGTTTATATTGCAATTCTGGCTTATAAACTCACAATTGTAAGTTTATTTCATCCATTTTTGAGAAAGAAAGCCTGAATTATGAGTTTATATTGCAATTCTGGCTTTATTTCTCACAATTGTGAGAATATATCATCCATTTTTGAGAAAGAAAGCCTGAATTATGAGTTTATATTGCAATTCTGGCTTTAATGCTCACAATTGTAAGTTTATATCATCCATTTTTGAGAAAGAAGGCCTCAATTATGAGTTTATATTGCAATTCTGGCTTCATTTCTCACAATTGTGAGAATATATCATCCATTTTTGAGAAAGAAAGCCTGAATTATGAGTTTATATTGCAATTCTGGCTTTAATGCTCACAATTGTAGGTTTATAGCATCCATTTTTGAGAAAGAAAGCCTCAATTATGAGTTTATATTGCAATTCTGGCTTTAATGCTCACAACTGGAAGTTTATATCATCCATTGTTGAGAAAGAAAGCCTGAATTATCAGTTCATATTGCAATTCTGGCTTTATTTCTCACAATTGTGAGTATATAGCATCCATTTCTGAGAAAGAAAGTCTGAATTATGAGTTTATATTGCAATTCTGGCTTTAATGCTCACAATTGTAAGTTTATATCATCCATTTTTGAGAAAGAAAGCCTCAATTATGAGTTTATATTGCAATTCTGGCTTTAATGCTCACACCTGGAAGTTTATATCATCCATTGTTGAGAAAGAAAGCCTGAATTATCAGTTCATATTGCAATTCTGGCTTTACTTCTCACAATTGTGAGTATATATCATCAATTTTTTGAGAAAGAAAGCCTGAATTATGAGTTTATATTGCAATTCTGTCTTTATTTCTCACAATTGTGAGTATATATCACCAATTTGTGAGAAAGAAAGCCTGAATTATGAGTTCATATTGCAATTCTGGCTTTATTTCTCACAATTGTGAGTATATATCATCCATTTCTAATAAGGAAAGCCTGAATTATGAGTTTATATTGCAATTCTGGCTTTATTTCTCACAATTGTGAGTATATATCATCCATTTATGAGAAAGAAAGCCTGAATTATGAGTTTATATTGCAATTCTGGCTTTATTTCTCACAATTGTGAGTTTATGTTATCCATTTTTGAGAAAGAAAGTCTGAATTATGAGTTTATATTGCAATTCTGGCTTTATTTCTCACAATTGTGAGTATATATCATCCATTTCTAAGAAAGAAAGCCTGAATTGTGAGTATATATTGCAATTCTGGCTTTATTTCTCACAATTGTGAGTTTATGTTATTCATTTTTGTGAAAGAAAGCCTGAATTATGAGTTTATATTGCAATTCTGGCTTAATTTCTCACAATTGTGAGTATATATCACCCATTTCTGAGAAAGAAAGTCTGAATTGTGAGTTTATATAGCAATTCTGGTTTTATTTTTCACAATTGTGAGTATATATCATCAATTTTTTGAGAAAGAAAGCCTGAATTATGAGTTTATATTGCAATTCTGGCTTTAATGCTTACAATTGTAAGTTTATATCATCCATTGTTGAGAAAGAAAGCCTGAATTATGAGTTTATATTGCAATTCTGGCTTTAATGCTCACAATTGTAAGTTTATATCATCCATTGTTGAGAAAGAAAGTCTGAATTATGAGTTTATATTGCAATTCTGGCTTTATTTCTCACAATTGTGAGTATATATCATCCATTTCTGAGAAAGAAACCTGAATTATGAGTTTATATTGCAATTCTGGCTTTATTTCTCACAATTGTAAGTTTATACCATCCATTTTTGAGAAAGAAAGCCTGAATTATGAGTTTATATTGCAATTCTGGCTTTAATGCTCACAATTGGAAGTTTATATAATCCATTGTTGAGAAAGAAATCCTGAAATATCAGTTCATATTGCAATTCTGGCTTTACTTCTCACAATTTTGAGTATATATCACCCATTTTTGAGAAAGAAAGCCTGAATTATGAGTTTATATTGCAATTCTGGCTTTATTTCTCACAATTGTGAGTATATATCATCCATTTTTGAGAAAGAAAGCCTCAATTATGAGTTTATATTGCAATTCTGGCTTTATTTCTCACAATGGTGAGTATATATCACCCATTTTTGAGAAAGAAAGCCTGAATTATGAGTTTATACTGCAATTTTGGCTTTATTTCTCACAATTGTGAGCATATATCACTAATTTTTGAGAAAGAAAGCCTGAATTATGAGTTTATTTTGCAATTCTGGCTTTATTTCTCACAATTGTAAGTTTATGTTTTCCATTTTTGTGAAAGAAAGCCTGAATTATGAGTTTATATTGCAATTCTGGCTTTATTTCTCACAATTGTGAGTATATATCACCAATTTGTGAGAAAGAAAGCCTGAATTATGAGTTCATATTGCAATTCTGGCTTTATTTCTCACAATTGTGAGTATATATCATCCATTTCTAATAAGGAAAGCCTGAATTATGAGTTTATATTGCAATTCTGGCTTTATTTCTCACAATTGTGAGTTTATGTTATCCATTTTTGAGAAAGAAAGTCTGAATTATGAGTTTATATTGCAATTCTGGCTTTATTTCTCACAATTGTGAGTATATATCATCCATTTCTAAGAAAGAAAGCCTGAATTGTGAGTATATATTGCAATTCTGGCTTTATTTCTCACAATTGTGAGTTTATGTTATTCATTTTTGTGAAAGAAAGCCTGAATTATGAGTTTATATTGCAATTCTGGCTTAATTTCTCACAATTGTGAGTATATATCACCCATTTCTGAGAAAGAAAGCCTGAATTGTGAGTTTATATAGCAATTCTGGTTTTATTTTTCACAATTGTGAGTATATATCATCAATTTTTTGAGAAAGAAAGCCTGAATTATGAGTTTATATTGCAATTCTGGCTTTAATGCTTACAATTGTAAGTTTATATCATCCATTGTTGAGAAAGAAAGCCTGAATTATGAGTTTATATTGCAATTCTGGCTTTAATGCTCACAATTGTAAGTTTATATCATCCATTGTTGAGAAAGAAAGTCTGAATTATGAGTTTATATTGCAATTCTGGCTTTATTTCTCACAATTGTGAGTATATATCATCCATTTCTGAGAAAGAAACCTGAATTATGAGTTTATATTGCAATTCTGGCTTTATTTCTCACAATTGTAAGTTTATACCATCCATTTTTGAGAAAGAAAGCCTGAATTATGAGTTTATATTGCAATTCTGGCTTTAATGCTCACAATTGGAAGTTTATATAATCCATTGTTGAGAAAGAAATCCTGAAATATCAGTTCATATTGCAATTCTGGCTTTACTTCTCACAATTGTGAGTATATATCACCCATTTTTGAGAAAGAAAGCCTGAATTATGAGTTTATATTGCAATTCTGGCTTTATTTCTCACAATTGTGAGTATATATCATCCATTTTTGAGAAAGAAAGCCTCAATTATGAGTTTATATTGCAATTCTGGCTTTATTTCTCACAATGGTGAGTATATATCACCCATTTTTGAGAAAGAAAGCCTGAATTATGAGTTTATACTGCAATTTTGGCTTTATTTCTCACAATTGTGAGCATATATCACTAATTTTTGAGAAAGAAAGCCTGAATTATGAGTTTATTTTGCAATTCTGGCTTTATTTCTCACAATTGTAAGTTTATGTTTTCCATTTTTGTGAAAGAAAGCCTGAATTATGAGTTTATATTGCAATTCTGGCTTTATTTCTCACATATGTGAGTATATGTCATCCATTTCTGAGAAAGAAAGCCTGAATTATGAGTTTATTTTGCAATTCTAGGTTTATTTCTCACAATTGTGAGTTTATATTATCCATTTTTGAGAAAGAAAGCCTGAATTATGAGTTTATATTGCAATTCTGGCTTTATTTCTCACAATTGTACGTTTATATCATCCATTTTTGAGAAAGAAAGCCTGAATTATGAGTTTATATTGCAATTCTGGCTTTAATGCTCACAATTGTAAGTTTATTTCATCCATTTTTGAGAAAGAAAGCCTGAATTATTAGTTTATATTGCAATTCTGGCTTTAATGCTCACAATTGTAAGTTTATATCATCCATTTTTGAGAAAGAAAGCCTGAATTATGAGTTTATATTGCAATTCTGGCTTTAATGCTCACAATTGTAAGTTTATATCATCCATTTTTGAGAAAGAAAGCCTGAATTATGAGTTTATATTGCAATTCTGGCTTTAATGCTCACAATTGGAAGTTTATATCATCCATTGTTGAGAAAGAAAGCCTGAATTATGAGTTTATATTGCAATTCTGGCTTTAATACTCACAATTGTAAGTTTATATCATCCATTTTTGAGAAAGAAAGCCTGAATTATGAGTTTATATTGCAATTCTGGCTTTAATGCTCACAATTGGAAGTTTATATAATCCATTGTTGAGAAAGAAATCCTGAATTATCAGTTCATATTGCAATTCTGGCTTTACTTCTCACAATTGTGAGTATATATCATCAATTTTTTGAGAAAGAAAGCCTGAATTATGAGTTTATATTGCAATTCTGGCTTTATTTCTCACAATTGTGAGTATATATCATCCATTTTTGAGAAAGAAAGCCTCAATTATGAGTTTATATTGCAATTCTGGCTTTATTTCTCACAATTGTGAGTATATATCACCCATTTTTGAGAAAGAAAGCCTGAATTATGAGTTTATACTGCAATTTTGGCTTTATTTCTCACAATTGTGAGCATATATCACTAATTTTTGAGAAAGAAAGCCTGAGTTATGAGTTTATATTGCAATTCTGGCTTTATTTCTCACAATTGTAAGTTTATGTTTTCCATTTTTGTGAAAGAAAGCCTGAATTATGAGTTTATATTGCAATTCTGGCTTTATTTCTCACATATGTGAGTATATGTCATCCATTTCTGAGAAAGAAAGCCTGAATTATGAGTTTATTTTGCAATTCTAGGTTTATTTCTCACAATTGTGAGTTTATGTTATCCATTTTTGAGAAAGAAAGCCTGAATTATGAGTTTATATTGCAATTCTGGCTTTATTTCTCACAATTGTGAGTTTAAGTTATCCGTTTTTGAGAAAGAAAGCCTGAATTGTGAGTTTATATTGCAATTCTGGCTTTAATGCTCACAATTGGAAGTTTATATCATCCATTGTTGAGAAAGAAAGCCTGAATTGTGAGTTCATATTGCAATTCTGGCTTTACTTCTCACAATTGTGAGTATATATCATCAATTTTTTGAGAAAGAAAGCCTGAATTATGAGTTTATATCGCAATTCTGGCTTTATTTCTCACAATTGTGAGTTTATGTTATCCATTTTTGAGAAAGAAAGTCTGAATTATGAGTTTATATTGCAATTCTGTCTTTATTTCTCACAATTGTGAGTATATATCACCAATTTGTGAGAAAGAAAGCCTGAATTATGAGTTCATATTGCAATTCTGGCTTTATTTCTCACAATTGTGAGTATATATCATCCATTTCTAAGAAAGAAAGCCTGAATTATGAGTTTATATTGCAATTCTGGCTTTATTTCTCACAATTGTGAGTATATATCACCCATTTCTGAGAAAGAAAGCCTGAATTATGAGTTTATATTGCAATTTTGGCTTTATTTCTCACAATTGTGAGTATATATCATCCATTTTTGAGAAAGAAAGCCTCAATTATGAGTTTATATTGCAATTCTGGCTTTATTTCTCACAATTGTGAGTATATATCACCCATTTCTGAGAAAGAAAGCCTGAATTGTGAGTTTATATAGCAATTCTGGTTTTATTTTTCACAATTGTGAGTATATATCATCAATTTTTTGAGAAAGAAAGCCTGAATTATGAGTTTATATTGCAATTCTGGCTTTAATGCTTACAATTGTAAGTTTATATCATCCATTGTTGAGAAAGAAAGCCTGAATTATGAGTTTATATTGCAATTCTGGCTTTAATGCTCACAATTGTAAGTTTATATCATCCATTGTTGAGAAAGAAAGTCTGAATTATGAGTTTATATTGCAATTCTGGCTTTATTTCTCACAATTGTGAGTATATATCATCCATTTCTGAGAAAGAAACCTGAATTATGAGTTTATATTGCAATTCTGTCTTTATTTCTCACAATTGTAAGTTTATACCATCCATTTTTGAGAAAGAAAGCCTGAATTATGAGTTTATATTGCAATTCTGGCTTTAATGCTCACAATTGGAAGTTTATATAATCCATTGTTGAGAAAGAAATCCTGAAATATCAGTTCATATTGCAATTCTGGCTTTACTTCTCACAATTGTGAGTATATATCACCCATTTTTGAGAAAGAAAGCCTGAATTATGAGTTTATATTGCAATTCTGGCTTTATTTCTCACAATTGTGAGTATATATCATCCATTTTTGAGAAAGAAAGCCTCAATTATGAGTTTATATTGCAATTCTGGCTTTATTTCTCACAATGGTGAGTATATATCACCCATTTTTGAGAAAGAAAGCCTGAATTATGAGTTTATACTGCAATTTTGGCTTTATTTCTCACAATTGTGAGCATATATCACTAATTTTTGAGAAAGAAAGCCTGAATTATGAGTTTATTTTGCAATTCTGGCTTTATTTCTCACAATTGTAAGTTTATGTTTTCCATTTTTGTGAAAGAAAGCCTGAATTATGAGTTTATATTGCAATTCTGGCTTTATTTCTCACATATGTGAGTATATGTCATCCATTTCTGAGAAAGAAAGCCTGAATTATGAGTTTATTTTGCAATTCTAGGTTTATTTCTCACAATTGTGAGTTTATATTATCCATTTTTGAGAAAGAAAGCCTGAATTATGAGTTTATATTGCAATTCTGGCTTTATTTCTCACAATTGTACGTTTATATCATCCATTTTTGAGAAAGAAAGCCTGAATTATGAGTTTATATTGCAATTCTGGCTTTAATGCTCACAATTGTAAGTTTATTTCATCCATTTTTGAGAAAGAAAGCCTGAATTATTAGTTTATATTGCAATTCTGGCTTTAATGCTCACAATTGTAAGTTTATATCATCCATTTTTGAGAAAGAAAGCCTGAATTATGAGTTTATATTGCAATTCTGGCTTTAATGCTCACAATTGTAAGTTTATATCATCCATTTTTGAGAAAGAAAGCCTGAATTATGAGTTTATATTGCAATTCTGGCTTTAATGCTCACAATTGGAAGTTTATATCATCCATTGTTGAGAAAGAAAGCCTGAATTATGAGTTTATATTGCAATTCTGGCTTTAATACTCACAATTGTAAGTTTATATCATCCATTTTTGAGAAAGAAAGCCTGAATTATGAGTTTATATTGCAATTCTGGCTTTAATGCTCACAATTGGAAGTTTATATAATCCATTGTTGAGAAAGAAATCCTGAATTATCAGTTCATATTGCAATTCTGGCTTTACTTCTCACAATTGTGAGTATATATCATCAATTTTTTGAGAAAGAAAGCCTGAATTATGAGTTTATATTGCAATTCTGGCTTTATTTCTCACAATTGTGAGTATATATCATCCATTTTTGAGAAAGAAAGCCTCAATTATGAGTTTATATTGCAATTCTGGCTTTATTTCTCACAATTGTGAGTATATATCACCCATTTTTGAGAAAGAAAGCCTGAATTATGAGTTTATACTGCAATTTTGGCTTTATTTCTCACAATTGTGAGCATATATCACTAATTTTTGAGAAAGAAAGCCTGAGTTATGAGTTTATATTGCAATTCTGGCTTTATTTCTCACAATTGTAAGTTTATGTTTTCCATTTTTGTGAAAGAAAGCCTGAATTATGAGTTTATATTGCAATTCTGGCTTTATTTCTCACATATGTGAGTATATGTCATCCATTTCTGAGAAAGAAAGCCTGAATTATGAGTTTATTTTGCAATTCTAGGTTTATTTCTCACAATTGTGAGTTTATGTTATCCATTTTTGAGAAAGAAAGCCTGAATTATGAGTTTATATTGCAATTCTGGCTTTATTTCTCACAATTGTGAGTTTAAGTTATCCGTTTTTGAGAAAGAAAGCCTGAATTGTGAGTTTATATTGCAATTCTGGCTTTAATGCTCACAATTGGAAGTTTATATCATCCATTGTTGAGAAAGAAAGCCTGAATTGTGAGTTCATATTGCAATTCTGGCTTTACTTCTCACAATTGTGAGTATATATCATCAATTTTTTGAGAAAGAAAGCCTGAATTATGAGTTTATATCGCAATTCTGGCTTTATTTCTCACAATTGTGAGTTTATGTTATCCATTTTTGAGAAAGAAAGTCTGAATTATGAGTTTATATTGCAATTCTGTCTTTATTTCTCACAATTGTGAGTATATATCACCAATTTGTGAGAAAGAAAGCCTGAATTATGAGTTCATATTGCAATTCTGGCTTTATTTCTCACAATTGTGAGTATATATCATCCATTTCTAAGAAAGAAAGCCTGAATTATGAGTTTATATTGCAATTCTGGCTTTATTTCTCACAATTGTGAGTATATATCACCCATTTCTGAGAAAGAAAGCCTGAATTATGAGTTTATATTGCAATTTTGGCTTTATTTCTCACAATTGTGAGTATATATCATCCATTTTTGAGAAAGAAAGCCTCAATTATGAGTTTATATTGCAATTCTGGCTTTATTTCTCACAATTGTGAGTATATATCACCCATTTCTGAGAAAGAAAGTCTGAATTATGAGTTTATATTGAAATTTTGGCTTTATTTCTCACAATTGTGAGCATATATCACTAATTTCTGAGAAAGAAAGCCTGAATTATGAGTTTATATTGCAATTCTGGCTTTAATGCTCACAATTGTAAGTTTATATCATCCATTTTTGAGAAAGAAAGCCTGAATTATGAGTTTATATTGCAATTCTGGCTTTATTTCTCACAATTGTGAGTTTATGTTATCCATTTTTGTGAAAGAAAGCCTGAATTATGAGTTTATATTGCAATTCTGGCTTTATTTCTCACAAATGTGAGTATATGTCATCCATTTCTGAGAAAGAAAGCCTGAATTGTGAGTTTATTTTGCAATTCTGGCTTTATTTCTCACAATTGTGAGTTTATGTTATCCATTTTTGAGAAAGAAAACCTGAATTGTGAGTTTATATTGCAATTCTGGCTTTATTTATCACAATTGTGAGTTTAAGTTATCCATTTTTGAGAAAGAAAGCCTGAATTGTGATTTTATATTGCAATTCTGGCTTTATTTCTCACAATTGTAAGTTTATATCATCCATTTTTGAGAAAGAAAGCCTAAATTATGAGTTTATATTGCAATTCTGGCTTTAATGCTCACAATTGTAAGTTTATATCATCCATTTTTGAGAAAGAAAGTCTTAATTATGAGATTATATTGCAATTCTGGCTTTATTTCTCACAACTGTGAGAATATATCATCCATTTTTGAGAAAGAAAGCCTGAATTATGAGTTTTTATTGCAATTCTGGCTTTAATGCTCACAATTGTAAGTTTATATCATCCATTTTTGAGAAAGAAAGCCTGAATTATGAGTTTATATTGCAATTCTGGCTTTATTTCTCACAATTGTGAGTTTATGTTATCCATTTTTGTGAAAGAAAGCCTGAATTATGAGTTTATATTGCAATTCTGGCTTAATTTCTCACAATTGTGAGTATATATCATCAATTTTTTGAGAAAGAAAGCCTGAATTATGAGTTTATATTGCAATTCAGGCTTTATTTCTCACAATTGTAAGTTTATATCATCCATTTTTGAGAAAGAAAGTCTGAATTATGAGTTCATATTGCAATTCTGGCTTTATTGCTCACAATTGTAAGTTTATATCATCCATTTTTGAGAAAGAAAGCCTGAATTATGAGTTTATATTGCAATTCTGGCTTTACTTCTCACAATTGTGAGTATATATCATCAATTTTTTGAGAAAGAAAGCCTGAATTATGAGTTTATATTGCAATTCTGTCTTTATTTCTCACAATTGTGAGTATATATCACCAATTTGTGAGAAAGAAAGCCTGAATTATGAGTTCATATTGCAATTCTGGCTTTATTTCTCACAATTGTGAGTATATATCATCCATTTCTAATAAGGAAAGCCTGAATTATGAGTTTATATTGCAATTCTGGCTTTATTTCTCACAATTGTGAGTATATATCATCCATTTATGAGAAAGAAATCCTGAATTATGAGTTTATATTGCAATTCTGGCTTTATTTCTCACAATTGTGAGTTTATGTTATCCATTTTTGAGAAAGAAAGTCTGAATTATGAGTTTATATTGCAATTCTGGCTTTATTTCTCACAATTGTGAGTATATATCATCCATTTCTAAGAAAGAAAGCCTGAATTGTGAGTATATATTGCAATTCTGGCTTTATTTCTCACAATTGTGAGTTTATGTTATTCATTTTTGTGAAAGAAAGCCTGAATTATGAGTTTATATTGCAATTCTGGCTTAATTTCTCACAATTGTGAGCATATATCACCCATTTCTGAGAAAGAAAGCCTGAATTGTGAGTTTATATAGCAATTCTGGTTTTATTTTTCACAATTGTGAGTATATATCATCAATTTTTTGAGAAAGAAAGCCTGAATTATGAGTTTATATTGCAATTCTGGCTTTAATGCTTACAATTGTAAGTTTATATCATCCATTGTTGAGAAAGAAAGCCTGAATTATGAGTTTATATTGCAATTCTGGCTTTAATGCTCACAATTGTAAGTTTATATCATCCATTGTTGAGAAAGAAAGTCTGAATTATGAGTTTATATTGCAATTCTGGCTTTATTTCTCACAATTGTGAGTATATATCATCCATTTCTGAGAAAGAAACCTGAATTATGAGTTTATATTGCAATTCTGGCTTTATTTCTCACAATTGTAAGTTTATACCATCCATTTTTGAGAAAGAAAGCCTGAATTATGAGTTTATATTGCAATTCTGGCTTTAATGCTCACAATTGGAAGTTTATATAATCCATTGTTGAGAAAGAAATCCTGAAATATCAGTTCATATTGCAATTCTGGCTTTACTTCTCACAATTGTGAGTATATATCACCCATTTTTGAGAAAGAAAGCCTGAATTATGAGTTTATATTGCAATTCTGGCTTTATTTCTCACAATTGTGAGTATATATCATCCATTTTTGAGAAAGAAAGCCTCAATTATGAGTTTATATTGCAATTCTGGCTTTATTTCTCACAATGGTGAGTATATATCACCCATTTTTGAGAAAGAAAGCCTGAATTATGAGTTTATACTGCAATTTTGGCTTTATTTCTCACAATTGTGAGCATATATCACTAATTTTTGAGAAAGAAAGCCTGAATTATGAGTTTATTTTGCAATTCTGGCTTTATTTCTCACAATTGTAAGTTTATGTTTTCCATTTTTGTGAAAGAAAGCCTGAATTATGAGTTTATATTGCAATTCTGGCTTTATTTCTCACAATTGTGAGTATATATCACCAATTTGTGAGAAAGAAAGCCTGAATTATGAGTTCATATTGCAATTCTGGCTTTATTTCTCACAATTGTGAGTATATATCATCCATTTCTAATAAGGAAAGCCTGAATTATGAGTTTATATTGCAATTCTGGCTTTATTTCTCACAATTGTGAGTTTATGTTATCCATTTTTGAGAAAGAAAGTCTGAATTATGAGTTTATATTGCAATTCTGGCTTTATTTCTCACAATTGTGAGTATATATCATCCATTTCTAAGAAAGAAAGCCTGAATTGTGAGTATATATTGCAATTCTGGCTTTATTTCTCACAATTGTGAGTTTATGTTATTCATTTTTGTGAAAGAAAGCCTGAATTATGAGTTTATATTGCAATTCTGGCTTAATTTCTCACAATTGTGAGTATATATCACCCATTTCTGAGAAAGAAAGCCTGAATTGTGAGTTTATATAGCAATTCTGGTTTTATTTTTCACAATTGTGAGTATATATCATCAATTTTTTGAGAAAGAAAGCCTGAATTATGAGTTTATATTGCAATTCTGGCTTTAATGCTTACAATTGTAAGTTTATATCATCCATTGTTGAGAAAGAAAGCCTGAATTATGAGTTTATATTGCAATTCTGGCTTTAATGCTCACAATTGTAAGTTTATATCATCCATTGTTGAGAAAGAAAGTCTGAATTATGAGTTTATATTGCAATTCTGGCTTTATTTCTCACAATTGTGAGTATATATCATCCATTTCTGAGAAAGAAACCTGAATTATGAGTTTATATTGCAATTCTGGCTTTATTTCTCACAATTGTAAGTTTATACCATCCATTTTTGAGAAAGAAAGCCTGAATTATGAGTTTATATTGCAATTCTGGCTTTAATGCTCACAATTGGAAGTTTATATAATCCATTGTTGAGAAAGAAATCCTGAAATATCAGTTCATATTGCAATTCTGGCTTTACTTCTCACAATTGTGAGTATATATCACCCATTTTTGAGAAAGAAAGCCTGAATTATGAGTTTATATTGCAATTCTGGCTTTATTTCTCACAATTGTGAGTATATATCATCCATTTTTGAGAAAGAAAGCCTCAATTATGAGTTTATATTGCAATTCTGGCTTTATTTCTCACAATGGTGAGTATATATCACCCATTTTTGAGAAAGAAAGCCTGAATTATGAGTTTATACTGCAATTTTGGCTTTATTTCTCACAATTGTGAGCATATATCACTAATTTTTGAGAAAGAAAGCCTGAATTATGAGTTTATTTTGCAATTCTGGCTTTATTTCTCACAATTGTAAGCTTATGTTTTCCATTTTTGTGAAAGAAAGCCTGAATTATGAGTTTATATTGCAATTCTGGCTTTATTTCTCACAATTGTAAGCTTATGTCATCCATTTCTGAGAAAGAAAGCCTGAATTATGAGTTTATTTTGCAATTCTAGGTTTATTTCTCACAATTGTGAGTTTATATTATCCATTTTTGAGAAAGAAAGCCTGAATTATGAGTTTATATTGCAATTCTGGCTTTATTTCTCACAATTGTAAGTTTATATCATCCATTTTTGAGAAAGAAAGCCTGAATTATGAGTTTATATTGCAATTCTGGCTTTAATGCTCACAATTGGAAGTTTATATAATCCATTGTTGAGAAAGAAATCCTGAAATATCAGTTCATATTGCAATTCTGGCTTTACTTCTCACAATTGTGAGTATATATCACCCATTTTTGAGAAAGAAAGCCTGAATTATGAGTTTATATTGCAATTCTGGCTTTATTTCTCACAATTGTGAGTATATATCATCCATTTTTGAGAAAGAAAGCCTCAATTATGAGTTTATATTGCAATTCTGGCTTTATTTCTCACAATGGTGAGTATATATCACCCATTTTTGAGAAAGAAAGCCTGAATTATGAGTTTATACTGCAATTTTGGCTTTATTTCTCACAATTGTGAGCATATATCACTAATTTTTGAGAAAGAAAGCCTGAATTATGAGTTTATTTTGCAATTCTGGCTTTATTTCTCACAATTGTAAGTTTATGTTTTCCATTTTTGTGAAAGAAAGCCTGAATTATGAGTTTATATTGCAATTCTGGCTTTATTTCTCACAATTGTGAGTATATATCACCAATTTGTGAGAAAGAAAGCCTGAATTATGAGTTCATATTGCAATTCTGGCTTTATTTCTCACAATTGTGAGTATATATCATCCATTTCTAATAAGGAAAGCCTGAATTATGAGTTTATATTGCAATTCTGGCTTTATTTCTCACAATTGTGAGTTTATGTTATCCATTTTTGAGAAAGAAAGTCTGAATTATGAGTTTATATTGCAATTCTGGCTTTATTTCTCACAATTGTGAGTATATATCATCCATTTCTAAGAAAGAAAGCCTGAATTGTGAGTATATATTGCAATTCTGGCTTTATTTCTCACAATTGTGAGTTTATGTTATTCATTTTTGTGAAAGAAAGCCTGAATTATGAGTTTATATTGCAATTCTGGCTTAATTTCTCACAATTGTGAGTATATATCACCCATTTCTGAGAAAGAAAGCCTGAATTGTGAGTTTATATAGCAATTCTGGTTTTATTTTTCACAATTGTGAGTATATATCATCAATTTTTTGAGAAAGAAAGCCTGAATTATGAGTTTATATTGCAATTCTGGCTTTAATGCTTACAATTGTAAGTTTATATCATCCATTGTTGAGAAAGAAAGCCTGAATTATGAGTTTATATTGCAATTCTGGCTTTAATGCTCACAATTGTAAGTTTATATCATC
Organism: Garra rufa; assembly: GCF_049309525.1. NCBI lineage: Eukaryota > Metazoa > Chordata > Actinopteri > Cypriniformes > Cyprinidae > Garra > Garra rufa. The sequence continues at coordinate 2,382,181 of NW_027394277.1, read as the reverse complement.
CATTGTTGAGAAAGAAAGTCTGAATTATGAGTTTATATTGCAATTCTGGCTTTATTTCTCACAATTGTGAGTATATATCATCCATTTCTGAGAAAGAAACCTGAATTATGAGTTTATATTGCAATTCTGGCTTTATTTCTCACAATTGTAAGTTTATACCATCCATTTTTGAGAAAGAAAGCCTGAATTATGAGTTTATATTGCAATTCTGGCTTTAATGCTCACAATTGGAAGTTTATATAATCCATTGTTGAGAAAGAAATCCTGAAATATCAGTTCATATTGCAATTCTGGCTTTACTTCTCACAATTGTGAGTATATATCACCCATTTTTGAGAAAGAAAGCCTGAATTATGAGTTTATATTGCAATTCTGGCTTTATTTCTCACAATTGTGAGTATATATCATCCATTTTTGAGAAAGAAAGCCTCAATTATGAGTTTATATTGCAATTCTGGCTTTATTTCTCACAATGGTGAGTATATATCACCCATTTTTGAGAAAGAAAGCCTGAATTATGAGTTTATACTGCAATTTTGGCTTTATTTCTCACAATTGTGAGCATATATCACTAATTTTTGAGAAAGAAAGCCTGAATTATGAGTTTATTTTGCAATTCTGGCTTTATTTCTCACAATTGTAAGCTTATGTTTTCCATTTTTGTGAAAGAAAGCCTGAATTATGAGTTTATATTGCAATTCTGGCTTTATTTCTCACAATTGTAAGCTTATGTCATCCATTTCTGAGAAAGAAAGCCTGAATTATGAGTTTATTTTGCAATTCTAGGTTTATTTCTCACAATTGTGAGTTTATATTATCCATTTTTGAGAAAGAAAGCCTGAATTATGAGTTTATATTGCAATTCTGGCTTTATTTCTCACAATTGTAAGTTTATATCATCCATTTTTGAGAAAGAAAGCCTGAATTATGAGTTTATATTGCAATTCTGGCTTTAATGCTCACAATTGTAAGTTTATTTCATCCATTTTTGAGAAAGAAAGCCTGAATTATTAGTTTATATTGCAATTCTGGCTTTAATGCTCACAATTGTAAGTTTATATCATCCATTTTTGAGAAAGAAAGCCTGAATTATGAGTTTATATTGCAATTCTGGCTTTATTTCTCACAATTGTAAGTTTATATCATCCATTTTTGAGAAAGAAAGCCTGAATTATGAGTTTATATTGCAATTCTGGCTTTAATGCTCACAATTGTAAGTTTATTTCATCCATTTTTGAGAAAGAAAGCCTGAATTATTAGTTTATATTGCAATTCTGGCTTTAATGCTCACAATTGTAAGTTTATATCATCCATTTTTGAGAAAGAAAGCCTGAATTATGAGTTTATATTGCAATTCTGGCTTTAATGCTCACAATTGTAAGTTTATATCATCCATTTTTGAGAAAGAAAGCCTGAATTATGAGTTTATATTGCAATTCTGGCTTTAATGCTCACAATTGGAAGTTTATATCATCCATTGTTGAGAAAGAAAGCCTGAATTATGAGTTTATATTGCAATTCTGGCTTTAATACTCACAATTGTAAGTTTATATCATCCATTTTTGAGAAAGAAAGCCTGAATTATGAGTTTATATTGCAATTCTGGCTTTAATGCTCACAATTGGAAGTTTATATAATCCATTGTTGAGAAAGAAATCCTGAATTATCAGTTCATATTGCAATTCTGGCTTTACTTCTCACAATTGTGAGTATATATCATCAATTTTTTGAGAAAGAAAGCCTGAATTATGAGTTTATATTGCAATTCTGGCTTTATTTCTCACAATTGTGAGTATATATCATCCATTTTTGAGAAAGAAAGCCTCAATTATGAGTTTATATTGCAATTCTGGCTTTATTTCTCACAATTGTGAGTATATATCACCCATTTTTGAGAAAGAAAGCCTGAATTATGAGTTTATACTGCAATTTTGGCTTTATTTCTCACAATTGTGAGCATATATCACTAATTTTTGAGAAAGAAAGCCTGAATTATGAGTTTATATTGCAATTCTGGCTTTATTTCTCACAATTGTAAGTTTATGTTTTCCATTTTTGTGAAAGAAAGCCTGAATTATGAGTTTATATTGCAATTCTGGCTTTATTTCTCACATATGTGAGTATATGTCATCCATTTCTGAGAAAGAAAGCCTGAATTATGAGTTTATTTTGCAATTCTAGGTTTATTTCTCACAATTGTGAGTTTATGTTATCCATTTTTGAGAAAGAAAGCCTGAATTATGAGTTTATATTGCAATTCTGGCTTTATTTCTCACAATTGTGAGTTTAAGTTATCCGTTTTTGAGAAAGAAAGCCTGAATTGTGAGTTTATATTGCAATTCTGGCTTTAATGCTCACAATTGGAAGTTTATATCATCCATTGTTGAGAAAGAAAGCCTGAATTGTGAGTTCATATTGCAATTCTGGCTTTACTTCTCACAATTGTGAGTATATATCATCAATTTTTTGAGAAAGAAAGCCTGAATTATGAGTTTATATCGCAATTCTGGCTTTATTTCTCACAATTGTGAGTTTATGTTATCCATTTTTGAGAAAGAAAGTCTGAATTATGAGTTTATATTGCAATTCTGTCTTTATTTCTCACAATTGTGAGTATATATCACCAATTTGTGAGAAAGAAAGCCTGAATTATGAGTTCATATTGCAATTCTGGCTTTATTTCTCACAATTGTGAGTATATATCATCCATTTCTAAGAAAGAAAGCCTGAATTATGAGTTTATATTGCAATTCTGGCTTTATTTCTCACAATTGTGAGTATATATCACCCATTTCTGAGAAAGAAAGCCTGAATTATGAGTTTATATTGCAATTTTGGCTTTATTTCTCACAATTGTGAGTATATATCATCCATTTTTGAGAAAGAAAGCCTCAATTATGAGTTTATATTGCAATTCTGGCTTTATTTCTCACAATTGTGAGTATATATCACCCATTTCTGAGAAAGAAAGTCTGAATTATGAGTTTATATTGAAATTTTGGCTTTATTTCTCACAATTGTGAGCATATATCACTAATTTCTGAGAAAGAAAGCCTGAATTATGAGTTTATATTGCAATTCTGGCTTTAATGCTCACAATTGTAAGTTTATATCATCCATTTTTGAGAAAGAAAGCCTGAATTATGAGTTTATATTGCAATTCTGGCTTTATTTCTCACAATTGTGAGTTTATGTTATCCATTTTTGTGAAAGAAAGCCTGAATTATGAGTTTATATTGCAATTCTGGCTTTATTTCTCACAAATGTGAGTATATGTCATCCATTTCTGAGAAAGAAAGCCTGAATTGTGAGTTTATTTTGCAATTCTGGCTTTATTTCTCACAATTGTGAGTTTATGTTATCCATTTTTGAGAAAGAAAACCTGAATTGTGAGTTTATATTGCAATTCTGGCTTTATTTATCACAATTGTGAGTTTAAGTTATCCATTTTTGAGAAAGAAAGCCTGAATTGTGATTTTATATTGCAATTCTGGCTTTATTTCTCACAATTGTAAGTTTATATCATCCATTTTTGAGAAAGAAAGCCTAAATTATGAGTTTATATTGCAATTCTGGCTTTAATGCTCACAATTGTAAGTTTATATCATCCATTTTTGAGAAAGAAAGTCTTAATTATGAGATTATATTGCAATTCTGGCTTTATTTCTCACAACTGTGAGAATATATCATCCATTTTTGAGAAAGAAAGCCTGAATTATGAGTTTTTATTGCAATTCTGGCTTTAATGCTCACAATTGTAAGTTTATATCATCCATTTTTGAGAAAGAAAGCCTGAATTATGAGTTTATATTGCAATTCTGGCTTTATTTCTCACAATTGTGAGTTTATGTTATCCATTTTTGTGAAAGAAAGCCTGAATTATGAGTTTATATTGCAATTCTGGCTTAATTTCTCACAATTGTGAGTATATATCATCAATTTTTTGAGAAAGAAAGCCTGAATTATGAGTTTATATTGCAATTCAGGCTTTATTTCTCACAATTGTAAGTTTATATCATCCATTTTTGAGAAAGAAAGTCTGAATTATGAGTTCATATTGCAATTCTGGCTTTATTGCTCACAATTGTAAGTTTATATCATCCATTTTTGAGAAAGAAAGCCTGAATTATGAGTTTATATTGCAATTCTGGCTTTAATGCTCACAATTGTAAGTTTATTTCATCCATTTTTGAGAAAGAAAGCCTGAATTATTAGTTTATATTGCAATTCTGGCTTTAATGCTCACAATTGTAAGTTTATATCATCCATTTTTGAGAAAGAAAGCCTGAATTATGAGTTTATATTGCAATTCTGGCTTTAATGCTCACAATTGTAAGTTTATATCATCCATTTTTGAGAAAGAAAGCCTGAATTATGAGTTTATATTGCAATTCTGGCTTTATTTCTCACAATTGTGAGTATATATCATCAATTTTTTGAGAAAGAAAGCCTGCATTCTGAGTTTATATTGCAATTCTGGCTTATAAACTCACAATTGTAAGTTTATTTCATCCATTTTTGAGAAAGAAAGCCTGAATTATGAGTTTATATTGCAATTCTGGCTTTAATGCTCACAACTGGAAGTTTATATCATCCATTTTTGAGAAAGAAAGCCTCAATTATGAGTTTATATTGCAATTCTGGCTTTAATGCTCACAACTGGAAGTTTATATCATCCATTGTTGAGAAAGAAAGCCTGAATTATGAGTTTATATTGCAATTCTGGCTTTAATGCTCACAATTGTAAGTTTATATCATCCATTTTTGAGAAAGAAAGCCTCAATTATGAGTTTATATTGCAATTCTGGCTTTAATGCTCACAACTGGAAGTTTATATCATCCATTGTTGAGAAAGAAAGCCTGAATTATCAGTTCATATTGCAATTCTGCCTTTATTTCTCACAATTGTGAGTATATATCATCCATTTCTGAGAAAGAAAGCCTGAATTATGAGTTTATATTGCAATTCTGGCTTTATTTCTCACAATTGTGAGTATATATCACCCATTTCTGAGAAAGAAAGCCTGAATTATGAGTTTATATTGCAATTCTGGCTTTATTTCTCACAATTGTGAGTATATATCACCCATTTCTGAGAAAGAAAGCCTGAATTATGAGTTTATATTGCAATTCTGGCTTTATTTCTCACAATTGTGAGTTTATGTTATCCATTTTTGTCAAAGTAAGCCTGAATTATGAGTTTATATTGCAATTCTGGCTTTATTTCTCACAATTGTGAGTATATATCATCCATTTCTGAGAAAGAAAGCCTGAATTATTAGTTAATTTTGCAATTCTGGCTTTATTGCTCACAATTGCGGGTTTATATCATCCATTCCTGAGAAAGAAAGCCTGAATTATGAGTTTATATTGCAATTCTGGCTTTAATGCTCACAATTGTAAGTTTATATCATCCATTTTTGAGAAAGAAAGCCTGAATTATGAGTTTATATTGCAATTCTGGCTTTAATGCTCACAATTGGAAGTTTATATCATCCATTGTTGAGAAAGAAAGCCTGAATTATGAGTTTATATTGCAATTCTGGCTTTAATACTCACAATTGTAAGTTTATATCATCCATTTTTGAGAAAGAAAGCCTGAATTATGAGTTTATATTGCAATTCTGGCTTTAATGCTCACAATTGGAAGTTTATATAATCCATTGTTGAGAAAGAAAGTCTGAATTATCAGTTTATATTGCAATTCTGGCTTTAATGCTCACAATTGTAAGTTTATATCATCCATTTTTGAGAAAGAAAGCCTCAATTATGAGTTTATATTGCAATTCTGGCTTTAATGCTCACACCTGGAAGTTTATATCATCCATTGTTGAGAAAGAAAGCCTGAATTATCAGTTCATATTGCAATTCTGGCTTTACTTCTCACAATTGTGAGTATATATCATCAATTTTTTGAGAAAGAAAGCCTGAATTATGAGTTTATATTGCAATTCTGTCTTTATTTCTCACAATTGTGAGTATATATCACCAATTTGTGAGAAAGAAAGCCTGAATTATGAGTTCATATTGCAATTCTGGCTTTATTTCTCACAATTGTGAGTATATATCATCCATTTCTAATAAGGAAAGCCTGAATTATGAGTTTATATTGCAATTCTGGCTTTATTTCTCACAATTGTGAGTATATATCATCCATTTATGAGAAAGAAAGCCTGAATTATGAGTTTATATTGCAATTCTGGCTTTATTTCTCACAATTGTGAGTTTATGTTATCCATTTTTGAGAAAGAAAGTCTGAATTATGAGTTTATATTGCAATTCTGGCTTTATTTCTCACAATTGTGAGTATATATCATCCATTTCTAAGAAAGAAAGCCTGAATTGTGAGTATATATTGCAATTCTGGCTTTATTTCTCACAATTGTGAGTTTATGTTATTCATTTTTGTGAAAGAAAGCCTGAATTATGAGTTTATATTGCAATTCTGGCTTAATTTCTCACAATTGTGAGTATATATCACCCATTTCTGAGAAAGAAAGCCTGAATTGTGAGTTTATATAGCAATTCTGGTTTTATTTTTCACAATTGTGAGTATATATCATCAATTTTTTGAGAAAGAAAGCCTGAATTATGAGTTTATATTGCAATTCTGGCTTTAATGCTTACAATTGTAAGTTTATATCATCCATTGTTGAGAAAGAAAGCCTGAATTATGAGTTTATATTGCAATTCTGGCTTTAATGCTCACAATTGTAAGTTTATATCATCCATTGTTGAGAAAGAAAGTCTGAATTATGAGTTTATATTGCAATTCTGGCTTTATTTCTCACAATTGTGAGTATATATCATCCATTTCTGAGAAAGAAACCTGAATTATGAGTTTATATTGCAATTCTGGCTTTATTTCTCACAATTGTAAGTTTATACCATCCATTTTTGAGAAAGAAAGCCTGAATTATGAGTTTATATTGCAATTCTGGCTTTAATGCTCACAATTGGAAGTTTATATAATCCATTGTTGAGAAAGAAATCCTGAAATATCAGTTCATATTGCAATTCTGGCTTTACTTCTCACAATTGTGAGTATATATCACCCATTTTTGAGAAAGAAAGCCTGAATTATGAGTTTATATTGCAATTCTGGCTTTATTTCTCACAATTGTGAGTATATATCATCCATTTTTGAGAAAGAAAGCCTCAATTATGAGTTTATATTGCAATTCTGGCTTTATTTCTCACAATGGTGAGTATATATCACCCATTTTTGAGAAAGAAAGCCTGAATTATGAGTTTATACTGCAATTTTGGCTTTATTTCTCACAATTGTGAGCATATATCACTAATTTTTGAGAAAGAAAGCCTGAATTATGAGTTTATTTTGCAATTCTGGCTTTATTTCTCACAATTGTAAGTTTATGTTTTCCATTTTTGTGAAAGAAAGCCTGAATTATGAGTTTATATTGCAATTCTGGCTTTATTTCTCACAATTGTGAGTATATATCACCAATTTGTGAGAAAGAAAGCCTGAATTATGAGTTCATATTGCAATTCTGGCTTTATTTCTCACAATTGTGAGTATATATCATCCATTTCTAATAAGGAAAGCCTGAATTATGAGTTTATATTGCAATTCTGGCTTTATTTCTCACAATTGTGAGTTTATGTTATCCATTTTTGAGAAAGAAAGTCTGAATTATGAGTTTATATTGCAATTCTGGCTTTATTTCTCACAATTGTGAGTATATATCATCCATTTCTAAGAAAGAAAGCCTGAATTGTGAGTATATATTGCAATTCTGGCTTTATTTCTCACAATTGTGAGTTTATGTTATTCATTTTTGTGAAAGAAAGCCTGAATTATGAGTTTATATTGCAATTCTGGCTTAATTTCTCACAATTGTGAGTATATATCACCCATTTCTGAGAAAGAAAGCCTGAATTGTGAGTTTATATAGCAATTCTGGTTTTATTTTTCACAATTGTGAGTATATATCATCAATTTTTTGAGAAAGAAAGCCTGAATTATGAGTTTATATTGCAATTCTGGCTTTAATGCTTACAATTGTAAGTTTATATCATCCATTGTTGAGAAAGAAAGCCTGAATTATGAGTTTATATTGCAATTCTGGCTTTAATGCTCACAATTGTAAGTTTATATCATCCATTGTTGAGAAAGAAAGTCTGAATTATGAGTTTATATTGCAATTCTGGCTTTATTTCTCACAATTGTGAGTATATATCATCCATTTCTGAGAAAGAAACCTGAATTATGAGTTTATATTGCAATTCTGGCTTTATTTCTCACAATTGTAAGTTTATACCATCCATTTTTGAGAAAGAAAGCCTGAATTATGAGTTTATATTGCAATTCTGGCTTTAATGCTCACAATTGGAAGTTTATATAATCCATTGTTGAGAAAGAAATCCTGAAATATCAGTTCATATTGCAATTCTGGCTTTACTTCTCACAATTGTGAGTATATATCACCCATTTTTGAGAAAGAAAGCCTGAATTATGAGTTTATATTGCAATTCTGGCTTTATTTCTCACAATTGTGAGTATATATCATCCATTTTTGAGAAAGAAAGCCTCAATTATGAGTTTATATTGCAATTCTGGCTTTATTTCTCACAATGGTGAGTATATATCACCCATTTTTGAGAAAGAAAGCCTGAATTATGAGTTTATACTGCAATTTTGGCTTTATTTCTCACAATTGTGAGCATATATCACTAATTTTTGAGAAAGAAAGCCTGAATTATGAGTTTATTTTGCAATTCTGGCTTTATTTCTCACAATTGTAAGTTTATGTTTTCCATTTTTGTGAAAGAAAGCCTGAATTATGAGTTTATATTGCAATTCTGGCTTTATTTCTCACATATGTGAGTATATGTCATCCATTTCTGAGAAAGAAAGCCTGAATTATGAGTTTATTTTGCAATTCTAGGTTTATTTCTCACAATTGTGAGTTTATATTATCCATTTTTGAGAAAGAAAGCCTGAATTATGAGTTTATATTGCAATTCTGGCTTTATTTCTCACAATTGTAAGTTTATATCATCCATTTTTGAGAAAGAAAGCCTGAATTATGAGTTTATATTGCAATTCTGGCTTTAATGCTCACAATTGTAAGTTTATTTCATCCATTTTTGAGAAAGAAAGCCTGAATTATTAGTTTATATTGCAATTCTGGCTTTAATGCTCACAATTGTAAGTTTATATCATCCATTTTTGAGAAAGAAAGCCTGAATTATGAGTTTATATTGCAATTCTGGCTTTATTTCTCACAATTGTAAGTTTATATCATCCATTTTTGAGAAAGAAAGCCTGAATTATGAGTTTATATTGCAATTCTGGCTTTAATGCTCACAATTGTAAGTTTATTTCATCCATTTTTGAGAAAGAAAGCCTGAATTATTAGTTTATATTGCAATTCTGGCTTTAATGCTCACAATTGTAAGTTTATATCATCCATTTTTGAGAAAGAAAGCCTGAATTATGAGTTTATATTGCAATTCTGGCTTTAATGCTCACAATTGTAAGTTTATATCATCCATTTTTGAGAAAGAAAGCCTGAATTATGAGTTTATATTGCAATTCTGGCTTTAATGCTCACAATTGGAAGTTTATATCATCCATTGTTGAGAAAGAAAGCCTGAATTATGAGTTTATATTGCAATTCTGGCTTTAATACTCACAATTGTAAGTTTATATCATCCATTTTTGAGAAAGAAAGCCTGAATTATGAGTTTATATTGCAATTCTGGCTTTAATGCTCACAATTGGAAGTTTATATAATCCATTGTTGAGAAAGAAATCCTGAATTATCAGTTCATATTGCAATTCTGGCTTTACTTCTCACAATTGTGAGTATATATCATCAATTTTTTGAGAAAGAAAGCCTGAATTATGAGTTTATATTGCAATTCTGGCTTTATTTCTCACAATTGTGAGTATATATCATCCATTTTTGAGAAAGAAAGCCTCAATTATGAGTTTATATTGCAATTCTGGCTTTATTTCTCACAATTGTGAGTATATATCACCCATTTTTGAGAAAGAAAGCCTGAATTATGAGTTTATACTGCAATTTTGGCTTTATTTCTCACAATTGTGAGCATATATCACTAATTTTTGAGAAAGAAAGCCTGAATTATGAGTTTATATTGCAATTCTGGCTTTATTTCTCACAATTGTAAGTTTATGTTTTCCATTTTTGTGAAAGAAAGCCTGAATTATGAGTTTATATTGCAATTCTGGCTTTATTTCTCACATATGTGAGTATATGTCATCCATTTCTGAGAAAGAAAGCCTGAATTATGAGTTTATTTTGCAATTCTAGGTTTATTTCTCACAATTGTGAGTTTATGTTATCCATTTTTGAGAAAGAAAGCCTGAATTATGAGTTTATATTGCAATTCTGGCTTTATTTCTCACAATTGTGAGTTTAAGTTATCCGTTTTTGAGAAAGAAAGCCTGAATTGTGAGTTTATATTGCAATTCTGGCTTTAATGCTCACAATTGGAAGTTTATATCATCCATTGTTGAGAAAGAAAGCCTGAATTGTGAGTTCATATTGCAATTCTGGCTTTACTTCTCACAATTGTGAGTATATATCATCAATTTTTTGAGAAAGAAAGCCTGAATTATGAGTTTATATCGCAATTCTGGCTTTATTTCTCACAATTGTGAGTTTATGTTATCCATTTTTGAGAAAGAAAGTCTGAATTATGAGTTTATATTGCAATTCTGTCTTTATTTCTCACAATTGTGAGTATATATCACCAATTTGTGAGAAAGAAAGCCTGAATTATGAGTTCATATTGCAATTCTGGCTTTATTTCTCACAATTGTGAGTATATATCATCCATTTCTAAGAAAGAAAGCCTGAATTATGAGTTTATATTGCAATTCTGGCTTTATTTCTCACAATTGTGAGTATATATCACCCATTTCTGAGAAAGAAAGCCTGAATTATGAGTTTATATTGCAATTTTGGCTTTATTTCTCACAATTGTGAGTATATATCATCCATTTTTGAGAAAGAAAGCCTCAATTATGAGTTTATATTGCAATTCTGGCTTTATTTCTCACAATTGTGAGTATATATCACCCATTTCTGAGAAAGAAAGTCTGAATTATGAGTTTATATTGAAATTTTGGCTTTATTTCTCACAATTGTGAGCATATATCACTAATTTCTGAGAAAGAAAGCCTGAATTATGAGTTTATATTGCAATTCTGGCTTTAATGCTCACAATTGTAAGTTTATATCATCCATTTTTGAGAAAGAAAGCCTGAATTATGAGTTTATATTGCAATTCTGGCTTTATTTCTCACAATTGTGAGATTATGTTATCCATTTTTGTGAAAGAAAGCCTGAATTATGAGTTTATATTGCAATTCTGGCTTTAATGCTCACAATTGTAAGTTTATATCATCCATTTTTGAGAAAGAAAGCCTGAATTATGAGTTTATATTGCAATTCTGGCTTTATTTCTCACAATTGTGAGTATATATCATCAATTTTTTGAGAAAGAAAGCCTGCATTCTGAGTTTATATTGCAATTCTGGCTTATAAACTCACAATTGTAAGTTTATTTCATCCATTTTTGAGAAAGAAAGCCTGAATTATGAGTTTATATTGCAATTCTGGCTTTAATGCTCACAACTGGAAGTTTATATCATCCATTTTTGAGAAAGAAAGCCTCAATTATGAGTTTATATTGCAATTCTGGCTTTAATGCTCACAACTGGAAGTTTATATCATCCATTGTTGAGAAAGAAAGCCTGAATTATGAGTTTATATTGCAATTCTGGCTTTAATGCTCACAATTGTAAGTTTATATCATCCATTTTTGAGAAAGAAAGCCTCAATTATGAGTTTATATTGCAATTCTGGCTTTAATGCTCACAACTGGAAGTTTATATCATCCATTGTTGAGAAAGAAAGCCTGAATTATCAGTTCATATTGCAATTCTGCCTTTATTTCTCACAATTGTGAGTATATATCATCCATTTCTGAGAAAGAAAGCCTGAATTATGAGTTTATATTGCAATTCTGGCTTTATTTCTCACAATTGTGAGTATATATCACCCATTTCTGAGAAAGAAAGCCTGAATTATGAGTTTATATTGCAATTCTGGCTTTATTTCTCACAATTGTGAGTATATATCACCCATTTCTGAGAAAGAAAGCCTGAATTATGAGTTTATATTGCAATTCTGGCTTTATTTCTCACAATTGTGAGTTTATGTTATCCATTTTTGTCAAAGTAAGCCTGAATTATGAGTTTATATTGCAATTCTGGCTTTATTTCTCACAATTGTGAGTATATATCATCCATTTCTGAGAAAGAAAGCCTGAATTATTAGTTAATTTTGCAATTCTGGCTTTATTGCTCACAATTGCGGGTTTATATCATCCATTCCTGAGAAAGAAAGCCTGAATTATGAGTTTATATTGCAATTCTGGCTTTAATGCTCACAATTGTAAGTTTATATCATCCATTTTTGAGAAAGAAAGCCTGAATTATGAGTTTATATTGCAATTCTGGCTTTAATGCTCACAATTGGAAGTTTATATCATCCATTGTTGAGAAAGAAAGCCTGAATTATGAGTTTATATTGCAATTCTGGCTTTAATACTCACAATTGTAAGTTTATATCATCCATTTTTGAGAAAGAAAGCCTGAATTATGAGTTTATATTGCAATTCTGGCTTTAATGCTCACAATTGGAAGTTTATATAATCCATTGTTGAGAAAGAAAGTCTGAATTATCAGTTTATATTGCAATTCTGGCTTTAATGCTCACAATTGTAAGTTTATATCATCCATTTTTGAGAAAGAAAGCCTCAATTATGAGTTTATATTGCAATTCTGGCTTTAATGCTCACACCTGGAAGTTTATATCATCCATTGTTGAGAAAGAAAGCCTGAATTATCAGTTCATATTGCAATTCTGGCTTTACTTCTCACAATTGTGAGTATATATCATCAATTTTTTGAGAAAGAAAGCCTGAATTATGATTTTATATTGCAATTCTGTCTTTATTTCTCACAATTGTGAGTATATATCACCAATTTGTGAGAAAGAAAGCCTGAATTATGAGTTCATATTGCAATTCTGGCTTTATTTCTCACAATTGTGAGTATATATCATCCATTTCTAATAAGGAAAGCCTGAATTATGAGTTTATATTGCAATTCTGGCTTTATTTCTCACAATTGTGAGTATATATCATCCATTTATGAGAAAGAAAGCCTGAATTATGAGTTTATATTGCAATTCTGGCTTTATTTCTCACAATTGTGAGTTTATGTTATCCATTTTTGAGAAAGAAAGTCTGAATTATGAGTTTATATTGCAATTCTGGCTTTATTTCTCACAATTGTGAGTATATATCATCCATTTCTAAGAAAGAAAGCCTGAATTGTGAGTATATATTGCAATTCTGGCTTTATTTCTCACAATTGTGAGTTTATGTTATTCATTTTTGTGAAAGAAAGCCTGAATTATGAGTTTATATTGCAATTCTGGCTTAATTTCTCACAATTGTGAGTATATATCACCCATTTCTGAGAAAGAAAGCCTGAATTGTGAGTTTATATAGCAATTCTGGTTTTATTTTTCACAATTGTGAGTATATATCATCAATTTTTTGAGAAAGAAAGCCTGAATTATGAGTTTATATTGCAATTCTGGCTTTAATGCTTACAATTGTAAGTTTATATCATCCATTGTTGAGAAAGAAAGCCTGAATTATGAGTTTATATTGCAATTCTGGCTTTAATGCTCACAATTGTAAGTTTATATCATCCATTGTTGAGAAAGAAAGTCTGAATTATGAGTTTATATTGCAATTCTGGCTTTATTTCTCACAATTGTGAGTATATATCATCCATTTCTGAGAAAGAAACCTGAATTATGAGTTTATATTGCAATTCTGGCTTTATTTCTCACAATTGTAAGTTTATACCATCCATTTTTGAGAAAGAAAGCCTGAATTATGAGTTTATATTGCAATTCTGGCTTTAATGCTCACAATTGGAAGTTTATATAATCCATTGTTGAGAAAGAAATCCTGAAATATCAGTTCATATTGCAATTCTGGCTTTACTTCTCACAATTGTGAGTATATATCACCCATTTTTGAGAAAGAAAGCCTGAATTATGAGTTTATATTGCAATTCTGGCTTTATTTCTCACAATTGTGAGTATATATCATCCATTTTTGAGAAAGAAAGCCTCAATTATGAGTTTATATTGCAATTCTGGCTTTATTTCTCACAATGGTGAGTATATATCACCCATTTTTGAGAAAGAAAGCCTGAATTATGAGTTTATACTGCAATTTTGGCTTTATTTCTCACAATTGTGAGCATATATCACTAATTTTTGAGAAAGAAAGCCTGAATTATGAGTTTATTTTGCAATTCTGGCTTTATTTCTCACAATTGTAAGTTTATGTTTTCCATTTTTGTGAAAGAAAGCCTGAATTATGAGTTTATATTGCAATTCTGGCTTTATTTCTCACAATTGTGAGTATATATCACCAATTTGTGAGAAAGAAAGCCTGAATTATGAGTTCATATTGCAATTCTGGCTTTATTTCTCACAATTGTGAGTATATATCATCCATTTCTAATAAGGAAAGCCTGAATTATGAGTTTATATTGCAATTCTGGCTTTATTTCTCACAATTGTGAGTTTATGTTATCCATTTTTGAGAAAGAAAGTCTGAATTATGAGTTTATATTGCAATTCTGGCTTTATTTCTCACAATTGTGAGTATATATCATCCATTTCTAAGAAAGAAAGCCTGAATTGTGAGTATATATTGCAATTCTGGCTTTATTTCTCACAATTGTGAGTTTATGTTATTCATTTTTGTGAAAGAAAGCCTGAATTATGAGTTTATATTGCAATTCTGGCTTAATTTCTCACAATTGTGAGTATATATCACCCATTTCTGAGAAAGAAAGCCTGAATTGTGAGTTTATATAGCAATTCTGGTTTTATTTTTCACAATTGTGAGTATATATCATCAATTTTTTGAGAAAGAAAGCCTGAATTATGAGTTTATATTGCAATTCTGGCTTTAATGCTTACAATTGTAAGTTTATATCATCCATTGTTGAGAAAGAAAGCCTGAATTATGAGTTTATATTGCAATTCTGGCTTTAATGCTCACAATTGTAAGTTTATATCATCCATTGTTGAGAAAGAAAGTCTGAATTATGAGTTTATATTGCAATTCTGGCTTTATTTCTCACAATTGTGAGTATATATCATCCATTTCTGAGAAAGAAACCTGAATTATGAGTTTATATTGCAATTCTGGCTTTATTTCTCACAATTGTAAGTTTATACCATCCATTTTTGAGAAAGAAAGCCTGAATTATGAGTTTATATTGCAATTCTGGCTTTAATGCTCACAATTGGAAGTTTATATAATCCATTGTTGAGAAAGAAATCCTGAAATATCAGTTCATATTGCAATTCTGGCTTTACTTCTCACAATTGTGAGTATATATCACCCATTTTTGAGAAAGAAAGCCTGAATTATGAGTTTATATTGCAATTCTGGCTTTATTTCTCACAATTGTGAGTATATATCATCCATTTTTGAGAAAGAAAGCCTCAATTATGAGTTTATATTGCAATTCTGGCTTTATTTCTCACAATGGTGAGTATATATCACCCATTTTTGAGAAAGAAAGCCTGAATTATGAGTTTATACTGCAATTTTGGCTTTATTTCTCACAATTGTGAGCATATATCACTAATTTTTGAGAAAGAAAGCCTGAATTATGAGTTTATTTTGCAATTCTGGCTTTATTTCTCACAATTGTAAGTTTATGTTTTCCATTTTTGTGAAAGAAAGCCTGAATTATGAGTTTATATTGCAATTCTGGCTTTATTTCTCACATATGTGAGTATATGTCATCCATTTCTGAGAAAGAAAGCCTGAATTATGAGTTTATTTTGCAATTCTAGGTTTATTTCTCACAATTGTGAGTTTATATTATCCATTTTTGAGAAAGAAAGCCTGAATTATGAGTTTATATTGCAATTCTGGCTTTATTTCTCACAATTGTAAGTTTATATCATCCATTTTTGAGAAAGAAAGCCTGAATTATGAGTTTATATTGCAATTCTGGCTTTAATGCTCACAATTGTAAGTTTATTTCATCCATTTTTGAGAAAGAAAGCCTGAATTATTAGTTTATATTGCAATTCTGGCTTTAATGCTCACAATTGTAAGTTTATATCATCCATTTTTGAGAAAGAAAGCCTGAATTATGAGTTTATATTGCAATTCTGGCTTTAATGCTCACAATTGTAAGTTTATATCATCCATTTTTGAGAAAGAAAGCCTGAATTATGAGTTTATATTGCAATTCTGGCTTTAATGCTCACAATTGGAAGTTTATATCATCCATTGTTGAGAAAGAAAGCCTGAATTATGAGTTTATATTGCAATTCTGGCTTTAATACTCACAATTGTAAGTTTATATCATCCATTTTTGAGAAAGAAAGCCTGAATTATGAGTTTATATTGCAATTCTGGCTTTAATGCTCACAATTGGAAGTTTATATAATCCATTGTTGAGAAAGAAATCCTGAATTATCAGTTCATATTGCAATTCTGGCTTTACTTCTCACAATTGTGAGTATATATCATCAATTTTTTGAGAAAGAAAGCCTGAATTATGAGTTTATATTGCAATTCTGGCTTTATTTCTCACAATTGTGAGTATATATCATCCATTTTTGAGAAAGAAAGCCTCAATTATGAGTTTATATTGCAATTCTGGCTTTATTTCTCACAATTGTGAGTATATATCACCCATTTTTGAGAAAGAAAGCCTGAATTATGAGTTTATACTGCAATTTTGGCTTTATTTCTCACAATTGTGAGCATATATCACTAATTTTTGAGAAAGAAAGCCTGAATTATGAGTTTATATTGCAATTCTGGCTTTAATGCTCACAACTGGAAGTTTATATCATCCATTTTTGAGAAAGAAAGCCTCAATTATGAGTTTATATTGCAATTCTGGCTTTAATGCTCACAACTGGAAGTTTATATCATCCATTGTTGAGAAAGAAAGCCTGAATTATGAGTTTATATTGCAATTCTGGCTTTAATGCTCACAATTGTAAGTTTATATCATCCATTTTTGAGAAAGAAAGCCTCAATTATGAGTTTATATTGCAATTCTGGCTTTAATGCTCACAACTGGAAGTTTATATCATCCATTGTTGAGAAAGAAAGCCTGAATTATCAGTTCATATTGCAATTCTGCCTTTATTTCTCACAATTGTGAGTATATATCATCCATTTCTGAGAAAGAAAGCCTGAATTATGAGTTTATATTGCAATTCTGGCTTTATTTCTCACAATTGTGAGTATATATCACCCATTTCTGAGAAAGAAAGCCTGAATTATGAGTTTATATTGCAATTCTGGCTTTATTTCTCACAATTGTGAGTATATATCACCCATTTCTGAGAAAGAAAGCCTGAATTATGAGTTTATATTGCAATTCTGGCTTTATTTCTCACAATTGTGAGTTTATGTTATCCATTTTTGTCAAAGTAAGCCTGAATTATGAGTTTATATTGCAATTCTGGCTTTATTTCTCACAATTGTGAGTATATATCATCCATTTCTGAGAAAGAAAGCCTGAATTATTAGTTAATTTTGCAATTCTGGCTTTATTGCTCACAATTGCGGGTTTATATCATCCATTCCTGAGAAAGAAAGCCTGAATTATGAGTTTATATTGCAATTCTGGCTTTAATGCTCACAATTGTAAGTTTATATCATCCATTTTTGAGAAAGAAAGCCTGAATTATGAGTTTATATTGCAATTCTGGCTTTAATGCTCACAATTGGAAGTTTATATCATCCATTGTTGAGAAAGAAAGCCTGAATTATGAGTTTATATTGCAATTCTGGCTTTAATACTCACAATTGTAAGTTTATATCATCCATTTTTGAGAAAGAAAGCCTGAATTATGAGTTTATATTGCAATTCTGGCTTTAATGCTCACAATTGGAAGTTTATATAATCCATTGTTGAGAAAGAAAGTCTGAATTATCAGTTTATATTGCAATTCTGGCTTTAATGCTCACAATTGTAAGTTTATATCATCCATTTTTGAGAAAGAAAGCCTCAATTATGAGTTTATATTGCAATTCTGGCTTTAATGCTCACACCTGGAAGTTTATATCATCCATTGTTGAGAAAGAAAGCCTGAATTATCAGTTCATATTGCAATTCTGGCTTTACTTCTCACAATTGTGAGTATATATCATCAATTTTTTGAGAAAGAAAGCCTGAATTATGAGTTTATATTGCAATTCTGTCTTTATTTCTCACAATTGTGAGTATATATCACCAATTTGTGAGAAAGAAAGCCTGAATTATGAGTTCATATTGCAATTCTGGCTTTATTTCTCACAATTGTGAGTATATATCATCCATTTCTAATAAGGAAAGCCTGAATTATGAGTTTATATTGCAATTCTGGCTTTATTTCTCACAATTGTGAGTATATATCATCCATTTATGAGAAAGAAAGCCTGAATTATGAGTTTATATTGCAATTCTGGCTTTATTTCTCACAATTGTGAGTTTATGTTATCCATTTTTGAGAAAGAAAGTCTGAATTATGAGTTTATATTGCAATTCTGGCTTTATTTCTCACAATTGTGAGTATATATCATCCATTTCTAAGAAAGAAAGCCTGAATTGTGAGTATATATTGCAATTCTGGCTTTATTTCTCACAATTGTGAGTTTATGTTATTCATTTTTGTGAAAGAAAGCCTGAATTATGAGTTTATATTGCAATTCTGGCTTAATTTCTCACAATTGTGAGTATATATCACCCATTTCTGAGAAAGAAAGCCTGAATTGTGAGTTTATATAGCAATTCTGGTTTTATTTTTCACAATTGTGAGTATATATCATCAATTTTTTGAGAAAGAAAGCCTGAATTATGAGTTTATATTGCAATTCTGGCTTTAATGCTTACAATTGTAAGTTTATATCATCCATTGTTGAGAAAGAAAGCCTGAATTATGAGTTTATATTGCAATTCTGGCTTTAATGCTCACAATTGTAAGTTTATATCATCCATTGTTGAGAAAGAAAGTCTGAATTATGAGTTTATATTGCAATTCTGGCTTTATTTCTCACAATTGTGAGTATATATCATCCATTTCTGAGAAAGAAACCTGAATTATGAGTTTATATTGCAATTCTGGCTTTATTTCTCACAATTGTAAGTTTATACCATCCATTTTTGAGAAAGAAAGCCTGAATTATGAGTTTATATTGCAATTCTGGCTTTAATGCTCACAATTGGAAGTTTATATAATCCATTGTTGAGAAAGAAATCCTGAAATATCAGTTCATATTGCAATTCTGGCTTTACTTCTCACAATTGTGAGTATATATCACCCATTTTTGAGAAAGAAAGCCTGAATTATGAGTTTATATTGCAATTCTGGCTTTATTTCTCACAATTGTGAGTATATATCATCCATTTTTGAGAAAGAAAGCCTCAATTATGAGTTTATATTGCAATTCTGGCTTTATTTCTCACAATGGTGAGTATATATCACCCATTTTTGAGAAAGAAAGCCTGAATTATGAGTTTATACTGCAATTTTGGCTTTATTTCTCACAATTGTGAGCATATATCACTAATTTTTGAGAAAGAAAGCCTGAATTATGAGTTTATTTTGCAATTCTGGCTTTATTTCTCACAATTGTAAGTTTATGTTTTCCATTTTTGTGAAAGAAAGCCTGAATTATGAGTTTATATTGCAATTCTGGCTTTATTTCTCACAATTGTGAGTATATATCACCAATTTGTGAGAAAGAAAGCCTGAATTATGAGTTCATATTGCAATTCTGGCTTTATTTCTCACAATTGTGAGTATATATCATCCATTTCTAATAAGGAAAGCCTGAATTATGAGTTTATATTGCAATTCTGGCTTTATTTCTCACAATTGTGAGTTTATGTTATCCATTTTTGAGAAAGAAAGTCTGAATTATGAGTTTATATTGCAATTCTGGCTTTATTTCTCACAATTGTGAGTATATATCATCCATTTCTAAGAAAGAAAGCCTGAATTGTGAGTATATATTGCAATTCTGGCTTTATTTCTCACAATTGTGAGTTTATGTTATTCATTTTTGTGAAAGAAAGCCTGAATTATGAGTTTATATTGCAATTCTGGCTTAATTTCTCACAATTGTGAGTATATATCACCCATTTCTGAGAAAGAAAGCCTGAATTGTGAGTTTATATAGCAATTCTGGTTTTATTTTTCACAATTGTGAGTATATATCATCAATTTTTTGAGAAAGAAAGCCTGAATTATGAGTTTATATTGCAATTCTGGCTTTAATGCTTACAATTGTAAGTTTATATCATCCATTGTTGAGAAAGAAAGCCTGAATTATGAGTTTATATTGCAATTCTGGCTTTAATGCTCACAATTGTAAGTTTATATCATCCATTGTTGAGAAAGAAAGTCTGAATTATGAGTTTATATTGCAATTCTGGCTTTATTTCTCACAATTGTGAGTATATATCATCCATTTCTGAGAAAGAAACCTGAATTATGAGTTTATATTGCAATTCTGGCTTTATTTCTCACAATTGTAAGTTTATACCATCCATTTTTGAGAAAGAAAGCCTGAATTATGAGTTTATATTGCAATTCTGGCTTTAATGCTCACAATTGGAAGTTTATATAATCCATTGTTGAGAAAGAAATCCTGAAATATCAGTTCATATTGCAATTCTGGCTTTACTTCTCACAATTGTGAGTATATATCACCCATTTTTGAGAAAGAAAGCCTGAATTATGAGTTTATATTGCAATTCTGGCTTTATTTCTCACAATTGTGAGTATATATCATCCATTTTTGAGAAAGAAAGCCTCAATTATGAGTTTATATTGCAATTCTGGCTTTATTTCTCACAATGGTGAGTATATATCACCCATTTTTGAGAAAGAAAGCCTGAATTATGAGTTTATACTGCAATTTTGGCTTTATTTCTCACAATTGTGAGCATATATCACTAATTTTTGAGAAAGAAAGCCTGAATTATGAGTTTATTTTGCAATTCTGGCTTTATTTCTCACAATTGTAAGTTTATGTTTTCCATTTTTGTGAAAGAAAGCCTGAATTATGAGTTTATATTGCAATTCTGGCTTTATTTCTCACATATGTGAGTATATGTCATCCATTTCTGAGAAAGAAAGCCTGAATTATGAGTTTATTTTGCAATTCTAGGTTTATTTCTCACAATTGTGAGTTTATATTATCCATTTTTGAGAAAGAAAGCCTGAATTATGAGTTTATATTGCAATTCTGGCTTTATTTCTCACAATTGTAAGTTTATATCATCCATTTTTGAGAAAGAAAGCCTGAATTATGAGTTTATATTGCAATTCTGGCTTTAATGCTCACAATTGTAAGTTTATTTCATCCATTTTTGAGAAAGAAAGCCTGAATTATTAGTTTATATTGCAATTCTGGCTTTAATGCTCACAATTGTAAGTTTATATCATCCATTTTTGAGAAAGAAAGCCTGAATTATGAGTTTATATTGCAATTCTGGCTTTAATGCTCACAATTGTAAGTTTATATCATCCATTTTTGAGAAAGAAAGCCTGAATTATGAGTTTATATTGCAATTCTGGCTTTAATGCTCACAATTGGAAGTTTATATCATCCATTGTTGAGAAAGAAAGCCTGAATTATGAGTTTATATTGCAATTCTGGCTTTAATACTCACAATTGTAAGTTTATATCATCCATTTTTGAGAAAGAAAGCCTGAATTATGAGTTTATATTGCAATTCTGGCTTTAATGCTCACAATTGGAAGTTTATATAATCCATTGTTGAGAAAGAAATCCTGAATTATCAGTTCATATTGCAATTCTGGCTTTACTTCTCACAATTGTGAGTATATATCATCAATTTTTTGAGAAAGAAAGCCTGAATTATGAGTTTATATTGCAATTCTGGCTTTATTTCTCACAATTGTGAGTATATATCATCCATTTTTGAGAAAGAAAGCCTCAATTATGAGTTTATATTGCAATTCTGGCTTTATTTCTCACAATTGTGAGTATATATCACCCATTTTTGAGAAAGAAAGCCTGAATTATGAGTTTATACTGCAATTTTGGCTTTATTTCTCACAATTGTGAGCATATATCACTAATTTTTGAGAAAGAAAGCCTGAATTATGAGTTTATATTGCAATTCTGGCTTTATTTCTCACAATTGTAAGTTTATGTTTTCCATTTTTGTGAAAGAAAGCCTGAATTATGAGTTTATATTGCAATTCTGGCTTTATTTCTCACATATGTGAGTATATGTCATCCATTTCTGAGAAAGAAAGCCTGAATTATGAGTTTATTTTGCAATTCTAGGTTTATTTCTCACAATTGTGAGTTTATGTTATCCATTTTTGAGAAAGAAAGCCTGAATTATGAGTTTATATTGCAATTCTGGCTTTATTTCTCACAATTGTGAGTTTAAGTTATCCGTTTTTGAGAAAGAAAGCCTGAATTGTGAGTTTATATTGCAATTCTGGCTTTAATGCTCACAATTGGAAGTTTATATCATCCATTGTTGAGAAAGAAAGCCTGAATTGTGAGTTCATATTGCAATTCTGGCTTTACTTCTCACAATTGTGAGTATATATCATCAATTTTTTGAGAAAGAAAGCCTGAATTATGAGTTTATATCGCAATTCTGGCTTTATTTCTCACAATTGTGAGTTTATGTTATCCATTTTTGAGAAAGAAAGTCTGAATTATGAGTTTATATTGCAATTCTGTCTTTATTTCTCACAATTGTGAGTATATATCACCAATTTGTGAGAAAGAAAGCCTGAATTATGAGTTCATATTGCAATTCTGGCTTTATTTCTCACAATTGTGAGTATATATCATCCATTTCTAAGAAAGAAAGCCTGAATTATGAGTTTATATTGCAATTCTGGCTTTATTTCTCACAATTGTGAGTATATATCACCCATTTCTGAGAAAGAAAGCCTGAATTATGAGTTTATATTGCAATTTTGGCTTTATTTCTCACAATTGTGAGTATATATCATCCATTTTTGAGAAAGAAAGCCTCAATTATGAGTTTATATTGCAATTCTGGCTTTATTTCTCACAATTGTGAGTATATATCACCCATTTCTGAGAAAGAAAGTCTGAATTATGAGTTTATATTGAAATTTTGGCTTTATTTCTCACAATTGTGAGCATATATCACTAATTTCTGAGAAAGAAAGCCTGAATTATGAGTTTATATTGCAATTCTGGCTTTAATGCTCACAATTGTAAGTTTATATCATCCATTTTTGAGAAAGAAAGCCTGAATTATGAGTTTATATTGCAATTCTGGCTTTATTTCTCACAATTGTGAGTTTATGTTATCCATTTTTGTGAAAGAAAGCCTGAATTATGAGTTTATATTGCAATTCTGGCTTTATTTCTCACAAATGTGAGTATATGTCATCCATTTCTGAGAAAGAAAGCCTGAATTGTGAGTTTATTTTGCAATTCTGGCTTTATTTCTCACAATTGTGAGTTTATGTTATCCATTTTTGAGAAAGAAAACCTGAATTGTGAGTTTATATTGCAATTCTGGCTTTATTTATCACAATTGTGAGTTTAAGTTATCCATTTTTGAGAAAGAAAGCCTGAATTGTGATTTTATATTGCAATTCTGGCTTTATTTCTCACAAGTGTAAGTTTATATCATCCATTTTTGAGAAAGAAAGCCTAAATTATGAGTTTATATTGCAATTCTGGCTTTAATGCTCACAATTGTAAGTTTATATCATCCATTTTTGAGAAAGAAAGTCTTAATTATGAGATTATATTGCAATTCTGGCTTTATTTCTCACAACTGTGAGAATATATCATCCATTTTTGAGAAAGAAAGCCTGAATTATGAGTTTTTATTGCAATTCTGGCTTTAATGCTCACAATTGTAAGTTTATATCATCCATTTTTGAGAAAGAAAGCCTGAATTATGAGTTTATATTGCAATTCTGGCTTTATTTCTCACAATTGTGAGTTTATGTTATCCATTTTTGTGAAAGAAAGCCTGAATTATGAGTTTATATTGCAATTCTGGCTTAATTTCTCACAATTGTGAGTATATATCATCAATTTTTTGAGAAAGAAAGCCTGAATTATGAGTTTATATTGCAATTCAGGCTTTATTTCTCACAATTGTAAGTTTATATCATCCATTTTTGAGAAAGAAAGTCTGAATTATGAGTTCATATTGCAATTCTGGCTTTATTGCTCACAATTGTAAGTTTATATCATCCATTTTTGAGAAAGAAAGCCTGAATTATGAGTTTATATTGCAATTCTGGCTTTAATGCTCACAATTGTAAGTTTATTTCATCCATTTTTGAGAAAGAAAGCCTGAATTATTAGTTTATATTGCAATTCTGGCTTTAATGCTCACAATTGTAAGTTTATATCATCCATTTTTGAGAAAGAAAGCCTGAATTATGAGTTTATATTGCAATTCTGGCTTTAATGCTCACAATTGTAAGTTTATATCATCCATTTTTGAGAAAGAAAGCCTGAATTATGAGTTTATATTGCAATTCTGGCTTTATTTCTCACAATTGTGAGTATATATCATCAATTTTTTGAGAAAGAAAGCCTGCATTCTGAGTTTATATTGCAATTCTGGCTTATAAACTCACAATTGTAAGTTTATTTCATCCATTTTTGAGAAAGAAAGCCTGAATTATGAGTTTATATTGCAATTCTGGCTTTAATGCTCACAACTGGAAGTTTATATCATCCATTTTTGAGAAAGAAAGCCTCAATTATGAGTTTATATTGCAATTCTGGCTTTAATGCTCACAACTGGAAGTTTATATCATCCATTGTTGAGAAAGAAAGCCTGAATTATGAGTTTATATTGCAATTCTGGCTTTAATGCTCACAATTGTAAGTTTATATCATCCATTTTTGAGAAAGAAAGCCTCAATTATGAGTTTATATTGCAATTCTGGCTTTAATGCTCACAACTGGAAGTTTATATCATCCATTGTTGAGAAAGAAAGCCTGAATTATCAGTTCATATTGCAATTCTGCCTTTATTTCTCACAATTGTGAGTATATATCATCCATTTCTGAGAAAGAAAGCCTGAATTATGAGTTTATATTGCAATTCTGGCTTTATTTCTCACAATTGTGAGTATATATCACCCATTTCTGAGAAAGAAAGCCTGAATTATGAGTTTATATTGCAATTCTGGCTTTATTTCTCACAATTGTGAGTATATATCACCCATTTCTGAGAAAGAAAGCCTGAATTATGAGTTTATATTGCAATTCTGGCTTTATTTCTCACAATTGTGAGTTTATGTTATCCATTTTTGTCAAAGTAAGCCTGAATTATGAGTTTATATTGCAATTCTGGCTTTATTTCTCACAATTGTGAGTATATATCATCCATTTCTGAGAAAGAAAGCCTGAATTATTAGTTAATTTTGCAATTCTGGCTTTATTGCTCACAATTGCGGGTTTATATCATCCATTCCTGAGAAAGAAAGCCTGAATTATGAGTTTATATTGCAATTCTGGCTTTAATGCTCACAATTGTAAGTTTATATCATCCATTTTTGAGAAAGAAAGCCTGAATTATGAGTTTATATTGCAATTCTGGCTTTAATGCTCACAATTGGAAGTTTATATCATCCATTGTTGAGAAAGAAAGCCTGAATTATGAGTTTATATTGCAATTCTGGCTTTAATACTCACAATTGTAAGTTTATATCATCCATTTTTGAGAAAGAAAGCCTGAATTATGAGTTTATATTGCAATTCTGGCTTTAATGCTCACAATTGGAAGTTTATATAATCCATTGTTGAGAAAGAAATCCTGAATTATCAGTTCATATTGCAATTCTGGCTTTACTTCTCACAATTGTGAGTATATATCATCAATTTTTTGAGAAAGAAAGCCTGAATTATGAGTTTATATTGCAATTCTGGCTTTATTTCTCACAATTGTGAGTATATATCATCCATTTTTGAGAAAGAAAGCCTCAATTATGAGTTTATATTGCAATTCTGGCTTTATTTCTCACAATTGTGAGTATATATCACCCATTTTTGAGAAAGAAAGCCTGAATTATGAGTTTATACTGCAATTTTGGCTTTATTTCTCACAATTGTGAGCATATATCACTAATTTTTGAGAAAGAAAGCCTGAATTATGAGTTTATATTGCAATTCTGGCTTTATTTCTCACAATTGTAAGTTTATGTTTTCCATTTTTGTGAAAGAAAGCCTGAATTATGAGTTTATATTGCAATTCTGGCTTTATTTCTCACATATGTGAGTATATGTCATCCATTTCTGAGAAAGAAAGCCTGAATTATGAGTTTATTTTGCAATTCTAGGTTTATTTCTCACAATTGTGAGTTTATGTTATCCATTTTTGAGAAAGAAAGCCTGAATTATGAGTTTATATTGCAATTCTGGCTTTATTTCTCACAATTGTGAGTTTAAGTTATCCGTTTTTGAGAAAGAAAGCCTGAATTGTGAGTTTATATTGCAATTCTGGCTTTAATGCTCACAATTGGAAGTTTATATCATCCATTGTTGAGAAAGAAAGCCTGAATTGTGAGTTCATATTGCAATTCTGGCTTTACTTCTCACAATTGTGAGTATATATCATCAATTTTTTGAGAAAGAAAGCCTGAATTATGAGTTTATATCGCAATTCTGGCTTTATTTCTCACAATTGTGAGTTTATGTTATCCATTTTTGAGAAAGAAAGTCTGAATTATGAGTTTATATTGCAATTCTGTCTTTATTTCTCACAATTGTGAGTATATATCACCAATTTGTGAGAAAGAAAGCCTGAATTATGAGTTCATATTGCAATTCTGGCTTTATTTCTCACAATTGTGAGTATATATCACCCATTTCTGAGAAAGAAAGTCTGAATTATGAGTTTATATTGCAATTTTGGCTTTATTTCTCACAATTGTGAGCATATATCACTAATTTCTGAGAAAGAAAGCCTGAATTATGAGTTTATATTGCAATTCTGGCTTTAATGCTCACAATTGTAAGTTTATATCATCCATTTTTGAGAAAGAAAGCCTGAATTATGAGTTTATATTGCAATTCTGGCTTTATTTCTCACAATTGTGAGTTCATGTTATCCATTTTTGTGAAAGAAAGCCTGAATTATGAGTTTATATTGCAATTCTGGCTTTATTTCTCACAAATGTGAGTATATGTCATCCATTTCTGAGAAAGAAAGCCTGAATTGTGAGTTTATTTTGCAATTCTGGCTTTATTTCTCACAATTGTGAGTTTATGTTATCCATTTTTGAGAAAGAAAACCTGAATTGTGAGTTTATATTGCAATTCTGGCTTTATTTATCACAATTGTGAGTTTAAGTTATCCATTTTTGAGAAAGAAAGCCTGAATTGTGATTTTATATTGCAATTCTGGCTTTATTTCTCACAATTGTAAGTTTATATCATCCATTTTTGAGAAAGAAAGCCTAAATTATGAGTTTATATTGCAATTCTGGCTTTAATGCTCACAATTGTAAGTTTATATCATCCATTTTTGAGAAAGAAAGTCTTAATTATGAGATTATATTGCAATTCTGGCTTTATTTCTCACAACTGTGAGAATATATCATCCATTTTTGAGAAAGAAAGCCTGAATTATGAGTTTTTATTGCAATTCTGGCTTTAATGCTCACAATTGTAAGTTTATATCATCCATTTTTGAGAAAGAAAGCCTGAATTATGAGTTTATATTGCAATTCTGGCTTTATTTCTCACAATTGTGAGTTTATGTTATCCATTTTTGTGAAAGAAAGCCTGAATTATGAGTTTATATTGCAATTCTGGCTTAATTTCTCACAATTGTGAGTATATATCATCAATTTTTTGAGAAAGAAAGCCTGAATTATGAGTTTATATTGCAATTCAGGCTTTATTTCTCACATATGTGAGTATATGTCATCCATTTCTGAGAAAGAAAGCCTGAATTATGAGTTTATTTTGCAATTCTAGGTTTATTTCTCACAATTGTGAGTTTATGTTATCCATTTTTGAGAAAGAAAGCCTGAATTATGAGTTTATATTGCAATTCTGGCTTTATTTCTCACAATTGTGAGTTTAAGTTATCCGTTTTTGAGAAAGAAAGCCTGAATTGTGAGTTTATATTGCAATTCTGGCTTTAATGCTCACAATTGGAAGTTTATATCATCCATTGTTGAGAAAGAAAGCCTGAATTGTGAGTTCATATTGCAATTCTGGCTTTACTTCTCACAATTGTGAGTATATATCATCAATTTTTTGAGAAAGAAAGCCTGAATTATGAGTTTATATCGCAATTCTGGCTTTATTTCTCACAATTGTGAGTTTATGTTATCCATTTTTGAGAAAGAAAGTCTGAATTATGAGTTTATATTGCAATTCTGTCTTTATTTCTCACAATTGTGAGTATATATCACCAATTTGTGAGAAAGAAAGCCTGAATTATGAGTTCATATTGCAATTCTGGCTTTATTTCTCACAATTGTGAGTATATATCATCCATTTCTAAGAAAGAAAGCCTGAATTATGAGTTTATATTGCAATTCTGGCTTTATTTCTCACAATTGTGAGTATATATCACCCATTTCTGAGAAAGAAAGCCTGAATTATGAGTTTATATTGCAATTTTGGCTTTATTTCTCACAATTGTGAGTATATATCATCCATTTTTGAGAAAGAAAGCCTCAATTATGAGTTTATATTGCAATTCTGGCTTTATTTCTCACAATTGTGAGTATATATCACCCATTTCTGAGAAAGAAAGTCTGAATTATGAGTTTATATTGCAATTTTGGCTTTATTTCTCACAATTGTGAGCATATATCACTAATTTCTGAGAAAGAAAGCCTGAATTATGAGTTTATATTGCAATTCTGGCTTTAATGCTCACAATTGTAAGTTTATATCATCCATTTTTGAGAAAGAAAGCCTGAATTATGAGTTTATATTGCAATTCTGGCTTTATTTCTCACAATTGTGAGTTCATGTTATCCATTTTTGTGAAAGAAAGCCTGAATTATGAGTTTATATTGCAATTCTGGCTTTATTTCTCACAAATGTGAGTATATGTCATCCATTTCTGAGAAAGAAAGCCTGAATTGTGAGTTTATTTTGCAATTCTGGCTTTATTTCTCACAATTGTGAGTTTATGTTATCCATTTTTGAGAAAGAAAACCTGAATTGTGAGTTTATATTGCAATTCTGGCTTTATTTATCACAATTGTGAGTTTAAGTTATCCATTTTTGAGAAAGAAAGCCTGAATTGTGATTTTATATTGCAATTCTGGCTTTATTTCTCACAATTGTAAGTTTATATCATCCATTTTTGAGAAAGAAAGCCTAAATTATGAGTTTATATTGCAATTCTGGCTTTAATGCTCACAATTGTAAGTTTATATCATCCATTTTTGAGAAAGAAAGTCTTAATTATGAGATTATATTGCAATTCTGGCTTTATTTCTCACAACTGTGAGAATATATCATCCATTTTTGAGAAAGAAAGCCTGAATTATGAGTTTTTATTGCAATTCTGGCTTTAATGCTCACAATTGTAAGTTTATATCATCCATTTTTGAGAAAGAAAGCCTGAATTATGAGTTTATATTGCAATTCTGGCTTTATTTCTCACAATTGTGAGTTTATGTTATCCATTTTTGTGAAAGAAAGCCTGAATTATGAGTTTATATTGCAATTCTGGCTTAATTTCTCACAATTGTGAGTATATATCATCAATTTTTTGAGAAAGAAAGCCTGAATTATGAGTTTATATTGCAATTCAGGCTTTATTTCTCACATATGTGAGTATATGTCATCCATTTCTGAGAAAGAAAGCCTGAATTATGAGTTTATTTTGCAATTCTAGGTTTATTTCTCACAATTGTGAGTTTATGTTATCCATTTTTGAGAAAGAAAGCCTGAATTATGAGTTTATATTGCAATTCTGGCTTTATTTCTCACAATTGTGAGTTTAAGTTATCCGTTTTTGAGAAAGAAAGCCTGAATTGTGAGTTTATATTGCAATTCTGGCTTTAATGCTCACAATTGGAAGTTTATATCATCCATTGTTGAGAAAGAAAGCCTGAATTGTGAGTTCATATTGCAATTCTGGCTTTACTTCTCACAATTGTGAGTATATATCATCAATTTTTTGAGAAAGAAAGCCTGAATTATGAGTTTATATCGCAATTCTGGCTTTATTTCTCACAATTGTGAGTTTATGTTATCCATTTTTGAGAAAGAAAGTCTGAATTATGAGTTTATATTGCAATTCTGTCTTTATTTCTCACAATTGTGAGTATATATCACCAATTTGTGAGAAAGAAAGCCTGAATTATGAGTTCATATTGCAATTCTGGCTTTATTTCTCACAATTGTGAGTATATATCATCCATTTCTAAGAAAGAAAGCCTGAATTATGAGTTTATATTGCAATTCTGGCTTTATTTCTCACAATTGTGAGTATATATCACCCATTTCTGAGAAAGAAAGCCTGAATTATGAGTTTATATTGCAATTTTGGCTTTATTTCTCACAATTGTGAGTATATATCATCCATTTTTGAGAAAGAAAGCCTCAATTATGAGTTTATATTGCAATTCTGGCTTTATTTCTCACAATTGTGAGTATATATCACCCATTTCTGAGAAAGAAAGTCTGAATTATGAGTTTATATTGCAATTTTGGCTTTATTTCTCACAATTGTGAGCATATATCACTAATTTCTGAGAAAGAAAGCCTGAATTATGAGTTTATATTGCAATTCTGGCTTTAATGCTCACAATTGTAAGTTTATATCATCCATTTTTGAGAAAGAAAGCCTGAATTATGAGTTTATATTGCAATTCTGGCTTTATTTCTCACAATTGTGAGTTTATGTTATCCATTTTTGTGAAAGAAAGCCTGAATTGTGAGTTTATTTTGCAATTCTGGCTTTATTTCTCACAATTGTGAGTTTATGTTATCCATTTCTGAGAAAGAAAGCCTGAATTGTGAGTTTATTTTGCAATTCTGGCTTTATTTCTCACAATTGTGAGTTTATGTTATCCATTTTTGAGAAAGAAAACCTGAATTGTGAGTTTATATTGCAATTCTGGCTTTATTTATCACAATTGTGAGTTTAAGTTATCCATTTTTGAGAAAGAAAGCCTGAATTGTGATTTTATATTGCAATTCTGGCTTTATTTCTCACAATTGTAAGTTTATATCATCCATTTTTGAGAAAGAAAGCCTAAATTATGAGTTTATATTGCAATTCTGGCTTTAATGCTCACAATTGTAAGTTTATATCATCCATTTTTGAGAAAGAAAGTCTTAATTATGAGATTATATTGCAATTCTGGCTTTATTTCTCACAACTGTGAGAATATATCATCCATTTTTGAGAAAGAAAGCCTGAATTATGAGTTTTTATTGCAATTCTGGCTTTAATGCTCACAATTGTAAGTTTATATCATCCATTTTTGAGAAAGAAAGCCTGAATTATGAGTTTATATTGCAATTCTGGCTTTATTTCTCACAATTGTGAGTTTATGTTATCCATTTTTGTGAAAGAAAGCCTGAATTATGAGTTTATATTGCAATTCTGGCTTAATTTCTCACAATTGTGAGTATATATCATCAATTTTTTGAGAAAGAAAGCCTGAATTATGAGTTTATATTGCAATTCAGGCTTTATTTCTCACAATTGTAAGTTTATATCATCCATTTTTGAGAAAGAAAGCCTGAATTATGAGTTTATATTGCAATTCTGGCTTTATTTCTCACAATTGTGAGCATGTATCATCAATTTTTTGAGAAAGAAAGCCTGAATTATGAGTTTATATTGCAATTCTGGCTTATAAACTCACAATTGTAAGTTTATTTCATCCATTTTTGAGAAAGAAAGCCTGAATTATGAGTTTATATTGCAATTCTGGCTTTAATGCTCACAATTGTAAGTTTATATCATCAATTTTTGAGAAAGAAAGTCTGAATTATGAGTTTATATTGCAATTCTGGCTTTATTTCTCACAATTGTGAGTATATATCATCCATTTCTGAGAAAGAAAGCCTGAATTGTGAGTTTATATTGCAATTCTGGCTTTATTTCTCACAATTGTGAGTATATATCATCAATTTTTTGAGAAAGAAAGCCTGAATTCTGAGTTTATATTGCAATTCTGGCTTATAAACTCACAATTGTAAGTTTATTTCATCCATTTTTGAGAAAGAAAGCCTGAATTATGAGTTTATATTGCAATTCAGGCTTTATTTCTCACAATTGTTAGTTTATGTTATCCATTTTTGAGAAAGAAAGTCTGAATTATGAGTTTATATTGCAATTCTGGCTTTATTTCTCACAATTGTGAGTATATATCATCAATTTTTTGAGAAAGAAAGCCTGAATTCTGAGTTTATATTTCAATTCTGGCTTATAAACTCACAATTGTAAGTTTATATCATCCATTTTTGAGAAAGAAAGCCTCAATTATGAGTTTATATTGCAATTCTGGCTTTATTTCTCACAACTGTGAGTATATATCATCCATTTCTGAGGAAGAAAGCCTGAATTATGAGTTTATATTGCAATTCTGGCTTTATTTCTCACAATTGTGAGTATATATCATCCATTTCTGAGAAAGAAAGCCTGAATTATGAGTTAATTTTGCAATTCTGGCTTTAATGCTCACAATTGTAAGTTTATATCATCCATTTTTGAGAAAGAAAGCCTCAATTATGAGTTTATATTGCAATTCTGGCTTTAATGCTCACAATTGTAAGTTTATATCATCCATTTTTGAGAAAGAA
This sequence comes from Garra rufa, assembly GCF_049309525.1. Lineage (NCBI taxonomy): Eukaryota > Metazoa > Chordata > Actinopteri > Cypriniformes > Cyprinidae > Garra > Garra rufa. Next base: position 2,349,259 of record NW_027394277.1, on the reverse strand, counting down.
AGCCTCAATTATGAGTTTATATTGCAATTCTGGCTTTAATGCTCACAACTGGAAGTTTATATCATCCATTGTTGAGAAAGAAAGCCTGAATTATCAGTTCATATTGCAATTCTGGCTTTATTTCTCACAACTGTGAGTATATATCATCCATTTCTGAGAAAGAAAGCCTGAATTATGAGTTTATATTGCAATTCTGGCTTTATTTCTCACAATTGTGAGTTTATGTTATCCATTTTTGTCAAAGTAAGCCTAAATTATGAGTTTATATTGCAATTCTGGCTTTGTTTCTCACAATTGTGAGGATATATCATCCATTTTTGAGAAAGAAAGCCGGAAATATGGGTTTAAATTGCAATTCTGGCTTTATTGCTCACAATTGCGGGTTTATATCATCCATTCCTGAGAAAGAAAGCCTGAATTATGAGTTCATATTGCAATTCTGGCTTTATTTCTCACAATTGTGAGTATATATATGACCCATTTCTGAGAAAGAAAGCCTGAAGTATAAAAATTATATTGCAATTCTGGCTTTATTTCTGACAATTGTGAGTATATATCATCCATTTCTGAGAAAGAAAGCCTGAATTATGAGTTTATATTGCAATTATGGCTTTATTTCTCACAATTGCTAGGTTATATCATCCATTTCTGAGAAAGAAAGCCTGAATTATGAGTTTATATTGTAATTCTGGCTTTATTGCTCACAATTGCTAGGTTATATCATCCATTTCTGAGAAAGAAAGCCTGAATTATGAGTTTATATTGCAATTCTGGCTTTATTTCTCACAATTGTGAGTATATATCACCCATTTCTGAGAAAGAAAGTCTGAATTATGAGTTTATATTGCAATTCTGGCTTTATTTCTCACAATTGTGAGTATATATCACCCATTTCTGAGAAAGAAAGCCTGAATTGTGAGTTTATATAGCAATTCTGGTTTTATTTTTCACAATTGTGAGTATATATCATCAATTTTTTGAGAAAGAAAGCCTGAATTATGAGTTTATGTTGCAATTCTGGCTTTAATGCTTACAATTGTAAGTTTATATCATCCATTGTTGAGAAAGAAAGCCTGAATTATGAGTTTATATTGCAATTCTGGCTTTAATGCTCACAATTGTAAGTTTATATCATCCATTGTTGAGAAAGAAAGTCTGAATTATGAGTTTATATTGCAATTCTGGCTTTATTTCTCACAATTGTGAGTATATATCATCCATTTCTGAGAAAGACACCTGAATTATGAGTTTATATTGCAATTCTGGCTTTATTTCTCACAATTGTGAGTTTATGTTATCCATTTTTGAGAAAGAAAGTCTGAATTATGAGTTCATATTGCAATTCTGGCTTTATTGCTCACAATTGTAAGTTTATATCATCCATTTTTGAGAAAGAAAGCCTGAATTATGAGTTTATATTGCAATTCTGGCTTTAATGCTCACAATTGTAAGTTTATTTCATCCATTTTTGAGAAAGAAAGCCTGAATTATTAGTTTATATTGCAATTCTGGCTTTAATGCTCACAATTGTAAGTTTATATCATCCATTTTTGAGAAAGAAAGCCTGAATTATGAGTTTATATTGCAATTCTGGCTTTAATGCTCACAATTGTAAGTTTATATCATCCATTTTTGAGAAAGAAAGCCTGAATTATGAGTTTATATTGCAATTCTGGCTTTATTTCTCACAATTGTGAGTATATATCATCAATTTTTTGAGAAAGAAAGCCTGCATTCTGAGTTTATATTGCAATTCTGGCTTATAAACTCACAATTGTAAGTTTATTTCATCCATTTTTGAGAAAGAAAGCCTGAATTATGAGTTTATATTGCAATTCTGGCTTTAATGCTCACAACTGGAAGTTTATATCATCCATTTTTGAGAAAGAAAGCCTCAATTATGAGTTTATATTGCAATTCTGGCTTTAATGCTCACAACTGGAAGTTTATATCATCCATTGTTGAGAAAGAAAGCCTGAATTATGAGTTTATATTGCAATTCTGGCTTTAATGCTCACAATTGTAAGTTTATATCATCCATTTTTGAGAAAGAAAGCCTCAATTATGAGTTTATATTGCAATTCTGGCTTTAATGCTCACAACTGGAAGTTTATATCATCCATTGTTGAGAAAGAAAGCCTGAATTATCAGTTCATATTGCAATTCTGCCTTTATTTCTCACAATTGTGAGTATATATCATCCATTTCTGAGAAAGAAAGCCTGAATTATGAGTTTATATTGCAATTCTGGCTTTATTTCTCACAATTGTGAGTATATATCACCCATTTCTGAGAAAGAAAGCCTGAATTATGAGTTTATATTGCAATTCTGGCTTTATTTCTCACAATTGTGAGTATATATCACCCATTTCTGAGAAAGAAAGCCTGAATTATGAGTTTATATTGCAATTCTGGCTTTATTTCTCACAATTGTGAGTTTATGTTATCCATTTTTGTCAAAGTAAGCCTGAATTATGAGTTTATATTGCAATTCTGGCTTTATTTCTCACAATTGTGAGTATATATCATCCATTTCTGAGAAAGAAAGCCTGAATTATTAGTTAATTTTGCAATTCTGGCTTTATTGCTCACAATTGCGGGTTTATATCATCCATTCCTGAGAAAGAAAGCCTGAATTATGAGTTTATATTGCAATTCTGGCTTTAATGCTCACAATTGTAAGTTTATATCATCCATTTTTGAGAAAGAAAGCCTGAATTATGAGTTTATATTGCAATTCTGGCTTTAATGCTCACAATTGGAAGTTTATATCATCCATTGTTGAGAAAGAAAGCCTGAATTATGAGTTTATATTGCAATTCTGGCTTTACTTCTCACAATTGTGAGTATATATCATCAATTTTTTGAGAAAGAAAGCCTGAATTATGAGTTTATATTGCAATTCTGGCTTTATTTCTCACAATTGTGAGTATATATCATCCATTTTTGAGAAAGAAAGCCTCAATTATGAGTTTATATTGCAATTCTGGCTTTATTTCTCACAATTGTGAGTATATATCACCCATTTTTGAGAAAGAAAGCCTGAATTATGAGTTTATACTGCAATTTTGGCTTTATTTCTCACAATTGTGAGCATATATCACTAATTTTTGAGAAAGAAAGCCTGAATTATGAGTTTATATTGCAATTCTGGCTTTATTTCTCACAATTGTAAGTTTATGTTTTCCATTTTTGTGAAAGAAAGCCTGAATTATGAGTTTATATTGCAATTCTGGCTTTATTTCTCACATATGTGAGTATATGTCATCCATTTCTGAGAAAGAAAGCCTGAATTATGAGTTTATTTTGCAATTCTAGGTTTATTTCTCACAATTGTGAGTTTATGTTATCCATTTTTGAGAAAGAAAGCCTGAATTATGAGTTTATATTGCAATTCTGGCTTTATTTCTCACAATTGTGAGTTTAAGTTATCCGTTTTTGAGAAAGAAAGCCTGAATTGTGAGTTTATATTGCAATTCTGGCTTTAATGCTCACAATTGGAAGTTTATATCATCCATTGTTGAGAAAGAAAGCCTGAATTGTGAGTTCATATTGCAATTCTGGCTTTACTTCTCACAATTGTGAGTATATATCATCAATTTTTTGAGAAAGAAAGCCTGAATTATGAGTTTATATCGCAATTCTGGCTTTATTTCTCACAATTGTGAGTTTATGTTATCCATTTTTGAGAAAGAAAGTCTGAATTATGAGTTTATATTGCAATTCTGTCTTTATTTCTCACAATTGTGAGTATATATCACCAATTTGTGAGAAAGAAAGCCTGAATTATGAGTTCATATTGCAATTCTGGCTTTATTTCTCACAATTGTGAGTATATATCATCCATTTCTAAGAAAGAAAGCCTGAATTATGAGTTTATATTGCAATTCTGGCTTTATTTCTCACAATTGTGAGTATATATCACCCATTTCTGAGAAAGAAAGCCTGAATTATGAGTTTATATTGCAATTTTGGCTTTATTTCTCACAATTGTGAGTATATATCATCCATTTTTGAGAAAGAAAGCCTCAATTATGAGTTTATATTGCAATTCTGGCTTTATTTCTCACAATTGTGAGTATATATCACCCATTTCTGAGAAAGAAAGTCTGAATTATGAGTTTATATTGCAATTTTGGCTTTATTTCTCACAATTGTGAGCATATATCACTAATTTCTGAGAAAGAAAGCCTGAATTATGAGTTTATATTGCAATTCTGGCTTTAATGCTCACAATTGTAAGTTTATATCATCCATTTTTGAGAAAGAAAGCCTGAATTATGAGTTTATATTGCAATTCTGGCTTTATTTCTCACAATTGTGAGTTTATGTTATCCATTTTTGTGAAAGAAAGCCTGAATTATGAGTTTATATTGCAATTCTGGCTTTATTTCTCACAAATGTGAGTATATGTCATCCATTTCTGAGAAAGAAAGCCTGAATTGTGAGTTTATTTTGCAATTCTGGCTTTATTTCTCACAATTGTGAGTTTATGTTATCCATTTTTGAGAAAGAAAACCTGAATTGTGAGTTTATATTGCAATTCTGGCTTTATTTATCACAATTGTGAGTTTAAGTTATCCATTTTTGAGAAAGAAAACCTGAATTGTGATTTTATATTGCAATTCTGGCTTTATTTCTCACAATTGTAAGTTTATATCATCCATTTTTGAGAAAGAAAGCCTAAATTATGAGTTTATATTGCAATTCTGGCTTTAATGCTCACAATTGTAAGTTTATATCATCCATTTTTGAGAAAGAAAGTCTTAATTATGAGATTATATTGCAATTCTGGCTTTATTTCTCACAACTGTGAGAATATATCATCCATTTTTGAGAAAGAAAGCCTGAATTATGAGTTTTTATTGCAATTCTGGCTTTAATGCTCACAATTGTAAGTTTATATCATCCATTTTTGAGAAAGAAAGCCTGAATTATGAGTTTATATTGCAATTCTGGCTTTATTTCTCACAATTGTGAGTTTATGTTATCCATTTTTGTGAAAGAAAGCCTGAATTATGAGTTTATATTGCAATTCTGGCTTAATTTCTCACAATTGTGAGTATATATCATCAATTTTTTGAGAAAGAAAGCCTGAATTATGAGTTTATATTGCAATTCAGGCTTTATTTCTCACAATTGTAAGTTTATATCATCCATTTTTGAGAAAGAAAGCCTGAATTATGAGTTTATATTGCAATTCTGGCTTTATTTCTCACAATTGTGAGCATGTATCATCAATTTTTTGAGAAAGAAAGCCTGAATTATGAGTTTATATTGCAATTCTGGCTTATAAACTCACAATTGTAAGTTTATTTCATCCATTTTTGAGAAAGAAAGCCTGAATTATGAGTTTATATTGCAATTCTGGCTTTAATGCTCACAATTGTAAGTTTATATCATCAATTTTTGAGAAAGAAAGTCTGAATTATGAGTTTATATTGCAATTCTGGCTTTATTTCTCACAATTGTGAGTATATATCATCCATTTCTGAGAAAGAAAGCCTGAATTGTGAGTTTATATTGCAATTCTGGCTTTATTTCTCACAATTGTGAGTATATATCATCAATTTTTTGAGAAAGAAAGCCTGAATTCTGAGTTTATATTGCAATTCTGGCTTATAAACTCACAATTGTAAGTTTATTTCATCCATTTTTGAGAAAGAAAGCCTGAATTATGAGTTTATATTGCAATTCAGGCTTTATTTCTCACAATTGTTAGTTTATGTTATCCATTTTTGAGAAAGAAAGTCTGAATTATGAGTTTATATTGCAATTCTGGCTTTATTTCTCACAATTGTGAGTATATATCATCAATTTTTTGAGAAAGAAAGCCTGAATTCTGAGTTTATATTTCAATTCTGGCTTATAAACTCACAATTGTAAGTTTATATCATCCATTTTTGAGAAAGAAAGCCTCAATTATGAGTTTATATTGCAATTCTGGCTTTATTTCTCACAACTGTGAGTATATATCATCCATTTCTGAGGAAGAAAGCCTGAATTATGAGTTTATATTGCAATTCTGGCTTTATTTCTCACAATTGTGAGTATATATCATCCATTTCTGAGAAAGAAAGCCTGAATTATGAGTTAATTTTGCAATTCTGGCTTTAATGCTCACAATTGTAAGTTTATATCATCCATTTTTGAGAAAGAAAGCCTCAATTATGAGTTTATATTGCAATTCTGGCTTTAATGCTCACAATTGTAAGTTTATATCATCCATTTTTGAGAAAGAAAGCCTCAATTATGAGTTTATATTGCAATTCTGGCTTTAATGCTCACAACTGGAAGTTTATATCATCCATTGTTGAGAAAGAAAGCCTGAATTATCAGTTCATATTGCAATTCTGGCTTTATTTCTCACAACTGTGAGTATATATCATCCATTTCTGAGAAAGAAAGCCTGAATTATGAGTTTATATTGCAATTCTGGCTTTATTTCTCACAATTGTGAGATTATGTTATCCATTTTTGTCAAAGTAAGCCTAAATTATGAGTTTATATTGCAATTCTGGCTTTGTTTCTCACAATTGTGAGGATATATCATCCATTTTTGAGAAAGAAAGCCGGAAATATGGGTTTAAATTGCAATTCTGGCTTTATTGCTCACAATTGCGGGTTTATATCATCCATTCCTGAGAAAGAAAGCCTGAATTATGAGTTCATATTGCAATTCTGGCTTTATTTCTCACAATTGTGAGTATATATATGACCCATTTCTGAGAAAGAAAGCCTGAAGTATAAAAATTATATTGCAATTCTGGCTTTATTTCTGACAATTGTGAGTATATATCATCCATTTCTGAGAAAGAAAGCCTGAATTATGAGTTTATATTGCAATTATGGCTTTATTTCTCACAATTGCTAGGTTATATCATCCATTTCTGAGAAAGAAAGCCTGAATTATGAGTTTATATTGTAATTCTGGCTTTATTGCTCACAATTGCTAGGTTATATCATCCATTTCTGAGAAAGAAAGCCTGAATTATGAGTTTATATTGCAATTCTGGCTTTATTTCTCACAATTGTGAGTATATATCACCCATTTCTGAGAAAGAAAGTCTGAATTATGAGTTTATATTGCAATTCTGGCTTTATTTCTCACAATTGTGAGTATATATCACCCATTTCTGAGAAAGAAAGCCTGAATTGTGAGTTTATATAGCAATTCTGGTTTTATTTTTCACAATTGTGAGTATATATCATCAATTTTTTGAGAAAGAAAGCCTGAATTATGAGTTTATGTTGCAATTCTGGCTTTAATGCTTACAATTGTAAGTTTATATCATCCATTGTTGAGAAAGAAAGCCTGAATTATGAGTTTATATTGCAATTCTGGCTTTAATGCTCACAATTGTAAGTTTATATCATCCATTGTTGAGAAAGAAAGTCTGAATTATGAGTTTATATTGCAATTCTGGCTTTATTTCTCACAATTGTGAGTATATATCATCCATTTCTGAGAAAGACACCTGAATTATGAGTTTATATTGCAATTCTGGCTTTATTTCTCACAATTGTGAGTTTATGTTATCCATTTTTGAGAAAGAAAGTCTGAATTATGAGTTCATATTGCAATTCTGGCTTTATTGCTCACAATTGTAAGTTTATATCATCCATTTTTGAGAAAGAAAGCCTGAATTATGAGTTTATATTGCAATTCTGGCTTTAATGCTCACAATTGTAAGTTTATTTCATCCATTTTTGAGAAAGAAAGCCTGAATTATTAGTTTATATTGCAATTCTGGCTTTAATGCTCACAATTGTAAGTTTATATCATCCATTTTTGAGAAAGAAAGCCTGAATTATGAGTTTATATTGCAATTCTGGCTTTAATGCTCACAATTGTAAGTTTATATCATCCATTTTTGAGAAAGAAAGCCTGAATTATGAGTTTATATTGCAATTCTGGCTTTATTTCTCACAATTGTGAGTATATATCATCAATTTTTTGAGAAAGAAAGCCTGCATTCTGAGTTTATATTGCAATTCTGGCTTATAAACTCACAATTGTAAGTTTATTTCATCCATTTTTGAGAAAGAAAGCCTGAATTATGAGTTTATATTGCAATTCTGGCTTTAATGCTCACAACTGGAAGTTTATATCATCCATTTTTGAGAAAGAAAGCCTCAATTATGAGTTTATATTGCAATTCTGGCTTTAATGCTCACAACTGGAAGTTTATATCATCCATTGTTGAGAAAGAAAGCCTGAATTATGAGTTTATATTGCAATTCTGGCTTTAATGCTCACAATTGTAAGTTTATATCATCCATTTTTGAGAAAGAAAGCCTCAATTATGAGTTTATATTGCAATTCTGGCTTTAATGCTCACAACTGGAAGTTTATATCATCCATTGTTGAGAAAGAAAGCCTGAATTATCAGTTCATATTGCAATTCTGCCTTTATTTCTCACAATTGTGAGTATATATCATCCATTTCTGAGAAAGAAAGCCTGAATTATGAGTTTATATTGCAATTCTGGCTTTATTTCTCACAATTGTGAGTATATATCACCCATTTCTGAGAAAGAAAGCCTGAATTATGAGTTTATATTGCAATTCTGGCTTTATTTCTCACAATTGTGAGTATATATCACCCATTTCTGAGAAAGAAAGCCTGAATTATGAGTTTATATTGCAATTCTGGCTTTATTTCTCACAATTGTGAGTTTATGTTATCCATTTTTGTCAAAGTAAGCCTGAATTATGAGTTTATATTGCAATTCTGGCTTTATTTCTCACAATTGTGAGTATATATCATCCATTTCTGAGAAAGAAAGCCTGAATTATTAGTTAATTTTGCAATTCTGGCTTTATTGCTCACAATTGCGGGTTTATATCATCCATTCCTGAGAAAGAAAGCCTGAATTATGAGTTTATATTGCAATTCTGGCTTTAATGCTCACAATTGTAAGTTTATATCATCCATTTTTGAGAAAGAAAGCCTGAATTATGAGTTTATATTGCAATTCTGGCTTTAATGCTCACAATTGGAAGTTTATATCATCCATTGTTGAGAAAGAAAGCCTGAATTATGAGTTTATATTGCAATTCTGGCTTTAATACTCACAATTGTAAGTTTATATCATCCATTTTTGAGAAAGAAAGCCTGAATTATGAGTTTATATTGCAATTCTGGCTTTAATGCTCACAATTGGAAGTTTATATAATCCATTGTTGAGAAAGAAATCCTGAATTATCAGTTCATATTGCAATTCTGGCTTTACTTCTCACAATTGTGAGTATATATCATCAATTTTTTGAGAAAGAAAGCCTGAATTATGAGTTTATATTGCAATTCTGGCTTTATTTCTCACAATTGTGAGTATATATCATCCATTTTTGAGAAAGAAAGCCTCAATTATGAGTTTATATTGCAATTCTGGCTTTATTTCTCACAATTGTGAGTATATATCACCCATTTTTGAGAAAGAAAGCCTGAATTATGAGTTTATACTGCAATTTTGGCTTTATTTCTCACAATTGTGAGCATATATCACTAATTTTTGAGAAAGAAAGCCTGAATTATGAGTTTATATTGCAATTCTGGCTTTATTTCTCACAATTGTAAGTTTATGTTTTCCATTTTTGTGAAAGAAAGCCTGAATTATGAGTTTATATTGCAATTCTGGCTTTATTTCTCACATATGTGAGTATATGTCATCCATTTCTGAGAAAGAAAGCCTGAATTATGAGTTTATTTTGCAATTCTAGGTTTATTTCTCACAATTGTGAGTTTATGTTATCCATTTTTGAGAAAGAAAGCCTGAATTATGAGTTTATATTGCAATTCTGGCTTTATTTCTCACAATTGTGAGTTTAAGTTATCCATTTTTGAGAAAGAAAGCCTGAATTGTGATTTTATATTGCAATTCTGGCTTTATTTCTCACAATTGTAAGTTTATATCATCCATTTTTGAGAAAGAAAGCCTAAATTATGAGTTTATATTGCAATTCTGGCTTTAATGCTCACAATTGTAAGTTTATATCATCCATTTTTGAGAAAGAAAGTCTTAATTATGAGATTATATTGCAATTCTGGCTTTATTTCTCACAACTGTGAGAATATATCATCCATTTTTGAGAAAGAAAGCCTGAATTATGAGTTTTTATTGCAATTCTGGCTTTAATGCTCACAATTGTAAGTTTATATCATCCATTTTTGAGAAAGAAAGCCTGAATTATGAGTTTATATTGCAATTCTGGCTTTATTTCTCACAATTGTGAGTTTATGTTATCCATTTTTGTGAAAGAAAGCCTGAATTATGAGTTTATATTGCAATTCTGGCTTAATTTCTCACAATTGTGAGTATATATCATCAATTTTTTGAGAAAGAAAGCCTGAATTATGAGTTTATATTGCAATTCAGGCTTTATTTCTCACATATGTGAGTATATGTCATCCATTTCTGAGAAAGAAAGCCTGAATTATGAGTTTATTTTGCAATTCTAGGTTTATTTCTCACAATTGTGAGTTTATGTTATCCATTTTTGAGAAAGAAAGCCTGAATTATGAGTTTATATTGCAATTCTGGCTTTATTTCTCACAATTGTGAGTTTAAGTTATCCGTTTTTGAGAAAGAAAGCCTGAATTGTGAGTTTATATTGCAATTCTGGCTTTAATGCTCACAATTGGAAGTTTATATCATCCATTGTTGAGAAAGAAAGCCTGAATTGTGAGTTCATATTGCAATTCTGGCTTTACTTCTCACAATTGTGAGTATATATCATCAATTTTTTGAGAAAGAAAGCCTGAATTATGAGTTTATATCGCAATTCTGGCTTTATTTCTCACAATTGTGAGTTTATGTTATCCATTTTTGAGAAAGAAAGTCTGAATTATGAGTTTATATTGCAATTCTGTCTTTATTTCTCACAATTGTGAGTATATATCACCAATTTGTGAGAAAGAAAGCCTGAATTATGAGTTCATATTGCAATTCTGGCTTTATTTCTCACAATTGTGAGTATATATCATCCATTTCTAAGAAAGAAAGCCTGAATTATGAGTTTATATTGCAATTCTGGCTTTATTTCTCACAATTGTGAGTATATATCACCCATTTCTGAGAAAGAAAGCCTGAATTATGAGTTTATATTGCAATTTTGGCTTTATTTCTCACAATTGTGAGTATATATCATCCATTTTTGAGAAAGAAAGCCTCAATTATGAGTTTATATTGCAATTCTGGCTTTATTTCTCACAATTGTGAGTATATATCACCCATTTCTGAGAAAGAAAGTCTGAATTATGAGTTTATATTGCAATTTTGGCTTTATTTCTCACAATTGTGAGCATATATCACTAATTTCTGAGAAAGAAAGCCTGAATTATGAGTTTATATTGCAATTCTGGCTTTAATGCTCACAATTGTAAGTTTATATCATCCATTTTTGAGAAAGAAAGCCTGAATTATGAGTTTATATTGCAATTCTGGCTTTATTTCTCACAATTGTGAGTTTATGTTATCCATTTTTGTGAAAGAAAGCCTGAATTATGAGTTTATATTGCAATTCTGGCTTTATTTCTCACAAATGTGAGTATATGTCATCCATTTCTGAGAAAGAAAGCCTGAATTGTGAGTTTATTTTGCAATTCTGGCTTTATTTCTCACAATTGTGAGTTTATGTTATCCATTTTTGAGAAAGAAAACCTGAATTGTGAGTTTATATTGCAATTCTGGCTTTATTTATCACAATTGTGAGTTTAAGTTATCCATTTTTGAGAAAGAAAGCCTGAATTGTGATTTTATATTGCAATTCTGGCTTTATTTCTCACAATTGTAAGTTTATATCATCCATTTTTGAGAAAGAAAGCCTAAATTATGAGTTTATATTGCAATTCTGGCTTTAATGCTCACAATTGTAAGTTTATATCATCCATTTTTGAGAAAGAAAGTCTTAATTATGAGATTATATTGCAATTCTGGCTTTATTTCTCACAACTGTGAGAATATATCATCCATTTTTGAGAAAGAAAGCCTGAATTATGAGTTTTTATTGCAGTTCTGGCTTTAATGCTCACAATTGTAAGTTTATATCATCCATTTTTGAGAAAGAAAGCCTGAATTATGAGTTTATATTGCAATTCTGGCTTTATTTCTCACAATTGTGAGTTTATGTTATCCATTTTTGTGAAAGAAAGCCTGAATTATGAGTTTATATTGCAATTCTGGCTTAATTTCTCACAATTGTGAGTATATATCATCAATTTTTTGAGAAAGAAAGCCTGAATTATGAGTTTATATTGCAATTCAGGCTTTATTTCTCACAATTGTAAGTTTATATCATCCATTTTTGAGAAAGAAAGCCTGAATTATGAGTTTATATTGCAATTCTGGCTTTATTTCTCACAATTGTGAGCATGTATCATCAATTTTTTGAGAAAGAAAGCCTGAATTATGAGTTTATATTGCAATTCTGGCTTATAAACTCACAATTGTAAGTTTATTTCATCCATTTTTGAGAAAGAAAGCCTGAATTATGAGTTTATATTGCAATTCTGGCTTTAATGCTCACAATTGTAAGTTTATATCATCAATTTTTGAGAAAGAAAGTCTGAATTATGAGTTTATATTGCAATTCTGGCTTTATTTCTCACAATTGTGAGTATATATCATCCATTTCTGAGAAAGAAAGCCTGAATTGTGAGTTTATATTGCAATTCTGGCTTTATTTCTCACAATTGTGAGTATATATCATCAATTTTTTGAGAAAGAAAGCCTGAATTCTGAGTTTATATTGCAATTCTGGCTTATAAACTCACAATTGTAAGTTTATTTCATCCATTTTTGAGAAAGAAAGCCTGAATTATGAGTTTATATTGCAATTCAGGCTTTATTTCTCACAATTGTTAGTTTATGTTATCCATTTTTGAGAAAGAAAGTCTGAATTATGAGTTTATATTGCAATTCTGGCTTTATTTCTCACAATTGTGAGTATATATCATCAATTTTTTGAGAAAGAAAGCCTGAATTCTGAGTTTATATTTCAATTCTGGCTTATAAACTCACAATTGTAAGTTTATATCATCCATTTTTGAGAAAGAAAGCCTCAATTATGAGTTTATATTGCAATTCTGGCTTTATTTCTCACAACTGTGAGTATATATCATCCATTTCTGAGGAAGAAAGCCTGAATTATGAGTTTATATTGCAATTCTGGCTTTATTTCTCACAATTGTGAGTATATATCATCCATTTCTGAGAAAGAAAGCCTGAATTATGAGTTAATTTTGCAATTCTGGCTTTAATGCTCACAATTGTAAGTTTATATCATCCATTTTTGAGAAAGAAAGCCTCAATTATGAGTTTATATTGCAATTCTGGCTTTAATGCTCACAATTGTAAGTTTATATCATCCATTTTTGAGAAAGAAAGCCTCAATTATGAGTTTATATTGCAATTCTGGCTTTAATGCTCACAACTGGAAGTTTATATCATCCATTGTTGAGAAAGAAAGCCTGAATTATCAGTTCATATTGCAATTCTGGCTTTATTTCTCACAACTGTGAGTATATATCATCCATTTCTGAGAAAGAAAGCCTGAATTATGAGTTTATATTGCAATTCTGGCTTTATTTCTCACAATTGTGAGTTTATGTTATCCATTTTTGTCAAAGTAAGCCTAAATTATGAGTTTATATTGCAATTCTGGCTTTGTTTCTCACAATTGTGAGGATATATCATCCATTTTTGAGAAAGAAAGCCGGAAATATGGGTTTAAATTGCAATTCTGGCTTTATTGCTCACAATTGCGGGTTTATATCATCCATTCCTGAGAAAGAAAGCCTGAATTATGAGTTCATATTGCAATTCTGGCTTTATTTCTCACAATTGTGAGTATATATATGACCCATTTCTGAGAAAGAAAGCCTGAAGTATAAAAATTATATTGCAATTCTGGCTTTATTTCTGACAATTGTGAGTATATATCATCCATTTCTGAGAAAGAAAGCCTGAATTATGAGTTTATATTGCAATTATGGCTTTATTTCTCACAATTGCTAGGTTATATCATCCATTTCTGAGAAAGAAAGCCTGAATTATGAGTTTATATTGTAATTCTGGCTTTATTGCTCACAATTGCTAGGTTATATCATCCATTTCTGAGAAAGAAAGCCTGAATTATGAGTTTATATTGCAATTCTGGCTTTATTTCTCACAATTGTGAGTATATATCACCCATTTCTGAGAAAGAAAGTCTGAATTATGAGTTTATATTGCAATTCTGGCTTTATTTCTCACAATTGTGAGTATATATCACCCATTTCTGAGAAAGAAAGCCTGAATTGTGAGTTTATATAGCAATTCTGGTTTTATTTTTCACAATTGTGAGTATATATCATCAATTTTTTGAGAAAGAAAGCCTGAATTATGAGTTTATGTTGCAATTCTGGCTTTAATGCTTACAATTGTAAGTTTATATCATCCATTGTTGAGAAAGAAAGCCTGAATTATGAGTTTATATTGCAATTCTGGCTTTATTTCTCACAATTGTGAGTATATATCATCCATTTCTGAGAAAGACACCTGAATTATGAGTTTATATTGCAATTCTGGCTTTATTTCTCACAATTGTGAGTTTATGTTATCCATTTTTGAGAAAGAAAGTCTGAATTATGAGTTCATATTGCAATTCTGGCTTTATTGCTCACAATTGTAAGTTTATATCATCCATTTTTGAGAAAGAAAGCCTGAATTATGAGTTTATATTGCAATTCTGGCTTTAATGCTCACAATTGTAAGTTTATTTCATCCATTTTTGAGAAAGAAAGCCTGAATTATTAGTTTATATTGCAATTCTGGCTTTAATGCTCACAATTGTAAGTTTATATCATCCATTTTTGAGAAAGAAAGCCTGAATTATGAGTTTATATTGCAATTCTGGCTTTAATGCTCACAATTGTAAGTTTATATCATCCATTTTTGAGAAAGAAAACCTGAATTATGAGTTTATATTGCAATTCTGGCTTTATTTCTCACAATTGTGAGTATATATCATCAATTTTTTGAGAAAGAAAGCCTGCATTCTGAGTTTATATTGCAATTCTGGCTTATAAACTCACAATTGTAAGTTTATTTCATCCATTTTTGAGAAAGAAAGCCTGAATTATGAGTTTATATTGCAATTCTGGCTTTAATGCTCACAACTGGAAGTTTATATCATCCATTTTTGAGAAAGAAAGCCTCAATTATGAGTTTATATTGCAATTCTGGCTTTAATGCTCACAACTGGAAGTTTATATCATCCATTGTTGAGAAAGAAAGCCTGAATTATGAGTTTATATTGCAATTCTGGCTTTAATGCTCACAATTGTAAGTTTATATCATCCATTTTTGAGAAAGAAAGCCTCAATTATGAGTTTATATTGCAATTCTGGCTTTAATGCTCACAACTGGAAGTTTATATCATCCATTGTTGAGAAAGAAAGCCTGAATTATCAGTTCATATTGCAATTCTGCCTTTATTTCTCACAATTGTGAGTATATATCATCCATTTCTGAGAAAGAAAGCCTGAATTATGAGTTTATATTGCAATTCTGGCTTTATTTCTCACAATTGTGAGTATATATCACCCATTTCTGAGAAAGAAAGCCTGAATTATGAGTTTATATTGCAATTCTGGCTTTATTTCTCACAATTGTGAGTATATATCACCCATTTCTGAGAAAGAAAGCCTGAATTATGAGTTTATATTGCAATTCTGGCTTTATTTCTCACAATTGTGAGTTTATGTTATCCATTTTTGTCAAAGTAAGCCTGAATTATGAGTTTATATTGCAATTCTGGCTTTATTTCTCACAATTGTGAGTATATATCATCCATTTCTGAGAAAGAAAGCCTGAATTATTAGTTAATTTTGCAATTCTGGCTTTATTGCTCACAATTGCGGGTTTATATCATCCATTCCTGAGAAAGAAAGCCTGAATTATGAGTTTATATTGCAATTCTGGCTTTAATGCTCACAATTGTAAGTTTATATCATCCATTTTTGAGAAAGAAAGCCTGAATTATGAGTTTATATTGCAATTCTGGCTTTAATGCTCACAATTGGAAGTTTATATCATCCATTGTTGAGAAAGAAAGCCTGAATTATGAGTTTATATTGCAATTCTGGCTTTAATACTCACAATTGTAAGTTTATATCATCCATTTTTGAGAAAGAAAGCCTGAATTATGAGTTTATATTGCAATTCTGGCTTTAATGCTCACAATTGGAAGTTTATATAATCCATTGTTGAGAAAGAAATCCTGAATTATCAGTTCATATTGCAATTCTGGCTTTACTTCTCACAATTGTGAGTATATATCATCAATTTTTTGAGAAAGAAAGCCTGAATTATGAGTTTATATTGCAATTCTGGCTTTATTTCTCACAATTGTGAGTATATATCATCCATTTTTGAGAAAGAAAGCCTCAATTATGAGTTTATATTGCAATTCTGGCTTTATTTCTCACAATTGTGAGTATATATCACCCATTTTTGAGAAAGAAAGCCTGAATTATGAGTTTATACTGCAATTTTGGCTTTATTTCTCACAATTGTGAGCATATATCACTAATTTTTGAGAAAGAAAGCCTGAATTATGAGTTTATATTGCAATTCTGGCTTTATTTCTCACAATTGTAAGTTTATGTTTTCCATTTTTGTGAAAGAAAGCCTGAATTATGAGTTTATATTGCAATTCTGGCTTTATTTCTCACATATGTGAGTATATGTCATCCATTTCTGAGAAAGAAAGCCTGAATTATGAGTTTATTTTGCAATTCTAGGTTTATTTCTCACAATTGTGAGTTTATGTTATCCATTTTTGAGAAAGAAAGCCTGAATTATGAGTTTATATTGCAATTCTGGCTTTATTTCTCACAATTGTGAGTTTAAGTTATCCGTTTTTGAGAAAGAAAGCCTGAATTGTGAGTTTATATTGCAATTCTGGCTTTAATGCTCACAATTGGAAGTTTATATCATCCATTGTTGAGAAAGAAAGCCTGAATTGTGAGTTCATATTGCAATTCTGGCTTTACTTCTCACAATTGTGAGTATATATCATCAATTTTTTGAGAAAGAAAGCCTGAATTATGAGTTTATATCGCAATTCTGGCTTTATTTCTCACAATTGTGAGTTTATGTTATCCATTTTTGAGAAAGAAAGTCTGAATTATGAGTTTATATTGCAATTCTGTCTTTATTTCTCACAATTGTGAGTATATATCACCAATTTGTGAGAAAGAAAGCCTGAATTATGAGTTCATATTGCAATTCTGGCTTTATTTCTCACAATTGTGAGTATATATCATCCATTTCTAAGAAAGAAAGCCTGAATTATGAGTTTATATTGCAATTCTGGCTTTATTTCTCACAATTGTGAGTATATATCACCCATTTCTGAGAAAGAAAGCCTGAATTATGAGTTTATATTGCAATTTTGGCTTTATTTCTCACAATTGTGAGTATATATCATCCATTTTTGAGAAAGAAAGCCTCAATTATGAGTTTATATTGCAATTCTGGCTTTATTTCTCACAATTGTGAGTATATATCACCCATTTCTGAGAAAGAAAGTCTGAATTATGAGTTTATATTGCAATTTTGGCTTTATTTCTCACAATTGTGAGCATATATCACTAATTTCTGAGAAAGAAAGCCTGAATTATGAGTTTATATTGCAATTCTGGCTTTAATGCTCACAATTGTAAGTTTATATCATCCATTTTTGAGAAAGAAAGCCTGAATTATGAGTTTATATTGCAATTCTGGCTTTATTTCTCACAATTGTGAGTTTATGTTATCCATTTTTGTGAAAGAAAGCCTGAATTATGAGTTTATATTGCAATTCTGGCTTTATTTCTCACAAATGTGAGTATATGTCATCCATTTCTGAGAAAGAAAGCCTGAATTGTGAGTTTATTTTGCAATTCTGGCTTTATTTCTCACAATTGTGAGTTTATGTTATCCATTTTTGAGAAAGAAAACCTGAATTGTGAGTTTATATTGCAATTCTGGCTTTATTTATCACAATTGTGAGTTTAAGTTATCCATTTTTGAGAAAGAAAGCCTGAATTGTGATTTTATATTGCAATTCTGGCTTTATTTCTCACAATTGTAAGTTTATATCATCCATTTTTGAGAAAGAAAGCCTAAATTATGAGTTTATATTGCAATTCTGGCTTTAATGCTCACAATTGTAAGTTTATATCATCCATTTTTGAGAAAGAAAGTCTTAATTATGAGATTATATTGCAATTCTGGCTTTATTTCTCACAACTGTGAGAATATATCATCCATTTTTGAGAAAGAAAGCCTGAATTATGAGTTTTTATTGCAATTCTGGCTTTAATGCTCACAATTGTAAGTTTATATCATCCATTTTTGAGAAAGAAAGCCTGAATTATGAGTTTATATTGCAATTCTGGCTTTATTTCTCACAATTGTGAGTTTATGTTATCCATTTTTGTGAAAGAAAGCCTGAATTATGAGTTTATATTGCAATTCTGGCTTAATTTCTCACAATTGTGAGTATATATCATCAATTTTTTGAGAAAGAAAGCCTGAATTATGAGTTTATATTGCAATTCAGGCTTTATTTCTCACAATTGTAAGTTTATATCATCCATTTTTGAGAAAGAAAGCCTGAATTATGAGTTTATATTGCAATTCTGGCTTTATTTCTCACAATTGTGAGCATGTATCATCAATTTTTTGAGAAAGAAAGCCTGAATTATGAGTTTATATTGCAATTCTGGCTTATAAACTCACAATTGTAAGTTTATTTCATCCATTTTTGAGAAAGAAAGCCTGAATTATGAGTTTATATTGCAATTCTGGCTTTAATGCTCACAATTGTAAGTTTATATCATCAATTTTTGAGAAAGAAAGTCTGAATTATGAGTTTATATTGCAATTCTGGCTTTATTTCTCACAATTGTGAGTATATATCATCCATTTCTGAGAAAGAAAGCCTGAATTGTGAGTTTATATTGCAATTCTGGCTTTATTTCTCACAATTGTGAGTATATATCATCAATTTTTTGAGAAAGAAAGCCTGAATTCTGAGTTTATATTGCAATTCTGGCTTATAAACTCACAATTGTAAGTTTATTTCATCCATTTTTGAGAAAGAAAGCCTGAATTATGAGTTTATATTGCAATTCAGGCTTTATTTCTCACAATTGTTAGTTTATGTTATCCATTTTTGAGAAAGAAAGTCTGAATTATGAGTTTATATTGCAATTCTGGCTTTATTTCTCACAATTGTGAGTATATATCATCAATTTTTTGAGAAAGAAAGCCTGAATTCTGAGTTTATATTTCAATTCTGGCTTATAAACTCACAATTGTAAGTTTATATCATCCATTTTTGAGAAAGAAAGCCTCAATTATGAGTTTATATTGCAATTCTGGCTTTATTTCTCACAACTGTGAGTATATATCATCCATTTCTGAGGAAGAAAGCCTGAATTATGAGTTTATATTGCAATTCTGGCTTTATTTCTCACAATTGTGAGTATATATCATCCATTTCTGAGAAAGAAAGCCTGAATTATGAGTTAATTTTGCAATTCTGGCTTTAATGCTCACAATTGTAAGTTTATATCATCCATTTTTGAGAAAGAAAGCCTCAATTATGAGTTTATATTGCAATTCTGGCTTTAATGCTCACAATTGTAAGTTTATATCATCCATTTTTGAGAAAGAAAGCCTCAATTATGAGTTTATATTGCAATTCTGGCTTTAATGCTCACAACTGGAAGTTTATATCATCCATTGTTGAGAAAGAAAGCCTGAATTATCAGTTCATATTGCAATTCTGGCTTTATTTCTCACAACTGTGAGTATATATCATCCATTTCTGAGAAAGAAAGCCTGAATTATGAGTTTATATTGCAATTCTGGCTTTATTTCTCACATATGTGAGTATATGTCATCCATTTCTGAGAAAGAAAGCCTGAATTATGAGTTTATTTTGCAATTCTAGGTTTATTTCTCACAATTGTGAGTTTATGTTATCCATTTTTGAGAAAGAAAGCCTGAATTATGAGTTTATATTGCAATTCTGGCTTTATTTCTCACAATTGTGAGTTTAAGTTATCCGTTTTTGAGAAAGAAAGCCTGAATTGTGAGTTTATATTGCAATTCTGGCTTTAATGCTCACAATTGGAAGTTTATATCATCCATTGTTGAGAAAGAAAGCCTGAATTGTGAGTTCATATTGCAATTCTGGCTTTACTTCTCACAATTGTGAGTATATATCATCAATTTTTTGAGAAAGAAAGCCTGAATTATGAGTTTATATCGCAATTCTGGCTTTATTTCTCACAATTGTGAGTTTATGTTATCCATTTTTGAGAAAGAAAGTCTGAATTATGAGTTTATATTGCAATTCTGTCTTTATTTCTCACAATTGTGAGTATATATCACCAATTTGTGAGAAAGAAAGCCTGAATTATGAGTTCATATTGCAATTCTGGCTTTATTTCTCACAATTGTGAGTATATATCATCCATTTCTAAGAAAGAAAGCCTGAATTATGAGTTTATATTGCAATTCTGGCTTTATTTCTCACAATTGTGAGTATATATCACCCATTTCTGAGAAAGAAAGCCTGAATTATGAGTTTATATTGCAATTTTGGCTTTATTTCTCACAATTGTGAGTATATATCATCCATTTTTGAGAAAGAAAGCCTCAATTATGAGTTTATATTGCAATTCTGGCTTTATTTCTCACAATTGTGAGTATATATCACCCATTTCTGAGAAAGAAAGTCTGAATTATGAGTTTATATTGCAATTTTGGCTTTATTTCTCACAATTGTGAGCATATATCACTAATTTCTGAGAAAGAAAGCCTGAATTATGAGTTTATATTGCAATTCTGGCTTTAATGCTCACAATTGTAAGTTTATATCATCCATTTTTGAGAAAGAAAGCCTGAATTATGAGTTTATATTGCAATTCTGGCTTTATTTCTCACAATTGTGAGTTTATGTTATCCATTTTTGTGAAAGAAAGCCTGAATTATGAGTTTATATTGCAATTCTGGCTTTATTTCTCACAAATGTGAGTATATGTCATCCATTTCTGAGAAAGAAAGCCTGAATTGTGAGTTTATTTTGCAATTCTGGCTTTATTTCTCACAATTGTGAGTTTATGTTATCCATTTTTGAGAAAGAAAACCTGAATTGTGAGTTTATATTGCAATTCTGGCTTTATTTATCACAATTGTGAGTTTAAGTTATCCATTTTTGAGAAAGAAAGCCTGAATTGTGATTTTATATTGCAATTCTGGCTTTATTTCTCACAATTGTAAGTTTATATCATCCATTTTTGAGAAAGAAAGCCTAAATTATGAGTTTATATTGCAATTCTGGCTTTAATGCTCACAATTGTAAGTTTATATCATCCATTTTTGAGAAAGAAAGTCTTAATTATGAGATTATATTGCAATTCTGGCTTTATTTCTCACAACTGTGAGAATATATCATCCATTTTTGAGAAAGAAAGCCTGAATTATGAGTTTTTATTGCAATTCTGGCTTTAATGCTCACAATTGTAAGTTTATATCATCCATTTTTGAGAAAGAAAGCCTGAATTATGAGTTTATATTGCAATTCTGGCTTTATTTCTCACAATTGTGAGTTTATGTTATCCATTTTTGTGAAAGAAAGCCTGAATTATGAGTTTATATTGCAATTCTGGCTTAATTTCTCACAATTGTGAGTATATATCATCAATTTTTTGAGAAAGAAAGCCTGAATTATGAGTTTATATTGCAATTCAGGCTTTATTTCTCACAATTGTAAGTTTATTTCATCCATTTTTGAGAAAGAAAGCCTGAATTATGAGTTTATATTGCAATTCTGGCTTTAATGCTCACAATTGTAAGTTTATATCATCAATTTTTGAGAAAGAAAGTCTGAATTATGAGTTTATATTGCAATTCTGGCTTTATTTCTCACAATTGTGAGTATATATCATCCATTTCTGAGAAAGAAAGCCTGAATTGTGAGTTTATATTGCAATTCTGGCTTTATTTCTCACAATTGTGAGTATATATCATCAATTTTTTGAGAAAGAAAGCCTGAATTCTGAGTTTATATTGCAATTCTGGCTTATAAACTCACAATTGTAAGTTTATTTCATCCATTTTTGAGAAAGAAAGCCTGAATTATGAGTTTATATTGCAATTCAGGCTTTATTTCTCACAATTGTTAGTTTATGTTATCCATTTTTGAGAAAGAAAGTCTGAATTATGAGTTTATATTGCAATTCTGGCTTTATTTCTCACAATTGTGAGTATATATCATCAATTTTTTGAGAAAGAAAGCCTGAATTCTGAGTTTATATTTCAATTCTGGCTTATAAACTCACAATTGTAAGTTTATATCATCCATTTTTGAGAAAGAAAGCCTCAATTATGAGTTTATATTGCAATTCTGGCTTTATTTCTCACAACTGTGAGTATATATCATCCATTTCTGAGGAAGAAAGCCTGAATTATGAGTTTATATTGCAATTCTGGCTTTATTTCTCACAATTGTGAGTATATATCATCCATTTCTGAGAAAGAAAGCCTGAATTATGAGTTAATTTTGCAATTCTGGCTTTAATGCTCACAATTGTAAGTTTATATCATCCATTTTTGAGAAAGAAAGCCTCAATTATGAGTTTATATTGCAATTCTGGCTTTAATGCTCACAATTGTAAGTTTATATCATCCATTTTTGAGAAAGAAAGCCTCAATTATGAGTTTATATTGCAATTCTGGCTTTAATGCTCACAACTGGAAGTTTATATCATCCATTGTTGAGAAAGAAAGCCTGAATTATCAGTTCATATTGCAATTCTGGCTTTATTTCTCACAACTGTGAGTATATATCATCCATTTCTGAGAAAGAAAGCCTGAATTATGAGTTTATATTGCAATTCTGGCTTTATTTCTCACAATTGTGAGTTTATGTTATCCATTTTTGTCAAAGTAAGCCTAAATTATGAGTTTATATTGCAATTCTGGCTTTGTTTCTCACAATTGTGAGGATATATCATCCATTTTTGAGAAAAAAAGCCGGAAATATGGGTTTAAATTGCAATTCTGGCTTTATTGCTCACAATTGCGGGTTTATATCATCCATTCCTGAGAAAGAAAGCCTGAATTATGAGTTCATATTGCAATTCTGGCTTTATTTCTCACAATTGTGAGTATATATATGACCCATTTCTGAGAAAGAAAGCCTGAAGTATAAAAATTATATTGCAATTCTGGCTTTATTTCTGACAATTGTGAGTATATATCATCCATTTCTGAGAAAGAAAGCCTGAATTATGAGTTTATATTGCAATTATGGCTTTATTTCTCACAATTGCTAGGTTATATCATCCATTTCTGAGAAAGAAAGCCTGAATTATGAGTTTATATTGTAATTCTGGCTTTATTGCTCACAATTGCTAGGTTATATCATCCATTTCTGAGAAAGAAAGCCTGAATTATGAGTTTATATTGCAATTCTGGCTTTATTTCTCACAATTGTGAGTATATATCACCCATTTCTGAGAAAGAAAGTCTGAATTATGAGTTTATATTGCAATTCTGGCTTTATTTCTCACAATTGTGAGTATATATCACCCATTTCTGAGAAAGAAAGCCTGAATTGTGAGTTTATATAGCAATTCTGGTTTTATTTTTCACAATTGTGAGTATATATCATCAATTTTTTGAGAAAGAAAGCCTGAATTATGAGTTTATGTTGCAATTCTGGCTTTAATGCTTACAATTGTAAGTTTATATCATCCATTGTTGAGAAAGAAAGCCTGAATTATGAGTTTATATTGCAATTCTGGCTTTAATGCTCACAATTGTAAGTTTATATCATCCATTGTTGAGAAAGAAAGTCTGAATTATGAGTTTATATTGCAATTCTGGCTTTATTTCTCACAATTGTGAGTATATATCATCCATTTCTGAGAAAGACACCTGAATTATGAGTTTATATTGCAATTCTGGCTTTATTTCTCACAATTGTGAGTTTATGTTATCCATTTTTGAGAAAGAAAGTCTGAATTATGAGTTCATATTGCAATTCTGGCTTTATTGCTCACAATTGTAAGTTTATATCATCCATTTTTGAGAAAGAAAGCCTGAATTATGAGTTTATATTGCAATTCTGGCTTTAATGCTCACAATTGTAAGTTTATTTCATCCATTTTTGAGAAAGAAAGCCTGAATTATTAGTTTATATTGCAATTCTGGCTTTAATGCTCACAATTGTAAGTTTATATCATCCATTTTTGAGAAAGAAAGCCTGAATTATGAGTTTATATTGCAATTCTGGCTTTAATGCTCACAATTGTAAGTTTATATCATCCATTTTTGAGAAAGAAAGCCTGAATTATGAGTTTATATTGCAATTCTGGCTTTATTTCTCACAATTGTGAGTATATATCATCAATTTTTTGAGAAAGAAAGCCTGCATTCTGAGTTTATATTGCAATTCTGGCTTATAAACTCACAATTGTAAGTTTATTTCATCCATTTTTGAGAAAGAAAGCCTGAATTATGAGTTTATATTGCAATTCTGGCTTTAATGCTCACAACTGGAAGTTTATATCATCCATTTTTGAGAAAGAAAGCCTCAATTATGAGTTTATATTGCAATTCTGGCTTTAATGCTCACAACTGGAAGTTTATATCATCCATTGTTGAGAAAGAAAGCCTGAATTATGAGTTTATATTGCAATTCTGGCTTTAATGCTCACAATTGGAAGTTTATATCATCCATTGTTGAGAAAGAAAGCCTGAATTATGAGTTTATATTGCAATTCTGGCTTTAATACTCACAATTGTAAGTTTATATCATCCATTTTTGAGAAAGAAAGCCTGAATTATGAGTTTATATTGCAATTCTGGCTTTAATGCTCACAATTGGAAGTTTATATAATCCATTGTTGAGAAAGAAATCCTGAATTATCAGTTCATATTGCAATTCTGGCTTTACTTCTCACAATTGTGAGTATATATCATCAATTTTTTGAGAAAGAAAGCCTGAATTATGAGTTTATATTGCAATTCTGGCTTTATTTCTCACAATTGTGAGTATATATCATCCATTTTTGAGAAAGAAAGCCTCAATTATGAGTTTATATTGCAATTCTGGCTTTATTTCTCACAATTGTGAGTATATATCACCCATTTTTGAGAAAGAAAGCCTGAATTATGAGTTTATACTGCAATTTTGGCTTTATTTCTCACAATTGTGAGCATATATCACTAATTTTTGAGAAAGAAAGCCTGAATTATGAGTTTATATTGCAATTCTGGCTTTATTTCTCACAATTGTAAGTTTATGTTTTCCATTTTTGTGAAAGAAAGCCTGAATTATGAGTTTATATTGCAATTCTGGCTTTATTTCTCACATATGTGAGTATATGTCATCCATTTCTGAGAAAGAAAGCCTGAATTATGAGTTTATTTTGCAATTCTAGGTTTATTTCTCACAATTGTGAGTTTATGTTATCCATTTTTGAGAAAGAAAGCCTGAATTATGAGTTTATATTGCAATTCTGGCTTTATTTCTCACAATTGTGAGTTTAAGTTATCCGTTTTTGAGAAAGAAAGCCTGAATTGTGAGTTTATATTGCAATTCTGGCTTTATTTCTCACAATTGTGAGTATATATCACCCATTTCTGAGAAAGAAAGTCTGAATTATGAGTTTATATTGCAATTTTGGCTTTATTTCTCACAATTGTGAGCATATATCACTAATTTCTGAGAAAGAAAGCCTGAATTATGAGTTTATATTGCAATTCTGGCTTTAATGCTCACAATTGTAAGTTTATATCATCCATTTTTGAGAAAGAAAGCCTGAATTATGAGTTTATATTGCAATTCTGGCTTTATTTCTCACAATTGTGAGTTTATGTTATCCATTTTTGTGAAAGAAAGCCTGAATTATGAGTTTATATTGCAATTCTGGCTTTATTTCTCACAAATGTGAGTATATGTCATCCATTTCTGAGAAAGAAAGCCTGAATTGTGAGTTTATTTTGCAATTCTGGCTTTATTTCTCACAATTGTGAGTTTATGTTATCCATTTTTGAGAAAGAAAACCTGAATTGTGAGTTTATATTGCAATTCTGGCTTTATTTATCACAATTGTGAGTTTAAGTTATCCATTTTTGAGAAAGAAAGCCTGAATTGTGATTTTATATTGCAATTCTGGCTTTATTTCTCACAATTGTAAGTTTATATCATCCATTTTTGAGAAAGAAAGCCTAAATTATGAGTTTATATTGCAATTCTGGCTTTAATGCTCACAATTGTAAGTTTATATCATCCATTTTTGAGAAAGAAAGTCTTAATTATGAGATTATATTGCAATTCTGGCTTTATTTCTCACAACTGTGAGAATATATCATCCATTTTTGAGAAAGAAAGCCTGAATTATGAGTTTTTATTGCAATTCTGGCTTTAATGCTCACAATTGTAAGTTTATATCATCCATTTTTGAGAAAGAAAGCCTGAATTATGAGTTTATATTGCAATTCTGGCTTTATTTCTCACAATTGTGAGTTTATGTTATCCATTTTTGTGAAAGAAAGCCTGAATTATGAGTTTATATTGCAATTCTGGCTTAATTTCTCACAATTGTGAGTATATATCATCAATTTTTTGAGAAAGAAAGCCTGAATTATGAGTTTATATTGCAATTCAGGCTTTATTTCTCACAATTGTAAGTTTATATCATCCATTTTTGAGAAAGAAAGCCTGAATTATGAGTTTATATTGCAATTCTGGCTTTATTTCTCACAATTGTGAGCATGTATCATCAATTTTTTGAGAAAGAAAGCCTGAATTATGAGTTTATATTGCAATTCTGGCTTATAAACTCACAATTGTAAGTTTATTTCATCCATTTTTGAGAAAGAAAGCCTGAATTATGAGTTTATATTGCAATTCTGGCTTTAATGCTCACAATTGTAAGTTTATATCATCAATTTTTGAGAAAGAAAGTCTGAATTATGAGTTTATATTGCAATTCTGGCTTTATTTCTCACAATTGTGAGTATATATCATCCATTTCTGAGAAAGAAAGCCTGAATTGTGAGTTTATATTGCAATTCTGGCTTTATTTCTCACAATTGTGAGTATATATCATCAATTTTTTGAGAAAGAAAGCCTGAATTCTGAGTTTATATTGCAATTCTGGCTTATAAACTCACAATTGTAAGTTTATTTCATCCATTTTTGAGAAAGAAAGCCTGAATTATGAGTTTATATTGCAATTCAGGCTTTATTTCTCACAATTGTTAGTTTATGTTATCCATTTTTGAGAAAGAAAGTCTGAATTATGAGTTTATATTGCAATTCTGGCTTTATTTCTCACAATTGTGAGTATATATCATCAATTTTTTGAGAAAGAAAGCCTGAATTCTGAGTTTATATTTCAATTCTGGCTTATAAACTCACAATTGTAAGTTTATATCATCCATTTTTGAGAAAGAAAGCCTCAATTATGAGTTTATATTGCAATTCTGGCTTTATTTCTCACAACTGTGAGTATATATCATCCATTTCTGAGGAAGAAAGCCTGAATTATGAGTTTATATTGCAATTCTGGCTTTATTTCTCACAATTGTGAGTATATATCATCCATTTCTGAGAAAGAAAGCCTGAATTATGAGTTAATTTTGCAATTCTGGCTTTAATGCTCACAATTGTAAGTTTATATCATCCATTTTTGAGAAAGAAAGCCTCAATTATGAGTTTATATTGCAATTCTGGCTTTAATGCTCACAATTGTAAGTTTATATCATCCATTTTTGAGAAAGAAAGCCTCAATTATGAGTTTATATTGCAATTCTGGCTTTAATGCTCACAACTGGAAGTTTATATCATCCATTGTTGAGAAAGAAAGCCTGAATTATCAGTTCATATTGCAATTCTGGCTTTATTTCTCACAACTGTGAGTATATATCATCCATTTCTGAGAAAGAAAGCCTGAATTATGAGTTTATATTGCAATTCTGGCTTTATTTCTCACAATTGTGAGTTTATGTTATCCATTTTTGTCAAAGTAAGCCTAAATTATGAGTTTATATTGCAATTCTGGCTTTGTTTCTCACAATTGTGAGGATATATCATCCATTTTTGAGAAAAAAAGCCGGAAATATGGGTTTAAATTGCAATTCTGGCTTTATTGCTCACAATTGCGGGTTTATATCATCCATTCCTGAGAAAGAAAGCCTGAATTATGAGTTCATATTGCAATTCTGGCTTTATTTCTCACAATTGTGAGTATATATATGACCCATTTCTGAGAAAGAAAGCCTGAAGTATAAAAATTATATTGCAATTCTGGCTTTATTTCTGACAATTGTGAGTATATATCATCCATTTCTGAGAAAGAAAGCCTGAATTATGAGTTTATATTGCAATTATGGCTTTATTTCTCACAATTGCTAGGTTATATCATCCATTTCTGAGAAAGAAAGCCTGAATTATGAGTTTATATTGTAATTCTGGCTTTATTGCTCACAATTGCTAGGTTATATCATCCATTTCTGAGAAAGAAAGCCTGAATTATGAGTTTATATTGCAATTCTGGCTTTATTTCTCACAATTGTGAGTATATATCACCCATTTCTGAGAAAGAAAGTCTGAATTATGAGTTTATATTGCAATTCTGGCTTTATTTCTCACAATTGTGAGTATATATCACCCATTTCTGAGAAAGAAAGCCTGAATTGTGAGTTTATATAGCAATTCTGGTTTTATTTTTCACAATTGTGAGTATATATCATCAATTTTTTGAGAAAGAAAGCCTGAATTATGAGTTTATGTTGCAATTCTGGCTTTAATGCTTACAATTGTAAGTTTATATCATCCATTGTTGAGAAAGAAAGCCTGAATTATGAGTTTATATTGCAATTCTGGCTTTAATGCTCACAATTGTAAGTTTATATCATCCATTGTTGAGAAAGAAAGTCTGAATTATGAGTTTATATTGCAATTCTGGCTTTATTTCTCACAATTGTGAGTATATATCATCCATTTCTGAGAAAGACACCTGAATTATGAGTTTATATTGCAAATCTGGCTTTATTTCTCACAATTGTGAGTTTATGTTATCCATTTTTGTCAAAGTAAGCCTAAATTATGAGTTTATATTGCAATTCTGGCTTTGTTTCTCACAATTGTGAGGATATATCATCCATTTTTGAGAAAAAAAGCCGGAAATATGGGTTTAAATTGCAATTCTGGCTTTATTGCTCACAATTGCGGGTTTATATCATCCATTCCTGAGAAAGAAAGCCTGAATTATGAGTTCATATTGCAATTCTGGCTTTATTTCTCACAATTGTGAGTATATATATGACCCATTTCTGAGAAAGAAAGCCTGAAGTATAAAAATTATATTGCAATTCTGGCTTTATTTCTGACAATTGTGAGTATATATCATCCATTTCTGAGAAAGAAAGCCTGAATTATGAGTTTATATTGCAATTATGGCTTTATTTCTCACAATTGCTAGGTTATATCATCCATTTCTGAGAAAGAAAGCCTGAATTATGAGTTTATATTGTAATTCTGGCTTTATTGCTCACAATTGCTAGGTTATATCATCCATTTCTGAGAAAGAAAGCCTGAATTATGAGTTTATATTGCAATTCTGGCTTTATTTCTCACAATTGTGAGTATATATCACCCATTTCTGAGAAAGAAAGTCTGAATTATGAGTTTATATTGCAATTCTGGCTTTATTTCTCACAATTGTGAGTATATATCACCCATTTCTGAGAAAGAAAGCCTGAATTGTGAGTTTATATAGCAATTCTGGTTTTATTTTTCACAATTGTGAGTATATATCATCAATTTTTTGAGAAAGAAAGCCTGAATTATGAGTTTATGTTGCAATTCTGGCTTTAATGCTTACAATTGTAAGTTTATATCATCCATTGTTGAGAAAGAAAGCCTGAATTATGAGTTTATATTGCAATTCTGGCTTTAATGCTCACAATTGTAAGTTTATATCATCCATTGTTGAGAAAGAAAGTCTGAATTATGAGTTTATATTGCAATTCTGGCTTTATTTCTCACAATTGTGAGTATATATCATCCATTTCTGAGAAAGACACCTGAATTATGAGTTTATATTGCAATTCTGGCTTTATTTCTCACAATTGTGAGTTTATGTTATCCATTTTTGAGAAAGAAAGTCTGAATTATGAGTTCATATTGCAATTCTGGCTTTATTGCTCACAATTGTAAGTTTATATCATCCATTTTTGAGAAAGAAAGCCTGAATTATGAGTTTATATTGCAATTCTGGCTTTAATGCTCACAATTGTAAGTTTATTTCATCCATTTTTGAGAAAGAAAGCCTGAATTATTAGTTTATATTGCAATTCTGGCTTTAATGCTCACAATTGTAAGTTTATATCATCCATTTTTGAGAAAGAAAGCCTGAATTATGAGTTTATATTGCAATTCTGGCTTTAATGCTCACAATTGTAAGTTTATATCATCCATTTTTGAGAAAGAAAGCCTGAATTATGAGTTTATATTGCAATTCTGGCTTTATTTCTCACAATTGTGAGTATATATCATCAATTTTTTGAGAAAGAAAGCCTGCATTCTGAGTTTATATTGCAATTCTGGCTTATAAACTCACAATTGTAAGTTTATTTCATCCATTTTTGAGAAAGAAAGCCTGAATTATGAGTTTATATTGCAATTCTGGCTTTAATGCTCACAACTGGAAGTTTATATCATCCATTTTTGAGAAAGAAAGCCTCAATTATGAGTTTATATTGCAATTCTGGCTTTAATGCTCACAACTGGAAGTTTATATCATCCATTGTTGAGAAAGAAAGCCTGAATTATGAGTTTATATTGCAATTCTGGCTTTAATGCTCACAATTGGAAGTTTATATCATCCATTGTTGAGAAAGAAAGCCTGAATTATGAGTTTATATTGCAATTCTGGCTTTAATACTCACAATTGTAAGTTTATATCATCCATTTTTGAGAAAGAAAGCCTGAATTATGAGTTTATATTGCAATTCTGGCTTTAATGCTCACAATTGGAAGTTTATATAATCCATTGTTGAGAAAGAAATCCTGAATTATCAGTTCATATTGCAATTCTGGCTTTACTTCTCACAATTGTGAGTATATATCATCAATTTTTTGAGAAAGAAAGCCTGAATTATGAGTTTATATTGCAATTCTGGCTTTATTTCTCACAATTGTGAGTATATATCATCCATTTTTGAGAAAGAAAGCCTCAATTATGAGTTTATATTGCAATTTTGGCTTTATTTCTCACAATTGTGAGCATATATCACTAATTTTTGAGAAAGAAAGCCTGAATTATGAGTTTATATTGCAATTCTGGCTTTATTTCTCACAATTGTAAGTTTATGTTTTCCATTTTTGTGAAAGAAAGCCTGAATTATGAGTTTATATTGCAATTCTGGCTTTATTTCTCACATATGTGAGTATATGTCATCCATTTCTGAGAAAGAAAGCCTGAATTATGAGTTTATTTTGCAATTCTAGGTTTATTTCTCACAATTGTGAGTTTATGTTATCCATTTTTGAGAAAGAAAGCCTGAATTATGAGTTTATATTGCAATTCTGGCTTTATTTCTCACAATTGTGAGTTTAAGTTATCCGTTTTTGAGAAAGAAAGCCTGAATTGTGAGTTTATATTGCAATTCTGGCTTTATTTCTCACAATTGTGAGTATATATCACCCATTTCTGAGAAAGAAAGTCTGAATTATGAGTTTATATTGCAATTTTGGCTTTATTTCTCACAATTGTGAGCATATATCACTAATTTCTGAGAAAGAAAGCCTGAATTATGAGTTTATATTGCAATTCTGGCTTTAATGCTCACAATTGTAAGTTTATATCATCCATTTTTGAGAAAGAAAGCCTGAATTATGAGTTTATATTGCAATTCTGGCTTTATTTCTCACAATTGTGAGTTTATGTTATCCATTTTTGTGAAAGAAAGCCTGAATTATGAGTTTATATTGCAATTCTGGCTTTATTTCTCACAAATGTGAGTATATGTCATCCATTTCTGAGAAAGAAAGCCTGAATTGTGAGTTTATTTTGCAATTCTGGCTTTATTTCTCACAATTGTGAGTTTATGTTATCCATTTTTGAGAAAGAAAACCTGAATTGTGAGTTTATATTGCAATTCTGGCTTTATTTATCACAATTGTGAGTTTAAGTTATCCATTTTTGAGAAAGAAAGCCTGAATTGTGATTTTATATTGCAATTCTGGCTTTATTTCTCACAATTGTAAGTTTATATCATCCATTTTTGAGAAAGAAAGCCTAAATTATGAGTTTATATTGCAATTCTGGCTTTAATGCTCACAATTGTAAGTTTATATCATCCATTTTTGAGAAAGAAAGTCTTAATTATGAGATTATATTGCAATTCTGGCTTTATTTCTCACAACTGTGAGAATATATCATCCATTTTTGAGAAAGAAAGCCTGAATTATGAGTTTTTATTGCAATTCTGGCTTTAATGCTCACAATTGTAAGTTTATATCATCCATTTTTGAGAAAGAAAGCCTGAATTATGAGTTTATATTGCAATTCTGGCTTTATTTCTCACAATTGTGAGTTTATGTTATCCATTTTTGTGAAAGAAAGCCTGAATTATGAGTTTATATTGCAATTCTGGCTTAATTTCTCACAATTGTGAGTATATATCATCAATTTTTTGAGAAAGAAAGCCTGAATTATGAGTTTATATTGCAATTCAGGCTTTATTTCTCACAATTGTAAGTTTATATCATCCATTTTTGAGAAAGAAAGCCTGAATTATGAGTTTATATTGCAATTCTGGCTTTATTTCTCACAATTGTGAGCATGTATCATCAATTTTTTGAGAAAGAAAGCCTGAATTATGAGTTTATATTGCAATTCTGGCTTATAAACTCACAATTGTAAGTTTATTTCATCCATTTTTGAGAAAGAAAGCCTGAATTATGAGTTTATATTGCAATTCTGGCTTTAATGCTCACAATTGTAAGTTTATATCATCAATTTTTGAGAAAGAAAGTCTGAATTATGAGTTTATATTGCAATTCTGGCTTTATTTCTCACAATTGTGAGTATATATCATCCATTTCTGAGAAAGAAAGCCTGAATTGTGAGTTTATATTGCAATTCTGGCTTTATTTCTCACAATTGTGAGTATATATCATCAATTTTTTGAGAAAGAAAGCCTGAATTCTGAGTTTATATTGCAATTCTGGCTTATAAACTCACAATTGTAAGTTTATTTCATCCATTTTTGAGAAAGAAAGCCTGAATTATGAGTTTATATTGCAATTCAGGCTTTATTTCTCACAATTGTTAGTTTATGTTATCCATTTTTGAGAAAGAAAGTCTGAATTATGAGTTTATATTGCAATTCTGGCTTTATTTCTCACAATTGTGAGTATATATCATCAATTTTTTGAGAAAGAAAGCCTGAATTCTGAGTTTATATTTCAATTCTGGCTTATAAACTCACAATTGTAAGTTTATATCATCCATTTTTGAGAAAGAAAGCCTCAATTATGAGTTTATATTGCAATTCTGGCTTTATTTCTCACAACTGTGAGTATATATCATCCATTTCTGAGGAAGAAAGCCTGAATTATGAGTTTATATTGCAATTCTGGCTTTATTTCTCACAATTGTGAGTATATATCATCCATTTCTGAGAAAGAAAGCCTGAATTATGAGTTAATTTTGCAATTCTGGCTTTAATGCTCACAATTGTAAGTTTATATCATCCATTTTTGAGAAAGAAAGCCTCAATTATGAGTTTATATTGCAATTCTGGCTTTAATGCTCACAATTGTAAGTTTATATCATCCATTTTTGAGAAAGAAAGCCTCAATTATGAGTTTATATTGCAATTCTGGCTTTAATGCTCACAACTGGAAGTTTATATCATCCATTGTTGAGAAAGAAAGCCTGAATTATCAGTTCATATTGCAATTCTGGCTTTATTTCTCACAACTGTGAGTATATATCATCCATTTCTGAGAAAGAAAGCCTGAATTATGAGTTTATATTGCAATTCTGGCTTTATTTCTCACAATTGTGAGTTTATGTTATCCATTTTTGTCAAAGTAAGCCTAAATTATGAGTTTATATTGCAATTCTGGCTTTGTTTCTCACAATTGTGAGGATATATCATCCATTTTTGAGAAAAAAAGCCGGAAATATGGGTTTAAATTGCAATTCTGGCTTTATTGCTCACAATTGCGGGTTTATATCATCCATTCCTGAGAAAGAAAGCCTGAATTATGAGTTCATATTGCAATTCTGGCTTTATTTCTCACAATTGTGAGTATATATATGACCCATTTCTGAGAAAGAAAGCCTGAAGTATAAAAATTATATTGCAATTCTGGCTTTATTTCTGACAATTGTGAGTATATATCATCCATTTCTGAGAAAGAAAGCCTGAATTATGAGTTTATATTGCAATTATGGCTTTATTTCTCACAATTGCTAGGTTATATCATCCATTTCTGAGAAAGAAAGCCTGAATTATGAGTTTATATTGTAATTCTGGCTTTATTGCTCACAATTGCTAGGTTATATCATCCATTTCTGAGAAAGAAAGCCTGAATTATGAGTTTATATTGCAATTCTGGCTTTATTTCTCACAATTGTGAGTATATATCACCCATTTCTGAGAAAGAAAGTCTGAATTATGAGTTTATATTGCAATTCTGGCTTTATTTCTCACAATTGTGAGTATATATCACCCATTTCTGAGAAAGAAAGCCTGAATTGTGAGTTTATATAGCAATTCTGGTTTTATTTTTCACAATTGTGAGTATATATCATCAATTTTTTGAGAAAGAAAGCCTGAATTATGAGTTTATGTTGCAATTCTGGCTTTAATGCTTACAATTGTAAGTTTATATCATCCATTGTTGAGAAAGAAAGCCTGAATTATGAGTTTATATTGCAATTCTGGCTTTAATGCTCACAATTGTAAGTTTATATCATCCATTGTTGAGAAAGAAAGTCTGAATTATGAGTTTATATTGCAATTCTGGCTTTATTTCTCACAATTGTGAGTATATATCATCCATTTCTGAGAAAGACACCTGAATTATGAGTTTATATTGCAAATCTGGCTTTATTTCTCACAATTGTGAGTTTATGTTATCCATTTTTGAGAAAGAAAGTCTGAATTATGAGTTCATATTGCAATTCTGGCTTTATTGCTCACAATTGTAAGTTTATATCATCCATTTTTGAGAAAGAAAGCCTGAATTATGAGTTTATATTGCAATTCTGGCTTTAATGCTCACAATTGTAAGTTTATTTCATCCATTTTTGAGAAAGAAAGCCTGAATTATTAGTTTATATTGCAATTCTGGCTTTAATGCTCACAATTGTAAGTTTATATCATCCATTTTTGAGAAAGAAAGCCTGAATTATGAGTTTATATTGCAATTCTGGCTTTAATGCTCACAATTGTAAGTTTATATCATCCATTTTTGAGAAAGAAAGCCTGAATTATGAGTTTATATTGCAATTCTGGCTTTATTTCTCACAATTGTGAGTATATATCATCAATTTTTTGAGAAAGAAAGCCTGCATTCTGAGTTTATATTGCAATTCTGGCTTATAAACTCACAATTGTAAGTTTATTTCATCCATTTTTGAGAAAGAAAGCCTGAATTATGAGTTTATATTGCAATTCTGGCTTTAATGCTCACAACTGGAAGTTTATATCATCCATTTTTGAGAAAGAAAGCCTCAATTATGAGTTTATATTGCAATTCTGGCTTTAATGCTCACAACTGGAAGTTTATATCATCCATTGTTGAGAAAGAAAGCCTGAATTATGAGTTTATATTGCAATTCTGGCTTTAATGCTCACAATTGGAAGTTTATATCATCCATTGTTGAGAAAGAAAGCCTGAATTATGAGTTTATATTGCAATTCTGGCTTTAATACTCACAATTGTAAGTTTATATCATCCATTTTTGAGAAAGAAAGCCTGAATTATGAGTTTATATTGCAATTCTGGCTTTAATGCTCACAATTGGAAGTTTATATAATCCATTGTTGAGAAAGAAATCCTGAATTATCAGTTCATATTGCAATTCTGGCTTTACTTCTCACAATTGTGAGTATATATCATCAATTTTTTGAGAAAGAAAGCCTGAATTATGAGTTTATATTGCAATTCTGGCTTTATTTCTCACAATTGTGAGTATATATCATCCATTTTTGAGAAAGAAAGCCTCAATTATGAGTTTATATTGCAATTCTGGCTTTATTTCTCACAATTGTGAGTATATATCACCCATTTTTGAGAAAGAAAGCCTGAATTATGAGTTTATACTGCAATTTTGGCTTTATTTCTCACAATTGTGAGCATATATCACTAATTTTTGAGAAAGAAAGCCTGAATTATGAGTTTATATTGCAATTCTGGCTTTATTTCTCACAATTGTAAGTTTATGTTTTCCATTTTTGTGAAAGAAAGCCTGAATTATGAGTTTATATTGCAATTCTGGCTTTATTTCTCACATATGTGAGTATATGTCATCCATTTCTGAGAAAGAAAGCCTGAATTATGAGTTTATTTTGCAATTCTAGGTTTATTTCTCACAATTGTGAGTTTATGTTATCCATTTTTGAGAAAGAAAGCCTGAATTATGAGTTTATATTGCAATTCTGGCTTTATTTCTCACAATTGTGAGTTTAAGTTATCCGTTTTTGAGAAAGAAAGCCTGAATTGTGAGTTTATATTGCAATTCTGGCTTTAATGCTCACAATTGGAAGTTTATATCATCCATTGTTGAGAAAGAAAGCCTGAATTGTGAGTTCATATTGCAATTCTGGCTTTACTTCTCACAATTGTGAGTATATATCATCAATTTTTTGAGAAAGAAAGCCTGAATTATGAGTTTATATCGCAATTCTGGCTTTATTTCTCACAATTGTGAGTTTATGTTATCCATTTTTGAGAAAGAAAGTCTGAATTATGAGTTTATATTGCAATTCTGTCTTTATTTCTCACAATTGTGAGTATATATCACCAATTTGTGAGAAAGAAAGCCTGAATTATGAGTTCATATTGCAATTCTGGCTTTATTTCTCACAATTGTGAGTATATATCATCCATTTCTAAGAAAGAAAGCCTGAATTATGAGTTTATATTGCAATTCTGGCTTTATTTCTCACAATTGTGAGTATATATCACCCATTTCTGAGAAAGAAAGCCTGAATTATGAGTTTATATTGCAATTTTGGCTTTATTTCTCACAATTGTGAGTATATATCATCCATTTTTGAGAAAGAAAGCCTCAATTATGAGTTTATATTGCAATTCTGGCTTTATTTCTCACAATTGTGAGTATATATCACCCATTTCTGAGAAAGAAAGTCTGAATTATGAGTTTATATTGCAATTTTGGCTTTATTTCTCACAATTGTGAGCATATATCACTAATTTCTGAGAAAGAAAGCCTGAATTATGAGTTTATATTGCAATTCTGGCTTTAATGCTCACAATTGTAAGTTTATATCATCCATTTTTGAGAAAGAAAGCCTGAATTATGAGTTTATATTGCAATTCTGGCTTTATTTCTCACAATTGTGAGTTTATGTTATCCATTTTTGTGAAAGAAAGCCTGAATTATGAGTTTATATTGCAATTCTGGCTTTATTTCTCACAAATGTGAGTATATGTCATCCATTTCTGAGAAAGAAAGCCTGAATTGTGAGTTTATTTTGCAATTCTGGCTTTATTTCTCACAATTGTGAGTTTATGTTATCCATTTTTGAGAAAGAAAACCTGAATTGTGAGTTTATATTGCAATTCTGGCTTTATTTATCACAATTGTGAGTTTAAGTTATCCATTTTTGAGAAAGAAAGCCTGAATTGTGATTTTATATTGCAATTCTGGCTTTATTTCTCACAATTGTAAGTTTATATCATCCATTTTTGAGAAAGAAAGCCTAAATTATGAGTTTATATTGCAATTCTGGCTTTAATGCTCACAATTGTAAGTTTATATCATCCATTTTTGAGAAAGAAAGTCTTAATTATGAGATTATATTGCAATTCTGGCTTTATTTCTCACAACTGTGAGAATATATCATCCATTTTTGAGAAAGAAAGCCTGAATTATGAGTTTTTATTGCAATTCTGGCTTTAATGCTCACAATTGTAAGTTTATATCATCCATTTTTGAGAAAGAAAGCCTGAATTATGAGTTTATATTGCAATTCTGGCTTTATTTCTCACAATTGTGAGTTTATGTTATCCATTTTTGTGAAAGAAAGCCTGAATTATGAGTTTATATTGCAATTCTGGCTTAATTTCTCACAATTGTGAGTATATATCATCAATTTTTTGAGAAAGAAAGCCTGAATTATGAGTTTATATTGCAATTCAGGCTTTATTTCTCACATATGTGAGTATATGTCATCCATTTCTGAGAAAGAAAGCCTGAATTATGAGTTTATTTTGCAATTCTAGGTTTATTTCTCACAATTGTGAGTTTATGTTATCCATTTTTGAGAAAGAAAGCCTGAATTATGAGTTTATATTGCAATTCTGGCTTTATTTCTCACAATTGTGAGTTTAAGTTATCCGTTTTTGAGAAAGAAAGCCTGAATTGTGAGTTTATATTGCAATTCTGGCTTTAATGCTCACAATTGGAAGTTTATATCATCCATTGTTGAGAAAGAAAGCCTGAATTGTGAGTTCATATTGCAATTCTGGCTTTACTTCTCACAATTGTGAGTATATATCATCAATTTTTTGAGAAAGAAAGCCTGAATTATGAGTTTATATCGCAATTCTGGCTTTATTTCTCACAATTGTGAGTTTATGTTATCCATTTTTGAGAAAGAAAGTCTGAATTATGAGTTTATATTGCAATTCTGTCTTTATTTCTCACAATTGTGAGTATATATCACCAATTTGTGAGAAAGAAAGCCTGAATTATGAGTTCATATTGCAATTCTGGCTTTATTTCTCACAATTGTGAGTATATATCATCCATTTCTAAGAAAGAAAGCCTGAATTATGAGTTTATATTGCAATTCTGGCTTTATTTCTCACAATTGTGAGTATATATCACCCATTTCTGAGAAAGAAAGCCTGAATTATGAGTTTATATTGCAATTTTGGCTTTATTTCTCACAATTGTGAGTATATATCATCCATTTTTGAGAAAGAAAGCCTCAATTATGAGTTTATATTGCAATTCTGGCTTTATTTCTCACAATTGTGAGTATATATCACCCATTTCTGAGAAAGAAAGTCTGAATTATGAGTTTATATTGCAATTTTGGCTTTATTTCTCACAATTGTGAGCATATATCACTAATTTCTGAGAAAGAAAGCCTGAATTATGAGTTTATATTGCAATTCTGGCTTTAATGCTCACAATTGTAAGTTTATATCATCCATTTTTGAGAAAGAAAGCCTGAATTATGAGTTTATATTGCAATTCTGGCTTTATTTCTCACAATTGTGAGTTTATGTTATCCATTTTTGTGAAAGAAAGCCTGAATTATGAGTTTATATTGCAATTCTGGCTTTATTTCTCACAAATGTGAGTATATGTCATCCATTTCTGAGAAAGAAAGCCTGAATTGTGAGTTTATTTTGCAATTCTGGCTTTATTTCTCACAATTGTGAGTTTATGTTATCCATTTTTGAGAAAGAAAACCTGAATTGTGAGTTTATATTGCAATTCTGGCTTTATTTATCACAATTGTGAGTTTAAGTTATCCATTTTTGAGAAAGAAAGCCTGAATTGTGATTTTATATTGCAATTCTGGCTTTATTTCTCACAATTGTAAGTTTATATCATCCATTTTTGAGAAAGAAAGCCTAAATTATGAGTTTATATTGCAATTCTGGCTTTAATGCTCACAATTGTAAGTTTATATCATCCATTTTTGAGAAAGAAAGTCTTAATTATGAGATTATATTGCAATTCTGGCTTTATTTCTCACAACTGTGAGAATATATCATCCATTTTTGAGAAAGAAAGCCTGAATTATGAGTTTTTATTGCAATTCTGGCTTTAATGCTCACAATTGTAAGTTTATATCATCCATTTTTGAGAAAGAAAGCCTGAATTATGAGTTTATATTGCAATTCTGGCTTTATTTCTCACAATTGTGAGTTTATGTTATCCATTTTTGTGAAAGAAAGCCTGAATTATGAGTTTATATTGCAATTCTGGCTTAATTTCTCACAATTGTGAGTATATATCATCAATTTTTTGAGAAAGAAAGCCTGAATTATGAGTTTATATTGCAATTCAGGCTTTATTTCTCACAATTGTAAGTTTATATCATCCATTTTTGAGAAAGAAAGCCTGAATTATGAGTTTATATTGCAATTCTGGCTTTATTTCTCACAATTGTGAGCATGTATCAT
Source organism: Garra rufa (assembly GCF_049309525.1). NCBI lineage: Eukaryota > Metazoa > Chordata > Actinopteri > Cypriniformes > Cyprinidae > Garra > Garra rufa. Next base: position 2,308,785 of record NW_027394277.1, on the reverse strand, counting down.
CAATTTTTTGAGAAAGAAAGCCTGAATTATGAGTTTATATTGCAATTCTGGCTTATAAACTCACAATTGTAAGTTTATTTCATCCATTTTTGAGAAAGAAAGCCTGAATTATGAGTTTATATTGCAATTCTGGCTTTAATGCTCACAATTGTAAGTTTATATCATCAATTTTTGAGAAAGAAAGTCTGAATTATGAGTTTATATTGCAATTCTGGCTTTATTTCTCACAATTGTGAGTATATATCATCCATTTCTGAGAAAGAAAGCCTGAATTGTGAGTTTATATTGCAATTCTGGCTTTATTTCTCACAATTGTGAGTATATATCATCAATTTTTTGAGAAAGAAAGCCTGAATTCTGAGTTTATATTGCAATTCTGGCTTATAAACTCACAATTGTAAGTTTATTTCATCCATTTTTGAGAAAGAAAGCCTGAATTATGAGTTTATATTGCAATTCAGGCTTTATTTCTCACAATTGTTAGTTTATGTTATCCATTTTTGAGAAAGAAAGTCTGAATTATGAGTTTATATTGCAATTCTGGCTTTATTTCTCACAATTGTGAGTATATATCATCAATTTTTTGAGAAAGAAAGCCTGAATTCTGAGTTTATATTTCAATTCTGGCTTATAAACTCACAATTGTAAGTTTATATCATCCATTTTTGAGAAAGAAAGCCTGAATTATGAGTTTATATTGCAATTCTGGCTTTATTTCTCACAACTGTGAGTATATATCATCCATTTCTGAGGAAGAAAGCCTGAATTATGAGTTTATATTGCAATTCTGGCTTTATTTCTCACAATTGTGAGTATATATCATCCATTTCTGAGAAAGAAAGCCTGAATTATGAGTTAATTTTGCAATTCTGGCTTTAATGCTCACAATTGTAAGTTTATATCATCCATTTTTGAGAAAGAAAGCCTCAATTATGAGTTTATATTGCAATTCTGGCTTTAATGCTCACAATTGTAAGTTTATATCATCCATTTTTGAGAAAGAAAGCCTCAATTATGAGTTTATATTGCAATTCTGGCTTTAATGCTCACAACTGGAAGTTTATATCATCCATTGTTGAGAAAGAAAGCCTGAATTATCAGTTCATATTGCAATTCTGGCTTTATTTCTCACAACTGTGAGTATATATCATCCATTTCTGAGAAAGAAAGCCTGAATTATGAGTTTATATTGCAATTCTGGCTTTATTTCTCACAATTGTGAGTTTATGTTATCCATTTTTGTCAAAGTAAGCCTAAATTATGAGTTTATATTGCAATTCTGGCTTTGTTTCTCACAATTGTGAGGATATATCATCCATTTTTGAGAAAGAAAGCCGGAAATATGGGTTTAAATTGCAATTCTGGCTTTATTGCTCACAATTGCGGGTTTATATCATCCATTCCTGAGAAAGAAAGCCTGAATTATGAGTTCATATTGCAATTCTGGCTTTATTTCTCACAATTGTGAGTATATATATGACCCATTTCTGAGAAAGAAAGCCTGAAGTATAAAAATTATATTGCAATTCTGGCTTTATTTCTGACAATTGTGAGTATATATCATCCATTTCTGAGAAAGAAAGCCTGAATTATGAGTTTATATTGCAATTATGGCTTTATTTCTCACAATTGCTAGGTTATATCATCCATTTCTGAGAAAGAAAGCCTGAATTATGAGTTTATATTGTAATTCTGGCTTTATTGCTCACAATTGCTAGGTTATATCATCCATTTTTGAGAAAGAAAGCCTGAATTATGAGTTTATATTGCAATTCTGGCTTTATTTCTCACAATTGTGAGTATATATCACCCATTTCTGAGAAAGAAAGTCTGAATTATGAGTTTATATTGCAATTCTGGCTTTATTTCTCACAATTGTGAGTATATATCACCCATTTCTGAGAAAGAAAGCCTGAATTGTGAGTTTATATAGCAATTCTGGTTTTATTTTTCACAATTGTGAGTATATATCATCAATTTTTTGAGAAAGAAAGCCTGAATTATGAGTTTATGTTGCAATTCTGGCTTTAATGCTTACAATTGTAAGTTTATATCATCCATTGTTGAGAAAGAAAGCCTGAATTATGAGTTTATATTGCAATTCTGGCTTTAATGCTCACAATTGTAAGTTTATATCATCCATTGTTGAGAAAGAAAGTCTGAATTATGAGTTTATATTGCAATTCTGGCTTTATTTCTCACAATTGTGAGTATATATCATCCATTTCTGAGAAAGACACCTGAATTATGAGTTTATATTGCAATTCTGGCTTTATTTCTCACAATTGTGAGTTTATGTTATCCATTTTTGAGAAAGAAAGTCTGAATTATGAGTTCATATTGCAATTCTGGCTTTATTGCTCACAATTGTAAGTTTATATCATCCATTTTTGAGAAAGAAAGCCTGAATTATGAGTTTATATTGCAATTCTGGCTTTAATGCTCACAATTGTAAGTTTATTTCATCCATTTTTGAGAAAGAAAGCCTGAATTATTAGTTTATATTGCAATTCTGGCTTTAATGCTCACAATTGTAAGTTTATATCATCCATTTTTGAGAAAGAAAGCCTGAATTATGAGTTTATATTGCAATTCTGGCTTTAATGCTCACAATTGTAAGTTTATATCATCCATTTTTGAGAAAGAAAGCCTGAATTATGAGTTTATATTGCAATTCTGGCTTTATTTCTCACAATTGTGAGTATATATCATCAATTTTTTGAGAAAGAAAGCCTGCATTCTGAGTTTATATTGCAATTCTGGCTTATAAACTCACAATTGTAAGTTTATTTCATCCATTTTTGAGAAAGAAAGCCTGAATTATGAGTTTATATTGCAATTCTGGCTTTAATGCTCACAACTGGAAGTTTATATCATCCATTTTTGAGAAAGAAAGCCTCAATTATGAGTTTATATTGCAATTCTGGCTTTAATGCTCACAACTGGAAGTTTATATCATCCATTGTTGAGAAAGAAAGCCTGAATTATGAGTTTATATTGCAATTCTGGCTTTAATGCTCACAATTGTAAGTTTATATCATCCATTTTTGAGAAAGAAAGCCTCAATTATGAGTTTATATTGCAATTCTGGCTTTAATGCTCACAACTGGAAGTTTATATCATCCATTGTTGAGAAAGAAAGCCTGAATTATCAGTTCATATTGCAATTCTGCCTTTATTTCTCACAATTGTGAGTATATATCATCCATTTCTGAGAAAGAAAGCCTGAATTATGAGTTTATATTGCAATTCTGGCTTTATTTCTCACAATTGTGAGTATATATCACCCATTTCTGAGAAAGAAAGCCTGAATTATGAGTTTATATTGCAATTCTGGCTTTATTTCTCACAATTGTGAGTATATATCACCCATTTCTGAGAAAGAAAGCCTGAATTATGAGTTTATATTGCAATTCTGGCTTTATTTCTCACAATTGTGAGTTTATGTTATCCATTTTTGTCAAAGTAAGCCTGAATTATGAGTTTATATTGCAATTCTGGCTTTATTTCTCACAATTGTGAGTATATATCATCCATTTCTGAGAAAGAAAGCCTGAATTATTAGTTAATTTTGCAATTCTGGCTTTATTGCTCACAATTGCGGGTTTATATCATCCATTCCTGAGAAAGAAAGCCTGAATTATGAGTTTATATTGCAATTCTGGCTTTAATGCTCACAATTGTAAGTTTATATCATCCATTTTTGAGAAAGAAAGCCTGAATTATGAGTTTATATTGCAATTCTGGCTTTAATGCTCACAATTGGAAGTTTATATCATCCATTGTTGAGAAAGAAAGCCTGAATTATGAGTTTATATTGCAATTCTGGCTTTAATACTCACAATTGTAAGTTTATATCATCCATTTTTGAGAAAGAAAGCCTGAATTATGAGTTTATATTGCAATTCTGGCTTTAATGCTCACAATTGGAAGTTTATATAATCCATTGTTGAGAAAGAAATCCTGAATTATCAGTTCATATTGCAATTCTGGCTTTACTTCTCACAATTGTGAGTATATATCATCAATTTTTTGAGAAAGAAAGCCTGAATTATGAGTTTATATTGCAATTCTGGCTTTATTTCTCACAATTGTGAGTATATATCATCCATTTTTGAGAAAGAAAGCCTCAATTATGAGTTTATATTGCAATTCTGGCTTTATTTCTCACAATTGTGAGTATATATCACCCATTTTTGAGAAAGAAAGCCTGAATTATGAGTTTATACTGCAATTTTGGCTTTATTTCTCACAATTGTGAGCATATATCACTAATTTTTGAGAAAGAAAGCCTGAATTATGAGTTTATATTGCAATTCTGGCTTTATTTCTCACAATTGTAAGTTTATGTTTTCCATTTTTGTGAAAGAAAGCCTGAATTATGAGTTTATATTGCAATTCTGGCTTTATTTCTCACATATGTGAGTATATGTCATCCATTTCTGAGAAAGAAAGCCTGAATTATGAGTTTATTTTGCAATTCTAGGTTTATTTCTCACAATTGTGAGTTTATGTTATCCATTTTTGAGAAAGAAAGCCTGAATTATGAGTTTATATTGCAATTCTGGCTTTATTTCTCACAATTGTGAGTTTAAGTTATCCGTTTTTGAGAAAGAAAGCCTGAATTGTGAGTTTATATTGCAATTCTGGCTTTAATGCTCACAATTGGAAGTTTATATCATCCATTGTTGAGAAAGAAAGCCTGAATTGTGAGTTCATATTGCAATTCTGGCTTTACTTCTCACAATTGTGAGTATATATCATCAATTTTTTGAGAAAGAAAGCCTGAATTATGAGTTTATATCGCAATTCTGGCTTTATTTCTCACAATTGTGAGTTTATGTTATCCATTTTTGAGAAAGAAAGTCTGAATTATGAGTTTATATTGCAATTCTGTCTTTATTTCTCACAATTGTGAGTATATATCACCAATTTGTGAGAAAGAAAGCCTGAATTATGAGTTCATATTGCAATTCTGGCTTTATTTCTCACAATTGTGAGTATATATCATCCATTTCTAAGAAAGAAAGCCTGAATTATGAGTTTATATTGCAATTCTGGCTTTATTTCTCACAATTGTGAGTATATATCACCCATTTCTGAGAAAGAAAGCCTGAATTATGAGTTTATATTGCAATTTTGGCTTTATTTCTCACAATTGTGAGTATATATCATCCATTTTTGAGAAAGAAAGCCTCAATTATGAGTTTATATTGCAATTCTGGCTTTATTTCTCACAATTGTGAGTATATATCACCCATTTCTGAGAAAGAAAGTCTGAATTATGAGTTTATATTGCAATTTTGGCTTTATTTCTCACAATTGTGAGCATATATCACTAATTTCTGAGAAAGAAAGCCTGAATTATGAGTTTATATTGCAATTCTGGCTTTAATGCTCACAATTGTAAGTTTATATCATCCATTTTTGAGAAAGAAAGCCTGAATTATGAGTTTATATTGCAATTCTGGCTTTATTTCTCACAATTGTGAGTTTATGTTATCCATTTTTGTGAAAGAAAGCCTGAATTATGAGTTTATATTGCAATTCTGGCTTTATTTCTCACAAATGTGAGTATATGTCATCCATTTCTGAGAAAGAAAGCCTGAATTGTGAGTTTATTTTGCAATTCTGGCTTTATTTCTCACAATTGTGAGTTTATGTTATCCATTTTTGAGAAAGAAAACCTGAATTGTGAGTTTATATTGCAATTCTGGCTTTATTTATCACAATTGTGAGTTTAAGTTATCCATTTTTGAGAAAGAAAGCCTGAATTGTGATTTTATATTGCAATTCTGGCTTTATTTCTCACAATTGTAAGTTTATATCATCCATTTTTGAGAAAGAAAGCCTAAATTATGAGTTTATATTGCAATTCTGGCTTTAATGCTCACAATTGTAAGTTTATATCATCCATTTTTGAGAAAGAAAGTCTTAATTATGAGATTATATTGCAATTCTGGCTTTATTTCTCACAACTGTGAGAATATATCATCCATTTTTGAGAAAGAAAGCCTGAATTATGAGTTTTTATTGCAATTCTGGCTTTAATGCTCACAATTGTAAGTTGAGAAAGAAAGCCTGAATTATGAGTTTATATTGCAATTCTGGCTTTATTTCTCACAATTGTGAGTTTATGTTATCCATTTTTGTGAAAGAAAGCCTGAATTATGAGTTTATATTGCAATTCTGGCTTAATTTCTCACAATTGTGAGTATATATCATCAATTTTTTGAGAAAGAAAGCCTGAATTATGAGTTTATATTGCAATTCAGGCTTTATTTCTCACAATTGTAAGTTTATATCATCCATTTTTGAGAAAGAAAGCCTGAATTATGAGTTTATATTGCAATTCTGGCTTTATTTCTCACAATTGTGAGCATGTATCATCAATTTTTTGAGAAAGAAAGCCTGAATTATGAGTTTATATTGCAATTCTGGCTTATAAACTCACAATTGTAAGTTTATTTCATCCATTTTTGAGAAAGAAAGCCTGAATTATGAGTTTATATTGCAATTCTGGCTTTAATGCTCACAATTGTAAGTTTATATCATCAATTTTTGAGAAAGAAAGTCTGAATTATGAGTTTATATTGCAATTCTGGCTTTATTTCTCACAATTGTGAGTATATATCATCCATTTCTGAGAAAGAAAGCCTGAATTGTGAGTTTATATTGCAATTCTGGCTTTATTTCTCACAATTGTGAGTATATATCATCAATTTTTTGAGAAAGAAAGCCTGAATTCTGAGTTTATATTGCAATTCTGGCTTATAAACTCACAATTGTAAGTTTATTTCATCCATTTTTGAGAAAGAAAGCCTGAATTATGAGTTTATATTGCAATTCAGGCTTTATTTCTCACAATTGTTAGTTTATGTTATCCATTTTTGAGAAAGAAAGTCTGAATTATGAGTTTATATTGCAATTCTGGCTTTATTTCTCACAATTGTGAGTATATATCATCAATTTTTTGAGAAAGAAAGCCTGAATTCTGAGTTTATATTTCAATTCTGGCTTATAAACTCACAATTGTAAGTTTATATCATCCATTTTTGAGAAAGAAAGCCTCAATTATGAGTTTATATTGCAATTCTGGCTTTATTTCTCACAACTGTGAGTATATATCATCCATTTCTGAGGAAGAAAGCCTGAATTATGAGTTTATATTGCAATTCTGGCTTTATTTCTCACAATTGTGAGTATATATCATCCATTTCTGAGAAAGAAAGCCTGAATTATGAGTTAATTTTGCAATTCTGGCTTTAATGCTCACAATTGTAAGTTTATATCATCCATTTTTGAGAAAGAAAGCCTCAATTATGAGTTTATATTGCAATTCTGGCTTTAATGCTCACAATTGTAAGTTTATATCATCCATTTTTGAGAAAGAAAGCCTCAATTATGAGTTTATATTGCAATTCTGGCTTTAATGCTCACAACTGGAAGTTTATATCATCCATTGTTGAGAAAGAAAGCCTGAATTATCAGTTCATATTGCAATTCTGGCTTTATTTCTCACAACTGTGAGTATATATCATCCATTTCTGAGAAAGAAAGCCTGAATTATGAGTTTATATTGCAATTCTGGCTTTATTTCTCACAATTGTGAGTTTATGTTATCCATTTTTGTCAAAGTAAGCCTAAATTATGAGTTTATATTGCAATTCTGGCTTTGTTTCTCACAATTGTGAGGATATATCATCCATTTTTGAGAAAGAAAGCCGGAAATATGGGTTTAAATTGCAATTCTGGCTTTATTGCTCACAATTGCGGGTTTATATCATCCATTCCTGAGAAAGAAAGCCTGAATTATGAGTTCATATTGCAATTCTGGCTTTATTTCTCACAATTGTGAGTATATATATGACCCATTTCTGAGAAAGAAAGCCTGAAGTATAAAAATTATATTGCAATTCTGGCTTTATTTCTGACAATTGTGAGTATATATCATCCATTTCTGAGAAAGAAAGCCTGAATTATGAGTTTATATTGCAATTATGGCTTTATTTCTCACAATTGCTAGGTTATATCATCCATTTCTGAGAAAGAAAGCCTGAATTATGAGTTTATATTGTAATTCTGGCTTTATTGCTCACAATTGCTAGGTTATATCATCCATTTCTGAGAAAGAAAGCCTGAATTATGAGTTTATATTGCAATTCTGGCTTTATTTCTCACAATTGTGAGTATATATCACCCATTTCTGAGAAAGAAAGTCTGAATTATGAGTTTATATTGCAATTCTGGCTTTATTTCTCACAATTGTGAGTATATATCACCCATTTCTGAGAAAGAAAGCCTGAATTGTGAGTTTATATAGCAATTCTGGTTTTATTTTTCACAATTGTGAGTATATATCATCAATTTTTTGAGAAAGAAAGCCTGAATTATAAGTTTATGTTGCAATTCTGGCTTTAATGCTTACAATTGTAAGTTTATATCATCCATTGTTGAGAAAGAAAGCCTGAATTATGAGTTTATATTGCAATTCTGGCTTTAATGCTCACAATTGTAAGTTTATATCATCCATTGTTGAGAAAGAAAGTCTGAATTATGAGTTTATATTGCAATTCTGGCTTTATTTCTCACAATTGTGAGTATATATCATCCATTTCTGAGAAAGACACCTGAATTATGAGTTTATATTGCAATTCTGGCTTTATTTCTCACAATTGTGAGTTTATGTTATCCATTTTTGAGAAAGAAAGTCTGAATTATGAGTTCATATTGCAATTCTGGCTTTATTGCTCACAATTGTAAGTTTATATCATCCATTTTTGAGAAAGAAAGCCTGAATTATGAGTTTATATTGCAATTCTGGCTTTAATGCTCACAATTGTAAGTTTATTTCATCCATTTTTGAGAAAGAAAGCCTGAATTATTAGTTTATATTGCAATTCTGGCTTTAATGCTCACAATTGTAAGTTTATATCATCCATTTTTGAGAAAGAAAGCCTGAATTATGAGTTTATATTGCAATTCTGGCTTTAATGCTCACAATTGTAAGTTTATATCATCCATTTTTGAGAAAGAAAGCCTGAATTATGAGTTTATATTGCAATTCTGGCTTTATTTCTCACAATTGTGAGTATATATCATCAATTTTTTGAGAAAGAAAGCCTGCATTCTGAGTTTATATTGCAATTCTGGCTTATAAACTCACAATTGTAAGTTTATTTCATCCATTTTTGAGAAAGAAAGCCTGAATTATGAGTTTATATTGCAATTCTGGCTTTAATGCTCACAACTGGAAGTTTATATCATCCATTTTTGAGAAAGAAAGCCTCAATTATGAGTTTATATTGCAATTCTGGCTTTAATGCTCACAACTGGAAGTTTATATCATCCATTGTTGAGAAAGAAAGCCTGAATTATGAGTTTATATTGCAATTCTGGCTTTAATGCTCACAATTGTAAGTTTATATCATCCATTTTTGAGAAAGAAAGCCTCAATTATGAGTTTATATTGCAATTCTGGCTTTAATGCTCACAACTGGAAGTTTATATCATCCATTGTTGAGAAAGAAAGCCTGAATTATCAGTTCATATTGCAATTCTGCCTTTATTTCTCACAATTGTGAGTATATATCATCCATTTCTGAGAAAGAAAGCCTGAATTATGAGTTTATATTGCAATTCTGGCTTTATTTCTCACAATTGTGAGTATATATCACCCATTTCTGAGAAAGAAAGCCTGAATTATGAGTTTATATTGCAATTCTGGCTTTATTTCTCACAATTGTGAGTATATATCACCCATTTCTGAGAAAGAAAGCCTGAATTATGAGTTTATATTGCAATTCTGGCTTTATTTCTCACAATTGTGAGTTTATGTTATCCATTTTTGTCAAAGTAAGCCTGAATTATGAGTTTATATTGCAATTCTGGCTTTATTTCTCACAATTGTGAGTATATATCATCCATTTCTGAGAAAGAAAGCCTGAATTATTAGTTAATTTTGCAATTCTGGCTTTATTGCTCACAATTGCGGGTTTATATCATCCATTCCTGAGAAAGAAAGCCTGAATTATGAGTTTATATTGCAATTCTGGCTTTAATGCTCACAATTGTAAGTTTATATCATCCATTTTTGAGAAAGAAAGCCTGAATTATGAGTTTATATTGCAATTCTGGCTTTATTTCTCACAACTGTGAGTATATATCATCCATTTCTGAGGAAGAAAGCCTGAATTATGAGTTTATATTGCAATTCTGGCTTTATTTCTCACAATTGTGAGTATATATCATCCATTTCTGAGAAAGAAAGCCTGAATTATGAGTTAATTTTGCAATTCTGGCTTTAATGCTCACAATTGTAAGTTTATATCATCCATTTTTGAGAAAGAAAGCCTCAATTATGAGTTTATATTGCAATTCTGGCTTTAATGCTCACAATTGTAAGTTTATATCATCCATTTTTGAGAAAGAAAGCCTCAATTATGAGTTTATATTGCAATTCTGGCTTTAATGCTCACAACTGGAAGTTTATATCATCCATTGTTGAGAAAGAAAGCCTGAATTATCAGTTCATATTGCAATTCTGGCTTTATTTCTCACAACTGTGAGTATATATCATCCATTTCTGAGAAAGAAAGCCTGAATTATGAGTTTATATTGCAATTCTGGCTTTATTTCTCACAATTGTGAGTTTATGTTATCCATTTTTGTCAAAGTAAGCCTAAATTATGAGTTTATATTGCAATTCTGGCTTTGTTTCTCACAATTGTGAGGATATATCATCCATTTTTGAGAAAGAAAGCCGGAAATATGGGTTTAAATTGCAATTCTGGCTTTATTGCTCACAATTGCGGGTTTATATCATCCATTCCTGAGAAAGAAAGCCTGAATTATGAGTTCATATTGCAATTCTGGCTTTATTTCTCACAATTGTGAGTATATATATGACCCATTTCTGAGAAAGAAAGCCTGAAGTATAAAAATTATATTGCAATTCTGGCTTTATTTCTGACAATTGTGAGTATATATCATCCATTTCTGAGAAAGAAAGCCTGAATTATGAGTTTATATTGCAATTATGGCTTTATTTCTCACAATTGCTAGGTTATATCATCCATTTCTGAGAAAGAAAGCCTGAATTATGAGTTTATATTGTAATTCTGGCTTTATTGCTCACAATTGCTAGGTTATATCATCCATTTCTGAGAAAGAAAGCCTGAATTATGAGTTTATATTGCAATTCTGGCTTTATTTCTCACAATTGTGAGTATATATCACCCATTTCTGAGAAAGAAAGTCTGAATTATGAGTTTATATTGCAATTCTGGCTTTATTTCTCACAATTGTGAGTATATATCACCCATTTCTGAGAAAGAAAGCCTGAATTGTGAGTTTATATAGCAATTCTGGTTTTATTTTTCACAATTGTGAGTATATATCATCAATTTTTTGAGAAAGAAAGCCTGAATTATGAGTTTATGTTGCAATTCTGGCTTTAATGCTTACAATTGTAAGTTTATATCATCCATTGTTGAGAAAGAAAGCCTGAATTATGAGTTTATATTGCAATTCTGGCTTTAATGCTCACAATTGTAAGTTTATATCATCCATTGTTGAGAAAGAAAGTCTGAATTATGAGTTTATATTGCAATTCTGGCTTTATTTCTCACAATTGTGAGTATATATCATCCATTTCTGAGAAAGACACCTGAATTATGAGTTTATATTGCAATTCTGGCTTTATTTCTCACAATTGTGAGTTTATGTTATCCATTTTTGAGAAAGAAAGTCTGAATTATGAGTTCATATTGCAATTCTGGCTTTATTGCTCACAATTGTAAGTTTATATCATCCATTTTTGAGAAAGAAAGCCTGAATTATGAGTTTATATTGCAATTCTGGCTTTAATGCTCACAATTGTAAGTTTATTTCATCCATTTTTGAGAAAGAAAGCCTGAATTATTAGTTTATATTGCAATTCTGGCTTTAATGCTCACAATTGTAAGTTTATATCATCCATTTTTGAGAAAGAAAGCCTGAATTATGAGTTTATATTGCAATTCTGGCTTTATTTCTCACAATTGTGAGTATATATCATCAATTTTTTGAGAAAGAAAGCCTGCATTCTGAGTTTATATTGCAATTCTGGCTTATAAACTCACAATTGTAAGTTTATTTCATCCATTTTTGAGAAAGAAAGCCTGAATTATGAGTTTATATTGCAATTCTGGCTTTAATGCTCACAACTGGAAGTTTATATCATCCATTTTTGAGAAAGAAAGCCTCAATTATGAGTTTATATTGCAATTCTGGCTTTAATGCTCACAACTGGAAGTTTATATCATCCATTGTTGAGAAAGAAAGCCTGAATTATGAGTTTATATTGCAATTCTGGCTTTAATGCTCACAATTGTAAGTTTATATCATCCATTTTTGAGAAAGAAAGCCTCAATTATGAGTTTATATTGCAATTCTGGCTTTAATGCTCACAACTGGAAGTTTATATCATCCATTGTTGAGAAAGAAAGCCTGAATTATCAGTTCATATTGCAATTCTGCCTTTATTTCTCACAATTGTGAGTATATATCATCCATTTCTGAGAAAGAAAGCCTGAATTATGAGTTTATATTGCAATTCTGGCTTTATTTCTCACAATTGTGAGTATATATCACCCATTTCTGAGAAAGAAAGCCTGAATTATGAGTTTATATTGCAATTCTGGCTTTATTTCTCACAATTGTGAGTATATATCACCCATTTCTGAGAAAGAAAGCCTGAATTATGAGTTTATATTGCAATTCTGGCTTTATTTCTCACAATTGTGAGTTTATGTTATCCATTTTTGTCAAAGTAAGCCTGAATTATGAGTTTATATTGCAATTCTGGCTTTATTTCTCACAATTGTGAGTATATATCATCCATTTCTGAGAAAGAAAGCCTGAATTATTAGTTAATTTTGCAATTCTGGCTTTATTGCTCACAATTGCGGGTTTATATCATCCATTCCTGAGAAAGAAAGCCTGAATTATGAGTTTATATTGCAATTCTGGCTTTAATGCTCACAATTGTAAGTTTATATCATCCATTTTTGAGAAAGAAAGCCTGAATTATGAGTTTATATTGCAATTCTGGCTTTAATGCTCACAATTGGAAGTTTATATCATCCATTGTTGAGAAAGAAAGCCTGAATTATGAGTTTATATTGCAATTCTGGCTTTAATACTCACAATTGTAAGTTTATATCATCCATTTTTGAGAAAGAAAGCCTGAATTATGAGTTTATATTGCAATTCTGGCTTTAATGCTCACAATTGGAAGTTTATATAATCCATTGTTGAGAAAGAAATCCTGAATTATCAGTTCATATTGCAATTCTGGCCTTACTTCTCACAATTGTGAGTATATATCATCAATTTTTTGAGAAAGAAAGCCTGAATTATGAGTTTATATTGCAATTCTGGCTTTATTTCTCACAATTGTGAGTATATATCATCCATTTTTGAGAAAGAAAGCCTCAATTATGAGTTTATATTGCAATTCTGGCTTTATTTCTCACAATTGTGAGTATATATCACCCATTTTTGAGAAAGAAAGCCTGAATTATGAGTTTATACTGCAATTTTGGCTTTATTTCTCACAATTGTGAGCATATATCACTAATTTTTGAGAAAGAAAGCCTGAATTATGAGTTTATATTGCAATTCTGGCTTTATTTCTCACAATTGTAAGTTTATGTTTTCCATTTTTGTGAAAGAAAGCCTGAATTATGAGTTTATATTGCAATTCTGGCTTTATTTCTCACATATGTGAGTATATGTCATCCATTTCTGAGAAAGAAAGCCTGAATTATGAGTTTATTTTGCAATTCTAGGTTTATTTCTCACAATTGTGAGTTTATGTTATCCATTTTTGAGAAAGAAAGCCTGAATTATGAGTTTATATTGCAATTCTGGCTTTATTTCTCACAATTGTGAGTTTAAGTTATCCGTTTTTGAGAAAGAAAGCCTGAATTGTGAGTTTATATTGCAATTCTGGCTTTAATGCTCACAATTGGAAGTTTATATCATCCATTGTTGAGAAAGAAAGCCTGAATTGTGAGTTCATATTGCAATTCTGGCTTTACTTCTCACAATTGTGAGTATATATCATCAATTTTTTGAGAAAGAAAGCCTGAATTATGAGTTTATATCGCAATTCTGGCTTTATTTCTCACAATTGTGAGTTTATGTTATCCATTTTTGAGAAAGAAAGTCTGAATTATGAGTTTATATTGCAATTCTGTCTTTATTTCTCACAATTGTGAGTATATATCACCAATTTGTGAGAAAGAAAGCCTGAATTATGAGTTCATATTGCAATTCTGGCTTTATTTCTCACAATTGTGAGTATATATCATCCATTTCTAAGAAAGAAAGCCTGAATTATGAGTTTATATTGCAATTCTGGCTTTATTTCTCACAATTGTGAGTATATATCACCCATTTCTGAGAAAGAAAGCCTGAATTATGAGTTTATATTGCAATTTTGGCTTTATTTCTCACAATTGTGAGTATATATCATCCATTTTTGAGAAAGAAAGCCTCAATTATGAGTTTATATTGCAATTCTGGCTTTATTTCTCACAATTGTGAGTATATATCACCCATTTCTGAGAAAGAAAGTCTGAATTATGAGTTTATATTGCAATTTTGGCTTTATTTCTCACAATTGTGAGCATATATCACTAATTTCTGAGAAAGAAAGCCTGAATTATGAGTTTATATTGCAATTCTGGCTTTAATGCTCACAATTGTAAGTTTATATCATCCATTTTTGAGAAAGAAAGCCTGAATTATGAGTTTATATTGCAATTCTGGCTTTATTTCTCACAATTGTGAGTTTATGTTATCCATTTTTGTGAAAGAAAGCCTGAATTATGAGTTTATATTGCAATTCTGGCTTTATTTCTCACAAATGTGAGTATATGTCATCCATTTCTGAGAAAGAAAGCCTGAATTGTGAGTTTATTTTGCAATTCTGGCTTTATTTCTCACAATTGTGAGTTTATGTTATCCATTTTTGAGAAAGAAAACCTGAATTGTGAGTTTATATTGCAATTCTGGCTTTATTTATCACAATTGTGAGTTTAAGTTATCCATTTTTGAGAAAGAAAGCCTGAATTGTGATTTTATATTGCAATTCTGGCTTTATTTCTCACAATTGTAAGTTTATATCATCCATTTTTGAGAAAGAAAGCCTAAATTATGAGTTTATATTGCAATTCTGGCTTTAATGCTCACAATTGTAAGTTTATATCATCCATTTTTGAGAAAGAAAGTCTTAATTATGAGATTATATTGCAATTCTGGCTTTATTTCTCACAACTGTGAGAATATATCATCCATTTTTGAGAAAGAAAGCCTGAATTATGAGTTTTTATTGCAATTCTGGCTTTAATGCTCACAATTGTAAGTTTATATCATCCATTTTTGAGAAAGAAAGCCTGAATTATGAGTTTATATTGCAATTCTGGCTTTATTTCTCACAATTGTGAGTTTATGTTATCCATTTTTGTGAAAGAAAGCCTGAATTATGAGTTTATATTGCAATTCTGGCTTAATTTCTCACAATTGTGAGTATATATCATCAATTTTTTGAGAAAGAAAGCCTGAATTATGAGTTTATATTGCAATTCAGGCTTTATTTCTCACAATTGTAAGTTTATATCATCCATTTTTGAGAAAGAAAGCCTGAATTATGAGTTTATATTGCAATTCTGGCTTTATTTCTCACAATTGTGAGCATGTATCATCAATTTTTTGAGAAAGAAAGCCTGAATTATGAGTTTATATTGCAATTCTGGCTTATAAACTCACAATTGTAAGTTTATTTCATCCATTTTTGAGAAAGAAAGCCTGAATTATGAGTTTATATTGCAATTCTGGCTTTAATGCTCACAATTGTAAGTTTATATCATCAATTTTTGAGAAAGAAAGTCTGAATTATGAGTTTATATTGCAATTCTGGCTTTATTTCTCACAATTGTGAGTATATATCATCCATTTCTGAGAAAGAAAGCCTGAATTGTGAGTTTATATTGCAATTCTGGCTTTATTTCTCACAATTGTGAGTATATATCATCAATTTTTTGAGAAAGAAAGCCTGAATTCTGAGTTTATATTGCAATTCTGGCTTATAAACTCACAATTGTAAGTTTATTTCATCCATTTTTGAGAAAGAAAGCCTGAATTATGAGTTTATATTGCAATTCAGGCTTTATTTCTCACAATTGTTAGTTTATGTTATCCATTTTTGAGAAAGAAAGTCTGAATTATGAGTTTATATTGCAATTCTGGCTTTATTTCTCACAATTGTGAGTATATATCATCAATTTTTTGAGAAAGAAAGCCTGAATTCTGAGTTTATATTTCAATTCTGGCTTATAAACTCACAATTGTAAGTTTATATCATCCATTTTTGAGAAAGAAAGCCTCAATTATGAGTTTATATTGCAATTCTGGCTTTATTTCTCACAACTGTGAGTATATATCATCCATTTCTGAGGAAGAAAGCCTGAATTATGAGTTTATATTGCAATTCTGGCTTTATTTCTCACAATTGTGAGTATATATCATCCATTTCTGAGAAAGAAAGCCTGAATTATGAGTTAATTTTGCAATTCTGGCTTTAATGCTCACAATTGTAAGTTTATATCATCCATTTTTGAGAAAGAAAGCCTCAATTATGAGTTTATATTGCAATTCTGGCTTTAATGCTCACAATTGTAAGTTTATATCATCCATTTTTGAGAAAGAAAGCCTCAATTATGAGTTTATATTGCAATTCTGGCTTTAATGCTCACAACTGGAAGTTTATATCATCCATTGTTGAGAAAGAAAGCCTGAATTATCAGTTCATATTGCAATTCTGGCTTTATTTCTCACAACTGTGAGTATATATCATCCATTTCTGAGAAAGAAAGCCTGAATTATGAGTTTATATTGCAATTCTGGCTTTATTTCTCACAATTGTGAGTTTATGTTATCCATTTTTGTCAAAGTAAGCCTAAATTATGAGTTTATATTGCAATTCTGGCTTTGTTTCTCACAATTGTGAGGATATATCATCCATTTTTGAGAAAGAAAGCCGGAAATATGGGTTTAAATTGCAATTCTGGCTTTATTGCTCACAATTGCGGGTTTATATCATCCATTTTTGAGAAAGAAAGCCTGAATTATGAGTTTATACTGCAATTTTGGCTTTATTTCTCACAATTGTGAGCATATATCACTCATTTTTGAGAAAGAAAGCCTGAATTATGAGTTTATATTGCAATTCTGGCTTTAATACTCACAATTGTAAGTTTATATCATCCATTTTTGAGAAAGAAAGCCTGAATTATGAGTTTATATTGCAATTCTGGCTTTAATGCTCACAATTGGAAGTTTATATAATCCATTGTTGAGAAAGAAATCCTGAATTATCAGTTCATATTGCAATTCTGGCTTTACTTCTCACAATTGTGAGTATATATCATCAATTTTTTGAGAAAGAAAGCCTGAATTATGAGTTTATATTGCAATTCTGGCTTTATTTCTCACAATTGTGAGTATATATCATCCATTTTTGAGAAAGAAAGCCTCAATTATGAGTTTATATTGCAATTCTGGCTTTATTTCTCACAATTGTGAGTATATATCACCCATTTTTGAGAAAGAAAGCCTGAATTATGAGTTTATACTGCAATTTTGGCTTTATTTCTCACAATTGTGAGCATATATCACTAATTTTTGAGAAAGAAAGCCTGAATTATGAGTTTATATTGCAATTCTGGCTTTATTTCTCACAATTGTAAGTTTATGTTTTCCATTTTTGTGAAAGAAAGCCTGAATTATGAGTTTATATTGCAATTCTGGCTTTATTTCTCACATATGTGAGTATATGTCATCCATTTCTGAGAAAGAAAGCCTGAATTATGAGTTTATTTTGCAATTCTAGGTTTATTTCTCACAATTGTGAGTTTATGTTACCCATTTTTGAGAAAGAAAGCCTGAATTATGAGTTTATATTGCAATTCTGGCTTTATTTCTCACAATTGTGAGTTTAAGTTATCCGTTTTTGAGAAAGAAAGCCTGAATTGTGAGTTTATATTGCAATTCTGGCTTTAATGCTCACAATTGGAAGTTTATATCATCCATTGTTGAGAAAGAAAGCCTGAATTGTGAGTTCATATTGCAATTCTGGCTTTACTTCTCACAATTGTGAGTATATATCATCAATTTTTTGAGAAAGAAAGCCTGAATTATGAGTTTATATCGCAATTCTGGCTTTATTTCTCACAATTGTGAGTTTATGTTATCCATTTTTGAGAAAGAAAGTCTGAATTATGAGTTTATATTGCAATTCTGTCTTTATTTCTCACAATTGTGAGTATATATCACCAATTTGTGAGAAAGAAAGCCTGAATTATGAGTTCATATTGCAATTCTGGCTTTATTTCTCACAATTGTGAGTATATATCATCCATTTCTAAGAAAGAAAGCCTGAATTATGAGTTTATATTGCAATTCTGGCTTTATTTCTCACAATTGTGAGTATATATCACCCATTTCTGAGAAAGAAAGCCTGAATTATGAGTTTATATTGCAATTTTGGCTTTATTTCTCACAATTGTGAGTATATATCATCCATTTTTGAGAAAGAAAGCCTCAATTATGAGTTTATATTGCAATTCTGGCTTTATTTCTCACAATTGTGAGTATATATCACCCATTTCTGAGAAAGAAAGTCTGAATTATGAGTTTATATTGCAATTTTGGCTTTATTTCTCACAATTGTGAGCATATATCACTAATTTCTGAGAAAGAAAGCCTGAATTATGAGTTTATATTGCAATTCTGGCTTTAATGCTCACAATTGTAAGTTTATATCATCCATTTTTGAGAAAGAAAGCCTGAATTATGAGTTTATATTGCAATTCTGGCTTTATTTCTCACAATTGTGAGTTTATGTTATCCATTTTTGTGAAAGAAAGCCTGAATTATGAGTTTATATTGCAATTCTGGCTTTATTTCTCACAAATGTGAGTATATGTCATCCATTTCTGAGAAAGAAAGCCTGAATTGTGAGTTTATTTTGCAATTCTGGCTTTATTTCTCACAATTGTGAGTTTATGTTATCCATTTTTGAGAAAGAAAACCTGAATTGTGAGTTTATATTGCAATTCTGGCTTTATTTATCACAATTGTGAGTTTAAGTTATCCATTTTTGAGAAAGAAAGCCTGAATTGTGATTTTATATTGCAATTCTGGCTTTATTTCTCACAATTGTAAGTTTATATCATCCATTTTTGAGAAAGAAAGCCTAAATTATGAGTTTATATTGCAATTCTGGCTTTAATGCTCACAATTGTAAGTTTATATCATCCATTTTTGAGAAAGAAAGTCTTAATTATGAGATTATATTGCAATTCTGGCTTTATTTCTCACAACTGTGAGAATATATCATCCATTTTTGAGAAAGAAAGCCTGAATTATGAGTTTTTATTGCAATTCTGGCTTTAATGCTCACAATTGTAAGTTTATATCATCCATTTTTGAGAAAGAAAGCCTGAATTATGAGTTTATATTGCAATTCTGGCTTTATTTCTCACAATTGTGAGTTTATGTTATCCATTTTTGTGAAAGAAAGCCTGAATTATGAGTTTATATTGCAATTCTGGCTTAATTTCTCACAATTGTGAGTATATATCATCAATTTTTTGAGAAAGAAAGCCTGAATTATGAGTTTATATTGCAATTCAGGCTTTATTTCTCACAATTGTAAGTTTATATCATCCATTTTTGAGAAAGAAAGCCTGAATTATGAGTTTATATTGCAATTCTGGCTTTATTTCTCACAATTGTGAGCATGTATCATCAATTTTTTGAGAAAGAAAGCCTGAATTATGAGTTTATATTGCAATTCTGGCTTATAAACTCACAATTGTAAGTTTATTTCATCCATTTTTGAGAAAGAAAGCCTGAATTATGAGTTTATATTGCAATTCTGGCTTTAATGCTCACAATTGTAAGTTTATATCATCAATTTTTGAGAAAGAAAGTCTGAATTATGAGTTTATATTGCAATTCTGGCTTTATTTCTCACAATTGTGAGTATATATCATCCATTTCTGAGAAAGAAAGCCTGAATTGTGAGTTTATATTGCAATTCTGGCTTTATTTCTCACAATTGTGAGTATATATCATCAATTTTTTGAGAAAGAAAGCCTGAATTCTGAGTTTATATTGCAATTCTGGCTTATAAACTCACAATTGTAAGTTTATTTCATCCATTTTTGAGAAAGAAAGCCTGAATTATGAGTTTATATTGCAATTCAGGCTTTATTTCTCACAATTGTTAGTTTATGTTATCCATTTTTGAGAAAGAAAGTCTGAATTATGAGTTTATATTGCAATTCTGGCTTTATTTCTCACAATTGTGAGTATATATCATCAATTTTTTGAGAAAGAAAGCCTGAATTCTGAGTTTATATTTCAATTCTGGCTTATAAACTCACAATTGTAAGTTTATATCATCCATTTTTGAGAAAGAAAGCCTCAATTATGAGTTTATATTGCAATTCTGGCTTTATTTCTCACAACTGTGAGTATATATCATCCATTTCTGAGGAAGAAAGCCTGAATTATGAGTTTATATTGCAATTCTGGCTTTATTTCTCACAATTGTGAGTATATATCATCCATTTCTGAGAAAGAAAGCCTGAATTATGAGTTAATTTTGCAATTCTGGCTTTAATGCTCACAATTGTAAGTTTATATCATCCATTTTTGAGAAAGAAAGCCTCAATTATGAGTTTATATTGCAATTCTGGCTTTAATGCTCACAATTGTAAGTTTATATCATCCATTTTTGAGAAAGAAAGCCTCAATTATGAGTTTATATTGCAATTCTGGCTTTAATGCTCACAACTGGAAGTTTATATCATCCATTGTTGAGAAAGAAAGCCTGAATTATCAGTTCATATTGCAATTCTGGCTTTATTTCTCACAACTGTGAGTATATATCATCCATTTCTGAGAAAGAAAGCCTGAATTATGAGTTTATATTGCAATTCTGGCTTTATTTCTCACAATTGTGAGTTTATGTTATCCATTTTTGTCAAAGTAAGCCTAAATTATGAGTTTATATTGCAATTCTGGCTTTGTTTCTCACAATTGTGAGGATATATCATCCATTTTTGAGAAAGAAAGCCGGAAATATGGGTTTAAATTGCAATTCTGGCTTTATTGCTCACAATTGCGGGTTTATATCATCCATTCCTGAGAAAGAAAGCCTGAATTATGAGTTCATATTGCAATTCTGGCTTTATTTCTCACAATTGTGAGTATATATATGACCCATTTCTGAGAAAGAAAGCCTGAAGTATAAAAATTATATTGCAATTCTGGCTTTATTTCTGACAATTGTGAGTATATATCATCCATTTCTGAGAAAGAAAGCCTGAATTATGAGTTTATATTGCAATTATGGCTTTATTTCTCACAATTGCTAGGTTATATCATCCATTTCTGAGAAAGAAAGCCTGAATTATGAGTTTATATTGTAATTCTGGCTTTATTGCTCACAATTGCTAGGTTATATCATCCATTTCTGAGAAAGAAAGCCTGAATTATGAGTTTATATTGCAATTCTGGCTTTATTTCTCACAATTGTGAGTATATATCACCCATTTCTGAGAAAGAAAGTCTGAATTATGAGTTTATATTGCAATTCTGGCTTTATTTCTCACAATTGTGAGTATATATCACCCATTTCTGAGAAAGAAAGCCTGAATTGTGAGTTTATATAGCAATTCTGGTTTTATTTTTCACAATTGTGAGTATATATCATCAATTTTTTGAGAAAGAAAGCCTGAATTATAAGTTTATGTTGCAATTCTGGCTTTAATGCTTACAATTGTAAGTTTATATCATCCATTGTTGAGAAAGAAAGCCTGAATTATGAGTTTATATTGCAATTCTGGCTTTAATGCTCACAATTGTAAGTTTATATCATCCATTGTTGAGAAAGAAAGTCTGAATTATGAGTTTATATTGCAATTCTGGCTTTATTTCTCACAATTGTGAGTATATATCATCCATTTCTGAGAAAGACACCTGAATTATGAGTTTATATTGCAATTCTGGCTTTATTTCTCACAATTGTGAGTTTATGTTATCCATTTTTGAGAAAGAAAGTCTGAATTATGAGTTCATATTGCAATTCTGGCTTTATTGCTCACAATTGTAAGTTTATATCATCCATTTTTGAGAAAGAAAGCCTGAATTATGAGTTTATATTGCAATTCTGGCTTTAATGCTCACAATTGTAAGTTTATTTCATCCATTTTTGAGAAAGAAAGCCTGAATTATTAGTTTATATTGCAATTCTGGCTTTAATGCTCACAATTGTAAGTTTATATCATCCATTTTTGAGAAAGAAAGCCTGAATTATGAGTTTATATTGCAATTCTGGCTTTAATGCTCACAATTGTAAGTTTATATCATCCATTTTTGAGAAAGAAAGCCTGAATTATGAGTTTATATTGCAATTCTGGCTTTATTTCTCACAATTGTGAGTATATATCATCAATTTTTTGAGAAAGAAAGCCTGCATTCTGAGTTTATATTGCAATTCTGGCTTATAAACTCACAATTGTAAGTTTATTTCATCCATTTTTGAGAAAGAAAGCCTGAATTATGAGTTTATATTGCAATTCTGGCTTTAATGCTCACAACTGGAAGTTTATATCATCCATTTTTGAGAAAGAAAGCCTCAATTATGAGTTTATATTGCAATTCTGGCTTTAATGCTCACAACTGGAAGTTTATATCATCCATTGTTGAGAAAGAAAGCCTGAATTATGAGTTTATATTGCAATTCTGGCTTTAATGCTCACAATTGTAAGTTTATATCATCCATTTTTGAGAAAGAAAGCCTCAATTATGAGTTTATATTGCAATTCTGGCTTTAATGCTCACAACTGGAAGTTTATATCATCCATTGTTGAGAAAGAAAGCCTGAATTATCAGTTCATATTGCAATTCTGCCTTTATTTCTCACAATTGTGAGTATATATCATCCATTTCTGAGAAAGAAAGCCTGAATTATGAGTTTATATTGCAATTCTGGCTTTATTTCTCACAATTGTGAGTATATATCACCCATTTCTGAGAAAGAAAGCCTGAATTATGAGTTTATATTGCAATTCTGGCTTTATTTCTCACAATTGTGAGTATATATCACCCATTTCTGAGAAAGAAAGCCTGAATTATGAGTTTATATTGCAATTCTGGCTTTATTTCTCACAATTGTGAGTATATATCATCCATTTTTGAGAAAGAAAGCCTCAATTATGAGTTTATATTGCAATTCTGGCTTTATTTCTCACAATTGTGAGTATATATCACCCATTTTTGAGAAAGAAAGCCTGAATTATGAGTTTATACTGCAATTTTGGCTTTATTTCTCACAATTGTGAGCATATATCACTAATTTTTGAGAAAGAAAGCCTGAATTATGAGTTTATATTGCAATTCTGGCTTTATTTCTCACAATTGTAAGTTTATGTTTTCCATTTTTGTGAAAGAAAGCCTGAATTATGAGTTTATATTGCAATTCTGGCTTTATTTCTCACATATGTGAGTATATGTCATCCATTTCTGAGAAAGAAAGCCTGAATTATGAGTTTATTTTGCAATTCTAGGTTTATTTCTCACAATTGTGAGTTTATGTTATCCATTTTTGAGAAAGAAAGCCTGAATTATGAGTTTATATTGCAATTCTGGCTTTATTTCTCACAATTGTGAGTTTAAGTTATCCATTTTTGAGAAAGAAAGCCTGAATTGTGATTTTATATTGCAATTCTGGCTTTATTTCTCACAATTGTAAGTTTATATCATCCATTTTTGAGAAAGAAAGCCTAAATTATGAGTTTATATTGCAATTCTGGCTTTAATGCTCACAATTGTAAGTTTATATCATCCATTTTTGAGAAAGAAAGTCTTAATTATGAGATTATATTGCAATTCTGGCTTTATTTCTCACAACTGTGAGAATATATCATCCATTTTTGAGAAAGAAAGCCTGAATTATGAGTTTTTATTGCAATTCTGGCTTTAATGCTCACAATTGTAAGTTTATATCATCCATTTTTGAGAAAGAAAGCCTGAATTATGAGTTTATATTGCAATTCTGGCTTTATTTCTCACAATTGTGAGTTTATGTTATCCATTTTTGTGAAAGAAAGCCTGAATTATGAGTTTATATTGCAATTCTGGCTTAATTTCTCACAATTGTGAGTATATATCATCAATTTTTTGAGAAAGAAAGCCTGAATTATGAGTTTATATTGCAATTCAGGCTTTATTTCTCACATATGTGAGTATATGTCATCCATTTCTGAGAAAGAAAGCCTGAATTATGAGTTTATTTTGCAATTCTAGGTTTATTTCTCACAATTGTGAGTTTATGTTATCCATTTTTGAGAAAGAAAGCCTGAATTATGAGTTTATATTGCAATTCTGGCTTTATTTCTCACAATTGTGAGTTTAAGTTATCCGTTTTTGAGAAAGAAAGCCTGAATTGTGAGTTTATATTGCAATTCTGGCTTTAATGCTCACAATTGGAAGTTTATATCATCCATTGTTGAGAAAGAAAGCCTGAATTGTGAGTTCATATTGCAATTCTGGCTTTACTTCTCACAATTGTGAGTATATATCATCAATTTTTTGAGAAAGAAAGCCTGAATTATGAGTTTATATCGCAATTCTGGCTTTATTTCTCACAATTGTGAGTTTATGTTATCCATTTTTGAGAAAGAAAGTCTGAATTATGAGTTTATATTGCAATTCTGTCTTTATTTCTCACAATTGTGAGTATATATCACCAATTTGTGAGAAAGAAAGCCTGAATTATGAGTTCATATTGCAATTCTGGCTTTATTTCTCACAATTGTGAGTATATATCATCCATTTCTAAGAAAGAAAGCCTGAATTATGAGTTTATATTGCAATTCTGGCTTTATTTCTCACAATTGTGAGTATATATCACCCATTTCTGAGAAAGAAAGCCTGAATTATGAGTTTATATTGCAATTTTGGCTTTATTTCTCACAATTGTGAGTATATATCATCCATTTTTGAGAAAGAAAGCCTCAATTATGAGTTTATATTGCAATTCTGGCTTTATTTCTCACAATTGTGAGTATATATCACCCATTTCTGAGAAAGAAAGTCTGAATTATGAGTTTATATTGCAATTTTGGCTTTATTTCTCACAATTGTGAGCATATATCACTAATTTCTGAGAAAGAAAGCCTGAATTATGAGTTTATATTGCAATTCTGGCTTTAATGCTCACAATTGTAAGTTTATATCATCCATTTTTGAGAAAGAAAGCCTGAATTATGAGTTTATATTGCAATTCTGGCTTTATTTCTCACAATTGTGAGTTTATGTTATCCATTTTTGTGAAAGAAAGCCTGAATTATGAGTTTATATTGCAATTCTGGCTTTATTTCTCACAAATGTGAGTATATGTCATCCATTTCTGAGAAAGAAAGCCTGAATTGTGAGTTTATTTTGCAATTCTGGCTTTATTTCTCACAATTGTGAGTTTATGTTATCCATTTTTGAGAAAGAAAACCTGAATTGTGAGTTTATATTGCAATTCTGGCTTTATTTATCACAATTGTGAGTTTAAGTTATCCATTTTTGAGAAAGAAAGCCTGAATTGTGATTTTATATTGCAATTCTGGCTTTATTTCTCACAATTGTAAGTTTATATCATCCATTTTTGAGAAAGAAAGCCTAAATTATGAGTTTATATTGCAATTCTGGCTTTAATGCTCACAATTGTAAGTTTATATCATCCATTTTTGAGAAAGAAAGTCTTAATTATGAGATTATATTGCAATTCTGGCTTTATTTCTCACAACTGTGAGAATATATCATCCATTTTTGAGAAAGAAAGCCTGAATTATGAGTTTTTATTGCAATTCTGGCTTTAATGCTCACAATTGTAAGTTTATATCATCCATTTTTGAGAAAGAAAGCCTGAATTATGAGTTTATATTGCAATTCTGGCTTTATTTCTCACAATTGTGAGTTTATGTTATCCATTTTTGTGAAAGAAAGCCTGAATTATGAGTTTATATTGCAATTCTGGCTTAATTTCTCACAATTGTGAGTATATATCATCAATTTTTTGAGAAAGAAAGCCTGAATTATGAGTTTATATTGCAATTCAGGCTTTATTTCTCACAATTGTAAGTTTATATCATCCATTTTTGAGAAAGAAAGCCTGAATTATGAGTTTATATTGCAATTCTGGCTTTATTTCTCACAATTGTGAGCATGTATCATCAATTTTTTGAGAAAGAAAGCCTGAATTATGAGTTTATATTGCAATTCTGGCTTATAAACTCACAATTGTAAGTTTATTTCATCCATTTTTGAGAAAGAAAGCCTGAATTATGAGTTTATATTGCAATTCTGGCTTTAATGCTCACAATTGTAAGTTTATATCATCAATTTTTGAGAAAGAAAGTCTGAATTATGAGTTTATATTGCAATTCTGGCTTTATTTCTCACAATTGTGAGTATATATCATCCATTTCTGAGAAAGAAAGCCTGAATTGTGAGTTTATATTGCAATTCTGGCTTTATTTCTCACAATTGTGAGTATATATCATCAATTTTTTGAGAAAGAAAGCCTGAATTCTGAGTTTATATTGCAATTCTGGCTTATAAACTCACAATTGTAAGTTTATTTCATCCATTTTTGAGAAAGAAAGCCTGAATTATGAGTTTATATTGCAATTCAGGCTTTATTTCTCACAATTGTTAGTTTATGTTATCCATTTTTGAGAAAGAAAGTCTGAATTATGAGTTTATATTGCAATTCTGGCTTTATTTCTCACAATTGTGAGTATATATCATCAATTTTTTGAGAAAGAAAGCCTGAATTCTGAGTTTATATTTCAATTCTGGCTTATAAACTCACAATTGTAAGTTTATATCATCCATTTTTGAGAAAGAAAGCCTCAATTATGAGTTTATATTGCAATTCTGGCTTTATTTCTCACAACTGTGAGTATATATCATCCATTTCTGAGGAAGAAAGCCTGAATTATGAGTTTATATTGCAATTCTGGCTTTATTTCTCACAATTGTGAGTATATATCATCCATTTCTGAGAAAGAAAGCCTGAATTATGAGTTAATTTTGCAATTCTGGCTTTAATGCTCACAATTGTAAGTTTATATCATCCATTTTTGAGAAAGAAAGCCTCAATTATGAGTTTATATTGCAATTCTGGCTTTAATGCTCACAATTGTAAGTTTATATCATCCATTTTTGAGAAAGAAAGCCTCAATTATGAGTTTATATTGCAATTCTGGCTTTAATGCTCACAACTGGAAGTTTATATCATCCATTGTTGAGAAAGAAAGCCTGAATTATCAGTTCATATTGCAATTCTGGCTTTATTTCTCACAACTGTGAGTATATATCATCCATTTCTGAGAAAGAAAGCCTGAATTATGAGTTTATATTGCAATTCTGGCTTTATTTCTCACAATTGTGAGTTTATGTTATCCATTTTTGTCAAAGTAAGCCTAAATTATGAGTTTATATTGCAATTCTGGCTTTGTTTCTCACAATTGTGAGGATATATCATCCATTTTTGAGAAAGAAAGCCGGAAATATGGGTTTAAATTGCAATTCTGGCTTTATTGCTCACAATTGCGGGTTTATATCATCCATTCCTGAGAAAGAAAGCCTGAATTATGAGTTCATATTGCAATTCTGGCTTTATTTCTCACAATTGTGAGTATATATATGACCCATTTCTGAGAAAGAAAGCCTGAAGTATAAAAATTATATTGCAATTCTGGCTTTATTTCTGACAATTGTGAGTATATATCATCCATTTCTGAGAAAGAAAGCCTGAATTATGAGTTTATATTGCAATTATGGCTTTATTTCTCACAATTGCTAGGTTATATCATCCATTTCTGAGAAAGAAAGCCTGAATTATGAGTTTATATTGTAATTCTGGCTTTATTGCTCACAATTGCTAGGTTATATCATCCATTTCTGAGAAAGAAAGCCTGAATTATGAGTTTATATTGCAATTCTGGCTTTATTTCTCACAATTGTGAGTATATATCACCCATTTCTGAGAAAGAAAGTCTGAATTATGAGTTTATATTGCAATTCTGGCTTTATTTCTCACAATTGTGAGTATATATCACCCATTTCTGAGAAAGAAAGCCTGAATTGTGAGTTTATATAGCAATTCTGGTTTTATTTTTCACAATTGTGAGTATATATCATCAATTTTTTGAGAAAGAAAGCCTGAATTATGAGTTTATGTTGCAATTCTGGCTTTAATGCTTACAATTGTAAGTTTATATCATCCATTGTTGAGAAAGAAAGCCTGAATTATGAGTTTATATTGCAATTCTGGCTTTAATGCTCACAATTGTAAGTTTATATCATCCATTGTTGAGAAAGAAAGTCTGAATTATGAGTTTATATTGCAATTCTGGCTTTATTTCTCACAATTGTGAGTATATATCATCCATTTCTGAGAAAGACACCTGAATTATGAGTTTATATTGCAATTCTGGCTTTATTTCTCACAATTGTGAGTTTATGTTATCCATTTTTGAGAAAGAAAGTCTGAATTATGAGTTCATATTGCAATTCTGGCTTTATTGCTCACAATTGTAAGTTTATATCATCCATTTTTGAGAAAGAAAGCCTGAATTATGAGTTTATATTGCAATTCTGGCTTTAATGCTCACAATTGTAAGTTTATTTCATCCATTTTTGAGAAAGAAAGCCTGAATTATTAGTTTATATTGCAATTCTGGCTTTAATGCTCACAATTGTAAGTTTATATCATCCATTTTTGAGAAAGAAAGCCTGAATTATGAGTTTATATTGCAATTCTGGCTTTAATGCTCACAATTGTAAGTTTATATCATCCATTTTTGAGAAAGAAAGCCTGAATTATGAGTTTATATTGCAATTCTGGCTTTATTTCTCACAATTGTGAGTATATATCATCAATTTTTTGAGAAAGAAAGCCTGCATTCTGAGTTTATATTGCAATTCTGGCTTATAAACTCACAATTGTAAGTTTATTTCATCCATTTTTGAGAAAGAAAGCCTGAATTATGAGTTTATATTGCAATTCTGGCTTTAATGCTCACAACTGGAAGTTTATATCATCCATTTTTGAGAAAGAAAGCCTCAATTATGAGTTTATATTGCAATTCTGGCTTTAATGCTCACAACTGGAAGTTTATATCATCCATTGTTGAGAAAGAAAGCCTGAATTATGAGTTTATATTGCAATTCTGGCTTTAATGCTCACAATTGTAAGTTTATATCATCCATTTTTGAGAAAGAAAGCCTCAATTATGAGTTTATATTGCAATTCTGGCTTTAATGCTCACAACTGGAAGTTTATATCATCCATTGTTGAGAAAGAAAGCCTGAATTATCAGTTCATATTGCAATTCTGCCTTTATTTCTCACAATTGTGAGTATATATCATCCATTTCTGAGAAAGAAAGCCTGAATTATGAGTTTATATTGCAATTCTGGCTTTATTTCTCACAATTGTGAGTATATATCACCCATTTCTGAGAAAGAAAGCCTGAATTATGAGTTTATATTGCAATTCTGGCTTTATTTCTCACAATTGTGAGTATATATCACCCATTTCTGAGAAAGAAAGCCTGAATTATGAGTTTATATTGCAATTCTGGCTTTATTTCTCACAATTGTGAGTTTATGTTATCCATTTTTGTCAAAGTAAGCCTGAATTATGAGTTTATATTGCAATTCTGGCTTTATTTCTCACAATTGTGAGTATATATCATCCATTTCTGAGAAAGAAAGCCTGAATTATTAGTTAATTTTGCAATTCTGGCTTTATTGCTCACAATTGCGGGTTTATATCATCCATTCCTGAGAAAGAAAGCCTGAATTATGAGTTTATATTGCAATTCTGGCTTTAATGCTCACAATTGTAAGTTTATATCATCCATTTTTGAGAAAGAAAGCCTGAATTATGAGTTTATATTGCAATTCTGGCTTTAATGCTCACAATTGGAAGTTTATATCATCCATTGTTGAGAAAGAAAGCCTGAATTATGAGTTTATATTGCAATTCTGGCTTTAATACTCACAATTGTAAGTTTATATCATCCATTTTTGAGAAAGAAAGCCTGAATTATGAGTTTATATTGCAATTCTGGCTTTAATGCTCACAATTGGAAGTTTATATAATCCATTGTTGAGAAAGAAATCCTGAATTATCAGTTCATATTGCAATTCTGGCTTTACTTCTCACAATTGTGAGTATATATCATCAATTTTTTGAGAAAGAAAGCCTGAATTATGAGTTTATATTGCAATTCTGGCTTTATTTCTCACAATTGTGAGTATATATCATCCATTTTTGAGAAAGAAAGCCTCAATTATGAGTTTATATTGCAATTCTGGCTTTATTTCTCACAATTGTGAGTATATATCACCCATTTTTGAGAAAGAAAGCCTGAATTATGAGTTTATACTGCAATTTTGGCTTTATTTCTCACAATTGTGAGCATATATCACTAATTTTTGAGAAAGAAAGCCTGAATTATGAGTTTATATTGCAATTCTGGCTTTATTTCTCACAATTGTAAGTTTATGTTTTCCATTTTTGTGAAAGAAAGCCTGAATTATGAGTTTATATTGCAATTCTGGCTTTATTTCTCACATATGTGAGTATATGTCATCCATTTCTGAGAAAGAAAGCCTGAATTATGAGTTTATTTTGCAATTCTAGGTTTATTTCTCACAATTGTGAGTTTATGTTATCCATTTTTGAGAAAGAAAGCCTGAATTATGAGTTTATATTGCAATTCTGGCTTTATTTCTCACAATTGTGAGTTTAAGTTATCCGTTTTTGAGAAAGAAAGCCTGAATTGTGAGTTTATATTGCAATTCTGGCTTTAATGCTCACAATTGGAAGTTTATATCATCCATTGTTGAGAAAGAAAGCCTGAATTGTGAGTTCATATTGCAATTCTGGCTTTACTTCTCACAATTGTGAGTATATATCATCAATTTTTTGAGAAAGAAAGCCTGAATTATGAGTTTATATCGCAATTCTGGCTTTATTTCTCACAATTGTGAGTTTATGTTATCCATTTTTGAGAAAGAAAGTCTGAATTATGAGTTTATATTGCAATTCTGTCTTTATTTCTCACAATTGTGAGTATATATCACCAATTTGTGAGAAAGAAAGCCTGAATTATGAGTTCATATTGCAATTCTGGCTTTATTTCTCACAATTGTGAGTATATATCATCCATTTCTAAGAAAGAAAGCCTGAATTATGAGTTTATATTGCAATTCTGGCTTTATTTCTCACAATTGTGAGTATATATCACCCATTTCTGAGAAAGAAAGCCTGAATTATGAGTTTATATTGCAATTTTGGCTTTATTTCTCACAATTGTGAGTATATATCATCCATTTTTGAGAAAGAAAGCCTCAATTATGAGTTTATATTGCAATTCTGGCTTTATTTCTCACAATTGTGAGTATATATCACCCATTTCTGAGAAAGAAAGTCTGAATTATGAGTTTATATTGCAATTTTGGCTTTATTTCTCACAATTGTGAGCATATATCACTAATTTCTGAGAAAGAAAGCCTGAATTATGAGTTTATATTGCAATTCTGGCTTTAATGCTCACAATTGTAAGTTTATATCATCCATTTTTGAGAAAGAAAGCCTGAATTATGAGTTTATATTGCAATTCTGGCTTTATTTCTCACAATTGTGAGTTTATGTTATCCATTTTTGTGAAAGAAAGCCTGAATTATGAGTTTATATTGCAATTCTGGCTTTATTTCTCACAAATGTGAGTATATGTCATCCATTTCTGAGAAAGAAAGCCTGAATTGTGAGTTTATTTTGCAATTCTGGCTTTATTTCTCACAATTGTGAGTTTATGTTATCCATTTTTGAGAAAGAAAACCTGAATTGTGAGTTTATATTGCAATTCTGGCTTTATTTATCACAATTGTGAGTTTAAGTTATCCATTTTTGAGAAAGAAAGCCTGAATTGTGATTTTATATTGCAATTCTGGCTTTATTTCTCACAATTGTAAGTTTATATCATCCATTTTTGAGAAAGAAAGCCTAAATTATGAGTTTATATTGCAATTCTGGCTTTAATGCTCACAATTGTAAGTTTATATCATCCATTTTTGAGAAAGAAAGTCTTAATTATGAGATTATATTGCAATTCTGGCTTTATTTCTCACAACTGTGAGAATATATCATCCATTTTTGAGAAAGAAAGCCTGAATTATGAGTTTTTATTGCAATTCTGGCTTTAATGCTCACAATTGTAAGTTTATATCATCCATTTTTGAGAAAGAAAGCCTGAATTATGAGTTTATATTGCAATTCTGGCTTTATTTCTCACAATTGTGAGTTTATGTTATCCATTTTTGTGAAAGAAAGCCTGAATTATGAGTTTATATTGCAATTCTGGCTTAATTTCTCACAATTGTGAGTATATATCATCAATTTTTTGAGAAAGAAAGCCTGAATTATGAGTTTATATTGCAATTCAGGCTTTATTTCTCACAATTGTAAGTTTATATCATCCATTTTTGAGAAAGAAAGCCTGAATTATGAGTTTATATTGCAATTCTGGCTTTATTTCTCACAATTGTGAGCATGTATCATCAATTTTTTGAGAAAGAAAGCCTGAATTATGAGTTTATATTGCAATTCTGGCTTATAAACTCACAATTGTAAGTTTATTTCATCCATTTTTGAGAAAGAAAGCCTGAATTATGAGTTTATATTGCAATTCTGGCTTTAATGCTCACAATTGTAAGTTTATATCATCAATTTTTGAGAAAGAAAGTCTGAATTATGAGTTTATATTGCAATTCTGGCTTTATTTCTCACAATTGTGAGTATATATCATCCATTTCTGAGAAAGAAAGCCTGAATTGTGAGTTTATATTGCAATTCTGGCTTTATTTCTCACAATTGTGAGTATATATCATCAATTTTTTGAGAAAGAAAGCCTGAATTCTGAGTTTATATTGCAATTCTGGCTTATAAACTCACAATTGTAAGTTTATTTCATCCATTTTTGAGAAAGAAAGCCTGAATTATGAGTTTATATTGCAATTCAGGCTTTATTTCTCACAATTGTTAGTTTATGTTATCCATTTTTGAGAAAGAAAGTCTGAATTATGAGTTTATATTGCAATTCTGGCTTTATTTCTCACAATTGTGAGTATATATCATCAATTTTTTGAGAAAGAAAGCCTGAATTCTGAGTTTATATTTCAATTCTGGCTTATAAACTCACAATTGTAAGTTTATATCATCCATTTTTGAGAAAGAAAGCCTCAATTATGAGTTTATATTGCAATTCTGGCTTTATTTCTCACAACTGTGAGTATATATCATCCATTTCTGAGGAAGAAAGCCTGAATTATGAGTTTATATTGCAATTCTGGCTTTATTTCTCACAATTGTGAGTATATATCATCCATTTCTGAGAAAGAAAGCCTGAATTATGAGTTAATTTTGCAATTCTGGCTTTAATGCTCACAATTGTAAGTTTATATCATCCATTTTTGAGAAAGAAAGCCTCAATTATGAGTTTATATTGCAATTCTGGCTTTAATGCTCACAATTGTAAGTTTATATCATCCATTTTTGAGAAAGAAAGCCTCAATTATGAGTTTATATTGCAATTCTGGCTTTAATGCTCACAACTGGAAGTTTATATCATCCATTGTTGAGAAAGAAAGCCTGAATTATCAGTTCATATTGCAATTCTGGCTTTATTTCTCACAACTGTGAGTATATATCATCCATTTCTGAGAAAGAAAGCCTGAATTATGAGTTTATATTGCAATTCTGGCTTTATTTCTCACATATGTGAGTATATGTCATCCATTTCTGAGAAAGAAAGCCTGAATTATGAGTTTATTTTGCAATTCTAGGTTTATTTCTCACAATTGTGAGTTTATGTTATCCATTTTTGAGAAAGAAAGCCTGAATTATGAGTTTATATTGCAATTCTGGCTTTATTTCTCACAATTGTGAGTTTAAGTTATCCGTTTTTGAGAAAGAAAGCCTGAATTGTGAGTTTATATTGCAATTCTGGCTTTAATGCTCACAATTGGAAGTTTATATCATCCATTGTTGAGAAAGAAAGCCTGAATTGTGAGTTCATATTGCAATTCTGGCTTTACTTCTCACAATTGTGAGTATATATCATCAATTTTTTGAGAAAGAAAGCCTGAATTATGAGTTTATATCGCAATTCTGGCTTTATTTCTCACAATTGTGAGTTTATGTTATCCATTTTTGAGAAAGAAAGTCTGAATTATGAGTTTATATTGCAATTCTGTCTTTATTTCTCACAATTGTGAGTATATATCACCAATTTGTGAGAAAGAAAGCCTGAATTATGAGTTCATATTGCAATTCTGGCTTTATTTCTCACAATTGTGAGTATATATCATCCATTTCTAAGAAAGAAAGCCTGAATTATGAGTTTATATTGCAATTCTGGCTTTATTTCTCACAATTGTGAGTATATATCACCCATTTCTGAGAAAGAAAGCCTGAATTATGAGTTTATATTGCAATTTTGGCTTTATTTCTCACAATTGTGAGTATATATCATCCATTTTTGAGAAAGAAAGCCTCAATTATGAGTTTATATTGCAATTCTGGCTTTATTTCTCACAATTGTGAGTATATATCACCCATTTCTGAGAAAGAAAGTCTGAATTATGAGTTTATATTGCAATTTTGGCTTTATTTCTCACAATTGTGAGCATATATCACTAATTTCTGAGAAAGAAAGCCTGAATTATGAGTTTATATTGCAATTCTGGCTTTAATGCTCACAATTGTAAGTTTATATCATCCATTTTTGAGAAAGAAAGCCTGAATTATGAGTTTATATTGCAATTCTGGCTTTATTTCTCACAATTGTGAGTTTATGTTATCCATTTTTGTGAAAGAAAGCCTGAATTATGAGTTTATATTGCAATTCTGGCTTTATTTCTCACAAATGTGAGTATATGTCATCCATTTCTGAGAAAGAAAGCCTGAATTGTGAGTTTATTTTGCAATTCTGGCTTTATTTCTCACAATTGTGAGTTTATGTTATCCATTTTTGAGAAAGAAAACCTGAATTGTGAGTTTATATTGCAATTCTGGCTTTATTTATCACAATTGTGAGTTTAAGTTATCCATTTTTGAGAAAGAAAGCCTGAATTGTGATTTTATATTGCAATTCTGGCTTTATTTCTCACAATTGTAAGTTTATATCATCCATTTTTGAGAAAGAAAGCCTAAATTATGAGTTTATATTGCAATTCTGGCTTTAATGCTCACAATTGTAAGTTTATATCATCCATTTTTGAGAAAGAAAGTCTTAATTATGAGATTATATTGCAATTCTGGCTTTATTTCTCACAACTGTGAGAATATATCATCCATTTTTGAGAAAGAAAGCCTGAATTATGAGTTTTTATTGCAATTCTGGCTTTAATGCTCACAATTGTAAGTTTATATCATCCATTTTTGAGAAAGAAAGCCTGAATTATGAGTTTATATTGCAATTCTGGCTTTATTTCTCACAATTGTGAGTTTATGTTATCCATTTTTGTGAAAGAAAGCCTGAATTATGAGTTTATATTGCAATTCTGGCTTAATTTCTCACAATTGTGAGTATATATCATCAATTTTTTGAGAAAGAAAGCCTGAATTATGAGTTTATATTGCAATTCAGGCTTTATTTCTCACAATTGTAAGTTTATTTCATCCATTTTTGAGAAAGAAAGCCTGAATTATGAGTTTATATTGCAATTCTGGCTTTAATGCTCACAATTGTAAGTTTATATCATCAATTTTTGAGAAAGAAAGTCTGAATTATGAGTTTATATTGCAATTCTGGCTTTATTTCTCACAATTGTGAGTATATATCATCCATTTCTGAGAAAGAAAGCCTGAATTGTGAGTTTATATTGCAATTCTGGCTTTATTTCTCACAATTGTGAGTATATATCATCAATTTTTTGAGAAAGAAAGCCTGAATTCTGAGTTTATATTGCAATTCTGGCTTATAAACTCACAATTGTAAGTTTATTTCATCCATTTTTGAGAAAGAAAGCCTGAATTATGAGTTTATATTGCAATTCTGGCTTTATTTCTCACAATTGTGAGTATATATCATCAATTTTTTGAGAAAGAAAGCCTGAATTCTGAGTTTATATTTCAATTCTGGCTTATAAACTCACAATTGTAAGTTTATATCATCCATTTTTGAGAAAGAAAGCCTCAATTATGAGTTTATATTGCAATTCTGGCTTTATTTCTCACAACTGTGAGTATATATCATCCATTTCTGAGGAAGAAAGCCTGAATTATGAGTTTATATTGCAATTCTGGCTTTATTTCTCACAATTGTGAGTATATATCATCCATTTCTGAGAAAGAAAGCCTGAATTATGAGTTAATTTTGCAATTCTGGCTTTAATGCTCACAATTGTAAGTTTATATCATCCATTTTTGAGAAAGAAAGCCTCAATTATGAGTTTATATTGCAATTCTGGCTTTAATGCTCACAATTGTAAGTTTATATCATCCATTTTTGAGAAAGAAAGCCTCAATTATGAGTTTATATTGCAATTCTGGCTTTAATGCTCACAACTGGAAGTTTATATCATCCATTGTTGAGAAAGAAAGCCTGAATTATCAGTTCATATTGCAATTCTGGCTTTATTTCTCACAACTGTGAGTATATATCATCCATTTCTGAGAAAGAAAGCCTGAATTATGAGTTTATATTGCAATTCTGGCTTTATTTCTCACAATTGTGAGTTTATGTTATCCATTTTTGTCAAAGTAAGCCTAAATTATGAGTTTATATTGCAATTCTGGCTTTGTTTCTCACAATTGTGAGGATATATCATCCATTTTTGAGAAAAAAAGCCGGAAATATGGGTTTAAATTGCAATTCTGGCTTTATTGCTCACAATTGCGGGTTTATATCATCCATTCCTGAGAAAGAAAGCCTGAATTATGAGTTCATATTGCAATTCTGGCTTTATTTCTCACAATTGTGAGTATATATATG
Organism: Garra rufa; assembly: GCF_049309525.1. Classification (NCBI taxonomy): domain Eukaryota; kingdom Metazoa; phylum Chordata; class Actinopteri; order Cypriniformes; family Cyprinidae; genus Garra; species Garra rufa. The sequence goes on along the minus strand of NW_027394277.1, from coordinate 2,271,598 downwards.
ACCCATTTCTGAGAAAGAAAGCCTGAAGTATAAAAATTATATTGCAATTCTGGCTTTATTTCTGACAATTGTGAGTATATATCATCCATTTCTGAGAAAGAAAGCCTGAATTATGAGTTTATATTGCAATTATGGCTTTATTTCTCACAATTGCTAGGTTATATCATCCATTTCTGAGAAAGAAAGCCTGAATTATGAGTTTATATTGTAATTCTGGCTTTATTGCTCACAATTGCTAGGTTATATCATCCATTTCTGAGAAAGAAAGCCTGAATTATGAGTTTATATTGCAATTCTGGCTTTATTTCTCACAATTGTGAGTATATATCACCCATTTCTGAGAAAGAAAGTCTGAATTATGAGTTTATATTGCAATTCTGGCTTTATTTCTCACAATTGTGAGTATATATCACCCATTTCTGAGAAAGAAAGCCTGAATTGTGAGTTTATATAGCAATTCTGGTTTTATTTTTCACAATTGTGAGTATATATCATCAATTTTTTGAGAAAGAAAGCCTGAATTATGAGTTTATGTTGCAATTCTGGCTTTAATGCTTACAATTGTAAGTTTATATCATCCATTGTTGAGAAAGAAAGCCTGAATTATGAGTTTATATTGCAATTCTGGCTTTAATGCTCACAATTGTAAGTTTATATCATCCATTGTTGAGAAAGAAAGTCTGAATTATGAGTTTATATTGCAATTCTGGCTTTATTTCTCACAATTGTGAGTATATATCATCCATTTCTGAGAAAGACACCTGAATTATGAGTTTATATTGCAATTCTGGCTTTATTTCTCACAATTGTGAGTTTATGTTATCCATTTTTGAGAAAGAAAGTCTGAATTATGAGTTCATATTGCAATTCTGGCTTTATTGCTCACAATTGTAAGTTTATATCATCCATTTTTGAGAAAGAAAGCCTGAATTATGAGTTTATATTGCAATTCTGGCTTTAATGCTCACAATTGTAAGTTTATTTCATCCATTTTTGAGAAAGAAAGCCTGAATTATTAGTTTATATTGCAATTCTGGCTTTAATGCTCACAATTGTAAGTTTATATCATCCATTTTTGAGAAAGAAAGCCTGAATTATGAGTTTATATTGCAATTCTGGCTTTAATGCTCACAATTGTAAGTTTATATCATCCATTTTTGAGAAAGAAAGCCTGAATTATGAGTTTATATTGCAATTCTGGCTTTATTTCTCACAATTGTGAGTATATATCATCAATTTTTTGAGAAAGAAAGCCTGCATTCTGAGTTTATATTGCAATTCTGGCTTATAAACTCACAATTGTAAGTTTATTTCATCCATTTTTGAGAAAGAAAGCCTGAATTATGAGTTTATATTGCAATTCTGGCTTTAATGCTCACAACTGGAAGTTTATATCATCCATTTTTGAGAAAGAAAGCCTCAATTATGAGTTTATATTGCAATTCTGGCTTTAATGCTCACAACTGGAAGTTTATATCATCCATTGTTGAGAAAGAAAGCCTGAATTATGAGTTTATATTGCAATTCTGGCTTTAATGCTCACAATTGGAAGTTTATATCATCCATTGTTGAGAAAGAAAGCCTGAATTATGAGTTTATATTGCAATTCTGGCTTTAATACTCACAATTGTAAGTTTATATCATCCATTTTTGAGAAAGAAAGCCTGAATTATGAGTTTATATTGCAATTCTGGCTTTAATGCTCACAATTGGAAGTTTATATAATCCATTGTTGAGAAAGAAATCCTGAATTATCAGTTCATATTGCAATTCTGGCTTTACTTCTCACAATTGTGAGTATATATCATCAATTTTTTGAGAAAGAAAGCCTGAATTATGAGTTTATATTGCAATTCTGGCTTTATTTCTCACAATTGTGAGTATATATCATCCATTTTTGAGAAAGAAAGCCTCAATTATGAGTTTATATTGCAATTCTGGCTTTATTTCTCACAATTGTGAGTATATATCACCCATTTTTGAGAAAGAAAGCCTGAATTATGAGTTTATACTGCAATTTTGGCTTTATTTCTCACAATTGTGAGCATATATCACTAATTTTTGAGAAAGAAAGCCTGAATTATGAGTTTATATTGCAATTCTGGCTTTATTTCTCACAATTGTAAGTTTATGTTTTCCATTTTTGTGAAAGAAAGCCTGAATTATGAGTTTATATTGCAATTCTGGCTTTATTTCTCACATATGTGAGTATATGTCATCCATTTCTGAGAAAGAAAGCCTGAATTATGAGTTTATTTTGCAATTCTAGGTTTATTTCTCACAATTGTGAGTTTATGTTATCCATTTTTGAGAAAGAAAGCCTGAATTATGAGTTTATATTGCAATTCTGGCTTTATTTCTCACAATTGTGAGTTTAAGTTATCCGTTTTTGAGAAAGAAAGCCTGAATTGTGAGTTTATATTGCAATTCTGGCTTTATTTCTCACAATTGTGAGTATATATCACCCATTTCTGAGAAAGAAAGTCTGAATTATGAGTTTATATTGCAATTTTGGCTTTATTTCTCACAATTGTGAGCATATATCACTAATTTCTGAGAAAGAAAGCCTGAATTATGAGTTTATATTGCAATTCTGGCTTTAATGCTCACAATTGTAAGTTTATATCATCCATTTTTGAGAAAGAAAGCCTGAATTATGAGTTTATATTGCAATTCTGGCTTTAATGCTCACAATTGTAAGTTTATATCATCCATTTTTGAGAAAGAAAGTCTTAATTATGAGTTTATATTGCAATTCTGGCTTTATTTCTCACAACTGTGAGAATATATCATCCATTTTTGAGAAAGAAAGTCTTAATTATGAGATTATATTGCAATTCTGGCTTTATTTCTCACAACTGTGAGAATATATCATCCATTTTTGAGAAAGAAAGCCTGAATTATGAGTTTTTATTGCAATTCTGGCTTTAATGCTCACAATTGTAAGTTTATATCATCCATTTTTGAGAAAGAAAGCCTGAATTATGAGTTTATATTGCAATTCTGGCTTTATTTCTCACAATTGTGAGTTTATGTTATCCATTTTTGTGAAAGAAAGCCTGAATTATGAGTTTATATTGCAATTCTGGCTTAATTTCTCACAATTGTGAGTATATATCATCAATTTTTTGAGAAAGAAAGCCTGAATTATGAGTTTATATTGCAATTCAGGCTTTATTTCTCACAATTGTAAGTTTATATCATCCATTTTTGAGAAAGAAAGCCTGAATTATGAGTTTATATTGCAATTCTGGCTTTATTTCTCACAATTGTGAGCATGTATCATCAATTTTTTGAGAAAGAAAGCCTGAATTATGAGTTTATATTGCAATTCTGGCTTATAAACTCACAATTGTAAGTTTATTTCATCCATTTTTGAGAAAGAAAGCCTGAATTATGAGTTTATATTGCAATTCTGGCTTTAATGCTCACAATTGTAAGTTTATATCATCAATTTTTGAGAAAGAAAGTCTGAATTATGAGTTTATATTGCAATTCTGGCTTTATTTCTCACAATTGTGAGTATATATCATCCATTTCTGAGAAAGAAAGCCTGAATTGTGAGTTTATATTGCAATTCTGGCTTTATTTCTCACAATTGTGAGTATATATCATCAATTTTTTGAGAAAGAAAGCCTGAATTCTGAGTTTATATTGCAATTCTGGCTTATAAACTCACAATTGTAAGTTTATTTCATCCATTTTTGAGAAAGAAAGCCTGAATTATGAGTTTATATTGCAATTCAGGCTTTATTTCTCACAATTGTTAGTTTATGTTATCCATTTTTGAGAAAGAAAGTCTGAATTATGAGTTTATATTGCAATTCTGGCTTTATTTCTCACAATTGTGAGTATATATCATCAATTTTTTGAGAAAGAAAGCCTGAATTCTGAGTTTATATTTCAATTCTGGCTTATAAACTCACAATTGTAAGTTTATATCATCCATTTTTGAGAAAGAAAGCCTCAATTATGAGTTTATATTGCAATTCTGGCTTTATTTCTCACAACTGTGAGTATATATCATCCATTTCTGAGGAAGAAAGCCTGAATTATGAGTTTATATTGCAATTCTGGCTTTATTTCTCACAATTGTGAGTATATATCATCCATTTCTGAGAAAGAAAGCCTGAATTATGAGTTAATTTTGCAATTCTGGCTTTAATGCTCACAATTGTAAGTTTATATCATCCATTTTTGAGAAAGAAAGCCTCAATTATGAGTTTATATTGCAATTCTGGCTTTAATGCTCACAATTGTAAGTTTATATCATCCATTTTTGAGAAAGAAAGCCTCAATTATGAGTTTATATTGCAATTCTGGCTTTAATGCTCACAACTGGAAGTTTATATCATCCATTGTTGAGAAAGAAAGCCTGAATTATCAGTTCATATTGCAATTCTGGCTTTATTTCTCACAACTGTGAGTATATATCATCCATTTCTGAGAAAGAAAGCCTGAATTATGAGTTTATATTGCAATTCTGGCTTTATTTCTCACAATTGTGAGTTTATGTTATCCATTTTTGTCAAAGTAAGCCTAAATTATGAGTTTATATTGCAATTCTGGCTTTGTTTCTCACAATTGTGAGGATATATCATCCATTTTTGAGAAAAAAAGCCGGAAATATGGGTTTAAATTGCAATTCTGGCTTTATTGCTCACAATTGCGGGTTTATATCATCCATTCCTGAGAAAGAAAGCCTGAATTATGAGTTCATATTGCAATTCTGGCTTTATTTCTCACAATTGTGAGTATATATATGACCCATTTCTGAGAAAGAAAGCCTGAAGTATAAAAATTATATTGCAATTCTGGCTTTATTTCTGACAATTGTGAGTATATATCATCCATTTCTGAGAAAGAAAGCCTGAATTATGAGTTTATATTGCAATTATGGCTTTATTTCTCACAATTGCTAGGTTATATCATCCATTTCTGAGAAAGAAAGCCTGAATTATGAGTTTATATTGTAATTCTGGCTTTATTGCTCACAATTGCTAGGTTATATCATCCATTTCTGAGAAAGAAAGCCTGAATTATGAGTTTATATTGCAATTCTGGCTTTATTTCTCACAATTGTGAGTATATATCACCCATTTCTGAGAAAGAAAGTCTGAATTATGAGTTTATATTGCAATTCTGGCTTTATTTCTCACAATTGTGAGTATATATCACCCATTTCTGAGAAAGAAAGCCTGAATTGTGAGTTTATATAGCAATTCTGGTTTTATTTTTCACAATTGTGAGTATATATCATCAATTTTTTGAGAAAGAAAGCCTGAATTATGAGTTTATGTTGCAATTCTGGCTTTAATGCTTACAATTGTAAGTTTATATCATCCATTGTTGAGAAAGAAAGCCTGAATTATGAGTTTATATTGCAATTCTGGCTTTAATGCTCACAATTGTAAGTTTATATCATCCATTGTTGAGAAAGAAAGTCTGAATTATGAGTTTATATTGCAATTCTGGCTTTATTTCTCACAATTGTGAGTATATATCATCCATTTCTGAGAAAGACACCTGAATTATGAGTTTATATTGCAATTCTGGCTTTATTTCTCACAATTGTGAGTTTATGTTATCCATTTTTGAGAAAGAAAGTCTGAATTATGAGTTCATATTGCAATTCTGGCTTTATTGCTCACAATTGTAAGTTTATATCATCCATTTTTGAGAAAGAAAGCCTGAATTATGAGTTTATATTGCAATTCTGGCTTTAATGCTCACAATTGTAAGTTTATTTCATCCATTTTTGAGAAAGAAAGCCTGAATTATTAGTTTATATTGCAATTCTGGCTTTAATGCTCACAATTGTAAGTTTATATCATCCATTTTTGAGAAAGAAAGCCTGAATTATGAGTTTATATTGCAATTCTGGCTTTAATGCTCACAATTGTAAGTTTATATCATCCATTTTTGAGAAAGAAAGCCTGAATTATGAGTTTATATTGCAATTCTGGCTTTATTTCTCACAATTGTGAGTATATATCATCAATTTTTTGAGAAAGAAAGCCTGCATTCTGAGTTTATATTGCAATTCTGGCTTATAAACTCACAATTGTAAGTTTATTTCATCCATTTTTGAGAAAGAAAGCCTGAATTATGAGTTTATATTGCAATTCTGGCTTTAATGCTCACAACTGGAAGTTTATATCATCCATTTTTGAGAAAGAAAGCCTCAATTATGAGTTTATATTGCAATTCTGGCTTTAATGCTCACAACTGGAAGTTTATATCATCCATTGTTGAGAAAGAAAGCCTGAATTATGAGTTTATATTGCAATTCTGGCTTTAATGCTCACAATTGGAAGTTTATATCATCCATTGTTGAGAAAGAAAGCCTGAATTATGAGTTTATATTGCAATTCTGGCTTTAATACTCACAATTGTAAGTTTATATCATCCATTTTTGAGAAAGAAAGCCTGAATTATGAGTTTATATTGCAATTCTGGCTTTAATGCTCACAATTGGAAGTTTATATAATCCATTGTTGAGAAAGAAATCCTGAATTATCAGTTCATATTGCAATTCTGGCTTTACTTCTCACAATTGTGAGTATATATCATCAATTTTTTGAGAAAGAAAGCCTGAATTATGAGTTTATATTGCAATTCTGGCTTTATTTCTCACAATTGTGAGTATATATCATCCATTTTTGAGAAAGAAAGCCTCAATTATGAGTTTATATTGCAATTCTGGCTTTATTTCTCACAATTGTGAGTATATATCACCCATTTTTGAGAAAGAAAGCCTGAATTATGAGTTTATACTGCAATTTTGGCTTTATTTCTCACAATTGTGAGCATATATCACTAATTTTTGAGAAAGAAAGCCTGAATTATGAGTTTATATTGCAATTCTGGCTTTATTTCTCACAATTGTAAGTTTATGTTTTCCATTTTTGTGAAAGAAAGCCTGAATTATGAGTTTATATTGCAATTCTGGCTTTATTTCTCACATATGTGAGTATATGTCATCCATTTCTGAGAAAGAAAGCCTGAATTATGAGTTTATTTTGCAATTCTAGGTTTATTTCTCACAATTGTGAGTTTATGTTATCCATTTTTGAGAAAGAAAGCCTGAATTATGAGTTTATATTGCAATTCTGGCTTTATTTCTCACAATTGTGAGTTTAAGTTATCCGTTTTTGAGAAAGAAAGCCTGAATTGTGAGTTTATATTGCAATTCTGGCTTTATTTCTCACAATTGTGAGTATATATCACCCATTTCTGAGAAAGAAAGTCTGAATTATGAGTTTATATTGCAATTTTGGCTTTATTTCTCACAATTGTGAGCATATATCACTAATTTCTGAGAAAGAAAGCCTGAATTATGAGTTTATATTGCAATTCTGGCTTTAATGCTCACAATTGTAAGTTTATATCATCCATTTTTGAGAAAGAAAGCCTGAATTATGAGTTTATATTGCAATTCTGGCTTTAATGCTCACAATTGTAAGTTTATATCATCCATTTTTGAGAAAGAAAGTCTTAATTATGAGTTTATATTGCAATTCTGGCTTTATTTCTCACAACTGTGAGAATATATCATCCATTTTTGAGAAAGAAAGTCTTAATTATGAGATTATATTGCAATTCTGGCTTTATTTCTCACAACTGTGAGAATATATCATCCATTTTTGAGAAAGAAAGCCTGAATTATGAGTTTTTATTGCAATTCTGGCTTTAATGCTCACAATTGTAAGTTTATATCATCCATTTTTGAGAAAGAAAGCCTGAATTATGAGTTTATATTGCAATTCTGGCTTTATTTCTCACAATTGTGAGTTTATGTTATCCATTTTTGTGAAAGAAAGCCTGAATTATGAGTTTATATTGCAATTCTGGCTTAATTTCTCACAATTGTGAGTATATATCATCAATTTTTTGAGAAAGAAAGCCTGAATTATGAGTTTATATTGCAATTCAGGCTTTATTTCTCACAATTGTAAGTTTATATCATCCATTTTTGAGAAAGAAAGCCTGAATTATGAGTTTATATTGCAATTCTGGCTTTATTTCTCACAATTGTGAGCATGTATCATCAATTTTTTGAGAAAGAAAGCCTGAATTATGAGTTTATATTGCAATTCTGGCTTATAAACTCACAATTGTAAGTTTATTTCATCCATTTTTGAGAAAGAAAGCCTGAATTATGAGTTTATATTGCAATTCTGGCTTTAATGCTCACAATTGTAAGTTTATATCATCAATTTTTGAGAAAGAAAGTCTGAATTATGAGTTTATATTGCAATTCTGGCTTTATTTCTCACAATTGTGAGTATATATCATCCATTTCTGAGAAAGAAAGCCTGAATTGTGAGTTTATATTGCAATTCTGGCTTTATTTCTCACAATTGTGAGTATATATCATCAATTTTTTGAGAAAGAAAGCCTGAATTCTGAGTTTATATTGCAATTCTGGCTTATAAACTCACAATTGTAAGTTTATTTCATCCATTTTTGAGAAAGAAAGCCTGAATTATGAGTTTATATTGCAATTCAGGCTTTATTTCTCACAATTGTTAGTTTATGTTATCCATTTTTGAGAAAGAAAGTCTGAATTATGAGTTTATATTGCAATTCTGGCTTTATTTCTCACAATTGTGAGTATATATCATCAATTTTTTGAGAAAGAAAGCCTGAATTCTGAGTTTATATTTCAATTCTGGCTTATAAACTCACAATTGTAAGTTTATATCATCCATTTTTGAGAAAGAAAGCCTCAATTATGAGTTTATATTGCAATTCTGGCTTTATTTCTCACAACTGTGAGTATATATCATCCATTTCTGAGGAAGAAAGCCTGAATTATGAGTTTATATTGCAATTCTGGCTTTATTTCTCACAATTGTGAGTATATATCATCCATTTCTGAGAAAGAAAGCCTGAATTATGAGTTAATTTTGCAATTCTGGCTTTAATGCTCACAATTGTAAGTTTATATCATCCATTTTTGAGAAAGAAAGCCTCAATTATGAGTTTATATTGCAATTCTGGCTTTAATGCTCACAATTGTAAGTTTATATCATCCATTTTTGAGAAAGAAAGCCTCAATTATGAGTTTATATTGCAATTCTGGCTTTAATGCTCACAACTGGAAGTTTATATCATCCATTGTTGAGAAAGAAAGCCTGAATTATCAGTTCATATTGCAATTCTGGCTTTATTTCTCACAACTGTGAGTATATATCATCCATTTCTGAGAAAGAAAGCCTGAATTATGAGTTTATATTGCAATTCTGGCTTTATTTCTCACAATTGTGAGTTTATGTTATCCATTTTTGTCAAAGTAAGCCTAAATTATGAGTTTATATTGCAATTCTGGCTTTGTTTCTCACAATTGTGAGGATATATCATCCATTTTTGAGAAAAAAAGCCGGAAATATGGGTTTAAATTGCAATTCTGGCTTTATTGCTCACAATTGCGGGTTTATATCATCCATTCCTGAGAAAGAAAGCCTGAATTATGAGTTCATATTGCAATTCTGGCTTTATTTCTCACAATTGTGAGTATATATATGACCCATTTCTGAGAAAGAAAGCCTGAAGTATAAAAATTATATTGCAATTCTGGCTTTATTTCTGACAATTGTGAGTATATATCATCCATTTCTGAGAAAGAAAGCCTGAATTATGAGTTTATATTGCAATTATGGCTTTATTTCTCACAATTGCTAGGTTATATCATCCATTTCTGAGAAAGAAAGCCTGAATTATGAGTTTATATTGTAATTCTGGCTTTATTGCTCACAATTGCTAGGTTATATCATCCATTTCTGAGAAAGAAAGCCTGAATTATGAGTTTATATTGCAATTCTGGCTTTATTTCTCACAATTGTGAGTATATATCACCCATTTCTGAGAAAGAAAGTCTGAATTATGAGTTTATATTGCAATTCTGGCTTTATTTCTCACAATTGTGAGTATATATCACCCATTTCTGAGAAAGAAAGCCTGAATTGTGAGTTTATATAGCAATTCTGGTTTTATTTTTCACAATTGTGAGTATATATCATCAATTTTTTGAGAAAGAAAGCCTGAATTATGAGTTTATGTTGCAATTCTGGCTTTAATGCTTACAATTGTAAGTTTATATCATCCATTGTTGAGAAAGAAAGCCTGAATTATGAGTTTATATTGCAATTCTGGCTTTAATGCTCACAATTGTGAGTATATATCATCCATTTCTGAGAAAGACACCTGAATTATGAGTTTATATTGCAATTCTGGCTTTATTTCTCACAATTGTGAGTTTATGTTATCCATTTTTGAGAAAGAAAGTCTGAATTATGAGTTCATATTGCAATTCTGGCTTTATTGCTCACAATTGTAAGTTTATATCATCCATTTTTGAGAAAGAAAGCCTGAATTATGAGTTTATATTGCAATTCTGGCTTTAATGCTCACAATTGTAAGTTTATTTCATCCATTTTTGAGAAAGAAAGCCTGAATTATTAGTTTATATTGCAATTCTGGCTTTAATGCTCACAATTGTAAGTTTATATCATCCATTTTTGAGAAAGAAAGCCTGAATTATGAGTTTATATTGCAATTCTGGCTTTAATGCTCACAATTGTAAGTTTATATCATCCATTTTTGAGAAAGAAAGCCTGAATTATGAGTTTATATTGCAATTCTGGCTTTATTTCTCACAATTGTGAGTATATATCATCAATTTTTTGAGAAAGAAAGCCTGCATTCTGAGTTTATATTGCAATTCTGGCTTATAAACTCACAATTGTAAGTTTATTTCATCCATTTTTGAGAAAGAAAGCCTGAATTATGAGTTTATATTGCAATTCTGGCTTTAATGCTCACAACTGGAAGTTTATATCATCCATTTTTGAGAAAGAAAGCCTCAATTATGAGTTTATATTGCAATTCTGGCTTTAATGCTCACAACTGGAAGTTTATATCATCCATTGTTGAGAAAGAAAGCCTGAATTATGAGTTTATATTGCAATTCTGGCTTTAATGCTCACAATTGTAAGTTTATATCATCCATTTTTGAGAAAGAAAGCCTCAATTATGAGTTTATATTGCAATTCTGGCTTTAATGCTCACAACTGGAAGTTTATATCATCCATTGTTGAGAAAGAAAGCCTGAATTATCAGTTCATATTGCAATTCTGCCTTTATTTCTCACAATTGTGAGTATATATCATCCATTTCTGAGAAAGAAAGCCTGAATTATGAGTTTATATTGCAATTCTGGCTTTATTTCTCACAATTGTGAGTATATATCACCCATTTCTGAGAAAGAAAGCCTGAATTATGAGTTTATATTGCAATTCTGGCTTTATTTCTCACAATTGTGAGTATATATCACCCATTTCTGAGAAAGAAAGCCTGAATTATGAGTTTATATTGCAATTCTGGCTTTATTTCTCACAATTGTGAGTTTATGTTATCCATTTTTGTCAAAGTAAGCCTGAATTATGAGTTTATATTGCAATTCTGGCTTTATTTCTCACAATTGTGAGTATATATCATCCATTTCTGAGAAAGAAAGCCTGAATTATTAGTTAATTTTGCAATTCTGGCTTTATTGCTCACAATTGCGGGTTTATATCATCCATTCCTGAGAAAGAAAGCCTGAATTATGAGTTTATATTGCAATTCTGGCTTTAATGCTCACAATTGTAAGTTTATATCATCCATTTTTGAGAAAGAAAGCCTGAATTATGAGTTTATATTGCAATTCTGGCTTTAATGCTCACAATTGGAAGTTTATATCATCCATTGTTGAGAAAGAAAGCCTGAATTATGAGTTTATATTGCAATTCTGGCTTTAATACTCACAATTGTAAGTTTATATCATCCATTTTTGAGAAAGAAAGCCTGAATTATGAGTTTATATTGCAATTCTGGCTTTAATGCTCACAATTGGAAGTTTATATAATCCATTGTTGAGAAAGAAATCCTGAATTATCAGTTCATATTGCAATTCTGGCTTTACTTCTCACAATTGTGAGTATATATCATCAATTTTTTGAGAAAGAAAGCCTGAATTATGAGTTTATATTGCAATTCTGGCTTTATTTCTCACAATTGTGAGTATATATCATCCATTTTTGAGAAAGAAAGCCTCAATTATGAGTTTATATTGCAATTCTGGCTTTATTTCTCACAATTGTGAGTATATATCACCCATTTTTGAGAAAGAAAGCCTGAATTATGAGTTTATACTGCAATTTTGGCTTTATTTCTCACAATTGTGAGCATATATCACTAATTTTTGAGAAAGAAAGCCTGAATTATGAGTTTATATTGCAATTCTGGCTTTATTTCTCACAATTGTAAGTTTATGTTTTCCATTTTTGTGAAAGAAAGCCTGAATTATGAGTTTATATTGCAATTCTGGCTTTATTTCTCACATATGTGAGTATATGTCATCCATTTCTGAGAAAGAAAGCCTGAATTATGAGTTTATTTTGCAATTCTAGGTTTATTTCTCACAATTGTGAGTTTATGTTATCCATTTTTGAGAAAGAAAGCCTGAATTATGAGTTTATATTGCAATTCTGGCTTTATTTCTCACAATTGTGAGTTTAAGTTATCCGTTTTTGAGAAAGAAAGCCTGAATTGTGAGTTTATATTGCAATTCTGGCTTTAATGCTCACAATTGGAAGTTTATATCATCCATTGTTGAGAAAGAAAGCCTGAATTGTGAGTTCATATTGCAATTCTGGCTTTACTTCTCACAATTGTGAGTATATATCATCAATTTTTTGAGAAAGAAAGCCTGAATTATGAGTTTATATCGCAATTCTGGCTTTATTTCTCACAATTGTGAGTTTATGTTATCCATTTTTGAGAAAGAAAGTCTGAATTATGAGTTTATATTGCAATTCTGTCTTTATTTCTCACAATTGTGAGTATATATCACCAATTTGTGAGAAAGAAAGCCTGAATTATGAGTTCATATTGCAATTCTGGCTTTATTTCTCACAATTGTGAGTATATATCATCCATTTCTAAGAAAGAAAGCCTGAATTATGAGTTTATATTGCAATTCTGGCTTTATTTCTCACAATTGTGAGTATATATCACCCATTTCTGAGAAAGAAAGCCTGAATTATGAGTTTATATTGCAATTTTGGCTTTATTTCTCACAATTGTGAGTATATATCATCCATTTTTGAGAAAGAAAGCCTCAATTATGAGTTTATATTGCAATTCTGGCTTTATTTCTCACAATTGTGAGTATATATCACCCATTTCTGAGAAAGAAAGTCTGAATTATGAGTTTATATTGCAATTTTGGCTTTATTTCTCACAATTGTGAGCATATATCACTAATTTCTGAGAAAGAAAGCCTGAATTATGAGTTTATATTGCAATTCTGGCTTTAATGCTCACAATTGTAAGTTTATATCATCCATTTTTGAGAAAGAAAGCCTGAATTATGAGTTTATATTGCAATTCTGGCTTTATTTCTCACAATTGTGAGTTTATGTTATCCATTTTTGTGAAAGAAAGCCTGAATTATGAGTTTATATTGCAATTCTGGCTTTATTTCTCACAAATGTGAGTATATGTCATCCATTTCTGAGAAAGAAAGCCTGAATTGTGAGTTTATTTTGCAATTCTGGCTTTATTTCTCACAATTGTGAGTTTATGTTATCCATTTTTGAGAAAGAAAACCTGAATTGTGAGTTTATATTGCAATTCTGGCTTTATTTATCACAATTGTGAGTTTAAGTTATCCATTTTTGAGAAAGAAAGCCTGAATTGTGATTTTATATTGCAATTCTGGCTTTATTTCTCACAATTGTAAGTTTATATCATCCATTTTTGAGAAAGAAAGCCTAAATTATGAGTTTATATTGCAATTCTGGCTTTAATGCTCACAATTGTAAGTTTATATCATCCATTTTTGAGAAAGAAAGTCTTAATTATGAGATTATATTGCAATTCTGGCTTTATTTCTCACAACTGTGAGAATATATCATCCATTTTTGAGAAAGAAAGCCTGAATTATGAGTTTTTATTGCAATTCTGGCTTTAATGCTCACAATTGTAAGTTTATATCATCCATTTTTGAGAAAGAAAGCCTGAATTATGAGTTTATATTGCAATTCTGGCTTTATTTCTCACAATTGTGAGTTTATGTTATCCATTTTTGTGAAAGAAAGCCTGAATTATGAGTTTATATTGCAATTCTGGCTTAATTTCTCACAATTGTGAGTATATATCATCAATTTTTTGAGAAAGAAAGCCTGAATTATGAGTTTATATTGCAATTCAGGCTTTATTTCTCACAATTGTAAGTTTATATCATCCATTTTTGAGAAAGAAAGCCTGAATTATGAGTTTATATTGCAATTCTGGCTTTATTTCTCACAATTGTGAGCATGTATCATCAATTTTTTGAGAAAGAAAGCCTGAATTATGAGTTTATATTGCAATTCTGGCTTATAAACTCACAATTGTAAGTTTATTTCATCCATTTTTGAGAAAGAAAGCCTGAATTATGAGTTTATATTGCAATTCTGGCTTTAATGCTCACAATTGTAAGTTTATATCATCAATTTTTGAGAAAGAAAGTCTGAATTATGAGTTTATATTGCAATTCTGGCTTTATTTCTCACAATTGTGAGTATATATCATCCATTTCTGAGAAAGAAAGCCTGAATTGTGAGTTTATATTGCAATTCTGGCTTTATTTCTCACAATTGTGAGTATATATCATCAATTTTTTGAGAAAGAAAGCCTGAATTCTGAGTTTATATTGCAATTCTGGCTTATAAACTCACAATTGTAAGTTTATTTCATCCATTTTTGAGAAAGAAAGCCTGAATTATGAGTTTATATTGCAATTCAGGCTTTATTTCTCACAATTGTTAGTTTATGTTATCCATTTTTGAGAAAGAAAGTCTGAATTATGAGTTTATATTGCAATTCTGGCTTTATTTCTCACAATTGTGAGTATATATCATCAATTTTTTGAGAAAGAAAGCCTGAATTCTGAGTTTATATTTCAATTCTGGCTTATAAACTCACAATTGTAAGTTTATATCATCCATTTTTGAGAAAGAAAGCCTCAATTATGAGTTTATATTGCAATTCTGGCTTTATTTCTCACAACTGTGAGTATATATCATCCATTTCTGAGGAAGAAAGCCTGAATTATGAGTTTATATTGCAATTCTGGCTTTATTTCTCACAATTGTGAGTATATATCATCCATTTCTGAGAAAGAAAGCCTGAATTATGAGTTAATTTTGCAATTCTGGCTTTAATGCTCACAATTGTAAGTTTATATCATCCATTTTTGAGAAAGAAAGCCTCAATTATGAGTTTATATTGCAATTCTGGCTTTAATGCTCACAATTGTAAGTTTATATCATCCATTTTTGAGAAAGAAAGCCTCAATTATGAGTTTATATTGCAATTCTGGCTTTAATGCTCACAACTGGAAGTTTATATCATCCATTGTTGAGAAAGAAAGCCTGAATTATCAGTTCATATTGCAATTCTGGCTTTATTTCTCACAACTGTGAGTATATATCATCCATTTCTGAGAAAGAAAGCCTGAATTATGAGTTTATATTGCAATTCTGGCTTTATTTCTCACATATGTGAGTATATGTCATCCATTTCTGAGAAAGAAAGCCTGAATTATGAGTTTATTTTGCAATTCTAGGTTTATTTCTCACAATTGTGAGTTTATGTTATCCATTTTTGAGAAAGAAAGCCTGAATTATGAGTTTATATTGCAATTCTGGCTTTATTTCTCACAATTGTGAGTTTAAGTTATCCGTTTTTGAGAAAGAAAGCCTGAATTGTGAGTTTATATTGCAATTCTGGCTTTAATGCTCACAATTGGAAGTTTATATCATCCATTGTTGAGAAAGAAAGCCTGAATTGTGAGTTCATATTGCAATTCTGGCTTTACTTCTCACAATTGTGAGTATATATCATCAATTTTTTGAGAAAGAAAGCCTGAATTATGAGTTTATATCGCAATTCTGGCTTTATTTCTCACAATTGTGAGTTTATGTTATCCATTTTTGAGAAAGAAAGTCTGAATTATGAGTTTATATTGCAATTCTGTCTTTATTTCTCACAATTGTGAGTATATATCACCAATTTGTGAGAAAGAAAGCCTGAATTATGAGTTCATATTGCAATTCTGGCTTTATTTCTCACAATTGTGAGTATATATCATCCATTTCTAAGAAAGAAAGCCTGAATTATGAGTTTATATTGCAATTCTGGCTTTATTTCTCACAATTGTGAGTATATATCACCCATTTCTGAGAAAGAAAGCCTGAATTATGAGTTTATATTGCAATTTTGGCTTTATTTCTCACAATTGTGAGTATATATCATCCATTTTTGAGAAAGAAAGCCTCAATTATGAGTTTATATTGCAATTCTGGCTTTATTTCTCACAATTGTGAGTATATATCACCCATTTCTGAGAAAGAAAGTCTGAATTATGAGTTTATATTGCAATTTTGGCTTTATTTCTCACAATTGTGAGCATATATCACTAATTTCTGAGAAAGAAAGCCTGAATTATGAGTTTATATTGCAATTCTGGCTTTAATGCTCACAATTGTAAGTTTATATCATCCATTTTTGAGAAAGAAAGCCTGAATTATGAGTTTATATTGCAATTCTGGCTTTATTTCTCACAATTGTGAGTTTATGTTATCCATTTTTGTGAAAGAAAGCCTGAATTATGAGTTTATATTGCAATTCTGGCTTTATTTCTCACAAATGTGAGTATATGTCATCCATTTCTGAGAAAGAAAGCCTGAATTGTGAGTTTATTTTGCAATTCTGGCTTTATTTCTCACAATTGTGAGTTTATGTTATCCATTTTTGAGAAAGAAAACCTGAATTGTGAGTTTATATTGCAATTCTGGCTTTATTTATCACAATTGTGAGTTTAAGTTATCCATTTTTGAGAAAGAAAGCCTGAATTGTGATTTTATATTGCAATTCTGGCTTTATTTCTCACAATTGTAAGTTTATATCATCCATTTTTGAGAAAGAAAGCCTAAATTATGAGTTTATATTGCAATTCTGGCTTTAATGCTCACAATTGTAAGTTTATATCATCCATTTTTGAGAAAGAAAGTCTTAATTATGAGATTATATTGCAATTCTGGCTTTATTTCTCACAACTGTGAGAATATATCATCCATTTTTGAGAAAGAAAGCCTGAATTATGAGTTTTTATTGCAATTCTGGCTTTAATGCTCACAATTGTAAGTTTATATCATCCATTTTTGAGAAAGAAAGCCTGAATTATGAGTTTATATTGCAATTCTGGCTTTATTTCTCACAATTGTGAGTTTATGTTATCCATTTTTGTGAAAGAAAGCCTGAATTATGAGTTTATATTGCAATTCTGGCTTAATTTCTCACAATTGTGAGTATATATCATCAATTTTTTGAGAAAGAAAGCCTGAATTATGAGTTTATATTGCAATTCAGGCTTTATTTCTCACAATTGTAAGTTTATTTCATCCATTTTTGAGAAAGAAAGCCTGAATTATGAGTTTATATTGCAATTCTGGCTTTAATGCTCACAATTGTAAGTTTATATCATCAATTTTTGAGAAAGAAAGTCTGAATTATGAGTTTATATTGCAATTCTGGCTTTATTTCTCACAATTGTGAGTATATATCATCCATTTCTGAGAAAGAAAGCCTGAATTATGAGTTTATATTGCAATTCTGGCTTTATTTCTCACAATTGTGAGTATATATCATCAATTTTTTGAGAAAGAAAGCCTGCATTCTGAGTTTATATTGCAATTCTGGCTTATAAACTCACAATTGTAAGTTTATTTCATCCATTTTTGAGAAAGAAAGCCTGAATTATGAGTTTATATTGCAATTCTGGCTTTAATGCTCACAACTGGAAGTTTATATCATCCATTTTTGAGAAAGAAAGCCTCAATTATGAGTTTATATTGCAATTCTGGCTTTAATGCTCACAACTGGAAGTTTATATCATCCATTGTTGAGAAAGAAAGCCTGAATTATGAGTTTATATTGCAATTCTGGCTTTAATGCTCACAATTGTAAGTTTATATCATCCATTTTTGAGAAAGAAAGCCTCAATTATGAGTTTATATTGCAATTCTGGCTTTAATGCTCACAACTGGAAGTTTATATCATCCATTGTTGAGAAAGAAAGCCTGAATTATCAGTTCATATTGCAATTCTGCCTTTATTTCTCACAATTGTGAGTATATATCATCCATTTCTGAGAAAGAAAGCCTGAATTATGAGTTTATATTGCAATTCTGGCTTTATTTCTCACAATTGTGAGTATATATCACCCATTTCTGAGAAAGAAAGCCTGAATTATGAGTTTATATTGCAATTCTGGCTTTATTTCTCACAATTGTGAGTATATATCACCCATTTCTGAGAAAGAAAGCCTGAATTATGAGTTTATATTGCAATTCTGGCTTTATTTCTCACAATTGTGAGTTTATGTTATCCATTTTTGTCAAAGTAAGCCTGAATTATGAGTTTATATTGCAATTCTGGCTTTATTTCTCACAATTGTGAGTATATATCATCCATTTCTGAGAAAGAAAGCCTGAATTATTAGTTAATTTTGCAATTCTGGCTTTATTGCTCACAATTGCGGGTTTATATCATCCATTCCTGAGAAAGAAAGCCTGAATTATGAGTTTATATTGCAATTCTGGCTTTAATGCTCACAATTGTAAGTTTATATCATCCATTTTTGAGAAAGAAAGCCTGAATTATGAGTTTATATTGCAATTCTGGCTTTAATGCTCACAATTGGAAGTTTATATCATCCATTGTTGAGAAAGAAAGCCTGAATTATGAGTTTATATTGCAATTCTGGCTTTAATACTCACAATTGTAAGTTTATATCATCCATTTTTGAGAAAGAAAGCCTGAATTATGAGTTTATATTGCAATTCTGGCTTTAATGCTCACAATTGGAAGTTTATATAATCCATTGTTGAGAAAGAAATCCTGAATTATCAGTTCATATTGCAATTCTGGCTTTACTTCTCACAATTGTGAGTATATATCATCAATTTTTTGAGAAAGAAAGCCTGAATTATGAGTTTATATTGCAATTCTGGCTTTATTTCTCACAATTGTGAGTATATATCATCCATTTTTGAGAAAGAAAGCCTCAATTATGAGTTTATATTGCAATTCTGGCTTTATTTCTCACAATTGTGAGTATATATCACCCATTTTTGAGAAAGAAAGCCTGAATTATGAGTTTATACTGCAATTTTGGCTTTATTTCTCACAATTGTGAGCATATATCACTAATTTTTGAGAAAGAAAGCCTGAATTATGAGTTTATATTGCAATTCTGGCTTTATTTCTCACAATTGTAAGTTTATGTTTTCCATTTTTGTGAAAGAAAGCCTGAATTATGAGTTTATATTGCAATTCTGGCTTTATTTCTCACATATGTGAGTATATGTCATCCATTTTTGAGAAAGAAAGCCTAAATTATGAGTTTATATTGTAATTCTGGCTTTATTGCTCACAATTGCTAGGTTATATCATCCATTTCTGAGAAAGAAAGCCTGAATTATGAGTTTATATTGCAATTCTGGCTTAATTTCTCACAATTGTGAGTATATATCATCCACTTCTGAGAAAGAAAGCCTAAATTGTGAGTTGATATTGCAATTCTGGCTATATTTCTCACAATTGTGAGTATATATCATCATTTTTTTGAGAAAGAAAGCCTGAATTATGAGTTTATATTGCAATTCTGGCTTTAATGCTCACAATTGTAAGTTTATATAATCCATTTTTGAGAAAGAAAGCCTGAATTATGAGTTTATATTGCAATTCTGGCTTTAATGCTCACAATTGTAAGTTTATATCATCCATTTTTGAGAAAGAAAGTCTTAATTATGAGTTTATATTGCAATTCTGGCTTTATTTCTCACAATTGTGAGAATATATCATCCATTTTTGAGAAAGAAAGCCTGAATTATCAGTTCATATTGCAATTCTGGCTTTACTTCTCACAATTGTGAGTATATATCATCAATTTTTTGAGAAAGAAAGCCTGAATTATGAGTTTATATTGCAATTCAGGCTTTATTTCTCACAATTGTGAGTTTATGTTATCCATTTTTGAGAAAGAAAGCCTGAATTATGAGTTTATATTGCAATTATGGCTTTATTTCTCACAATTGTGAGTTTATGTTATCCAATTTTGAGAAAGAAAGCCTAAATTATGAGTTTATATTGTAATTCTGGCTTTATTGCTCACAATTGCTAGGTTATATCATCCATTTCTGAGAAAGAAAGCCTGAATTATGAGTTTATATTGCAATTCTGGCTTTATTTCTCACAATTGTGAGTATATATCACCCATTTCTGAGAAAGAAAGTCTGAATTATGAGTTTATATTGCAATTCTGGCTTTATTTCTCACAATTGTGAGTATATATCATCCACTTCTGAGAAACAAAGCCTGAATTATGAGTTTATTTTGCAATTCTGGCTTAATTTCTCACAATTGTGAGTATATATCACCCATTTTTGTGAAAGAAAGCCTGAATTATGAGTTTATATTGCAATTCTGGCTTAATTTCTCACAATTGTGAGTATATATCACCCATTTCTGAGAAAGAAAGCCTGAATTGTGAGTTTATATAGCAATTCTGGTTTTATTTTTCACAATTGTGAGTATATATCATCAATTTTTTGAGAAAGAAAGCCTGAATTATGAGTTTATGTTGCAATTCTGGCTTTAATGCTTACAATTGTAAGTTAATATCATCCATTGTTGAGAAAGAAAGCCTGAATTATGAGTTTATATTGCAATTCTGGCTTTAATGCTCACAATTGTAAGTTTATATCATCCATTGTTGAGAAAGAAAGTCTGAATTATGAGTTTATATTGCAATTCTGGCTTTATTTCTCACAATTGTGAGTATATATCATCCATTTCTGAGAAAGACACCTGAATTATGAGTTTATATTGCAATTCTGGCTTTATTTCTCAAAATTGTGAGTTTATGTTATCCATTTTTGAGAAAGAAAGTCTGAATTATGAGTTCATATTGCAATTCTGGCTTTATTGCTCACAATTGTAAGTTTATATCATCCATTTTTGATAAAGAAAGCCTGAATTATTAGTTTATATTGCAATTCTGGCTTTAATGCTCACAATTGTAAGTTTATATCATCCATTTTTGAGAAAGAAAGCCTGAATTATGAGTTTATATTGCAATTCTGGCTTTAATGCTCACAATTGTAAGTTTATATCATCCATTTTTGAGAAAGAAAGCCTGAATTATGAGTTTATATTGCAATTCTGGCTTTATTTCTCACAATTGTGAGTATATATCATCAATTTTTTGAGAAAGAAAGCCTGCATTCTGAGTTTATATTGCAATTCTGGCTTATAAACTCACAATTGTAAGTTTATTTCATCCATTTTTGAGAAAGAAAGCCTGAATTATGAGTTAATATTGCAATTCTGGCTTTAATGCTCACAACTGGAAGTTTATATCATCCATTTTTGAGAAAGAAAGCCTCAATTATGAGTTTATATTGCAATTCTGGCTTTAATGCTCACAACTGGAAGTTTATATCATCCATTGTTGAGAAAGAAAGCCTGAATTATGAGTTTATATTGCAATTCTGGCTTTAATGCTCACAATTGTAAGTTTATATCATCCATTTTTGAGAAAGAAAGCCTCAATTATGAGTTTATATTGCAATTCTGGCTTTAATGCTCACAACTGGAAGTTTATATCATCCATTGTTGAGAAAGAAAGCCTGAATTATCAGTTCATATTGCAATTCTGCCTTTATTTCTCACAATTGTGAGTATATATCATCCATTTCTGAGAAAGAAAGCCTGAATTATGAGTTTATATTGCAATTCTGGCTTTATTTCTCACAATTGTGAGTATATATCACCCATTTCTGAGAAAGAAAGCCTGAATTATGAGTTTATATTGCAATTCTGGCTTTATTTCTCACAATTGTGAGTATATATCACCCATTTCTGAGAAAGAAAGCCTGAATTATGAGTTTATATTGCAATTCTGGCTTTATTTCTCACAATTGTGAGTTTATGTTATCCATTTTTGTCAAAGTAAGCCTGAATTATGAGTTTATATTGCAATTCTGGCTTTATTTCTCACAATTGTGAGTATATATCATCCATTTCTGAGAAAGAAAGCCTGAATTATTAGTTAATTTTGCAATTCTGGCTTTATTGCTCAAAATTGCGGGTTTATATCATCCATTCCTGAGAAAGAAAGCCTGAATTATGAGTTTATATTGCAATTCTGGCTTTATTTCTCACAATTGTGAGTATATATCATCCATTTCTGAGAAAGAAAGCCTGAATTATGAGTTTATATTGCAATTATGGCTTTATTTCTCACAATTGTGAGTTTATGTTATCCATTTTTGAGAAAGAAAGCCTAAATTATGAGTTTATATTGTAATTCTGGCTTTATTGCTCACAATTGCTAGGTTATATCATCCATTTCTGAGAAAGAAAGCCTGAATTATGAGTTTATATTGCAATTCTGGCTTAATTTCTCACAATTGTGAGTATATATCATCCACTTCTGAGAAAGAAAGCCTAAATTGTGAGTTGATATTGCAATTCTGGCTATATTTCTCACAATTGTGAGTATATATCATCATTTTTTTGAGAAAGAAAGCCTGAATTATGAGTTTATATTGCAATTCTGGCTTTAATGCTCACAATTGTAAGTTTATATAATCCATTTTTGAGAAAGAAAGCCTGAATTATGAGTTTATATTGCAATTCTGGCTTTAATGCTCACAATTGTAAGTTTATATCATCCATTTTTGAGAAAGAAAGTCTTAATTATGAGTTTATATTGCAATTCTGGCTTTATTTCTCACAATTGTGAGAATATATCATCCATTTTTGAGAAAGAAAGCCTGAATTATCAGTTCATATTGCAATTCTGGCTTTACTTCTCACAATTGTGAGTATATATCATCAATTTTTTGAGAAAGAAAGCCTGAATTATGAGTTTATATTGCAATTCAGGCTTTATTTCTCACAATTGTGAGTTTATGTTATCCATTTTTGAGAAAGAAAGTCTGAATTATGAGTTTATATTGCAATTCTGGCTTTATTTCTCACAATTGTGAGAATATATCATCCATTTTTGAGAAAGAAAGCCTGAATTATGAGTTTATATTGCAATTCTGGCTTTAATGCTCACAATTGTAAGTTTATATCATCCATTTTTGAGAAAGAAAGCCTCAATTATGAGTTTATATTGCAATTCTGGCTTTAATGCTCACAACTGGAAGTTTATATCATCCATTGTTGAGAAAGAAAGCCTGAATTATCAGTTCATATTGCAATTCTGGCTTTATTTCTCACAATTGTGAGTATATATCATCCATTTCTGAGAAAGAAAGCCTGAATTATGAGTTTATATTGCAATTCTGGCTTTATTTCTCACAATTGTGAGTTTATGTTATCCATTTTGGAGAAAGAAAGCCTCAATTATGATTTTATATTGCAATTCTGGCTTTATTTCTCACAATTGTGAGTATATATCACCCATTTCTGAGAAAGAAAGCCTGAATTATGAGTTTATATTGCAATTCTGGCTTTATTGCTCACAATTGTAAGTTTATATCATCCATTTTTGAGAAAGAAAGCCTGAATTATGAGTTTATATTGCAATTCTGGCTTTAATGCTCACAATTGTAAGTTTATTTCATCCATTTTTGAGAAAGAAAGCCTGAATTATTAGTTTATATTGCAATTCTGGCTTTAATGCTCACAATTGTAAGTTTATATCATCCATTTTTGAGAAAGAAAGCCTGAATTATGAGTTTATATTGCAATTCTGGCTTTAATGCTCACAATTGTAAGTTTATATCATCCATTTTTGAGAAAGAAAGCCTGAATTATGAGTTTATATTGCAATTCTGGCTTTATTTCTCACAATTGTGAGTATATATCATCAATTTTTTGAGAAAGAAAGCCTGCATTCTGAGTTTATATTGCAATTCTGGCTTATAAACTCACAATTGTAAGTTTATTTCATCCATTTTTGAGAAAGAAAGCCTGAATTATGAGTTTATATTGCAATTCTGGCTTTAATGCTCACAACTGGAAGTTTATATCATCCATTTTTGAGAAAGAAAGCCTCAATTATGAGTTTATATTGCAATTCTGGCTTTAATGCTCACAACTGGAAGTTTATATCATCCATTGTTGAGAAAGAAAGCCTGAATTATGAGTTTATATTGCAATTCTGGCTTTAATGCTCACAATTGTAAGTTTATATCATCCATTCTTGAGAAAGAAAGCCTCAATTATGAGTTTATATTGCAATTCTGGCTTTAATGCTCACAACTGGAAGTTTATATCATCCATTGTTGAGAAAGAAAGCCTGAATTATCAGTTCATATTGCAATTCTGCCTTTATTTCTCACAATTGTGAGTATATATCATCCATTTCTGAGAAAGAAAGCCTGAATTATGAGTTTATATTGCAATTCTGGCTTTATTTCTCACAATTGTGAGTATATATCACCCATTTCTGAGAAAGAAAGCCTGAATTATGAGTTTATATTGCAATTCTGGCTTTATTTCTCACAATTGTGAGTTTATGTTATCCATTTTTGTCAAAGTAAGCCTGAATTATGAGTTTATATTGCAATTCTGGCTTTATTTCTCACAATTGTGAGAATATATCATCCATTTTTGAGAAAGAAAGCCTGAATTATCAGTTCATATTGCAATTCTGGCTTTACTTCTCACAATTGTGAGTATATATCATCAATTTTTTGAGAAAGAAAGCCTGAATTATGAGTTTATATTGCAATTCAGGCTTTATTTCTCACAATTGTGAGTTTATGTTATCCATTTTTGAGAAAGAAAGTCTGAATTATGAGTTTATATTGCAATTCTGGCTTTATTTCTCACAATTGTGAGAATATATCATCCATTTTTGAGAAAGAAAGCCTGAATTATGAGTTTATATTGCAATTCTGGCTTTAATGCTCACAATTGTAAGTTTATATCATCCATTTTTGAGAAAGAAAGCCTCAATTATGAGTTTATATTGCAATTCTGGCTTTATTTCTCACAATTGTGAGTATATATCACCCATTTCTGAGAAAGAAAGCCTGAATTATGAGTTTATATTGCAATTCTGGCTTTATTTCTCACAATTGTGAGTTTATGTTATCCATTTTTATCAAAGTAAGCCTGAATTATGAGTTTATATTGCAATTCTGGCTTTATTTCTCACAATTGTGAGTATATATCATCCATTTCTGAGAAAGAAAGCCTGAATTATGAGTTAATTTTGCAATTCTGGCTTTATTGCTCAAAATTGCGGGTTTATATCATCCATTCCTGAGAAAGAAAGCCTGAATTATGAGTTTATATTGCAATTCTGGCTTTATTTCTCACAATTGTGAGTTTATGTTATCCATTTTTGTCAAAGTAAGAAAGCCTGAATTATGAGTTTATACTGCAATTCTGGCTTTAATGCTCACAATTGTAAGTTTATATCATCCATTTTTGAGAAAGAAAGCCTGAATTATGAGTTTATATTGCAATTCTGGCTTTATTTCTCACAATTGTGAGTATATATCATCCACTTCTGAGAAAGAAAGCCTGAATTATGAGTTTATTTTGCAATTCTGGCTTAATTTCTCACAATTGTGAGTATATATCACCCATTTCTGAGAAAGAAAGCCTGAATTGTGAGTTGATATTGCAATTCTGGCTATATTTCTCACAATTGTGAGTATATATCATTTTTTTGAGAAAGAAAGCCTGAATTATGAGTTTATATTTCAATTCTGGCTTTAATGCTCACAATTGTAAGTTTATATCATCAATTTTTGAGAAAGAAAGCCTGAATTATGAGTTTATATTGCAATTCTGGCTTTAATGCTCACAATTGTAAGTTTATATCATCCATTTTTGAGAAAGAAAGTCTTAATTATGAGTTTATATTGCAATTCTGGCTTTATTTCTCACAATTGTGAGTTTATGTTATCCATTTTTGAGAAAGAAAGTCTGAATTATGAGTTTATATTGCAATTCTGGCTTTATTTCTCACAATTGTGAGTATATATCATCAATTTTTTGAGAAAGAAAGCCTGAATTATGAGTTTATATTGCAATTCTGGCTTATAAACTCACAATTGTAAGTTTATTTCATCCATTTTTGAGAAAGAAAGCCTGAATTATGAGTTTATATTGCAATTCTGGCTTTAATGCTCACAATTGTAAGTTTATATCATCCATTTTTGAGAAAGAAAGTCTTAATTATGAGTTTATATTGCAATTCTGGCTTTATTTCTCACAATTGTGAGAATATATCATCCATTTTTGAGAAAGAAAGCCTGAATTATGAGTTTATATTGCAATTCTGGCTTTAATGCTCACAATTGTAAGTTTATATCATCCATTTTTGAGAAAGAAGGCCTCAATTATGAGTTTATATTGCAATTCTGGCTTCATTTCTCACAATTGTGAGAATATATCATCCATTTTTGAGAAAGAAAGCCTGAATTATGAGTTTATATTGCAATTCTGGCTTTAATGCTCACAATTGTAGGTTTATAGCATCCATTTTTGAGAAAGAAAGCCTCAATTATGAGTTTATATTGCAATTCTGGCTTTAATGCTCACAACTGGAAGTTTATATCATCCATTGTTGAGAAAGAAAGCCTGAATTATCAGTTCATATTGCAATTCTGGCTTTATTTCTCACAATTGTGAGTATATAGCATCCATTTCTGAGAAAGAAAGTCTGAATTATGAGTTTATATTGCAATTCTGGCTTTAATGCTCACAATTGTAAGTTTATATCATCCATTTTTGAGAAAGAAAGCCTCAATTATGAGTTTATATTGCAATTCTGGCTTTAATGCTCACACCTGGAAGTTTATATCATCCATTGTTGAGAAAGAAAGCCTGAATTATCAGTTCATATTGCAATTCTGGCTTTACTTCTCACAATTGTGAGTATATATCATCAATTTTTTGAGAAAGAAAGCCTGAATTATGAGTTTATATTGCAATTCTGTCTTTATTTCTCACAATTGTGAGTATATATCACCAATTTGTGAGAAAGAAAGCCTGAATTATGAGTTCATATTGCAATTCTGGCTTTATTTCTCACAATTGTGAGTATATATCATCCATTTCTAATAAGGAAAGCCTGAATTATGAGTTTATATTGCAATTCTGGCTTTATTTCTCACAATTGTGAGTATATATCATCCATTTATGAGAAAGAAAGCCTGAATTATGAGTTTATATTGCAATTCTGGCTTTATTTCTCACAATTGTGAGTTTATGTTATCCATTTTTGAGAAAGAAAGTCTGAATTATGAGTTTATATTGCAATTCTGGCTTTATTTCTCACAATTGTGAGTATATATCATCCATTTCTAAGAAAGAAAGCCTGAATTGTGAGTATATATTGCAATTCCGGCTTTATTTCTCACAATTGTGAGTTTATGTTATTCATTTTTGTGAAAGAAAGCCTGAATTATGAGTTTATATTGCAATTCTGGCTTAATTTCTCACAATTGTGAGTATATATCACCCATTTCTGAGAAAGAAAGCCTGAATTGTGAGTTTATATAGCAATTCTGGTTTTATTTTTCACAATTGTGAGTATATATCATCAATTTTTTGAGAAAGAAAGCCTGAATTATGAGTTTATATTGCAATTCTGGCTTTAATGCTTACAATTGTAAGTTTATATCATCCATTGTTGAGAAAGAAAGCCTGAATTATGAGTTTATATTGCAATTCTGGCTTTAATGCTCACAATTGTAAGTTTATATCATCCATTGTTGAGAAAGAAAGTCTGAATTATGAGTTTATATTGCAATTCTGGCTTTATTTCTCACAATTGTGAGTATATATCATCCATTTCTGAGAAAGAAACCTGAATTATGAGTTTATATTGCAATTCTGGCTTTATTTCTCACAATTGTAAGTTTATACCATCCATTTTTGAGAAAGAAAGCCTGAATTATGAGTTTATATTGCAATTCTGGCTTTAATGCTCACAATTGGAAGTTTATATAATCCATTGTTGAGAAAGAAATCCTGAAATATCAGTTCATATTGCAATTCTGGCTTTACTTCTCACAATTGTGAGTATATATCACCCATTTTTGAGAAAGAAAGCCTGAATTATGAGTTTATATTGCAATTCTGGCTTTATTTCTCACAATGGTGAGTATATATCACCCATTTTTGAGAAAGAAAGCCTCAATTATGAGTTTATACTGCAATTTTGGCTTTATTTCTCACAATTGTGAGCATATATCACTAATTTTTGAGAAAGAAAGCCTGAATTATGAGTTTATTTTGCAATTCTGGCTTTATTTCTCACAATTGTAAGTTTATGTTTTCCATTTTTGTGAAAGAAAGCCTGAATTATGAGTTTATATTGCAATTCTGGCTTTATTTCTCACATATGTGAGTATATGTCATCCATTTCTGAGAAAGAAAGCCTGAATTATGAGTTTATTTTGCAATTCTAGGTTTATTTCTCACAATTGTGAGTTTATATTATCCATTTTTGAGAAAGAAAGCCTGAATTATGAGTTTATATTGCAATTCTGGCTTTATTTCTCACAATTGTGAGTTTAAGTTAACCGTTTTTGAGAAAGAAAGCCTGAATTGTGAGTTTATATTGCAATTCTGGCTTTAATGCTCACAATTGGAAGTTTATATCATCCATTGTTGAGAAAGAAAGCCTGAATTATCAGTTCATATTGCAATTCTGGCTTTACTTCTCACAATTGTGAGTATATATCATCAATTTTTTGAGAAAGAAAGCCTGAATTATGAGTTTATATTGCAATTCTGTCTTTATTTCTCACAATTGTGAGTATATATCACCAATTTGTGAGAAAGAAAGCCTGAATTATGAGTTCATATTGCAATTCTGGCTTTATTTCTCACAATTGTGAGTATATATCAGCCATTTCTAATAAGGAAAGCCTGAATTATGAGTTTATATTGCAATTCTGGCTTTATTTCTCACAATTGTGAGTATATATCACCGATTTCTGAGAAAGAAAGCCTGAATTATGAGTTTATATTGCAATTTTGGCTTTATTTCTCACAATTGTGAGTATATATCATCCATTTTTGAGAAAGAAAGCCTCAATTATGAGTTTATATTGCAATTCTGGCTTTATTTCTCACAATTGTGAGTATATATCACCCATTTCTGAGAAAGAAAGTCTGAATTATGAGTTTATATTGCAATTTTGGCTTTATTTCTCACAATTGTGAGCATATATCACTAATTTCTGAGAAAGAAAGCCTGAATTATGAGTTTATATTGCAATTCTGGCTTTAATGCTCACAATTGTAAGTTTATATCATCCATTTTTGAGAAAGATAGCCTGAATTATGAGTTTATATTGCAATTCTGGCTTTATTTCTCACAATTGTGAGTTTATGTTATCCATTTTTGTGAAAGAAAGCCTGAATTATGAGTTTATATTGCAATTCTGGCTTTATTTCTCACAAATGTGAGTATATGTCATCCATTTCTGAGAAAGAAAGCCTGAATTGTGAGTTTATTTTGCAATTCTGGCTTTATTTCTCACAATTGTGAGTTTATGTTATCCATTTTTGAGAAAGAAAACCTGAATTGTGAGTTTATATTGCAATTCTGGCTTTATTTCTCACAATTGTAAGTTTATATCATCCATTTTTGAGAAAGAAAGCCTAAATTATGAGTTTATATTGCAATTCTGGCTTTAATGCTCACAATTGGAAGTTTATATCATCCATTGTTGAGAAAGAAAGCCTGAATTACGAGTTTATATTGCAATTCTGGCTTTATTTCTCACAATTGTGAGTATATATCATCAATTTTTTGAGAAAGAAAGCCTGAATTATGAGTTTATATTGCAATTCTGGCTTTATTTCTCACAATTGTGAGTATATATCATAATTTTTTTGAGAAAGAAAGCCTGACTTATGAGTTTATATTGCAATTCTGGCTTTATTTCTCACAATTGTGAGTATATATCATAAATTTTTTGAGAAAGAAAGCCTGAATTATGAGTTTATATTGCAATTCTGGCTTTATTTCTCACAATTGTGAGTATATATCATCAATTTTTTGAGAAAGAAAGCCTGAATTATGAGTTTATATTGCAATTCTGGCTTTATTTCTCACAGTTGTGAGGATATATCATACATTTTTTGAGAAAGAAAGCCTGACTTATGAGTTTATATTGCAATTCTGGCTTTATTTCTCACAATTGTGAGTATATATCATCAATTTTTTGAGAAAAAAAGCCTGAATTATGAGTTTATATTGCAATTCTGGCTTATAAACTCACAATTGTGAGTTTATGTTATCCATTTTTGTGAAAGAAAGCCTGAATTATGAGTTCATATTGCAATTCTGGCTTTAATACTCACAATTGTAAGTTTATTTCATCCATTTTTGAGAAAGAAAGCCTGAATTATTAGTTTATATTGCAATTCTGGCTTTAATGCTCACAATTGTAAGTTTATATCATCCATTGTTGAGAAAGAAAGCCTGAATTATGAGTTTATATTGCAATTCTGGCTTTAATACTCACAATTGTAAGTTTATATCATCCATTTTTGAGAAAGAAAGCCTGAATTGTGAGTTTATATTGCAATTCTGGCTTTAATGCTCACAATTGTGAGTATATATCACCCATTTTTGAGAAAGAAAGCCTGAATTATGAGTTTATACTGCAATTTTGGCTTTATTTCTCACAATTGTGAGCATATATCACTAATTTTTGAGAAAGAAAGCCTGAATTATTAGTTTATATTGCAATTCTGGCTTTAATGCTCACAATTGTAAGTTTATATCATCCATTTTTGAGAAAGAAAGCCTGAATTATGAGTTTATATTGCAATTCTGGCTTTAATGCTCACAATTGTAAGTTTATATCATCCATTTTTGAGAAAGAAAGCCTGAATTATGAGTTTATATTGCAATTCTGGCTTTAATGCTCACAATTGTGAGTATATATCACCCATTTTTGAGAAAGAAAGCCTGAATTATGAGTTTATACTGCAATTTTGGCTTTATTTCTCACAATTGTGAGCATATATCACTAATTTTTGAGAAAGAAAGCCTGAATTATGAGTTTATATTGCAATTCTGGCTTTATTTCTCACAATTGTAAGTTTATGTTTTCCATTTTTGTGAAAGAAAGCCTGAATTATGAGTTTATATTGCAATTCTGGCTTTATTTCTCACATATGTGAGTATATGTCATCCATTTCTGAGAAAGAAAGCCTGAATTATGAGTTTATTTTGCAATTCTAGGTTTATTTCTCACAATTGTGAGTTTATGTTATCCATTTTTGAGAAAGAAAGCCTGAATTATGAGTTTATATTGCAATTCTGGCTTTATTTCTCACAATTGTGAGTTTAAGTTATCCGTTTTTGAGAAAGAAAGCCTGAATTGTGAGTTTATATTGCAATTCTGGCTTTAATGCTCACAATTGGAAGTTTATATCATCCATTGTTGAGAAAGAAAGCCTGAATTATCAGTTCATATTGCAATTCTGGCTTTACTTCTCACAATTGTGAGTATATATCATCAATTTTTTGAGAAAGAAAGCCTGAATTATGAGTTTATATCGCAATTCTGGCTTTATTTCTCACAATTGTGAGTTTATGTTATCCATTTTTGAGAAAGAAAGTCTGAATTATGAGTTTATATTGCAATTCTGTCTTTATTTCTCACAATTGTGAGTATATATCACCAATTTGTGAGAAAGAAAGCCTGAATTATGAGTTCATATTGCAATTCTGGCTTTATTTCTCACAATTGTGAGTATATATCATCCATTTCTAAGAAAGAAAGCCTGAATTATGAGTTTATATTGCAATTCTGGCTTTATTTCTCACAATTGTGAGTATATATCACCCATTTCTGAGAAAGAAAGCCTGAATTATGAGTTTATATTTCAATTTTGGCTTTATTTCTCACAATTGTGAGTATATATCATCCATTTTTGAGAAAGAAAGCCTCAATTATGAGTTTATATTGCAATTCTGGCTTTATTTCTCACAATTGTGAGTATATATCACCCATTTCTGAGAAAGAAAGTCTGAATTATGAGTTTATATTGCAATTTTGGCTTTATTTCTCACAATTGTGAGCATATATCACTAATTTCTGAGAAAGAAAGCCTGAATTATGAGTTTATATTGCAATTCTGGCTTTAATGCTCACAATTGTAAGTTTATATCATCCATTTTTGAGATAGAAAGCCTGAATTATGAGTTTATATTGCAATTCTGGCTTTATTTCTCACAATTGTGAGTTTATGTTATCCATTTTTGTGAAAGAAAGCCTGAATTATGAGTTTATATTGCAATTCTGGCTTTATTTCTCACAAATGTGAGTATATGTCATCCATTTCTGAGAAAGAAAGCCTGAATTGTGAGTTTATTTTGCAATTCTGGCTTTATTTCTCACAATTGTGAGTTTATGTTATCCATTTTTGAGAAAGAAAACCTGAATTGTGAGTTTATATTGCAATTCTGGCTTTATTTATCACAATTGTGAGTTTAAGTTATCCATTTTTGAGAAAGAAAGCCTGAATTGTGATTTTATATTGCAATTCTGGCTTTATTTCTCACAATTTGTAGAGAATTTTGGTTAGCTCAAAGAATTTAAGATGATCAATATATGTGTGTATATGTATGAGACTGTTCCTCTCATCACATATACACTGCAAACTCCACCAGGTCTTACGACCAATGAATAGGATGAAATGAGTTATTTAAAACATACATTTCAGTCAGGGAAAGTAGTTTAACTCACAGGAAATCGTGTATAATAATCGTCATTAAATATACGCAATTTCCAGTTTCTGATCAGTAACAGTAATAACGATATCGACTGGTTTCTTTGTCCAGCAAATTATTCAGCGATACCCATTACTCTGACGTTGGCCCGTCGTCACGGCAACGCGTTTTTACTAACCAGAACGGAGTTAAAACAATTGAACAGAATAGGGCTTAGGGTAGCAATATGAGATCGAAACAGTTTAAGTGACTTTGTAATGTAAGCATTCAGCACAGAGAATCATTATATGTGAATATATGGTTGTTTATTAAACTATTCTACTTACAAACGATCGCACATAGACAAACGTACATAAAACACAAATAGACAGAGAACGCGCGAGAGAGAGAGAGAGTAAGAGAGAGAGAGAGAGAGAGAGAGAGAGAGAGAGAGAGAGAGAGTAAGAGAGAGAGAGAGACAGAAAGTGAGTTTGCAAAGGGACAGGAATGAAACGGTTCTGAACATCCTGAAATCGTTTCTTTTATAAAACGCCTTAAACGCAGCTATCTACGTTTGTAGAAAGGACGGATACTTGCAAGCTTGTTGTTGTTGTGCATTGTTCCGTTTGTGTTCAGTTCAGAAAGTCCTTTCCAGTATTGCAGGCCTCATCATCTCCTCCGCTAGGTGAGACCCCCCCCCCCCCATGGATCTGGGGGGAGGTGCGGGTGACGTGTCTTTGTGTCCCGAAGGCAAGAGCGAGTGAGAGAGAAATGAGGGGAGGTTTATAAACCTGTAGGTCGTTCACGCCCACAGTTGGACCTTGTCCAATCCGGTTGATCTGAGTTTTGGAGGGAAGATTGAAAGTCTTTGTCTCTCACAATGGGGTTTCGCATGTGGAAGCTGATTGGTTGTTTGGCCACAAAACTTTCAAAAGTTCAATAATACATATAAAGCAAGGAGTTATTAAGATGCCACAAACATTAATATTTAGGGAATAATAAATGCTGCTCATAGACACCAAACATGATCTATGTATCTTCTCGTTTGACTGAGTGATTCTAAATGTGAGAGTCTTAGCATGCACAATAATTCACCTATTGCGGATTAATGTTTGAGGCCGACATACATAACAGAAACAACAATATAAGAAAAGGTAACACATTGATACGTGCACATTTCTATATAACTGTATGTGGGACTGCATGTCTGAATAAGGAAAGTCTATCTTTCCCTGCATTTCTGGTAGGAGTCTTATCTTGATGGTGGGGGGATGAGCTGGATAGTGAACAAAGGACTGGCTCATAGCACATAGGTGTTAATCATGGGGGAGAAGTCATTTAAGGAATATAACTAGTTATTTCATGTCTGATTGGCTCCATGCACTACACAATTGTAAGTTTATATCATCCATTTTTGAGAAAGAAAGCCTAAATTATGAGTTTATATTGCAATTCTGGCTTTAATGCTCACAATTGGAAGTTTATATCATCCATTGTTGAGAAAGAAAGCCTGAATTATGAGTTTATATTGCAATTCTGGCTTTATTTCTCACAATTGTGAGTATATATCATCAATTTTTTGAGAAAGAAAGCCTGAATTATGAGTTTATATTGCAATTCTGGCTTTATTTCTCACAATTGTGAGTATATATCATAAATTTTTTGAGAAAGAAAGCCTGACTTATGAGTTTATATTGCAATTCTGGCTTTATTTCTCACAATTGTGAGTATATATCATCAATTTTTTGAGAAAGAAAGCCTGAATTATGAGTTTATATTGCAATTCTGGCTTTATTTCTCATAATTGTGAGTATATATCATAAATTTTTTGAGAAAGAAAGCCTGAATTATGAGTTTATATTGCAATTCTGGCTTTATTTCTCACAATTGTGAGTATATATCATCAATTTTTTGAGAAAGAAAGCCTGAATTATGAGTTTATATTACAATTCTGGCTTTATTTCTCACAGTTGTGAGGATATATCATCAATTTTTTGAGAAAGAAAGCCTGAATTATGAGTTTATATTACAATTCTGGCTTTATTTCTCACAGTTGTGAGGATATATCATAAATTTTTTGAGAAAGAAAGCCTGACTTATGAGTTTATATTGCAATTCTGGCTTTATTTCTCACAATTGTGAGTATATATCATCAATTTTTTGAGAAAAAAAGCCTGAATTATGAGTTTATATTGCAATTCTGGCTTATAAACTCACAATTGTAAGTTTATTTCATCCATTTTTGAGAAAGAAAGCCTGAATTATGAGTTCATATTGCAATTCTGGCTTTAATGCTCACAATTGTAAGTTTATATCATCCATTTTTGAGAAAGAAAGTCTTAATTATGAGATTATATTGCAATTCTGGCTTTATTTCTCACAACTGTGAGAATATATCATCCATTTTTGAGAAAGAAAGCCTGAATTATGAGTTTTTATTGCAATTCTGGCTTTAATGCTCAATTGTAAGTTTATATCATCCATTTTTGAGAAAGAAAGCCTGAATTATGAGTTTATATTGCAATTCTGGCTTTATTTCTCACAATTGTGAGTTTATGTTATCCATTTTTGTGAAAGAAAGCCTCAATTATGAGTTTATATTGCAATTCTGGCTTAATTTCTCACAATTGTGAGTATATATCATCAATTTTTTGAGAAAGAAAGCCTGAATTATGAGTTTATATTGCAATTCAGGCTTTATTTCTCACAATTGTAAGTTTATATCATCCATTTTTGAGAAAGAAAGCCTGAATTATGAGTTTATATTGCAATTCTGGCTTTATTTCTCACAATTGTGAGTATATATCATCCATTTCTGAGAAAGAAAACCTGAATTGTGAGTTTATATTGCAATTCTGGCTTTATTTCTCACAATTGTAAGTTTATATCATCCATTTTTGAGAAAGAAAGCCTAAATTATGAGTTTATATTGCAATTCTGGCTTTAATGCTCACAATTGGAAGTTTATATCATCCATTGTTGAGAAAGAAAGCCTGAATTACGAGTTTATATTGCAATTCTGGCTTTATTTCTCACAATTGTGAGTATATATCATCAATTTTTTGAGAAAGAAAGCCTGAATTATGAGTTTATATTGCAATTCTGGCTTTATTTCTCACAATTGTGAGTATATATCATAATTTTTTTGAGAAAGAAAGCCTGACTTATGAGTTTATATTGCAATTCTGGCTTTATTTCTCACAATTGTGAGTATATATCATAAATTTTTTGAGAAAGAAAGCCTGAATTATGAGTTTATATTGCAATTCTGGCTTTATTTCTCACAATTGTGAGTATATATCATCAATTTTTTGAGAAAGAAAGCCTGAATTATGAGTTTATATTGCAATTCTGGCTTTATTTCTCACAGTTGTGAGGATATATCATACATTTTTTGAGAAAGAAAGCCTGACTTATGAGTTTATATTGCAATTCTGGCTTTATTTCTCACAATTGTGAGTATATATCATCAATTTTTTGAGAAAAAAAGCCTGAATTATGAGTTTATATTGCAATTCTGGCTTATAAACTCACAATTGTGAGTTTATGTTATCCATTTTTGTGAAAGAAAGCCTGAATTATGAGTTCATATTGCAATTCTGGCTTTAATACTCACAATTGTAAGTTTATTTCATCCATTTTTGAGAAAGAAAGCCTGAATTATTAGTTTATATTGCAATTCTGGCTTTAATGCTCACAATTGTAAGTTTATATCATCCATTGTTGAGAAAGAAAGCCTGAATTATGAGTTTATATTGCAATTCTGGCTTTAATACTCACAATTGTAAGTTTATATCATCCATTTTTGAGAAAGAAAGCCTGAATTGTGAGTTTATATTGCAATTCTGGCTTTAATGCTCACAATTGTGAGTATATATCACCCATTTTTGAGAAAGAAAGCCTGAATTATGAGTTTATACTGCAATTTTGGCTTTATTTCTCACAATTGTGAGCATATATCACTAATTTTTGAGAAAGAAAGCCTGAATTATTAGTTTATATTGCAATTCTGGCTTTAATGCTCACAATTGTAAGTTTATATCATCCATTTTTGAGAAAGAAAGCCTGAATTATGAGTTTATATTGCAATTCTGGCTTTAATGCTCACAATTGTAAGTTTATATCATCCATTTTTGAGAAAGAAAGCCTGAATTATGAGTTTATATTGCAATTCTGGCTTTAATGCTCACAATTGTGAGTATATATCACCCATTTTTGAGAAAGAAAGCCTGAATTATGAGTTTATACTGCAATTTTGGCTTTATTTCTCACAATTGTGAGCATATATCACTAATTTTTGAGAAAGAAAGCCTGAATTATGAGTTTATATTGCAATTCTGGCTTTATTTCTCACAATTGTAAGTTTATGTTTTCCATTTTTGTGAAAGAAAGCCTGAATTATGAGTTTATATTGCAATTCTGGCTTTATTTCTCACATATGTGAGTATATGTCATCCATTTCTGAGAAAGAAAGCCTGAATTATGAGTTTATTTTGCAATTCTAGGTTTATTTCTCACAATTGTGAGTTTATGTTATCCATTTTTGAGAAAGAAAGCCTGAATTATGAGTTTATATTGCAATTCTGGCTTTATTTCTCACAATTGTGAGTTTAAGTTATCCGTTTTTGAGAAAGAAAGCCTGAATTGTGAGTTTATATTGCAATTCTGGCTTTAATGCTCACAATTGGAAGTTTATATCATCCATTGTTGAGAAAGAAAGCCTGAATTATCAGTTCATATTGCAATTCTGGCTTTACTTCTCACAATTGTGAGTATATATCATCAATTTTTTGAGAAAGAAAGCCTGAATTATGAGTTTATATCGCAATTCTGGCTTTATTTCTCACAATTGTGAGTTTATGTTATCCATTTTTGAGAAAGAAAGTCTGAATTATGAGTTTATATTGCAATTCTGTCTTTATTTCTCACAATTGTGAGTATATATCACCAATTTGTGAGAAAGAAAGCCTGAATTATGAGTTCATATTGCAATTCTGGCTTTATTTCTCACAATTGTGAGTATATATCATCCATTTCTAAGAAAGAAAGCCTGAATTATGAGTTTATATTGCAATTCTGGCTTTATTTCTCACAATTGTGAGTATATATCACCCATTTCTGAGAAAGAAAGCCTGAATTATGAGTTTATATTTCAATTTTGGCTTTATTTCTCACAATTGTGAGTATATATCATCCATTTTTGAGAAAGAAAGCCTCAATTATGAGTTTATATTGCAATTCTGGCTTTATTTCTCACAATTGTGAGTATATATCACCCATTTCTGAGAAAGAAAGTCTGAATTATGAGTTTATATTGCAATTTTGGCTTTATTTCTCACAATTGTGAGCATATATCACTAATTTCTGAGAAAGAAAGCCTGAATTATGAGTTTATATTGCAATTCTGGCTTTAATGCTCACAATTGTAAGTTTATATCATCCATTTTTGAGATAGAAAGCCTGAATTATGAGTTTATATTGCAATTCTGGCTTTATTTCTCACAATTGTGAGTTTATGTTATCCATTTTTGTGAAAGAAAGCCTGAATTATGAGTTCATATTGCAATTCTGGCTTTATTTCTCACAATTGTGAGTTTATGTTATCCATTTTTGTCAGAGTAAGCCTAAATTATGAGTTTATATTGCAATTCTGGCTTTATTTCTCACAATTGTGAGTATATATCATCAATTTTTTGAGAAAGAAAGCCTGAATTCTGAGTTTATATTTCAATTCTGGCTTATAAACTCACAATTGTAAGTTTATTTCATCCATTTTTGAGAAAGAAAGCCTGAATTATGAGTTTATATTGCAATTCTGGCTTTAATGCTCACAACTGGAAGTTTATATCATCCATTTTTGAGAAAGAAAGCCTCAATTATGAGTTTATATTGCAATTCTGGCTTTAATGCTCACAACTGGAAGTTTATATCATCCATTGTTGAGAAAGAAAGCCTGAATTATCAGTTCATATTGCAATTCTGGCTTTATTTCTCACAACTGTGAGTATATATCATCCATTTCTGAGAAAGAAAGCCTGAATTATGAGTTTATATTGCAATTCTGGCTTTATTTCTCACAATTGTGAGTTTATGTTATCCATTTTTGTCAGAGTAAGCCTAAATTATGAGTTTATATTGCAATTCTGGCTTTATTTCTCACAATTGTGAGTATATATCATCCATTTCTGAGAAAGAAAGCCTGAATTATGAGTTAATTTTGCAATTCTGGCTTTAATGCTCACAATTGTAAGTTTATATCATCCATTTTTGAGAAAGAAAGCCTCAATTATGAGTTTATATTGCAATTCTGGCTTTAATGCTCACAATTGTAAGTTTATATCATCCATTTTTGAGAAAGAAAGCCTCAATTATGAGTTTATATTGCAATTCTGGCTTTAATGCTCACAACTGGAAGTTTATATCATCCATTGTTGAGAAAGAAAGCCTGAATTATCAGTTCATATTGCAATTCTGGCTTTATTTCTCACAACTGTGAGTATATATCATCCATTTCTGAGAAAGAAAGCCTGAATTATGAGTTTATATTGCAATTCTGGCTTTGTTTCTCACAATTGTGAGGATATATCATCCATTTTTGAGAAAGAAAGCCGGAAATATGGGTTTAAATTGCAATTCTGGCTTTATTGCTCACAATTGCGGGTTTATATCATCCATTCCTGAGAAAGAAAGCCTGAATTATGAGTTCATATTGCAATTCTGGCTTTATTTCTCACAATTGTGAGTATATATATGACCCATTTCTGAGAAAGAAAGCCTGAAGTATAAAAATTATATTGCAATTCTGGCTTTATTTCTGACAATTGTGAGTATATATCATCCATTTCTGAGAAAGAAAGCCTGAATTATGAGTTTATATTGCAATTATGGCTTTATTTCTCACAATTGTGAGTTTATGTTATCCAATTTTGAGAAAGAAAGCCTAAATTATGAGTTTATATTGTAATTCTGGCTTTATTGCTCACAATTGCTAGGTTATATCATCCATTTCTGAGAAAGAAAGCCTGAATTATGAGTTTATATTGCAATTCTGGCTTTATTTCTCACAATTGTGAGTATATATCACCCATTTCTGAGAAAGAAAGCCTGAATTATGAGTTTATATTGCAATTCTGGCTTTATTTCTCACAATTGTGAGTATATATCATCCACTTCTGAGAAACAAAGCCTGAATTATGAGTTTATTTTGCAATTCTGGCTTAATTTCTCACAATTGTGAGTATATATCACCCATTTCTGAGAAAGAAAGCCTGAATTATGAGTTTATATTGCAATTCTGGCTTTAATGCTCACAATTGTAAGTTTATATCATCCATTGTTGAGAAAGAAAGCCTGAATTATCAGTTCATATTGCAATTCTGGCTTTACTTCTCACAATTGTGAGTATATATCACCCATTTCTGAGAAAGAAAGCCTGAATTATGAGTTTATATTTCAATTTTGGCTTTATTTCTCACAATTGTGAGTATATATCATCCATTTTTGAGAAAGAAAGCCTCAATTATGAGTTTATATTGCAATTCTGGCTTTATTTCTCACAATTGTGAGTATATATCACCCATTTCTGAGAAAGAAAGTCTGAATTATGAGTTTATATTGCAATTTTGGCTTTATTTCTCACAATTGTGAGCATATATCACTAATTTCTGAGAAAGAAAGCCTGAATTATGAGTTTATATTGCAATTCTGGCTTTAATGCTCACAATTGTAAGTTTATATCATCCATTTTTGAGATAGAAAGCCTGAATTATGAGTTTATATTGCAATTCTGGCTTTATTTCTCACAATTGTGAGTTTATGTTATCCATTTTTGTGAAAGAAAGCCTGAATTATGAGTTCATATTGCAATTCTGGCTTTATTTCTCACAATTGTGAGTTTATGTTATCCATTTTTGTCAGAGTAAGCCTAAATTATGAGTTTATATTGCAATTCTGGCTTTATTTCTCACAATTGTGAGTATATATCATCAATTTTTTGAGAAAGAAAGCCTGAATTCTGAGTTTATATTTCAATTCTGGCTTATAAACTCACAATTGTAAGTTTATTTCATCCATTTTTGAGAAAGAAAGCCTGAATTATGAGTTTATATTGCAATTCTGGCTTTAATGCTCACAACTGGAAGTTTATATCATCCATTTTTGAGAAAGAAAGCCTCAATTATGAGTTTATATTGCAATTCTGGCTTTAATGCTCACAACTGGAAGTTTATATCATCCATTGTTGAGAAAGAAAGCCTGAATTATCAGTTCATATTGCAATTCTGGCTTTATTTCTCACAACTGTGAGTATATATCATCCATTTCTGAGAAAGAAAGCCTGAATTATGAGTTTATATTGCAATTCTGGCTTTATTTCTCACAATTGTGAGTTTATGTTATCCATTTTTGTCAGAGTAAGCCTAAATTATGAGTTTATATTGCAATTCTGGCTTTATTTCTCACAATTGTGAGTATATATCATCCATTTCTGAGAAAGAAAGCCTGAATTATGAGTTAATTTTGCAATTCTGGCTTTAATGCTCACAATTGTAAGTTTATATCATCCATTTTTGAGAAAGAAAGCCTCAATTATGAGTTTATATTGCAATTCTGGCTTTAATGCTCACAATTGTAAGTTTATATCATCCATTTTTGAGAAAGAAAGCCTCAATTATGAGTTTATATTGCAATTCTGGCTTTAATGCTCACAACTGGAAGTTTATATCATCCATTGTTGAGAAAGAAAGCCTGAATTATCAGTTCATATTGCAATTCTGGCTTTATTTCTCACAACTGTGAGTATATATCATCCATTTCTGAGAAAGAAAGCCTGAATTATGAGTTTATATTGCAATTCTGGCTTTGTTTCTCACAATTGTGAGGATATATCATCCATTTTTGAGAAAGAAAGCCGGAAATATGGGTTTAAATTGCAATTCTGGCTTTATTGCTCACAATTGCGGGTTTATATCATCCATTCCTGAGAAAGAAAGCCTGAATTATGAGTTCATATTGCAATTCTGGCTTTATTTCTCACAATTGTGAGTATATATATGACCCATTTCTGAGAAAGAAAGCCTGAAGTATAAAAATTATATTGCAATTCTGGCTTTATTTCTGACAATTGTGAGTATATATCATCCATTTCTGAGAAAGAAAGCCTGAATTATGAGTTTATATTGCAATTATGGCTTTATTTCTCACAATTGTGAGTTTATGTTATCCAATTTTGAGAAAGAAAGCCTAAATTATGAGTTTATATTGTAATTCTGGCTTTATTGCTCACAATTGCTAGGTTATATCATCCATTTCTGAGAAAGAAAGCCTGAATTATGAGTTTATATTGCAATTCTGGCTTTATTTCTCACAATTGTGAGTATATATCACCCATTTCTGAGAAAGAAAGCCTGAATTATGAGTTTATATTGCAATTCTGGCTTTATTTCTCACAATTGTGAGTATATATCATCCACTTCTGAGAAACAAAGCCTGAATTATGAGTTTATTTTGCAATTCTGGCTTAATTTCTCACAATTGTGAGTATATATCACCCATTTCTGAGAAAGAAAGCCTGAATTATGAGTTTATATTGCAATTCTGGCTTTAATGCTCACAATTGTAAGTTTATATCATCCATTGTTGAGAAAGAAAGCCTGAATTATCAGTTCATATTGCAATTCTGGCTTTACTTCTCACAATTGTGAGTATATATCATCAATTTTTTGAGAAAGAAAGCCTGATTTATTAGTTTATATTGCAATTCAGGCTTTATTTCTCACAATTGTAAGTTTATTTCATCCATTTTTGAGAAAGAAAGCCTGAATTATGAGTTTATATTGCAATTCTGGCTTTATTTCTCACAATTGTGAGCATGTATCATCAATTTTTTGAGAAAGAAAGCCTGAATTATGAGTTTATATTGCAATTCTGGCTTATAAACTCACAATTGTAAGTTTATTTCATCCATTTTTGAGAAAGAAAGCCTGAATTATGAGTTTATATTGCAATTCTGGCTTTAATGCTCACAATTGTAAGTTTATATCATCCATTTTTGAGAAAGAAAGTCTGAATTATGAGTTTATATTGCAATTCTGGCTTTATTTCTCACAATTGTGAGTATATATCATCCATTTCTGAGAAAGAAAGCCTGAATTGTGAGTTTATATTGCAATTCTGGCTTTAATGCTCACAATTGTAAGTTTATATCATCCATTTTTGAGAAAGAAAGCCTTAATTATGAGTTTATATTGCAATTCTGGCTTTATTTCTCACAATTGTGAGTTTAAGTTATCCATTTTTGAGAAAGAAAGCCTGAATGATGAGTTTATATTGCAATTCTGGCTTT
Source organism: Garra rufa (assembly GCF_049309525.1). NCBI lineage: Eukaryota > Metazoa > Chordata > Actinopteri > Cypriniformes > Cyprinidae > Garra > Garra rufa. The sequence goes on along the minus strand of NW_027394277.1, from coordinate 2,228,441 downwards.
ATTTCTCACAAATGTGAGTATATGTCATCCATTTCTGAGAAAGAAAGCCTGAATTGTGAGTTTATTTTGCAATTCTGGCTTTATTTCTCACAATTGTGAGTTTATGTTATCCATTTTTGAGAAAGAAAACCTGAATTGTGAGTTTATATTGCAATTCTGGCTTTATTTATCACAATTGTGAGTTTAAGTTATCCATTTTTGAGAAAGAAAGCCTGAATTGTGATTTTATATTGCAATTCTGGCTTTATTTCTCACAATTGTAAGTTTATATCATCCATTTTTGAGAAAGAAAGCCTAAATTATGAGTTTATATTGCAATTCTGGCTTTAATGCTCACAATTGGAAGTTTATATCATCCATTGTTGAGAAAGAAAGCCTGAATTATGAGTTTATATTGCAATTCTGGCTTTATTTCTCACAATTGTGAGTATATATCATCAATTTTTTGAGAAAGAAAGCCTGAATTATGAGTTTATATTGCAATTCTGGCTTTATTTCTCACAATTGTGAGTATATATCATCAATTTTTTGAGAAAGAAAGCCTGACTTATGAGTTTATATTGCAATTCTGCCTTTATTTCTCACAATTGTGAGTATATATCATCAATTTTTTGAGAAAGAAAGCCTGAATTATGAGTTTATATTGCAATTCTGCCTTTATTTCTCATAATTGTGAGTATATATCATAAATTTTTTGAGAAAGAAAGCCTGAATTATGAGTTTATATTGCAATTCTGGCTTTATTTCTCACAATTGTGAGTATATATCATCAATTTTTTGAGAAAGAAAGCCTGAATTATGAGTTTATATTGCAATTCTGGCTTTATTTCTCACAGTTGTGAGGATATATCATAAATTTTTTGAGAAAGAAAGCCTGAATTATGAGTTTATATTGCAATTCTGGCTTTATTTCTCACAATTGTGAGTATATATCATCAATTTTTTTTGAGAAAAAAAGCCTGAATTATGAGTTTATATTGCAATTCTGGCTTATAAACTCACAATTGTAAGTTTATTTCATCCATTTTTGAGAAAGAAAGCCTGAATTATCAGTTCATATTGCAATTCTGGCTTTAATGCTCACAATTGTAAGTTTATATCATCCATTTTTGAGAAAGAAAGTCTTAATTATGAGATTATATTGCAATTCTGGCTTTATTTCTCACAACTGTGAGAATATATCATCCATTTTTGAGAAAGAAAGCCTGAATTATGAGTTTTTATTGCAATTCTGGCTTTAATGCTCACAATTGTAAGTTTATATCATCCATTTCTGAGAAAGAAAGCCTGAATTATGAGTTTATATTGCAATTATGGCTTTATTTCTCACAATTGTGAGTTTATGTTATCCATTTTTGAGAAAGAAAGCCTAAATTATGAGTTTATATTGTAATTCTGGCTTTATTGCTCACAATTGCTAGGTTATATCATCCATTTCTGAGAAAGAAAGCCTGAATTATAAGTTTATATTGCAATTCTGGCTTAATTTCTCACAATTGTGAGTATATATCATCCACTTCTGAGAAAGAAAGCCTAAATTGTGAGTTGATATTGCAATTCTGGCTATATTTCTCACAATTGTGAGTATATATCATCATTTTTTTGAGAAAGAAAGCCTGAATTATGAGTTTATATTGCAATTCAGGCTTTATTTCTCACAATTGTAAGTTTATATCATCCATTTTTGAGAAAGAAAGCCTGAATTATGAGTTTATATTGCAATTCTGGCTTTATTTCTCACAATTGTGAGTATATATCATCCATTTCTGAGAAAGAAAGCCTGAATTGTGAGTTTATATTGCAATTCTGGCTTTATTTCTCACAATTGTGAGTATATATCATCAATTTTTGAGAAAGAAAGTCTGAATTATGAGTTTATATTGCAATTCTGGCTTTATTTCTCACAATTGTGAGTATATATCATCCATTTTTTGAGAAAGAAAGCCTGAATTCTGAGTTTATATTTCAATTCTGGCTTATAAACTCACAATTGTAAGTTTATTTCATCCATTTTTGAGAAAGAAAGCCTGAATTATGAGTTTATATTGCAATTCTGGCTTTAGTGCTCACAACTGGAAGTTTATATCATCCATTTTTGAGAAAGAAAGCCTCAATTATGAGTTTATATTGCAATTCTGGCTTTAATGCTCACAACTGGAAGTTTATATCATCCATTGTTGAGAAAGAAAGCCTGAATTATCAGTTCATATTGCAATTCTGGCTTTATTTCTCACAACTGTGAGTATATATCATCCATTTCTGAGAAAGAAAGCCTGAATTATGAGTTTATATTGCAATTCTGGCTTTATTTCTCACAATTGTGAGTTTATGTTATCCATTTTTGTCAGAGTAAGCCTAAATTATGAGTTTATATTGCAATTCTGGCTTTTAAACTCACAATTGTAAGTTTATTTCATCCATTTTTGAGAAATAAAGCCTGAATTATGAGTTTATATTGCAATTCTGGCTTTAATGCTCACAACTGGAAGTTTATATCATCCATTGTTTAGAAAGAAAGCCTGAATTATCAGTTCATATTGCAATTCTGGCTTTATTTCTCACAATTGTGAGTATATAGCATCCATTTCTGAGAAAGAAAGTCTGAATTATGAGTTTATATTGCAATTCTGGCTTTAATGCTCACAATTGTAAGTTTATATCATCCATTTTTGAGAAAGAAAGCCTCAATTATGAGTTTATATTGCAATTCTGGCTTTAATGCTCACAACTGGAAGTTTATATCATCCATTGTTGAGAAAGAAAGCCTGAATTATCAGTTCATATTGCAATTCTGGCTTTATTTCTCACAATTGTGAGTATATGTCATCCATTTATGAGAAAGAAAGCCTGAATTATGAGTTTATATTGCAATTCTGGCTTTATTTCTCACAATTGTGAGTTTATGTTATCCATTTTTGAGAAAGAAAGTCTGAATTATGAGTTTATATTGCAATTCTGGCTTTATTTCTCACAATTGTGAGTATATATCATCCATTTCTAAGAAAGAAAGCCTGAATTGTGAGTATATATTGCAATTCTGGCTTTATTTCTCACAATTGTGAGTTTATGTTATTCATTTTTGTGAAAGAAAGCCTGAATTATGAGTTTATATTGCAATTCTGGCTTAATTTCTCACAATTGTGAGTATATATCACCCATTTCTGAGAAAGAAAGCCTGAATTGTGAGTTTATATAGCAATTCTGGTTTTATTTTTCACAATTGTGAGTATATATCATCAATTTTTTGAGAAAGAAAGCCTGAATTATGAGTTTATGTTGCAATTCTGGCTTTAATGCTTACAATTGTAAGTTTATATCATCCATTGTTGAGAAAGAAAGCCTGAATTATGAGTTTATATTGCAATTCTGGCTTTAATGCTCACAATTGTAAGTTTATATCATCCATTGTTGAGAAAGAAAGTCTGAATTATGAGTTTATATTGCAATTCTGGCTTTATTTCTCACAATTGTGAGTATATATCATCCATTTCTGAGAAAGACACCTGAATTATGAGTTTATATTGCAATTCTGGCTTTATTTCTCACAATTGTGAGTTTATGTTATCCATTTTTGAGAAAGAAAGTCTGAATTATGAGTTCATATTGCAATTCTGGCTTTATTGCTCACAATTGTAAGTTTATATCATCCATTTTTGAGAAAGAAAGCCTGAATTATGAGTTTATATTGCAATTCTGGCTTTAATGCTCACAATTGTAAGTTTATTTCATCCATTATTGAGAAAGAAAGCCTGAATTATTAGTTTATATTGCAATTCTGGCTTTAATGCTCACAATTGTAAGTTTATATCATCCATTTTTGAGAAAGAAAGCCTGAATTATGAGTTTATATTGCAATTCTGGCTTTAATGCTCACAATTGTAAGTTTATATCATCCATTTTGAGAAAGAAAGCCTGAATTATGAGTTTATATTGCAATTCTGGCTTTAATGCTCACAATTGGAAGTTTATATCATCCATTGTTGAGAAAGAAAGCCTGAATTATGAGTTTATATTGCAATTCTGGCTTTAATACTCACAATTGTAAGTTTATATCATCCATTTTTGAGAAAGAAAGCCTGAATTATGAGTTTATATTGCAATTCTGGCTTTAATGCTCACAATTGGAAGTTTATATCATCCATTGTTGAGAAAGAAATCCTGAATTATCAGTTCATATTGCAATTCTGGCTTTACTTCTCACAATTGTGAGTATATATCATCAATTTTTTGAGAAAGAAAGCCTGAATTATGAGTTTATATTGCAATTCTGGCTTTATTTCTCACAATTGTGAGTATATATCATCCATTTTAGAGAAAGAAAGCCTCAATTATGAGTTTATATTGCAATTCTGGCTTTATTTCTCACAATTGTGAGTATATATCACCCATTTTTGAGAAAGAAAGCCTGAATTATGAGTTTATACTGCAATTTTGGCTTTATTTCTCACAATTGTGAGCATATATCACTAATTTTTGAGAAAGAAAGCCTGAATTATGAGTTTATATTGCAATTCTGGCTTTATTTCTCACAATTGTAAGTTTATGTTTTCCATTTTTGTGAAAGAAAGCCTGATTTATGAGTTTATATTGCAATTCTGGCTTTATTTCTCACATATGTGAGTAAATGTCATCCATTTCTGAGAAAGAAAGCCTGAATTATGAGTTTATTTTGCAATTCTAGGTTTATTTCTCACAATTGTGAGTTTGTTATCCATTTTTGAGAAAGAAAGCCTGAATTATGAGTTTATATTGCAATTCTGGCTTTATTTCTCACAATTGTGAGTTTAAGTTATCCGTTTTTGAGAAAGAAAGCCTGAATTGTGAGTTTATATTGCAATTCTGGCTTTAATGCTCACAATTGGAAGTTTATATCATCCATTGTTGAGAAAGAAAGCCTGAATTATCAGTTCATATTGCAATTCTGGCTTTACTTCTCACAATTGTGAGTATATATCATCAATTTTTTGAGAAAGAAAGCCTGAATTATGAGTTTATATCGCAATTCTGGCTTTATTTCTCACAATTGTGAGTTTATGTTATCCATTTTTGAGAAAGAAAGTCTGAATTATGAGTTTATATTGCAATTCTGTCTTTATTTCTCACAATTGTGAGTATATATCACCAATTTGTGAGAAAGAAAGCCTGAATTATGAGTTCATATTGCAATTCTGGCTTTATTTCTCACAATTCTGAGTATATATCATCCATTTCTAAGTAAGAAAGCCTGAATTATGAGTTTATATTGCAATTCTGGCTTTATTTCTCACAATTGTGAGTATATATCACCCATTTCTGAGAAAGAAAGCCTGAATTATGAGTTTATATTGCAATTTTGGCTTTATTTCTCACAATTGTGAGTATATATCATGCATTTTTGAGAAAGAAAGCCTCAATTATGAGTTTATATTGCAATTCTGGCTTTATTTCTCACAATTGTGAGTATATATCACCCATTTCTGAGAAAGAAAGTCTGAATTATGAGTTTATATTGCAATTTTGGCTTTATTTCTCACAATTGTGAGCATATATCACTAATTTCTGAGAAAGAAAGCCTGAATTATGAGTTTATATTGCAATTCTGGCTTTAATGCTCACAATTGTAAGTTTATATCATCCATTTTTGAGAAAGAAAGCCTGAATTATGATTTTATATTTTGAATTTCTGGCTTTATTTCTCACAATTGTGAGTTTATGTTATCCATTTTTGTGAAAGAAAGCCTGAATGATGAGTTTATATTGCAATTCTGGCTTTATTTCTCACAAATGTGAGTATATGTCATCCATTTCTGAGAAAGAAAGCCTGAATTGTGAGTTTATTTTGCAATTCTGGCTTTATTTCTCACAATTGTGAGTTTATGTTATCCATTTTTGAGAAAGAAAACCTGAATTGTGAGTTTATATTGCAATTCTGGCTTTATTTATCACAATTGTGAGTTTAAGTTATCCATTTTTGAGAAAGAAAGCCTGAATTGTGATTTTATATTGCAATTCTGGCTTTATTTCTCACAATTGTAAGTTTATATCATCCATTTTTGAGAAAGAAATCCTAAATTATGAGTTTATATTGCAATTCTGGCTTTAATGCTCACAATTGGAAGTTTATATCATCCATTGTTGAGAAAGAAAGCCTGAATTATGAGTTTATATTGCAATTCTGGCTTTATTTCTCACAATTGTGAGTATATATCATCAATTTTTTGAGAAAGAAAGCCTGAATTATGAGTTTATATTGCAATTCTGGCTTTATTTCTCACAATTGTGAGTATATATCATCAATTTTTTGAGAAAGAAAGCCTGACTTATGAGTTTATATTGCAATTCTGGCTTTATTTCTCACAATTGTGAGTATATATCATCAATTTTTTGAGAAAGAAAGCCTGAATTATGAGTTTATATTGCAATTCTGCCTTTATTTCTCATAATTGTGAGTATATATCATAAATTTGAGAAAGAAAGCCTGAATTATGAGTTTATATTGCAATTCTGGCTTTATTTCTCACAATTGTGAGTATATATCATCAATTTTTTGAGAAAGAAAGCCTGAATTATGAGTTTATATTGCAATTCTGGCTTTATTTCTCACAGTTGTGAGGATATATCATAAATTTTTTGAGAAATAAAGCCTGATTTATGAGTTTATATTGCAATTCTGGCTTTATTTCTCACAATTGTGAGTATATATCATCAATTTTTTTTGAGAAAAAAAGCCTGAATTATGAGTTTATATTGCAATTCTGGCTTATAAACTCACAATTGTAAGTTTATTTCATCCATTTTTGAGAAAGAAAGCCTGAATTATCAGTTCATATTGCAATTCTGGCTTTAATGCTCACAATTGTAAGTTTATATCATCCATTTTTGAGAAAGAAAGTCTTAATTATGAGATTATATTGCAATTCTGGCTTTATTTCTCACAACTGTGAGAATATATCATCCATTTTTGAGAAAGAAAGCCTGAATTATGAGTTTTTATTGCAATTCTGGCTTTAATGCTCACAATTGTAAGTTTATATCATCCATTTTTGAGAAAGAAAGCCTGAATTATGAGTTTATATTGCAATTCTGGCTTTATTTCTCACAATTGTGAGTTTATGTTATCCATTTTTGTGAAAGAAAGCCTGAATTATGAGTTTATATTGCAATTCTGGCTTAATTTCTCACAATTGTGAGTATATATCATCAATTTTTTGAGAAAGAAAGCCTGAATTATGAGTTTATATTGCAATTCAGGCTTTATTTCTCACAATTGTAAGTTTATATCATCCATTTTTGAGAAAGAAAGCCTGAATTATGAGTTTATATTGCAATTCTGGCTTTATTTCTCACAATTGTGAGCATGTATCATCAATTTTTTGAGAAAGAAAGCCTGAATTATGAGTTTATATTGCAATTCTGGCTTATAAACTCACAATTGTAAATTCATTTCATCCATTTTTGAGAAAGAAAGCCTGAATTATGAGTTTATATTGCAATTCTGGCTTTAATGCTCACAATTGTAAGTTTATATCATCAATTTTTGAGAAAGAAAGTCTGAATTCTGAGTTTATATTGCAATTCTGGCTTTATTTCTCACAATTGTGAGTATATATCATCCATTTCTGAGAAAGAAAGCCTGAATTGTGAGTTTATATTGCAATTCTGGCTTTATTTCTCACAATTGTGAGTATATATCATAAATTTTTTGAGAAAGAAAGCCTGAATTCTGAGTTTATATTGCAATTCTGGCTTATAAACTCACAATTGTAAGTTTATTTCATCCATTTTTGAGAAAGAAAGCCTGAATTATGAGTTTATATTGCAATTCAGGCTTTATTTCTCACAATTGTTAGTTTATGTTATCCATTTTTGAGAAAGAAAGTCTGAATTATGAGTTTATATTGCAATTCTGGCTTTATTTCTCACAATTGTGAGTATATATCATCAATTTTTTGAGAAAGAAAGCCTGAATTCTGAGTTTATATTTCAATTCTGGCTTATAAACTCACAATTGTAAGTTTATTTCATCCATTTTTGAGAAAGAAAGCCTGAATTATGAGTTTATATTGCAATTCTGGCTTTAATGCTCACAACTGGAAGTTTATATCATCCATTTTTGAGAAAGAAAGCCTCAATTATGAGTTTATATTGCAATTCTGGCTTTAATGCTCACAACTGGAAGTTTATATCATCCATTGTTGAGAAAGAAAGCCTGAATTATCAGTTCATATTGCAATTCTGGCTTTATTTCTCACAACTGTGAGTATATATCATCCATTTCTGAGAAAGAAAGCCTGAATTATGAGTTTATATTGCAATTCTGGCTTTATTTCTCACAATTGTGAGTTTATGTTATCCATTTTTGTCAGAGTAAGCCTAAATTATGAGTTTATATTGCAATTCTGGCTTTATTTCTCACAATTGTGAGTATATATCATCCATTTCTGAGAAAGAAAGCCTGAATTATGAGTTAATTTTGCAATTCTGGCTTTAATGCTCACAATTGTAAGTTTATATCATCCATTTTTGAGAAAGAAAGCCTCAATTATGAGTTTATATTGCAATTCTGGCTTTAATGCTCACAATTGTAAGTTTATATCATCCATTTTTGAGAAAGAAAGCCTCAATTATGAGTTTATATTGCAATTATGGCTTTAATGCTCACAACTGGAAGTTTATATCATCCATTGTTGAGAAAGAAAGCCTGAATTATCAGTTCATATTGCAATTCTGGCTTTATTTCTCACAATTGTGAGGATATATCATCCATTTTTGAGAAAGAAAGCCGGAAATATGGGTTTAAATTGCAATTCTGGCTTTATTGCTCACAATTGCGGGTTTATATCATCCATTCCTGAGAAAGAAAGCCTGAATTATGAGTTCATATTGCAATTCTGGCTTTATTTCTCACAATTGTGAGTATATATATGACCCATTTCTGAGAAAGAAAGCCTGAAGTATAAAAATTATATTGCAATCCTGGCTTTATTTCTGACAATTGTGAGTATATATCATCCATTTCTGAGAAAGAAAGCCTGAATTATGAGTTTATATTGCAATTATGGCTTTATTTCTCACAATTGTGAGTTTATGTTATCCAATTTTGAGAAAGAAAGCCTAAATTATGAGTTTATATTGTAATTCTGGCTTTATTGCTCACAATTGCTAGGTTATATCATCCATTTCTGAGAAAGAAAGCCTGAATTATGAGTTTATATTGCAATTCTGGCTTTATTTCTCACAATTGTGAGTATATATCACCCATTTCTGAGAAAGAAAGCCTGAATTATGAGTTTATATTGCAATTCTGGCTTTATTTCTCACAATTGTGAGTATATATCATCCACTTCTGAGAAACAAAGCCTGAATTATGAGTTTATTTTGCAATTCTGGCTTAATTTCTCACAATTGTGAGTATATATCACCCATTTCTGAGAAAGAAAGCCTGAATTATGAGTTTATATTGCAATTCTGGCTTTAATGCTCACAATTGTAAGTTTATATCATCCATTGTTGAGAAAGAAAGCCTGAATTATCAGTTCATATTGCAATTCTGGCTTTACTTCTCACAATTGTGAGTATATATCATCAATTTTTTGAGAAAGAAAGCCTGAATTATGAGTTTATATTGCAATTCAGGCTTTATTTCTCACAATTGTAAGTTTATTTCATCCATTTTTGAGAAAGAAAGCCTGAATTATGAGTTTATATTGCAATTCTGGCTTTATTTCTCACAATTGTGAGCATGTATCATCAATTTTTTGAGAAAGAAAGCCTGAATTATGAGTTTATATTGCAATTCTGGCTTATAAACTCACAATTGTAAGTTTATTTCATCCATTTTTGAGAAAGAAAGCCTGAATTATGAGTTTATATTGCAATTCTGGCTTTAATGCTCACAATTGTAAGTTTATATCATCCATTTTTGAGAAAGAAAGTCTGAATTATGAGTTTATATTGCAATTCTGGCTTTATTTCTCACAATTGTGAGTATATATCATCCATTTCTGAGAAAGAAAGCCTGAATTGTGAGTTTATATTGCAATTCTGGCTTTAATGCTCACAATTGTAAGTTTATATCATCCATTTTTGAGAAAGAAAGCCTTAATTATGAGTTTATATTGCAATTCTGGCTTTATTTCTCACAATTGTGAGTTTAAGTTATCCATTTTTGAGAAAGAAAGCCTGAATGATGAGTTTATATTGCAATTCTGGCTTTATTTCTCACAAATGTGAGTATATGTCATCCATTTCTGAGAAAGAAAGCCTGAATTGTGAGTTTATTTTGCAATTCTGGCTTTATTTCTCACAATTGTGAGTTTATGTTATCCATTTTTGAGAAAGAAAACCTGAATTGTGAGTTTATATTGCAATTCTGGCTTTATTTATCACAATTGTGAGTTTAAGTTATCCATTTTTGAGAAAGAAAGCCTGAATTGTGATTTTATATTGCAATTCTGGCTTTATTTCTCACAATTGTAAGTTTATATCATCCATTTTTGAGAAAGAAAGCCTAAATTATGAGTTTATATTGCAATTCTGGCTTTAATGCTCACAATTGGAAGTTTATATCATCCATTGTTGAGAAAGAAAGCCTGAATTATGAGTTTATATTGCAATTCTGGCTTTATTTCTCACAATTGTGAGTATATATCATCAATTTTTTGAGAAAGAAAGCCTGAATTATGAGTTTATATTGCAATTCTGGCTTTATTTCTCACAATTGTGAGTATATATCATCAATTTTTTGAGAAAGAAAGCCTGACTTATGAGTTTATATTGCAATTCTGCCTTTATTTCTCACAATTGTGAGTATATATCATCAATTTTTTGAGAAAGAAAGCCTGAATTATGAGTTTATATTGCAATTCTGCCTTTATTTCTCATAATTGTGAGTATATATCATAAATTTTTTGAGAAAGAAAGCCTGAATTATGAGTTTATATTGCAATTCTGGCTTTATTTCTCACAATTGTGAGTATATATCATCAATTTTTTGAGAAAGAAAGCCTGAATTATGAGTTTATATTGCAATTCTGGCTTTATTTCTCACAGTTGTGAGGATATATCATAAATTTTTTGAGAAAGAAAGCCTGAATTATGAGTTTATATTGCAATTCTGGCTTTATTTCTCACAATTGTGAGTATATATCATCAATTTTTTTTGAGAAAAAAAGCCTGAATTATGAGTTTATATTGCAATTCTGGCTTATAAACTCACAATTGTAAGTTTATTTCATCCATTTTTGAGAAAGAAAGCCTGAATTATCAGTTCATATTGCAATTCTGGCTTTAATGCTCACAATTGTAAGTTTATATCATCCATTTTTGAGAAAGAAAGTCTTAATTATGAGATTATATTGCAATTCTGGCTTTATTTCTCACAACTGTGAGAATATATCATCCATTTTTGAGAAAGAAAGCCTGAATTATGAGTTTTTATTGCAATTCTGGCTTTAATGCTCACAATTGTAAGTTTATATCATCCATTTCTGAGAAAGAAAGCCTGAATTATGAGTTTATATTGCAATTATGGCTTTATTTCTCACAATTGTGAGTTTATGTTATCCATTTTTGAGAAAGAAAGCCTAAATTATGAGTTTATATTGTAATTCTGGCTTTATTGCTCACAATTGCTAGGTTATATCATCCATTTCTGAGAAAGAAAGCCTGAATTATAAGTTTATATTGCAATTCTGGCTTAATTTCTCACAATTGTGAGTATATATCATCCACTTCTGAGAAAGAAAGCCTAAATTGTGAGTTGATATTGCAATTCTGGCTATATTTCTCACAATTGTGAGTATATATCATCATTTTTTTGAGAAAGAAAGCCTGAATTATGAGTTTATATTGCAATTCAGGCTTTATTTCTCACAATTGTAAGTTTATATCATCCATTTTTGAGAAAGAAAGCCTGAATTATGAGTTTATATTGCAATTCTGGCTTTATTTCTCACAATTGTGAGTATATATCATCCATTTCTGAGAAAGAAAGCCTGAATTGTGAGTTTATATTGCAATTCTGGCTTTATTTCTCACAATTGTGAGTATATATCATCAATTTTTGAGAAAGAAAGTCTGAATTATGAGTTTATATTGCAATTCTGGCTTTATTTCTCACAATTGTGAGTATATATCATCCATTTTTTGAGAAAGAAAGCCTGAATTCTGAGTTTATATTTCAATTCTGGCTTATAAACTCACAATTGTAAGTTTATTTCATCCATTTTTGAGAAAGAAAGCCTGAATTATGAGTTTATATTGCAATTCTGGCTTTAGTGCTCACAACTGGAAGTTTATATCATCCATTTTTGAGAAAGAAAGCCTCAATTATGAGTTTATATTGCAATTCTGGCTTTAATGCTCACAACTGGAAGTTTATATCATCCATTGTTGAGAAAGAAAGCCTGAATTATCAGTTCATATTGCAATTCTGGCTTTATTTCTCACAACTGTGAGTATATATCATCCATTTCTGAGAAAGAAAGCCTGAATTATGAGTTTATATTGCAATTCTGGCTTTATTTCTCACAATTGTGAGTTTATGTTATCCATTTTTGTCAGAGTAAGCCTAAATTATGAGTTTATATTGCAATTCTGGCTTTTAAACTCACAATTGTAAGTTTATTTCATCCATTTTTGAGAAATAAAGCCTGAATTATGAGTTTATATTGCAATTCTGGCTTTAATGCTCACAACTGGAAGTTTATATCATCCATTGTTTAGAAAGAAAGCCTGAATTATCAGTTCATATTGCAATTCTGGCTTTATTTCTCACAATTGTGAGTATATAGCATCCATTTCTGAGAAAGAAAGTCTGAATTATGAGTTTATATTGCAATTCTGGCTTTAATGCTCACAATTGTAAGTTTATATCATCCATTTTTGAGAAAGAAAGCCTCAATTATGAGTTTATATTGCAATTCTGGCTTTAATGCTCACAACTGGAAGTTTATATCATCCATTGTTGAGAAAGAAAGCCTGAATTATCAGTTCATATTGCAATTCTGGCTTTATTTCTCACAATTGTGAGTATATGTCATCCATTTATGAGAAAGAAAGCCTGAATTATGAGTTTATATTGCAATTCTGGCTTTATTTCTCACAATTGTGAGTTTATGTTATCCATTTTTGAGAAAGAAAGTCTGAATTATGAGTTTATATTGCAATTCTGGCTTTATTTCTCACAATTGTGAGTATATATCATCCATTTCTAAGAAAGAAAGCCTGAATTGTGAGTATATATTGCAATTCTGGCTTTATTTCTCACAATTGTGAGTTTATGTTATTCATTTTTGTGAAAGAAAGCCTGAATTATGAGTTTATATTGCAATTCTGGCTTAATTTCTCACAATTGTGAGTATATATCACCCATTTCTGAGAAAGAAAGCCTGAATTGTGAGTTTATATAGCAATTCTGGTTTTATTTTTCACAATTGTGAGTATATATCATCAATTTTTTGAGAAAGAAAGCCTGAATTATGAGTTTATGTTGCAATTCTGGCTTTAATGCTTACAATTGTAAGTTTATATCATCCATTGTTGAGAAAGAAAGCCTGAATTATGAGTTTATATTGCAATTCTGGCTTTAATGCTCACAATTGTAAGTTTATATCATCCATTGTTGAGAAAGAAAGTCTGAATTATGAGTTTATATTGCAATTCTGGCTTTATTTCTCACAATGGTGAGTATATATCATCCATTTCTGAGAAAGACACCTGAATTATGAGTTTATATTGCAATTCTGGCTTTATTTCTCACAATTGTGAGTTTATGTTATCCATTTTTGAGAAAGAAAGTCTGAATTATGAGTTCATATTGCAATTCTGGCTTTATTGCTCACAATTGTAAGTTTATATCATCCATTTTTGAGAAAGAAAGCCTGAATTATGAGTTTATATTGCAATTCTGGCTTTAATGCTCACAATTGTAAGTTTATTTCATCCATTATTGAGAAAGAAAGCCTGAATTATTAGTTTATATTGCAATTCTGGCTTTAATGCTCACAATTGGAAGTTTATATCATCCATTGTTGAGAAAGAAAGCCTGAATTATGAGTTTATATTGCAATTCTGGCTTTAATACTCACAATTGTAAGTTTATATCATCCATTTTTGAGAAAGAAAGCCTGAATTATGAGTTTATATTGCAATTCTGGCTTTAATGCTCACAATTGGAAGTTTATATCATCCATTGTTGAGAAAGAAATCCTGAATTATCAGTTCATATTGCAATTCTGGCTTTACTTCTCACAATTGTGAGTATATATCATCAATTTTTTGAGAAAGAAAGCCTGAATTATGAGTTTATATTGCAATTCTGGCTTTATTTCTCACAATTGTGAGTATATATCATCCATTTTAGAGAAAGAAAGCCTCAATTATGAGTTTATATTGCAATTCTGGCTTTATTTCTCACAATTGTGAGTATATATCACCCATTTTTGAGAAAGAAAGCCTGAATTATGAGTTTATACTGCAATTTTGGCTTTATTTCTCACAATTGTGAGCATATATCACTAATTTTTGAGAAAGAAAGCCTGAATTATGAGTTTATATTGCAATTCTGGCTTTATTTCTCACAATTGTAAGTTTATGTTTTCCATTTTTGTGAAAGAAAGCCTGATTTATGAGTTTATATTGCAATTCTGGCTTTATTTCTCACATATGTGAGTAAATGTCATCCATTTCTGAGAAAGAAAGCCTGAATTATGAGTTTATTTTGCAATTCTAGGTTTATTTCTCACAATTGTGAGTTTGTTATCCATTTTTGAGAAAGAAAGCCTGAATTATGAGTTTATATTGCAATTCTGGCTTTATTTCTCACAATTGTGAGTTTAAGTTATCCGTTTTTGAGAAAGAAAGCCTGAATTGTGAGTTTATATTGCAATTCTGGCTTTAATGCTCACAATTGGAAGTTTATATCATCCATTGTTGAGAAAGAAAGCCTGAATTATCAGTTCATATTGCAATTCTGGCTTTACTTCTCACAATTGTGAGTATATATCATCAATTTTTTGAGAAAGAAAGCCTGAATTATGAGTTTATATTGCAATTCTGTCTTTATTTCTCACAATTGTGAGTATATATCACCAATTTGTGAGAAAGAAAGCCTGAATTATGAGTTCATATTGCAATTCTGGCTTTATTTCTCACAATTCTGAGTATATATCATCCATTTCTAAGTAAGAAAGCCTGAATTATGAGTTTATATTGCAATTCTGGCTTTATTTCTCACAATTGTGAGTATATATCACCCATTTCTGAGAAAGAAAGCCTGAATTATGAGTTTATATTGCAATTTTGGCTTTATTTCTCACAATTGTGAGTATATATCATGCATTTTTGAGAAAGAAAGCCTCAATTATGAGTTTATATTGCAATTCTGGCTTTATTTCTCACAATTGTGAGTATATATCACCCATTTCTGAGAAAGAAAGTCTGAATTATGAGTTTATATTGCAATTTTGGCTTTATTTCTCACAATTGTGAGCATATATCACTAATTTCTGAGAAAGAAAGCCTGAATTATGAGTTTATATTGCAATTCTGGCTTTAATGCTCACAATTGTAAGTTTATATCATCCATTTTTGAGAAAGAAAGCCTGAATTATGATTTTATATTTTGAATTTCTGGCTTTATTTCTCACAATTGTGAGTTTATGTTATCCATTTTTGTGAAAGAAAGCCTGAATGATGAGTTTATATTGCAATTCTGGCTTTATTTCTCACAAATGTGAGTATATGTCATCCATTTCTGAGAAAGAAAGCCTGAATTGTGAGTTTATTTTGCAATTCTGGCTTTATTTCTCACAATTGTGAGTTTATGTTATCCATTTTTGAGAAAGAAAACCTGAATTGTGAGTTTATATTGCAATTCTGGCTTTATTTATCACAATTGTGAGTTTAAGTTATCCATTTTTGAGAAAGAAAGCCTGAATTGTGATTTTATATTGCAATTCTGGCTTTATTTCTCACAATTGTAAGTTTATATCATCCATTTTTGAGAAAGAAAGCCTAAATTATGAGTTTATATTGCAATTCTGGCTTTAATGCTCACAATTGGAAGTTTATATCATCCATTGTTGAGAAAGAAAGCCTGAATTATGAGTTTATATTGCAATTCTGGCTTTATTTCTCACAATTGTGAGTATATATCATCAATTTTTTGAGAAAGAAAGCCTGAATTATGAGTTTATATTGCAATTCTGGCTTTATTTCTCACAATTGTGAGTATATATCATCAATTTTTTGAGAAAGAAAGCCTGACTTATGAGTTTATATTGCAATTCTGGCTTTATTTCTCACAATTGTGAGTATATATCATCAATTTTTTGAGAAAGAAAGCCTGAATTATGAGTTTATATTGCAATTCTGCCTTTATTTCTCATAATTGTGAGTATATATCATAAATTTGAGAAAGAAAGCCTGAATTATGAGTTTATATTGCAATTCTGGCTTTATTTCTCACAATTGTGAGTATATATCATCAATTTTTTGAGAAAGAAAGCCTGAATTATGAGTTTATATTGCAATTCTGGCTTTATTTCTCACAGTTGTGAGGATATATCATAAATTTTTTGAGAAAGAAAGCCTGAATTATGAGTTTATATTGTAATTCTGGCTTTATTGCTCACAATTGCTAGGTTATATCATCCATTTCTGAGAAAGAAAGCCTGAATTATGAGTTTATATTGCAATTCTGGCTTTATTTCTCACAATTGTGAGTATATATCACCCATTTCTGAGAAAGAAAGTCTGAATTATGAGTTTATATTGCAATTCTGGCTTTATTTCTCACAATTGTGAGTATATATCACCCATTTCTGAGAAAGAAAGCCTGAATTGTGAGTTTATATAGCAATTCTGGTTTTATTTTTCACAATTGTGAGTATATATCATCAATTTTTTGAGAAAGAAAGCCTGAATTATGAGTTTATGTTGCAATTCTGGCTTTAATGCTTACAATTGTAAGTTTATATCATCCATTGTTGAGAAAGAAAGCCTGAATTATGAGTTTATATTGCAATTCTGGCTTTAATGCTCACAATTGTAAGTTTATATCATCCATTGTTGAGAAAGAAAGTCTGAATTATGAGTTTATATTGCAATTCTGGCTTTATTTCTCACAATTGTGAGTATATATCATCCATTTCTGAGAAAGACACCTGAATTATGAGTTTATATTGCAATTCTGGCTTTATTTCTCACAATTGTGAGTTTATGTTATCCATTTTTGAGAAAGAAAGTCTGAATTATGAGTTCATATTGCAATTCTGGCTTTATTGCTCACAATTGTAAGTTTATATCATCCATTTTTGAGAAAGAAAGCCTGAATTATGAGTTTATATTGCAATTCTGGCTTTAATGCTCACAATTGTAAGTTTATTTCATCCATTTTTGAGAAAGAAAGCCTGAATTATTAGTTTATATTGCAATTCTGGCTTTAATGCTCACAATTGTAAGTTTATATCATCCATTTTTGAGAAAGAAAGCCTGAATTATGAGTTTATATTGCAATTCTGGCTTTAATGCTCACAATTGTAAGTTTATATCATCCATTTTTGAGAAAGAAAGCCTGAATTATGAGTTTATATTGCAATTCTGGCTTTATTTCTCACAATTGTGAGTATATATCATCAATTTTTTTTGAGAAAAAAAGCCTGAATTATGAGTTTATATTGCAATTCTGGCTTATAAACTCACAATTGTAAGTTTATTTCATCCATTTTTGAGAAAGAAAGCCTGAATTATCAGTTCATATTGCAATTCTGGCTTTAATGCTCACAATTGTAAGTTTATATCATCCATTTTTGAGAAAGAAAGTCTTAATTATGAGATTATA
Source organism: Garra rufa (assembly GCF_049309525.1). NCBI lineage: Eukaryota > Metazoa > Chordata > Actinopteri > Cypriniformes > Cyprinidae > Garra > Garra rufa. Next base: position 2,210,617 of record NW_027394277.1, on the reverse strand, counting down.
TTGCAATTCTGGCTTTATTTCTCACAACTGTGAGAATATATCATCCATTTTTGAGAAAGAAAGCCTGAATTATGAGTTTTTATTGCAATTCTGGCTTTAATGCTCACAATTGTAAGTTTATATCATCCATTTTTGAGAAAGAAAGCCTGAATTATGAGTTTATATTGCAATTCTGGCTTTATTTCTCACAATTGTGAGTTTATGTTATCCATTTTTGTGAAAGAAAGCCTGAATTATGAGTTTATATTGCAATTCTGGCTTAATTTCTCACAATTGTGAGTATATATCATCAATTTTTTGAGAAAGAAAGCCTGAATTATGAGTTTATATTGCAATTCAGGCTTTATTTCTCACAATTGTAAGTTTATATCATCCATTTTTGAGAAAGAAAGCCTGAATTATGAGTTTATATTGCAATTCTGGCTTTATTTCTCACAATTGTGAGCATGTATCATCAATTTTTTGAGAAAGAAAGCCTGAATTATGAGTTTATATTGCAATTCTGGCTTATAAACTCACAATTGTAAATTCATTTCATCCATTTTTGAGAAAGAAAGCCTGAATTATGAGTTTATATTGCAATTCTGGCTTTAATGCTCACAATTGTAAGTTTATATCATAAATTTTTGAGAAAGAAAGTCTGAATTATGAGTTTATATTGCAATTCTGGCTTTATTTCTCACAATTGTGAGTATATATCATCCATTTCTGAGAAAGAAAGCCTGAATTGTGAGTTTATATTGCAATTCTGGCTTTATTTCTCACAATTGTGAGTATATATCATAAATTTTTTGAGAAAGAAAGCCTGAATTCTGAGTTTATATTGCAATTCTGGCTTATAAACTCACAATTGTAAGTTTATTTCATCCATTTTTGAGAAAGAAAGCCTGAATTATGAGTTTATATTGCAATTCAGGCTTTATTTCTCACAATTGTTAGTTTATGTTATCCATTTTTGAGAAAGAAAGTCTGAATTATGAGTTTATATTGCAATTCTGGCTTTATTTCTCACAATTGTGAGTATATATCATCAATTTTTTGAGAAAGAAAGCCTGAATTCTGAGTTTATATTTCAATTCTGGCTTATAAACTCACAATTGTAAGTTTATTTCATCCATTTTTGAGAAAGAAAGCCTGAATTATGAGTTTATATTGCAATTCTGGCTTTAATGCTCACAACTGGAAGTTTATATCATCCATTTTTGAGAAAGAAAGCCTCAATTATGAGTTTATATTGCAATTCTGGCTTTAATGCTCACAACTGGAAGTTTATATCATCCATTGTTGAGAAAGAAAGCCTGAATTATCAGTTCATATTGCAATTCTGGCTTTATTTCTCACAACTGTGAGTATATATCATCCATTTCTGAGAAAGAAATCCTGAATTATGAGTTTATATTGCAATTCTGGCTTTATTTCTCACAATTGTGAGTTTATGTTATCCATTTTTGTCAGAGTAAGCCTAAATTATGAGTTTATATTGCAATTCTGGCTTTATTTCTCACAATTGTGAGTATATATCATCCATTTCTGAGAAAGAAAGCCTGAATTATGAGTTAATTTTGCAATTCTGGCTTTAATGCTCACAATTGTAAGTTTATATCATCCATTTTTGAGAAAGAAAGCCTGAATTATGAGTTCATATTGCAATTCTGGCTTTATTTCTCACAACTGTGAGTATATATCATCCATTTCTGAGAAAGAAAGCCTGAATTATGAGTTTATATTGCAATTCTGGCTTTGTTTCTCACAATTGTGAGGATATATCATCCATTTTTGAGAAAGAAAGCCGGAAATATGGGTTTAAATTGCAATTCTGGCTTTATTGCTCACAATTGCGGGTTTATATCATCCATTCCTGAGAAAGAAAGCCTGAATTATGAGTTCATATTGCAATTCTGGCTTTATTTCTCACAATTGTGAGTATATATATGACCCATTTCTGAGAAAGAAAGCCTGAAGTATAAAAATTATATTGCAATTCTGGCTTTATTTCTGACAATTGTGAGTATATATCATCCATTTCTGAGAAAGAAAGCCTGAATTATGAGTTTATATTGCAATTATGGCTTTATTTCTCACAATTGTGAGTTTATGTTATCCAATTTTGAGAAAGAAAGCCTAAATTATGAGTTTATATTGTAATTCTGGCTTTATTGCTCACAATTGCTAGGTTATATCATCCATTTCTGAGAAAGAAAGCCTGAATTATGAGTTTATATTGCAATTCTGGCTTTATTTCTCACAATTGTGAGTATATATCACCCATTTCTGAGAAAGAAAGCCTGAATTATGAGTTTATATTGCAATTCTGGCTTTATTTCTCACAATTGTGAGTATATATCATCCACTTCTGAGAAACAAAGCCTGAATTATGAGTTTATTTTGCAATTCTGGCTTAATTTCTCACAATTGTGAGTATATATCACCCATTTCTGAGAAAGAAAGCCTGAATTATGAGTTTATATTGCAATTCTGGCTTTAATGCTCACAATTGTAAGTTTATATCATCCATTGTTGAGAAAGAAAGCCTGAATTATCAGTTCATATTGCAATTCTGGCTTTACTTCTCACAATTGTGAGTATATATCATCAATTTTTTGAGAAAGAAAGCCTGAATTATGAGTTTATATTGCAATTCAGGCTTTATTTCTCACAATTGTAAGTTTATTTCATCCATTTTTGAGAAAGAAAGCCTGAATTATGAGTTTATATTGCAATTCTGGCTTTATTTCTCACAATTGTGAGCATGTATCATCAATTTTTTGAGAAAGAAAGCCTGAATTATGAGTTTATATTGCAATTCTGGCTTATAAACTCACAATTGTAAGTTTATTTCATCCATTTTTGAGAAAGAAAGCCTGAATTATGAGTTTATATTGCAATTCTGGCTTTAATGCTCACAATTGTAAGTTTATATCATCCATTTTTGAGAAAGAAAGTCTGAATTATGAGTTTATATTGCAATTCTGGCTTTATTTCTCACAATTGTGAGTATATATCATCCATTTCTGAGAAAGAAAGCCTGAATTGTGAGTTTATATTGCAATTCTGGCTTTAATGCTCACAATTGTAAGTTTATATCATCCATTTTTGAGAAAGAAAGCCTTAATTATGAGTTTATATTGCAATTCTGGCTTTATTTCTCACAATTGTGAGTTTAAGTTATCCATTTTTGAGAAAGAAAGCCTGAATGATGAGTTTATATTGCAATTCTGGCTTTATTTCTCACAATTGTGAGTTTAAGTTATCCATTTTTGAGAAAGAAAGCCTGAATTATGAGTTTATATTGCAATTCTGGCTTTATTTCTCACAATTGTGAGTATATATCATCAATTTTTTGAGAAAGAAAGCCTGCATTCTGAGTTTATATTGCAATTCTAGCTTATAAACTCACAATTGTAAGTTAATTTCATCCATTTTTGAGAAAGAAAGCCTGAATTATGAGTTTATATTGCAATTCAGGCTTTATTTCTCACAATTGTAAGTTTATATCATCCATTTTTGAGAAAGAAAGCCTGAATTATGAGTTTATATTGCAATTCTGGCTTTATTTCTCACAATTGTGAGCATGTATCATCAATTTTTTGAGAAAGAAAGCCTGAATTATGAGTTTATATTGCAATTCTGGCTTATAAACTCACAATTGTAAGTTTATTTCATCCATTTTTGAGAAAGAAAGCCTGAATTATGAGTTTATATTGCAATTCTGGCATTAATGCTCACAATTGTAAGTTTATATCATCCATTTTTGAGAAAGAAAGTCTGAATTATGAGTTTATATTGCAATTCTGGCTTTATTTCTCACAATTGTGAGTATATATCATCCATTTCTGAGAAAGAAAGCCTGAATTGTGAGTTTATATTGCAATTCTGGCTTTAATGCTCACAATTGTAAGTTTATATCATCCATTTTTGAGAAAGAAAGCCTTAATTATGAGTTTATATTGCAATTCTGGCTTTATTTCTCACAATTGTGAGTTTAAGTTATCCATTTTTGAGAAAGAAAGCCTGAATGATGAGTTTATATTGCAATTCTGACTTTATTTCTCACAATTGTGAGTTTAAGTTATCCATTTTTGAGAAAGAAAGCCTGAATTATGAGTTTATATTGCAATTCTGGCTTTATTTCTCACAATTGTGAGTATATATCATCAAATTTTTTTGAGAAAGAAAGCCTGAATTCTGAGTTTATATTGCAATTCTGGCTTATAAACTCACAATTGTGAGTATATATCATCAATTTTTTGAGAAAGAAAGCCTGAATTATGAGTTTATATTGCAATTCTGCCTTTATTTCTCATAATTGTGAGTATATATCATAAATTTGAGAAAGAAAGCCTGAATTATGAGTTTATATTGCAATTCTGGCTTTATTTCTCACAATTGTGAGTATATATCATCCATTTCTGAGAAAGAAAGCCTGAATTGTGAGTTTATATTGCAATTCTGGCTTTATTTCTCACAATTGTGAGTATATATCATAAATTTTTTGAGAAAGAAAGCCTGAATTCTGAGTTTATATTGCAATTCTGGCTTATAAACTCACAATTGTAAGTTTATTTCATCCATTTTTGAGAAAGAAAGCCTGAATTATGAGTTTATATTGCAATTCAGGCTTTATTTCTCACAATTGTTAGTTTATGTTATCCATTTTTGAGAAAGAAAGTCTGAATTATGAGTTTATATTGCAATTCTGGCTTTATTTCTCACAATTGTGAGTATATATCATCAATTTTTTGAGAAAGAAAGCCTGAATTCTGAGTTTATATTTCAATTCTGGCTTATAAACTCACAATTGTAAGTTTATTTCATCCATTTTTGAGAAAGAAAGCCTGAATTATGAGTTTATATTGCAATTCTGGCTTTAATGCTCACAACTGGAAGTTTATATCATCCATTTTTGAGAAAGAAAGCCTCAATTATGAGTTTATATTGCAATTCTGGCTTTAATGCTCACAACTGGAAGTTTATATCATCCATTGTTGAGAAAGAAAGCCTGAATTATCAGTTCATATTGCAATTCTGGCTTTATTTCTCACAACTGTGAGTATATATCATCCATTTCTGAGAAAGAAAGCCTGAATTATGAGTTTATATTGCAATTCTGGCTTTATTTCTCACAATTGTGAGTTTATGTTATCCATTTTTGTCAGAGTAAGCCTAAATTATGAGTTTATATTGCAATTCTGGCTTTATTTCTCACAATTGTGAGTATATATCATCCATTTCTGAGAAAGAAAGCCTGAATTATGAGTTAATTTTGCAATTCTGGCTTTAATGCTCACAATTGTAAGTTTATATCATCCATTTTTGAGAAAGAAAGCCTCAATTATGAGTTTATATTGCAATTCTGGCTTTAATGCTCACAATTGTAAGTTTATATCATCCATTTTTGAGAAAGAAAGCCTCAATTATGAGTTTATATTGCAATTATGGCTTTAATGCTCACAACTGGAAGTTTATATCATCCATTGTTGAGAAAGAAAGCCTGAATTATCAGTTCATATTGCAATTCTGGCTTTATTTCTCACAACTGTGAGTATATATCATCCATTTCTGAGAAAGAAAGCCTGAATTATGAGTTTATATTGCAATTCTGGCTTTGTTTCTCACAATTGTGAGGATATATCATCCATTTTTGAGAAAGAAAGCCGGAAATATGGGTTTAAATTGCAATTCTGGCTTTATTGCTCACAATTGCGGGTTTATATCATCCATTCCTGAGAAAGAAAGCCTGAATTATGAGTTCATATTGCAATTCTGGCTTTATTTCTCACAATTGTGAGTATATATATGACCCATTTCTGAGAAAGAAAGCCTGAAGTATAAAAATTATATTGCAATCCTGGCTTTATTTCTGACAATTGTGAGTATATATCATCCATTTCTGAGAAAGAAAGCCTGAATTATGAGTTTATATTGCAATTATGGCTTTATTTCTCACAATTGTGAGTTTATGTTATCCAATTTTGAGAAAGAAAGCCTAAATTATGAGTTTATATTGTAATTCTGGCTTTATTGCTCACAATTGCTAGGTTATATCATCCATTTCTGAGAAAGAAAGCCTGAATTATGAGTTTATATTGCAATTCTGGCTTTATTTCTCACAATTGTGAGTATATATCACCCATTTCTGAGAAAGAAAGCCTGAATTATGAGTTTATATTGCAATTCTGGCTTTATTTCTCACAATTGTGAGTATATATCATCCACTTCTGAGAAACAAAGCCTGAATTATGAGTTTATTTTGCAATTCTGGCTTAATTTCTCACAATTGTGAGTATATATCATCCATTTCTGAGAAAGAAAGCCTGAATTGTGAGTTTATATTGCAATTCTGGCTTTAATGCTCACAATTGTAAGTTTATATCATCCATTTTTGAGAAAGAAAGCCTTAATTATGAGTTTATATTGCAATTCTGGCTTTATTTCTCACAATTGTGAGTTTAAGTTATCCATTTTTGAGAAAGAAAGCCTGAATGATGAGTTTATATTGCAATTCTGACTTTATTTCTCACAATTGTGAGTTTAAGTTATCCATTTTTGAGAAAGAAAGCCTGAATTATGAGTTTATATTGCAATTCTGGCTTTATTTCTCACAATTGTGAGTATATATCATCAAATTTTTTTGAGAAAGAAAGCCTGAATTCTGAGTTTATATTGCAATTCTGGCTTATAAACTCACAATTGTGAGTATATATCATCAATTTTTTGAGAAAGAAAGCCTGAATTATGAGTTTATATTGCAATTCTGCCTTTATTTCTCATAATTGTGAGTATATATCATAAATTTGAGAAAGAAAGCCTGAATTATGAGTTTATATTGCAATTCTGGCTTTATTTCTCACAATTGTGAGTATATATCATCCATTTCTGAGAAAGAAAGCCTGAATTGTGAGTTTATATTGCAATTCTGGCTTTATTTCTCACAATTGTGAGTATATATCATAAATTTTTTGAGAAAGAAAGCCTGAATTCTGAGTTTATATTGCAATTCTGGCTTATAAACTCACAATTGTAAGTTTATTTCATCCATTTTTGAGAAAGAAAGCCTGAATTATGAGTTTATATTGCAATTCAGGCTTTATTTCTCACAATTGTTAGTTTATGTTATCCATTTTTGAGAAAGAAAGTCTGAATTATGAGTTTATATTGCAATTCTGGCTTTATTTCTCACAATTGTGAGTATATATCATCAATTTTTTGAGAAAGAAAGCCTGAATTCTGAGTTTATATTTCAATTCTGGCTTATAAACTCACAATTGTAAGTTTATTTCATCCATTTTTGAGAAAGAAAGCCTGAATTATGAGTTTATATTGCAATTCTGGCTTTAATGCTCACAACTGGAAGTTTATATCATCCATTTTTGAGAAAGAAAGCCTCAATTATGAGTTTATATTGCAATTCTGGCTTTAATGCTCACAACTGGAAGTTTATATCATCCATTGTTGAGAAAGAAAGCCTGAATTATCAGTTCATATTGCAATTCTGGCTTTATTTCTCACAACTGTGAGTATATATCATCCATTTCTGAGAAAGAAAGCCTGAATTATGAGTTTATATTGCAATTCTGGCTTTATTTCTCACAATTGTGAGTTTATGTTATCCATTTTTGTCAGAGTAAGCCTAAATTATGAGTTTATATTGCAATTCTGGCTTTATTTCTCACAATTGTGAGTATATATCATCCATTTCTGAGAAAGAAAGCCTGAATTATGAGTTAATTTTGCAATTCTGGCTTTAATGCTCACAATTGTAAGTTTATATCATCCATTTTTGAGAAAGAAAGCCTCAATTATGAGTTTATATTGCAATTCTGGCTTTAATGCTCACAATTGTAAGTTTATATCATCCATTTTTGAGAAAGAAAGCCTCAATTATGAGTTTATATTGCAATTATGGCTTTAATGCTCACAACTGGAAGTTTATATCATCCATTGTTGAGAAAGAAAGCCTGAATTATCAGTTCATATTGCAATTCTGGCTTTATTTCTCACAACTGTGAGTATATATCATCCATTTCTGAGAAAGAAAGCCTGAATTATGAGTTTATATTGCAATTCTGGCTTTGTTTCTCACAATTGTGAGGATATATCATCCATTTTTGAGAAAGAAAGCCGGAAATATGGGTTTAAATTGCAATTCTGGCTTTATTGCTCACAATTGCGGGTTTATATCATCCATTCCTGAGAAAGAAAGCCTGAATTATGAGTTCATATTGCAATTCTGGCTTTATTTCTCACAATTGTGAGTATATATATGACCCATTTCTGAGAAAGAAAGCCTGAAGTATAAAAATTATATTGCAATCCTGGCTTTATTTCTGACAATTGTGAGTATATATCATCCATTTCTGAGAAAGAAAGCCTGAATTATGAGTTTATATTGCAATTATGGCTTTATTTCTCACAATTGTGAGTTTATGTTATCCAATTTTGAGAAAGAAAGCCTAAATTATGAGTTTATATTGTAATTCTGGCTTTATTGCTCACAATTGCTAGGTTATATCATCCATTTCTGAGAAAGAAAGCCTGAATTATGAGTTTATATTGCAATTCTGGCTTTATTTCTCACAATTGTGAGTATATATCACCCATTTCTGAGAAAGAAAGCCTGAATTATGAGTTTATATTGCAATTCTGGCTTTATTTCTCACAATTGTGAGTATATATCATCCACTTCTGAGAAACAAAGCCTGAATTATGAGTTTATTTTGCAATTCTGGCTTAATTTCTCACAATTGTGAGTATATATCACCCATTTCTGAGAAAGAAAGCCTGAATTATGAGTTTATATTGCAATTCTGGCTTTAATGCTCACAATTGTAAGTTTATATCATCCATTGTTGAGAAAGAAAGCCTGAATTATCAGTTCATATTGCAATTCTGGCTTTACTTCTCACAATTGTGAGTATATATCATCAATTTTTTGAGAAAGAAAGCCTGAATTATGAGTTTATATTGCAATTCAGGCTTTATTTCTCACAATTGTAAGTTTATTTCATCCATTTTTGAGAAAGAAAGCCTGAATTATGAGTTTATATTGCAATTCTGGCTTTATTTCTCACAATTGTGAGCATGTATCATCAATTTTTTGAGAAAGAAAGCCTGAATTATGAGTTTATATTGCAATTCTGGCTTATAAACTCACAATTGTAAGTTTATTTCATCCATTTTTGAGAAAGAAAGCCTGAATTATGAGTTTATATTGCAATTCTGGCTTTAATGCTCACAATTGTAAGTTTATATCATCCATTTTTGAGAAAGAAAGTCTGAATTATGAGTTTATATTGCAATTCTGGCTTTATTTCTCACAATTGTGAGTATATATCATCCATTTCTGAGAAAGAAAGCCTGAATTGTGAGTTTATATTGCAATTCTGGCTTTAATGCTCACAATTGTAAGTTTATATCATCCATTTTTGAGAAAGAAAGCCTTAATTATGAGTTTATATTGCAATTCTGGCTTTATTTCTCACAATTGTGAGTTTAAGTTATCCATTTTTGAGAAAGAAAGCCTGAATGATGAGTTTATATTGCAATTCTGGCTTTATTTCTCACAAATGTGAGTATATGTCATCCATTTCTGAGAAAGAAAGCCTGAATTGTGAGTTTATTTTGCAATTCTGGCTTTATTTCTCACAATTGTGAGTTTATGTTATCCATTTTTGAGAAAGAAAACCTGAATTGTGAGTTTATATTGCAATTCTGGCTTTATTTATCACAATTGTGAGTTTAAGTTATCCATTTTTGAGAAAGAAAGCCTGAATTGTGATTTTATATTGCAATTCTGGCTTTATTTCTCACAATTGTAAGTTTATATCATCCATTTTTGAGAAAGAAAGCCTAAATTATGAGTTTATATTGCAATTCTGGCTTTAATGCTCACAATTGGAAGTTTATATCATCCATTGTTGAGAAAGAAAGCCTGAATTATGAGTTTATATTGCAATTCTGGCTTTATTTCTCACAATTGTGAGTATATATCATCAATTTTTTGAGAAAGAAAGCCTGAATTATGAGTTTATATTGCAATTCTGGCTTTATTTCTCACAATTGTGAGTATATATCATCAATTTTTTGAGAAAGAAAGCCTGACTTATGAGTTTATATTGCAATTCTGCCTTTATTTCTCACAATTGTGAGTATATATCATCAATTTTTTGAGAAAGAAAGCCTGAATTATGAGTTTATATTGCAATTCTGCCTTTATTTCTCATAATTGTGAGTATATATCATAAATTTTTTGAGAAAGAAAGCCTGAATTATGAGTTTATATTGCAATTCTGGCTTTATTTCTCACAATTGTGAGTATATATCATCAATTTTTTGAGAAAGAAAGCCTGAATTATGAGTTTATATTGCAATTCTGGCTTTATTTCTCACAGTTGTGAGGATATATCATAAATTTTTTGAGAAAGAAAGCCTGAATTATGAGTTTATATTGCAATTCTGGCTTTATTTCTCACAATTGTGAGTATATATCATCAATTTTTTTTGAGAAAAAAAGCCTGAATTATGAGTTTATATTGCAATTCTGGCTTATAAACTCACAATTGTAAGTTTATTTCATCCATTTTTGAGAAAGAAAGCCTGAATTATCAGTTCATATTGCAATTCTGGCTTTAATGCTCACAATTGTAAGTTTATATCATCCATTTTTGAGAAAGAAAGTCTTAATTATGAGATTATATTGCAATTCTGGCTTTATTTCTCACAACTGTGAGAATATATCATCCATTTTTGAGAAAGAAAGCCTGAATTATGAGTTTTTATTGCAATTCTGGCTTTAATGCTCACAATTGTAAGTTTATATCATCCATTTCTGAGAAAGAAAGCCTGAATTATGAGTTTATATTGCAATTATGGCTTTATTTCTCACAATTGTGAGTTTATGTTATCCATTTTTGAGAAAGAAAGCCTAAATTATGAGTTTATATTGTAATTCTGGCTTTATTGCTCACAATTGCTAGGTTATATCATCCATTTCTGAGAAAGAAAGCCTGAATTATAAGTTTATATTGCAATTCTGGCTTAATTTCTCACAATTGTGAGTATATATCATCCACTTCTGAGAAAGAAAGCCTAAATTGTGAGTTGATATTGCAATTCTGGCTATATTTCTCACAATTGTGAGTATATATCATCATTTTTTTGAGAAAGAAAGCCTGAATTATGAGTTTATATTGCAATTCAGGCTTTATTTCTCACAATTGTAAGTTTATATCATCCATTTTTGAGAAAGAAAGCCTGAATTATGAGTTTATATTGCAATTCTGGCTTTATTTCTCACAATTGTGAGTATATATCATCCATTTCTGAGAAAGAAAGCCTGAATTGTGAGTTTATATTGCAATTCTGGCTTTATTTCTCACAATTGTGAGTATATATCATCAATTTTTGAGAAAGAAAGTCTGAATTATGAGTTTATATTGCAATTCTGGCTTTATTTCTCACAATTGTGAGTATATATCATCCATTTTTTGAGAAAGAAAGCCTGAATTCTGAGTTTATATTTCAATTCTGGCTTATAAACTCACAATTGTAAGTTTATTTCATCCATTTTTGAGAAAGAAAGCCTGAATTATGAGTTTATATTGCAATTCTGGCTTTAGTGCTCACAACTGGAAGTTTATATCATCCATTTTTGAGAAAGAAAGCCTCAATTATGAGTTTATATTGCAATTCTGGCTTTAATGCTCACAACTGGAAGTTTATATCATCCATTGTTGAGAAAGAAAGCCTGAATTATCAGTTCATATTGCAATTCTGGCTTTATTTCTCACAACTGTGAGTATATATCATCCATTTCTGAGAAAGAAAGCCTGAATTATGAGTTTATATTGCAATTCTGGCTTTATTTCTCACAATTGTGAGTTTATGTTATCCATTTTTGTCAGAGTAAGCCTAAATTATGAGTTTATATTGCAATTCTGGCTTTTAAACTCACAATTGTAAGTTTATTTCATCCATTTTTGAGAAATAAAGCCTGAATTATGAGTTTATATTGCAATTCTGGCTTTAATGCTCACAACTGGAAGTTTATATCATCCATTGTTTAGAAAGAAAGCCTGAATTATCAGTTCATATTGCAATTCTGGCTTTATTTCTCACAATTGTGAGTATATAGCATCCATTTCTGAGAAAGAAAGTCTGAATTATGAGTTTATATTGCAATTCTGGCTTTAATGCTCACAATTGTAAGTTTATATCATCCATTTTTGAGAAAGAAAGCCTCAATTATGAGTTTATATTGCAATTCTGGCTTTAATGCTCACAACTGGAAGTTTATATCATCCATTGTTGAGAAAGAAAGCCTGAATTATCAGTTCATATTGCAATTCTGGCTTTATTTCTCACAATTGTGAGTATATGTCATCCATTTATGAGAAAGAAAGCCTGAATTATGAGTTTATATTGCAATTCTGGCTTTATTTCTCACAATTGTGAGTTTATGTTATCCATTTTTGAGAAAGAAAGTCTGAATTATGAGTTTATATTGCAATTCTGGCTTTATTTCTCACAATTGTGAGTATATATCATCCATTTCTAAGAAAGAAAGCCTGAATTGTGAGTATATATTGCAATTCTGGCTTTATTTCTCACAATTGTGAGTTTATGTTATTCATTTTTGTGAAAGAAAGCCTGAATTATGAGTTTATATTGCAATTCTGGCTTAATTTCTCACAATTGTGAGTATATATCACCCATTTCTGAGAAAGAAAGCCTGAATTGTGAGTTTATATAGCAATTCTGGTTTTATTTTTCACAATTGTGAGTATATATCATCAATTTTTTGAGAAAGAAAGCCTGAATTATGAGTTTATGTTGCAATTCTGGCTTTAATGCTTACAATTGTAAGTTTATATCATCCATTGTTGAGAAAGAAAGCCTGAATTATGAGTTTATATTGCAATTCTGGCTTTAATGCTCACAATTGTAAGTTTATATCATCCATTGTTGAGAAAGAAAGTCTGAATTATGAGTTTATATTGCAATTCTGGCTTTATTTCTCACAATGGTGAGTATATATCATCCATTTCTGAGAAAGACACCTGAATTATGAGTTTATATTGCAATTCTGGCTTTATTTCTCACAATTGTGAGTTTATGTTATCCATTTTTGAGAAAGAAAGTCTGAATTATGAGTTCATATTGCAATTCTGGCTTTATTGCTCACAATTGTAAGTTTATATCATCCATTTTTGAGAAAGAAAGCCTGAATTATGAGTTTATATTGCAATTCTGGCTTTAATGCTCACAATTGTAAGTTTATTTCATCCATTATTGAGAAAGAAAGCCTGAATTATTAGTTTATATTGCAATTCTGGCTTTAATGCTCACAATTGGAAGTTTATATCATCCATTGTTGAGAAAGAAAGCCTGAATTATGAGTTTATATTGCAATTCTGGCTTTAATACTCACAATTGTAAGTTTATATCATCCATTTTTGAGAAAGAAAGCCTGAATTATGAGTTTATATTGCAATTCTGGCTTTAATGCTCACAATTGGAAGTTTATATCATCCATTGTTGAGAAAGAAATCCTGAATTATCAGTTCATATTGCAATTCTGGCTTTACTTCTCACAATTGTGAGTATATATCATCAATTTTTTGAGAAAGAAAGCCTGAATTATGAGTTTATATTGCAATTCTGGCTTTATTTCTCACAATTGTGAGTATATATCATCCATTTTAGAGAAAGAAAGCCTCAATTATGAGTTTATATTGCAATTCTGGCTTTATTTCTCACAATTGTGAGTATATATCACCCATTTTTGAGAAAGAAAGCCTGAATTATGAGTTTATACTGCAATTTTGGCTTTATTTCTCACAATTGTGAGCATATATCACTAATTTTTGAGAAAGAAAGCCTGAATTATGAGTTTATATTGCAATTCTGGCTTTATTTCTCACAATTGTAAGTTTATGTTTTCCATTTTTGTGAAAGAAAGCCTGATTTATGAGTTTATATTGCAATTCTGGCTTTATTTCTCACATATGTGAGTAAATGTCATCCATTTCTGAGAAAGAAAGCCTGAATTATGAGTTTATTTTGCAATTCTAGGTTTATTTCTCACAATTGTGAGTTTGTTATCCATTTTTGAGAAAGAAAGCCTGAATTATGAGTTTATATTGCAATTCTGGCTTTATTTCTCACAATTGTGAGTTTAAGTTATCCGTTTTTGAGAAAGAAAGCCTGAATTGTGAGTTTATATTGCAATTCTGGCTTTAATGCTCACAATTGGAAGTTTATATCATCCATTGTTGAGAAAGAAAGCCTGAATTATCAGTTCATATTGCAATTCTGGCTTTACTTCTCACAATTGTGAGTATATATCATCAATTTTTTGAGAAAGAAAGCCTGAATTATGAGTTTATATTGCAATTCTGTCTTTATTTCTCACAATTGTGAGTATATATCACCAATTTGTGAGAAAGAAAGCCTGAATTATGAGTTCATATTGCAATTCTGGCTTTATTTCTCACAATTCTGAGTATATATCATCCATTTCTAAGTAAGAAAGCCTGAATTATGAGTTTATATTGCAATTCTGGCTTTATTTCTCACAATTGTGAGTATATATCACCCATTTCTGAGAAAGAAAGCCTGAATTATGAGTTTATATTGCAATTTTGGCTTTATTTCTCACAATTGTGAGTATATATCATGCATTTTTGAGAAAGAAAGCCTCAATTATGAGTTTATATTGCAATTCTGGCTTTATTTCTCACAATTGTGAGTATATATCACCCATTTCTGAGAAAGAAAGTCTGAATTATGAGTTTATATTGCAATTTTGGCTTTATTTCTCACAATTGTGAGCATATATCACTAATTTCTGAGAAAGAAAGCCTGAATTATGAGTTTATATTGCAATTCTGGCTTTAATGCTCACAATTGTAAGTTTATATCATCCATTTTTGAGAAAGAAAGCCTGAATTATGATTTTATATTTTGAATTTCTGGCTTTATTTCTCACAATTGTGAGTTTATGTTATCCATTTTTGTGAAAGAAAGCCTGAATGATGAGTTTATATTGCAATTCTGGCTTTATTTCTCACAAATGTGAGTATATGTCATCCATTTCTGAGAAAGAAAGCCTGAATTGTGAGTTTATTTTGCAATTCTGGCTTTATTTCTCACAATTGTGAGTTTATGTTATCCATTTTTGAGAAAGAAAACCTGAATTGTGAGTTTATATTGCAATTCTGGCTTTATTTATCACAATTGTGAGTTTAAGTTATCCATTTTTGAGAAAGAAAGCCTGAATTGTGATTTTATATTGCAATTCTGGCTTTATTTCTCACAATTGTAAGTTTATATCATCCATTTTTGAGAAAGAAAGCCTAAATTATGAGTTTATATTGCAATTCTGGCTTTAATGCTCACAATTGGAAGTTTATATCATCCATTGTTGAGAAAGAAAGCCTGAATTATGAGTTTATATTGCAATTCTGGCTTTATTTCTCACAATTGTGAGTATATATCATCAATTTTTTGAGAAAGAAAGCCTGAATTATGAGTTTATATTGCAATTCTGGCTTTATTTCTCACAATTGTGAGTATATATCATCAATTTTTTGAGAAAGAAAGCCTGACTTATGAGTTTATATTGCAATTCTGGCTTTATTTCTCACAATTGTGAGTATATATCATCAATTTTTTGAGAAAGAAAGCCTGAATTATGAGTTTATATTGCAATTCTGCCTTTATTTCTCATAATTGTGAGTATATATCATAAATTTGAGAAAGAAAGCCTGAATTATGAGTTTATATTGCAATTCTGGCTTTATTTCTCACAATTGTGAGTATATATCATCAATTTTTTGAGAAAGAAAGCCTGAATTATGAGTTTATATTGCAATTCTGGCTTTATTTCTCACAGTTGTGAGGATATATCATAAATTTTTTGAGAAAGAAAGCCTGAATTATGAGTTTATATTGTAATTCTGGCTTTATTGCTCACAATTGCTAGGTTATATCATCCATTTCTGAGAAAGAAAGCCTGAATTATGAGTTTATATTGCAATTCTGGCTTTATTTCTCACAATTGTGAGTATATATCACCCATTTCTGAGAAAGAAAGTCTGAATTATGAGTTTATATTGCAATTCTGGCTTTATTTCTCACAATTGTGAGTATATATCACCCATTTCTGAGAAAGAAAGCCTGAATTGTGAGTTTATATAGCAATTCTGGTTTTATTTTTCACAATTGTGAGTATATATCATCAATTTTTTGAGAAAGAAAGCCTGAATTATGAGTTTATGTTGCAATTCTGGCTTTAATGCTTACAATTGTAAGTTTATATCATCCATTGTTGAGAAAGAAAGCCTGAATTATGAGTTTATATTGCAATTCTGGCTTTAATGCTCACAATTGTAAGTTTATATCATCCATTGTTGAGAAAGAAAGTCTGAATTATGAGTTTATATTGCAATTCTGGCTTTATTTCTCACAATTGTGAGTATATATCATCCATTTCTGAGAAAGACACCTGAATTATGAGTTTATATTGCAATTCTGGCTTTATTTCTCACAATTGTGAGTTTATGTTATCCATTTTTGAGAAAGAAAGTCTGAATTATGAGTTCATATTGCAATTCTGGCTTTATTGCTCACAATTGTAAGTTTATATCATCCATTTTTGAGAAAGAAAGCCTGAATTATGAGTTTATATTGCAATTCTGGCTTTAATGCTCACAATTGTAAGTTTATTTCATCCATTTTTGAGAAAGAAAGCCTGAATTATTAGTTTATATTGCAATTCTGGCTTTAATGCTCACAATTGTAAGTTTATATCATCCATTTTTGAGAAAGAAAGCCTGAATTATGAGTTTATATTGCAATTCTGGCTTTAATGCTCACAATTGTAAGTTTATATCATCCATTTTTGAGAAAGAAAGCCTGAATTATGAGTTTATATTGCAATTCTGGCTTTATTTCTCACAATTGTGAGTATATATCATCAATTTTTTTTGAGAAAAAAAGCCTGAATTATGAGTTTATATTGCAATTCTGGCTTATAAACTCACAATTGTAAGTTTATTTCATCCATTTTTGAGAAAGAAAGCCTGAATTATCAGTTCATATTGCAATTCTGGCTTTAATGCTCACAATTGTAAGTTTATATCATCCATTTTTGAGAAAGAAAGTCTTAATTATGAGATTATATTGCAATTCTGGCTTTATTTCTCACAACTGTGAGAATATATCATCCATTTTTGAGAAAGAAAGCCTGAATTATGAGTTTTTATTGCAATTCTGGCTTTAATGCTCACAATTGTAAGTTTATATCATCCATTTTTGAGAAAGAAAGCCTGAATTATGAGTTTATATTGCAATTCTGGCTTTATTTCTCACAATTGTGAGTTTATGTTATCCATTTTTGTGAAAGAAAGCCTGAATTATGAGTTTATATTGCAATTCTGGCTTAATTTCTCACAATTGTGAGTATATATCATCAATTTTTTGAGAAAGAAAGCCTGAATTATGAGTTTATATTGCAATTCAGGCTTTATTTCTCACAATTGTAAGTTTATATCATCCATTTTTGAGAAAGAAAGCCTGAATTATGAGTTTATATTGCAATTCTGGCTTTATTTCTCACAATTGTGAGCATGTATCATCAATTTTTTGAGAAAGAAAGCCTGAATTATGAGTTTATATTGCAATTCTGGCTTATAAACTCACAATTGTAAATTCATTTCATCCATTTTTGAGAAAGAAAGCCTGAATTATGAGTTTATATTGCAATTCTGGCTTTAATGCTCACAATTGTAAGTTTATATCATAAATTTTTGAGAAAGAAAGTCTGAATTATGAGTTTATATTGCAATTCTGGCTTTATTTCTCACAATTGTGAGTATATATCATCCATTTCTGAGAAAGAAAGCCTGAATTGTGAGTTTATATTGCAATTCTGGCTTTATTTCTCACAATTGTGAGTATATATCATAAATTTTTTGAGAAAGAAAGCCTGAATTCTGAGTTTATATTGCAATTCTGGCTTATAAACTCACAATTGTAAGTTTATTTCATCCATTTTTGAGAAAGAAAGCCTGAATTATGAGTTTATATTGCAATTCAGGCTTTATTTCTCACAATTGTTAGTTTATGTTATCCATTTTTGAGAAAGAAAGTCTGAATTATGAGTTTATATTGCAATTCTGGCTTTATTTCTCACAATTGTGAGTATATATCATCAATTTTTTGAGAAAGAAAGCCTGAATTCTGAGTTTATATTTCAATTCTGGCTTATAAACTCACAATTGTAAGTTTATTTCATCCATTTTTGAGAAAGAAAGCCTGAATTATGAGTTTATATTGCAATTCTGGCTTTAATGCTCACAACTGGAAGTTTATATCATCCATTTTTGAGAAAGAAAGCCTCAATTATGAGTTTATATTGCAATTCTGGCTTTAATGCTCACAACTGGAAGTTTATATCATCCATTGTTGAGAAAGAAAGCCTGAATTATCAGTTCATATTGCAATTCTGGCTTTATTTCTCACAACTGTGAGTATATATCATCCATTTCTGAGAAAGAAAGCCTGAATTATGAGTTTATATTGCAATTCTGGCTTTATTTCTCACAATTGTGAGTTTATGTTATCCATTTTTGTCAGAGTAAGCCTAAATTATGAGTTTATATTGCAATTCTGGCTTTATTTCTCACAATTGTGAGTATATATCATCCATTTCTGAGAAAGAAAGCCTGAATTATGAGTTAATTTTGCAATTCTGGCTTTAATGCTCACAATTGTAAGTTTATATCATCCATTTTTGAGAAAGAAAGCCTGAATTATGAGTTCATATTGCAATTCTGGCTTTATTTCTCACAACTGTGAGTATATATCATCCATTTCTGAGAAAGAAAGCCTGAATTATGAGTTTATATTGCAATTCTGGCTTTGTTTCTCACAATTGTGAGGATATATCATCCATTTTTGAGAAAGAAAGCCGGAAATATGGGTTTAAATTGCAATTCTGGCTTTATTGCTCACAATTGCGGGTTTATATCATCCATTCCTGAGAAAGAAAGCCTGAATTATGAGTTCATATTGCAATTCTGGCTTTATTTCTCACAATTGTGAGTATATATATGACCCATTTCTGAGAAAGAAAGCCTGAAGTATAAAAATTATATTGCAATTCTGGCTTTATTTCTGACAATTGTGAGTATATATCATCCATTTCTGAGAAAGAAAGCCTGAATTATGAGTTTATATTGCAATTATGGCTTTATTTCTCACAATTGTGAGTTTATGTTATCCAATTTTGAGAAAGAAAGCCTAAATTATGAGTTTATATTGTAATTCTGGCTTTATTGCTCACAATTGCTAGGTTATATCATCCATTTCTGAGAAAGAAAGCCTGAATTATGAGTTTATATTGCAATTCTGGCTTTATTTCTCACAATTGTGAGTATATATCACCCATTTCTGAGAAAGAAAGCCTGAATTATGAGTTTATATTGCAATTCTGGCTTTATTTCTCACAATTGTGAGTATATATCATCCACTTCTGAGAAACAAAGCCTGAATTATGAGTTTATTTTGCAATTCTGGCTTAATTTCTCACAATTGTGAGTATATATCACCCATTTCTGAGAAAGAAAGCCTGAATTATGAGTTTATATTGCAATTCTGGCTTTAATGCTCACAATTGTAAGTTTATATCATCCATTGTTGAGAAAGAAAGCCTGAATTATCAGTTCATATTGCAATTCTGGCTTTACTTCTCACAATTGTGAGTATATATCATCAATTTTTTGAGAAAGAAAGCCTGAATTATGAGTTTATATTGCAATTCAGGCTTTATTTCTCACAATTGTAAGTTTATTTCATCCATTTTTGAGAAAGAAAGCCTGAATTATGAGTTTATATTGCAATTCTGGCTTTATTTCTCACAATTGTGAGCATGTATCATCAATTTTTTGAGAAAGAAAGCCTGAATTATGAGTTTATATTGCAATTCTGGCTTATAAACTCACAATTGTAAGTTTATTTCATCCATTTTTGAGAAAGAAAGCCTGAATTATGAGTTTATATTGCAATTCTGGCTTTAATGCTCACAATTGTAAGTTTATATCATCCATTTTTGAGAAAGAAAGTCTGAATTATGAGTTTATATTGCAATTCTGGCTTTATTTCTCACAATTGTGAGTATATATCATCCATTTCTGAGAAAGAAAGCCTGAATTGTGAGTTTATATTGCAATTCTGGCTTTAATGCTCACAATTGTAAGTTTATATCATCCATTTTTGAGAAAGAAAGCCTTAATTATGAGTTTATATTGCAATTCTGGCTTTATTTCTCACAATTGTGAGTTTAAGTTATCCATTTTTGAGAAAGAAAGCCTGAATGATGAGTTTATATTGCAATTCTGGCTTTATTTCTCACAATTGTGAGTTTAAGTTATCCATTTTTGAGAAAGAAAGCCTGAATTATGAGTTTATATTGCAATTCTGGCTTTATTTCTCACAATTGTGAGTATATATCATCAATTTTTTGAGAAAGAAAGCCTGCATTCTGAGTTTATATTGCAATTCTAGCTTATAAACTCACAATTGTAAGTTAATTTCATCCATTTTTGAGAAAGAAAGCCTGAATTATGAGTTTATATTGCAATTCAGGCTTTATTTCTCACAATTGTAAGTTTATATCATCCATTTTTGAGAAAGAAAGCCTGAATTATGAGTTTATATTGCAATTCTGGCTTTATTTCTCACAATTGTGAGCATGTATCATCAATTTTTTGAGAAAGAAAGCCTGAATTATGAGTTTATATTGCAATTCTGGCTTATAAACTCACAATTGTAAGTTTATTTCATCCATTTTTGAGAAAGAAAGCCTGAATTATGAGTTTATATTGCAATTCTGGCATTAATGCTCACAATTGTAAGTTTATATCATCCATTTTTGAGAAAGAAAGTCTGAATTATGAGTTTATATTGCAATTCTGGCTTTATTTCTCACAATTGTGAGTATATATCATCCATTTCTGAGAAAGAAAGCCTGAATTGTGAGTTTATATTGCAATTCTGGCTTTAATGCTCACAATTGTAAGTTTATATCATCCATTTTTGAGAAAGAAAGCCTTAATTATGAGTTTATATTGCAATTCTGGCTTTATTTCTCACAATTGTGAGTTTAAGTTATCCATTTTTGAGAAAGAAAGCCTGAATGATGAGTTTATATTGCAATTCTGACTTTATTTCTCACAATTGTGAGTTTAAGTTATCCATTTTTGAGAAAGAAAGCCTGAATTATGAGTTTATATTGCAATTCTGGCTTTATTTCTCACAATTGTGAGTATATATCATCAAATTTTTTTGAGAAAGAAAGCCTGAATTCTGAGTTTATATTGCAATTCTGGCTTATAAACTCACAATTGTAAGTTTATTTCATCCATTTTTGAGAAAGAAAGCCTGAATTATGAGTTTATATTGCAATTCAGGCTTTATTTCTCACAATTGTTAGTTTATGTTATCCATTTTTGAGAAAGAAAGTCTGAATTATGAGTTTATATTGCAATTCTGGCTTTATTTCTCACAATTGTGAGTATATATCATCAATTTTTTGAGAAAGAAAGCCTGAATTCTGAGTTTATATTTCAATTCTGGCTTATAAACTCACAATTGTAAGTTTATTTCATCCATTTTTGAGAAAGAAAGCCTGAATTATAAGTTTATATTGCAATTCTGGCTTTAATGCTCACAACTGGAAGTTTATATCATCCATTTTTGAGAAAGAAAGCCTCAATTATGAGTTTATATTGCAATTCTGGCTTTAATGCTCACAACTGGAAGTTTATATCATCAATTGTTGAGAAAGAAAGCCTGAATTATCAGTTCATATTGCAATTCTGGCTTTATTTCTCACAACTGTGAGTATATATCATCCATTTCTGAGAAAGAAAGCCTGAATTATGAGTTTATATTGCAATTCTGGCTTTATTTCTCACAATTGTGAGTTTATGTTATCCATTTTTGTCAAAGTAAGCCTAAATTATGAGTTTATATTGCAATTCTGGCTTTATTTCTCACAATTGTGAGTATATATCATCCACTTCTGAGAAAGAAAGCCTGAATTATGAGTTAATTTTGCAATTCTGGCTTTAATGCTCACAATTGTAAGTTTATATCATCCATTTTTGAGAAAGAAAGCCTCAATTATGAGTTTATATTGCAATTCTGGCTTTAATGCTCACAATTGTAAGTTTATATCATCCATTTTTGAGAAAGAAAGCCTCAATTATGAGTTTATATTGCAATTCTGGCTTTAATGCTCACAACTGGAAGTTTATAGCATCCATTGTTGAGAAAGAAAGCCTGAATAATCAGTTCATATTGCAATTCTGGCTTTATTTCTCACAACTGTGAGAATATATCATCCATTTTTGAGAAAGAAAGCCTGAATTATGAGTTTATATTGCAATTCTGGCTTTATTTCTCACAATTGTGAGTTTATGTTATCCATTTTTGTGAAAGAAAGCCTGAATTATGAGTTTATATTGCAATTCTGGCTTAATTTCTCACAATTGTGAGTATATATCATCAATTTTTTGAGAAAGAAAGCCTGAATTATGAGTTTATATTGCAATTCAGGCTTTATTTCTCACAATTGTAAGTTTATATCATCCATTTTTGAGAAAGAAAGCCTGAATTATGAGTTTATATTGCAATTCTGGCTTTATTTCTCACAATTGTGAGCATGTATCATCAATTTTTTGAGAAAGAAAGCCTGAATTATGAGTTTATATTGCAATTCTGGCTTATAAACTCACAATTGTAAGTTTATTTCATCCATTTTTGAGAAAGAAAGCCTGAATTATGAGTTTATATTGCAATTCAGGCTTCATTTCTCACAATTGTGAGTATATATCATCAATTTTTTGAGAAAGAAAGCCTGAATTATGAGTTTATATTGCATTTCTGGCTTATAAACTCACAATTGTAAGTTTATTTCATCCATTTTTGAGAAAGAAAGCCTGAATTATGAGTTTATATTGCAATTCTGGCTTTAATGCACACAATTGTAAGTTTATATCATCCATTTTTGAGAAAGAAAGTCTTAATTATGAGATTATATTGCAATTCTGGCTTTATTTCTCACAACTGTGAGAATATATCATCCATTTTTGAGAAAGAAAGCCTGAATTATGAGTTTATATTGCAATTCTGGCTTTATTTCTCACAATTGTGAGTTTATGTTATCCATTTTTGTGAAAGAAAGCCTGAATTATGAGTTTATATTGCAATTCTGGCTTAATTTCTCACAATTGTGAGTATATATCATCAATTTTTTGAGAAAGAAAGCCTGAATTATGAGTTTATATTGCAATTCAGGCTTTATTTCTCACAATTGTAAGTTTATATCATCCATTTTTGAGAAAGAAAGCCTGAATTATGAGTTTATATTGCAATTCTGGCTTTATTTCTCACAATTGTGAGCATGTATCATCAATTTTTTGAGAAAGAAAGCCTGAATTATGAGTTTATATTGCAATTCTGGCTTATAAACTCATAATTGTAAGTTTATTTCATCCATTTTTGAGAAAGAAAGCCTGAATTATGAGTTTATATTGCAATTCTGGCTTTAATGCTCACAATTGTAAGTTTATATCATCCATTTTTGAGAAAGAAAGTCTGAATTATGAGTTTATATTGCAATTCTGGCTTTATTTCTCACAATTGTGAGTATATATCATCCATTTCTGAGAAAGAAAGCCTGAATTGTGAGTTTATATTGCAATTCTGGCTTTAATGCTCACAATTGTAAGTTTATATCATCCATTTTTGAGAAAGAAAGCCTTAATTATGAGTTTATATTGCAATTCTGGCTTTATTTCTCACAATTGTGAGTTTAAGTTATCCATTTTTGAGAAAGAAAGCCTGAATGATGAGTTTATATTGCAATTCTGGCTTTATTTCTCACAATTGTGAGTTTAAGTTATCCATTTTTGAGAAAGAAAGCCTGAATTATGAGTTTATATTGCAATTCTGGCTTAATTTCTCACAATTGTGAGTATATATCATCAATTTTTTGAGAAAGAAAGCCTGAATTATGAGTTTATATTGCAATTCAGGCTTTATTTCTCACAATTGTAAGTTTATATCATCCATTTTTGAGAAAGAAAGCCTGAATTATGAGTTTATATTGCAATTCTGGCTTTATTTCTCACAATTGTGAGCATGTATCATCAATTTTTTGAGAAAGAAAGCCTGAATTATGAGTTTATATTGCAATTCTGGCTTATAAACTCACAATTGTAAGTTTATTTCATCCATTTTTGAGAAAGAAAGCCTGAATTATGAGTTTATATTGCAATTCTGGCTTTAATGCTCACAATTGTAAGTTTATATCATCCATTTTTGAGAAAGAAAGTCTGAATTATGAGTTTATATTGCAATTCTGGCTTTATTTCTCACAATTGTGAGTATATATCATCCATTTCTGAGAAAGAAAGCCTGAATTGTGAGTTTATATTGCAATTCTGGCTTTAATGCTCACAATTGTAAGTTTATATCATCCATTTTTGAGAAAGAAAGCCTTAATTATGAGTTTATATTGCAATTCTGGCTTTATTTCTCACAATTGTGAGTTTAAGTTATCCATTTTTGAGAAAGAAAGCCTGAATGATGAGTTTATATTGCAATTCTGGCTTTATTTCTCACAATTGTGAGTTTAAGTTATCCATTTTTGAGAAAGAAAGCCTGAATTATGAGTTTATATTGCAATTCTGGCTTTATTTCTCACAATTGTGAGTATATATCATCAATTTTTTGAGAAAGAAAGTCTTAATTATGAGATTATATTGCAATTCTGGCTTAATTTCTCACAATTGTGAGTTTATGTTATCCATTTTTGTCAAAGTAAGCCTAAATTATGAGTTTATATTGCAATTCTGGCTTTATTTCTCACAATTGTGAGTATATATCATCCATTTCTGAGAAAGAAAGCCTGAATTATGAGTTAATTTTGCAATTCTGGCTTTGTTTCTCACAATTGTGAGAATATATCATCCATTTTTGAGAAAGAAAGCCGGAAATATGGGTTTAAATTGCAATTCTGGCTTTATTGCTCACAATTGCGGGTTTATATCATCCATTCCTGAGAAAGAAAGCCTGAATTATGAGTTCATATTGCAATTCTGGCTTTATTTCTCACAATTGTGAGTATATATATGACCCATTTCTGAGAAAGAAAGCCTGAATTATAAAAATTATATTGCAATTCTGGCTTTATTTCTGACAATTGTGAGTATATATCATCCATTTCTGAGAAAGAAAGCCTGAATTATGAGTTTATATTGCAATTATGGCTTTATTTCTCACAATTGTGAGTTTATGTTATCCAATTTTGAGAAAGAAAGCCTAAATTATGAGTTTATATTGTAATTCTGACTTTATTGCTCACAATTGCTAGGTTATATCATCCATTTCTGAGAAAGAAAGCCTGAATTATGAGTTTATATTGCAATTCTGGCTTTATTTCTCACAATTGTGAGTATATATCACCCATTTCTGAGAAAGAAAGCCTGAATTATGAGTTTATATTGCAATTCTGGCTTTATTTCTCACAATTGTGAGTATATATCATCCACTTCTGAGAAAGAAAGCCTGAATTATGAGTTTATTTTGCAATTCTGGCTTAATTTCTCACAATTGTGAGTATATATCACCCATTTCTGAGAAAGAAAGCCTGAATTATGAGTTTATATTGCAATTCTGGCTTTAATGCTCACAGTCGTAAGTTTATATCATCCATTGTTGAGAAAGAAAGCCTGAATTATCAGTTCATATTGCAATTCTGGCTTTACTTCTCACAATTGTGAGTATATATCATCAATTTTTTGAGAAAGAAAGCCTGAATTATGAGTTTATATTGCAATTCAGGCTTTATTTCTCACAATTGTAAGTTTATTTCATCCATTTTTGAGAAAGAAAGCCTGAATTATGAGTTTATATTGCAATTCTGGCTTTATTTCTCACAATTGTGAGCATGTATCATCAATTTTTTGAGAAAGAAAGCCTGAATTATGAGTTTATATTGCAATTCTGGCTTATAAACTCACAATTGTAAGTTTATATCATCTATTTTTGAGAAAGAAAGTCTGAATTATGAGTTTATATTGCAATTCTGGCTTTATTTCTCACAATTGTGAGTATATATCATCCATTTCTGAGAAAGAAAGCCTGAATTGTGAGTTTATATTGCAATTCTGGCTTTAATGCTCACAATTGTAAGTTTATATCATCCATTTTTGAGAAAGAAAGCCTTAATTATGAGTTTATATTGCAATTCTGGCTTTATTTCTCACAATTGTGAGTTTAAGTTATCCATTTTTGAGAAAGAAAGCCTGAATGATGAGTTTATATTGCAATTCTGGCTTTATTTCTCACAATTGTGAGTTTAAGTTATCCATTTTTGAGAAAGAAAGCCTGAATTATGAGTTTATATTGCAATTCTGGCTTTATTTCTCACAATTGTGAGTATATATCATCAATTTTTTGAGAAAGAAAGCCTGAATTCTGAGTTTATATTGCAATTCTGGCTTATAAACTCACAATTGTAAGTTTATTTCATCCATTTTTGAGAAAGAAAGCCTGAATTATGAGTTTATATTGCAATTCTGGCTTTAATGCTCACAATTGTAAGTTTATATCATCCATGTTTGAGAAAGAAAGTCTTAATTATGAGATTATATTGCAATTCTGGCTTTATTTCTCACAACTGTGAGAATATATCATCCATTTTTGAGAAAGAAAGCCTGAATTATGAGTTTATATTGCAATTCTGGCTTTATTTCTCACAATTGTGAGTTTATGTTATCCATTTTTGTGAAAGAAAGCCTGAATTATGAGTTTATATTGCAATTCTGGCTTAATTTCTCACAATTGTGAGTATATATCATCAATTTTTTGAGAAAGAAAGCCTGAATTATGAGTTTATATTGCAATTCAGGCTTTATTTCTCACAATTGTAAGTTTATATCATCCATTTTTGAGAAAGAAAGCCTGAATTATGAGTTTATATTGCAATTCTGGCTTTATTTCTCACAATTGTGAGCATGTATCTTCAATTTTTTGAGAAAGAAAGCCTGAATTATGAGTTTATATTGCAATTCAGGCTTTATTTCTCACAATTGTGAGTTTATGTTATCCATTTTTGTCAAAGTAAGCCTAAATTATGAGTTTATATTGCAATTCTGGCTTTATTTCTCACAATTGTGAGTATATATCATCCACTTCTGAGAAAGAAAGCCTGAATTATGAGTTAATTTTGCAATTCTGGCTTTAATGCTCACAATTGTAAGTTTATATCATCCATTTTTGAGAAAGAAAGCCTCAATTATGAGTTTATATTGCAATTCTGGCTTTAATGCTCACAACTGGAAGTTTATATCATCCATTGTTGAGAAAGAAAGCCTGAATTATCAGTTCATATTGCAATTCTGGCTTTATTTCTCACAACTGTGAGTATATATCATCCATTTCTGAGAAAGAAAGCCTGAATTATGAGTTTATATTGCAATTCTGGCTTTATTTCTCACAATTGTGAGTTTATGTTATCCATTTTTGTCAAAGTAAGCCTAAATTATGAGTTTATATTGCAATTCTGGCTTTATTTCTCACAATTGTGAGTATATATCATCCATTTCTGAGAAAGAAAGCCTGAATTATGAGTTAATTTTGCAATTCTGGCTTTGTTTCTCACAATTGTGAGGACATATCATCCATTTTTGAGAAAGAAAGCCGGAAATATGGGTTTAAATTGCAATTCTGGCTTTATTGCTCACAATTGCGGGTTTATATCATCCATTCCTGAGAAAGAAAGCCTGAATTATGAGTTCATATTGCAATTCTGGCTTTATTTCTCACAATTGTGAGTATATATATGACCCATTTCTGAGAAAGAAAGCCTGAATTATAAAAATTATATTGCAATTCTGGCTTTATTTCTGACAATTGTGAGTATATATCATCCATTTCTGAGAAAGAAAGCCTGAATTATGAGTTCATATTGCAATTATGGCTTTATTTCTCACAATTGTGAGTTTATGTTATCCAATTTTGAGAAAGAAAGCCTAAATTATGAGTTTATATTGTAATTCTGGCTTTATTGCTCACAATTGCTAGGTTATATCATCCATTTCTGAGAAAGAAAGCCTGAATTATGAGTTTATATTGCAATTATGGCTTTATTTCTCACAATTGTGAGTATATATCACCCATTTCTGAGAAAGAAAGCCTGAATTATGAGTTTATATTGCAATTCTGGCTTTAATGCTCACAATTGTAAGTTTATATCATCCATTGTTGAGAAAGAAAGCCTGAATTATCAGTTCATATTGCAATTCTGGCTTTACTTCTCACAATTGTGAGTATATATCATCAATTTTTTGAGAAAGAAAGCCTGAATTATGAGTTTATATTGCAATTCAGGCTTTATTTCTCACAATTGTAAGTTTATTTCATCCATTTTTGAGAAAGAAAGCCTGAATTATGAGTTTATATTGCAATTCTGGCTTTATTTCTCACAATTGTGAGCATGTATCATCAATTTTTTGAGAAAGAAAGCCTGAATTATGAGTTTATATTGCAATTCTGGCTTATAAACTCACAATTGTAAGTTTATTTCATCCATTTTTGAGAAAGAAAGCCTGAATTATGAGTTTATATTGCAATTCTGGCTTTAATGCTCACAATTGTAAGTTTATATCATCCATTTTTGAGAAAGAAAGTCTGAATTATGAGTTTATATTGCAATTCTGGCTTTATTTCTCACAATTGTGAGTATATATCATCCATTTCTGAGAAAGAAAGCCTGAATTGTGAGTTTATATTGCAATTCTGGCTTTAATGCTCACAATTGTAAGTTTATATCATCCATTTTTGAGAAAGAAAGCCTTAATTATGAGTTTATATTGCAATTCTGGCTTTATTTCTCACAATTGTGAGTTTAAGTTATCCATTTTTGAGAAAGAAAGCCTGAATTATGAGTTTATATTGCAATTCTGGCTTATAAACTCACAATTGTAAGTTTATTTCATCCATTTTTGAGAAAGAAAGCCTGAATTATGAGTTTATATTGCAATTCTGGCTTTAATGCTCACAATTGTAAGTTTATATCATCCATTTTTGAGAAAGAAAGTCTTAATTATGAGATTATATTGCAATTCTGGCTTTATTTCTCACAACTGTGAGAATATATCATCCATTTTTGAGAAAGAAAGCCTGAATTATGAGTTTATATTGCAATTCTGGCTTTATTTCTCACAATTGTGAGTTTATGTTATCTATTTTTGTGAAAGAAAGCCTGAATTATGAGTTTATATTGCAATTCTGGCTTAATTTCTCACAATTGTGAGTATATATCATCAATTTTTTGAGAAAGAAAGCCTGAATTATGAGTTTATATTGCAATTCAGGCTTTATTTCTCACAATTGTAAGTTTATATCATCCATTTTTGAGAAAGAAAGCCTGAATTATGAGTTTATATTGCAATTCTGGCTTTATTTCTCACAATTGTGAGCATGTATCATCAATTTTTTGAGAAAGAAAGCCTGAATTATGAGTTTATATTGCAATTCTGGCTTATAAACTCACAATTGTAAGTTTATTTCATCCATTTTTGAGAAAGAAAGCCTGAATTATGAGTTTATATTGCAATTCTGGCATTAATGCTCACAATTGTAAGTTTATATCATCCATTTTTGAGAAAGAAAGTCTGAATTATGAGTTTATATTGCAATTCTGGCTTTATTTCTCACAATTGTGAGTATATATCATCCATTTCTGAGAAAGAAAGCCTGAATTGTGAGTTTATATTGCAATTCTGGCTTTAATGCTCACAATTGTAAGTTTATATCATCCATTTTTGAGAAAGAAAGCCTTAATTATGAGTTTATATTGCAATTCTGGCTTTATTTCTCACAATTGTGAGTTTAAGTTATCCATTTTTGAGAAAGAAAGCCTGAATGATGAGTTTATATTGCAATTCTGACTTTATTTCTCACAATTGTGAGTTTAAGTTATCCATTTTTGAGAAAGAAAGCCTGAATTATGAGTTTATATTGCAATTCTGGCTTTATTTCTCACAATTGTGAGTATATATCATCAAATTTTTTGAGAAAGAAAGCCTGAATTCTGAGTTTATATTGCAATTCTGGCTTATAAACTCACAATTGTAAGTTTATTTCATCCATTTTTGAGAAAGAAAGCCTGAATTATGAGTTTATATTGCAATTCAGGCTTTATTTCTCACAATTGTTAGTTTATGTTATCCATTTTTGAGAAAGAAAGTCTGAATTATGAGTTTATATTGCAATTCTGGCTTTATTTCTCACAATTGTGAGTATATATCATCAATTTTTTGAGAAAGAAAGCCTGAATTCTGAGTTTATATTTCAATTCTGGCTTATAAACTCACAATTGTAAGTTTATTTCATCCATTTTTGAGAAAGAAAGCCTGAATTATAAGTTTATATTGCAATTCTGGCTTTAATGCTCACAACTGGAAGTTTATATCATCCATTTTTGAGAAAGAAAGCCTCAATTATGAGTTTATATTGCAATTCTGGCTTTAATGCTCACAACTGGAAGTTTATATCATCAATTGTTGAGAAAGAAAGCCTGAATTATCAGTTCATATTGCAATTCTGGCTTTATTTCTCACAACTGTGAGTATATATCATCCATTTCTGAGAAAGAAAGCCTGAATTATGAGTTTATATTGCAATTCTGGCTTTATTTCTCACAATTGTGAGTTTATGTTATCCATTTTTGTCAAAGTAAGCCTAAATTATGAGTTTATATTGCAATTCTGGCTTTATTTCTCACAATTGTGAGTATATATCATCCACTTCTGAGAAAGAAAGCCTGAATTATGAGTTAATTTTGCAATTCTGGCTTTAATGCTCACAATTGTAAGTTTATATCATCCATTTTTGAGAAAGAAAGCCTCAATTATGAGTTTATATTGCAATTCTGGCTTTAATGCTCACAATTGTAAGTTTATATCATCCATTTTTGAGAAAGAAAGCCTCAATTATGAGTTTATATTGCAATTCTGGCTTTAATGCTCACAACTGGAAGTTTATAGCATCCATTGTTGAGAAAGAAAGCCTGAATTATCAGTTCATATTGCAATTCTGGCTTTATTTCTCACAACTGTGAGAATATATCATCCATTTTTGAGAAAGAAAGCCTGAATTATGAGTTTATATTGCAATTCTGGCTTTATTTCTCACAATTGTGAGTTTATGTTATCCATTTTTGTGAAAGAAAGCCTGAATTATGAGTTTATATTGCAATTCTGGCTTAATTTCTCACAATTGTGAGTATATATCATCAATTTTTTGAGAAAGAAAGCCTGAATTATGAGTTTATATTGCAATTCAGGCTTTATTTCTCACAATTGTAAGTTTATATCATCCATTTTTGAGAAAGAAAGCCTGAATTATGAGTTTATATTGCAATTCTGGCTTTATTTCTCACAATTGTGAGCATGTATCATCAATTTTTTGAGAAAGAAAGCCTGAATTATGAGTTTATATTGCAATTCTGGCTTATAAACTCACAATTGTAAGTTTATTTCATCCATTTTTGAGAAAGAAAGCCTGAATTATGAGTTTATATTGCAATTCAGGCTTCATTTCTCACAATTGTGAGTATATATCATCAATTTTTTGAGAAAGAAAGCCTGAATTATGAGTTTATATTGCATTTCTGGCTTATAAACTCACAATTGTAAGTTTATTTCATCCATTTTTGAGAAAGAAAGCCTGAATTATGAGTTTATATTGCAATTCTGGCTTTAATGCACACAATTGTAAGTTTATATCATCCATTTTTGAGAAAGAAAGTCTTAATTATGAGATTATATTGCAATTCTGGCTTTATTTCTCACAACTGTGAGAATATATCATCCATTTTTGAGAAAGAAAGCCTGAATTATGAGTTTATATTGCAATTCTGGCTTTATTTCTCACAATTGTGAGTTTATGTTATCCATTTTTGTGAAAGAAAGCCTGAATTATGAGTTTATATTGCAATTCTGGCTTAATTTCTCACAATTGTGAGTATATATCATCAATTTTTTGAGAAAGAAAGCCTGAATTATGAGTTTATATTGCAATTCAGGCTTTATTTCTCACAATTGTAAGTTTATATCATCCATTTTTGAGAAAGAAAGCCTGAATTATGAGTTTATATTGCAATTCTGGCTTTATTTCTCACAATTGTGAGCATGTATCATCAATTTTTTGAGAAAGAAAGCCTGAATTATGAGTTTATATTGCAATTCTGGCTTATAAACTCATAATTGTAAGTTTATTTCATCCATTTTTGAGAAAGAAAGCCTGAATTATGAGTTTATATTGCAATTCTGGCTTTAATGCTCACAATTGTAAGTTTATATCATCCATTTTTGAGAAAGAAAGTCTGAATTATGAGTTTATATTGCAATTCTGGCTTTATTTCTCACAATTGTGAGTATATATCATCCATTTCTGAGAAAGAAAGCCTGAATTGTGAGTTTATATTGCAATTCTGGCTTTAATGCTCACAATTGTAAGTTTATATCATCCATTTTTGAGAAAGAAAGCCTTAATTATGAGTTTATATTGCAATTCTGGCTTTATTTCTCACAATTGTGAGTTTAAGTTATCCATTTTTGAGAAAGAAAGCCTGAATGATGAGTTTATATTGCAATTCTGGCTTTATTTCTCACAATTGTGAGTATATATCATCAATTTTTTGAGAAAGAAAGCCTGAATTCTGAGTTTATATTGCAATTCTGGCTTATAAACTCACAATTGTAAGTTTATTTCATCCATTTTTGAGAAAGAAAGCCTGAATTATGAGTTTATATTGCAATTCTGGCTTTAATGCTCACAATTGTAAGTTTATATCATCCATGTTTGAGAAAGAAAGTCTTAATTATGAGATTATATTGCAATTCTGGTTTTATTTCTCACAACTGTGAGAATATATCATCCATTTTTGAGAAAGAAAGCCTGAATTATGAGTTTATATTGCAATTCTGGCTTTATTTCTCACAATTGTGAGTTTATGTTATCCATTTTTGTGAAAGAAAGCCTGAATTATGAGTTTATATTGCAATTCTGGCTTAATTTCTCACAATTGTGAGTATATATCATCAATTTTTTGAGAAAGAAAGCCTGAATTATGAGTTTATATTGCAATTCAGGCTTTATTTCTCACAATTGTAAGTTTATATCATCCATTTTTGAGAAAGAAAGCCTGAATTATGAGTTTATATTGCAATTCTGGCTTTATTTCTCACAATTGTGAGCATGTATCTTCAATTTTTTGAGAAAGAAAGCCTGAATTATGAGTTTATATTGCAATTCAGGCTTTATTTCTCACAATTGTGAGTTTATGTTATCCATTTTTGTCAAAGTAAGCCTAAATTATGAGTTTATATTGCAATTCTGGCTTTATTTCTCACAATTGTGAGTATATATCATCCATTTCTGAGAAAGAAAGCCTGAATTATGAGTTAATTTTGCAATTCTGGCTTTAATGCTCACAATTGTAAGTTTATATCATCCATTTTTGAGAAAGAAAGCCTCAATTATGAGTTTATATTGCAATTCTGGCTTTAATGCTCACAATTGTAAGTTTATATCATCCATTTTTGAGAAAGAAAGCCTCAATTATGAGTTTATATTGCAATTCTGGCTTTAATGCTCACAACTGGAAGTTTATATCATCCATTGTTGAGAAAGAAAGCCTGAATTATCAGTTCATATTGCAATTCTGGCTTTATTTCTCACAACTGTGAGTATATATCATCCATTTCTGAGAAAGAAAGCCTGAATTATGAGTTTATATTGCAATTCTGGCTTTATTTCTCACAATTGTGAGTTTATGTTATCCATTTTTGTCGAAGTAAGCCTAAATTATGAGTTTATATTGCAATTCTGGCTTTATTTCTCACAATTGTGAGTATATATCATCCATTTCTGAGAAAGAAAGCCTGAATTATGAGTTAATTTTGCAATTCTGGCTTTGTTTCTCACAATTGTGAGGACATATCATCCATTTTTGAGAAAGAAAGCCGGAAATATGGGTGTAAATTGCAATTCTGGCTTTATTGCTCACAATTGCGGGTTTATATCATCCATTCCTGAGAAAGAAAGCCTGAATTATGAGTTCATATTGCAATTCTGGCTTTATTTCTCACAATTGTGAGTATATATATGACCCATTTCTGAGAAAGAAAGCCTGAATTATAAAAATTATATTGCAATTCTGGCTTTATTTCTGACAATTGTGAGTATATATCATCCATTTCTGAGAAAGAAAGCCTGAATTATGAGTTTATATTGCAATTATGGCTTTATTTCTCACAATTGTGAGTTTATGTTATCCAATTTTGAGAAAGAAAGCCTAAATTACGAGTTTATATTGTAATTCTGGCTTTATTGCTCACAATTGCTAGGTTATATCATCCATTTCTGAGAAAGAAAGCCTGAATTATGAGTTTATATTGCAATTCTGACTTTATTTCTCACAATTGTGAGTTTAAGTTATCCATTTTTGAGAAAGAAAGCCTGAATTATGAGTTTATATTGCAATTCTGGCTTTATTTCTCACAATTGTGAGTATATATCATCAATTTTTTGAGAAAGAAAGCCTGAATTCTGAGTTTATATTGCAATTCTGGCTTATAAACTCACAATTGTAAGTTTATTTCATCCATTTTTGAGAAAGAAAGCCTGAATTATGAGTTTATATTGCAATTCAGGCTTTATTTCTCACAATTGTTAGTTTATGTTATCCATTTTTGAGAAAGAAAGTCTGAATTATGAGTTTATATTGCAATTCTGGCTTTATTTCTCACAATTGTGAGTATATATCATCAATTTTTTGAGAAAGAAAGCCTGAATTCTGAGTTTATATTTCAATTCTGGCTTATAAACTCACAATTGTAAGTTTATTTCATCCATTTTTGAGAAAGAAAGCCTGAATTATGAGTTTATATTGCAATTCTGGCTTTAATGCTCACAACTGGAAGTTTATATCATCCATTTTTGAGAAAGAAAGCCTCAATTATGAGTTTATATTGCAATTCTGGCTTTAATGCTCACAACTGGAAGTTTATATCATCCATTGTTGAGAAAGAAAGCCTGAATTATCAGTTCATATTGCAATTCTGGCTTTATTTCTCACAACTGTGAGTATATATCATCCATTTCTGAGAAAGAAAGCCTGAATTATGAGTTTATATTGCAATTCTGGCTTTATTTCTCACAATTGTGAGTTTATGTTATCCATTTTTGTCAAAGTAAGCCTAAATTATGAGTTTATATTGCAATTCTGGCTTTATTTCTCACAATTGTGAGTATATATCATCCACTTCTGAGAAAGAAAGCCTGAATTATGAGTTAATTTTGCAATTCTGGCTTTAATGCTCACAATTGTAAGTTTATATCATCCATTTTTGAGAAAGAAAGCCTCAATTATGAGTTTATATTGCAATTCTGGCTTTAATGCTCACAATTGTAAGTTTATATCATCCATTTTTGAGAAAGAAAGCCTCAATTATGAGTTTATATTGCAATTCTGGCTTTAATGCTCATACCTGGAAGTTTATAGCATCCATTGTTGAGAAAGAAAGCCTGAATTATCAGTTCATATTGCAATTCTGGCTTTATTTCTCACAACTGTGAGAATATATCATCCATTTTTGAGAAAGAAAGCCTGAATTATGAGTTTATATTGCAATTCTGGCTTTATTTCTCACAATTGTGAGTTTATGTTATCCATTTTTGTGAAAGAAAGCCTGAATTATGAGTTTATATTGCAATTCTGGCTTAATTTCTCACAATTGTGAGTATATATCATCAATTTTTTGAGAAAGAAAGCCTGAATTATGAGTTTATATTGCAATTCAGGCTTTATTTCTCACAATTGTAAGTTTATATCATCCATTTTTGAGAAAGAAAGCCTGAATTATGAGTTTATATTGCAATTCTGGCTTTATTTCTCACAATTGTGAGCATGTATCATCAATTTTTTGAGAAAGAAAGCCTGAATTATGAGTTTATATTGCAATTCTGGCTTATAAACTCACAATTGTAAGTTTATTTCATCCATTTTTGAGAAAGAAAGCCTGAATTATGAGTTTATATTGCAATTCAGGCTTCATTTCTCACAATTGTGAGTATATATCATCAATTTTTTGAGAAAGAAAGCCTGAATTATGAGTTTATATTGCATTTCTGGCTTATAAACTCACAATTGTAAGTTTATTTCATCCATTTTTGAGAAAGAAAGCCTGAATTATGAGTTTATATTGCAATTCTGGCTTTAATGCACACAATTGTAAGTTTATATCATCCATTTTTGAGAAAGAAAGTCTTAATTATGAGATTATATTGCAATTCTGGCTTTATTTCTCACAACTGTGAGAATATATCATCCATTTTTGAGAAAGAAAGCCTGAATTATGAGTTTATATTGCAATTCTGGCTTTATTTCTCACAATTGTGAGTTTATGTTATCCATTTTTGTGAAAGAAAGCCTGAATTATGAGTTTATATTGCAATTCTGGCTTAATTTCTCACAATTGTGAGTATATATCATCAATTTTTTGAGAAAGAAAGCCTGAATTATGAGTTTATATTGCAATTCAGGCTTTATTTCTCACAATTGTAAGTTTATATCATCCATTTTTGAGAAAGAAAGCCTGAATTATGAGTTTATATTGCAATTCTGGCTTTATTTCTCACAATTGTGAGCATGTATCATCAATTTTTTGAGAAAGAAAGCCTGAATTATGAGTTTATATTGCAATTCTGGCTTATAAACTCACAATTGTAAGTTTATTTCATCCATTTTTGAGAAAGAAAGCCTGAATTATGAGTTTATATTGCAATTCTGGCTTTAATGCTCACAATTGTAAGTTTATATCATCCATTTTTGAGAAAGAAAGTCTGAATTATGAGTTTATATTGCAATTCTGGCTTTATTTCTCACAATTGTGAGTATATATCATCCATTTCTGAGAAAGAAAGCCTGAATTGTGAGTTTATATTGCAATTCTGGCTTTAATGCTCACAATTGTAAGTTTATATCATCCATTTTTGAGAAAGAAAGCCTTAATTATGAGTTTATATTGCAATTCTGGCTTTATTTCTCACAATTGTGAGTTTAAGTTATCCATTTTTGAGAAAGAAAGCCTGAATGATGAGTTTATATTGCAATTCTGGCTTTATTTCTCACAATTGTGAGTTTAAGTTATC
Organism: Garra rufa; assembly: GCF_049309525.1. Classification (NCBI taxonomy): domain Eukaryota; kingdom Metazoa; phylum Chordata; class Actinopteri; order Cypriniformes; family Cyprinidae; genus Garra; species Garra rufa. The sequence continues at coordinate 2,173,321 of NW_027394277.1, read as the reverse complement.
CATTTTTGAGAAAGAAAGCCTGAATTATGAGTTTATATTGCAATTCTGGCTTTATTTCTCACAATTGTGAGCATGTATCATCAATTTTTTGAGAAAGAAAGCCTGAATTATGAGTTTATATTGCAATTCTGGCTTATAAACTCACAATTGTAAGTTTATTTCATCCATTTTTGAGAAAGAAAGCCTGAATTATGAGTTTATATTGCAATTCTGGCTTTAATGCTCACAATTGTAAGTTTATATCATCCATTTTTGAGAAAGAAAGTCTGAATTATGAGTTTATATTGCAATTCTGGCTTTATTTCTCACAATTGTGAGTATATATCATCCATTTCTGAGAAAGAAAGCCTGAATTGTGAGTTTATATTGCAATTCTGGCTTTAATGCTCACAATTGTAAGTTTATATCATCCATTTTTGAGAAAGAAAGCCTTAATTATGAGTTTATATTGCAATTCTGGCTTTATTTCTCACAATTGTGAGTTTAAGTTATCCATTTTTGAGAAAGAAAGCCTGAATGATGAGTTTATATTGCAATTCTGGCTTTATTTCTCACAATTGTGAGTTTAAGTTATCCATTTTTGAGAAAGAAAGCCTGAATTATGAGTTTATATTGCAATTCTGGCTTTATTTCTCACAATTGTGAGTATATATCATCAATTTTTTGAGAAAGAAAGTCTTAATTATGAGATTATATTGCAATTCTGGCTTAATTTCTCACAATTGTGAGTTTATGTTATCCATTTTTGTCAAAGTAAGCCTAAATTATGAGTTTATATTGCAATTCTGGCTTTATTTCTCACAATTGTGAGTATATATCATCCATTTCTGAGAAAGAAAGCCTGAATTATGAGTTAATTTTGCAATTCTGGCTTTGTTTCTAACAATTGTGAGAATATATCATCCATTTTTGAGAAAGAAAGCCGGAAATATGGGTTTAAATTGCAATTCTGGCTTTATTGCTCACAATTGCGGGTTTATATCATCCATTCCTGAGAAAGAAAGCCTGAATTATGAGTTCATATTGCAATTCTGGCTTTATTTCTCACAATTGTGAGTATATATATGACCCATTTCTGAGAAAGAAAGCCTGAATTATAAAAATTATATTGCAATTCTGGCTTTATTTCTGACAATTGTGAGTATATATCATCCATTTCTGAGAAAGAAAGCCTGAATTATGAGTTTATATTGCAATTATGGCTTTATTTCTCACAATTGTGAGTTTATGTTATCCAATTTTGAGAAAGAAAGCCTAAATTATGAGTTTATATTGTAATTCTGACTTTATTGCTCACAATTGCTAGGTTATATCATCCATTTCTGAGAAAGAAAGCCTGAATTATGAGTTTATATTGCAATTCTGGCTTTATTTCTCACAATTGTGAGTATATATCACCCATTTCTGAGAAAGAAAGCCTGAATTATGAGTTTATATTGCAATTCTGGCTTTATTTCTCACAATTGTGAGTATATATCATCCACTTCTGAGAAAGAAAGCCTGAATTATGAGTTTATTTTGCAATTCTGGCTTAATTTCTCACAATTGTGAGTATATATCACCCATTTCTGAGAAAGAAAGCCTGAATTATGAGTTTATATTGCAATTCTGGCTTTAATGCTCACAGTCGTAAGTTTATATCATCCATTGTTGAGAAAGAAAGCCTGAATTATCAGTTCATATTGCAATTCTGGCTTTACTTCTCACAATTGTGAGTATATATCATCAATTTTTTGAGAAAGAAAGCCTGAATTATGAGTTTATATTGCAATTCAGGCTTTATTTCTCACAATTGTAAGTTTATTTCATCCATTTTTGAGAAAGAAAGCCTGAATTATGAGTTTATATTGCAATTCTGGCTTTATTTCTCACAATTGTGAGCATGTATCATCAATTTTTTGAGAAAGAAAGCCTGAATTATGAGTTTATATTGCAATTCTGGCTTATAAACTCACAATTGTAAGTTTATATCATCTATTTTTGAGAAAGAAAGTCTGAATTATGAGTTTATATTGCAATTCTGGCTTTATTTCTCACAATTGTGAGTATATATCATCCATTTCTGAGAAAGAAAGCCTGAATTGTGAGTTTATATTGCAATTCTGGCTTTAATGCTCACAATTGTAAGTTTATATCATCCATTTTTGAGAAAGAAAGCCTTAATTATGAGTTTATATTGCAATTCTGGCTTTATTTCTCACAATTGTGAGTTTAAGTTATCCATTTTTGAGAAAGAAAGCCTGAATGATGAGTTTATATTGCAATTCTGGCTTTATTTCTCACAATTGTGAGTTTAAGTTATCCATTTTTGAGAAAGAAAGCCTGAATTATGAGTTTATATTGCAATTCTGGCTTTATTTCTCACAATTGTGAGTATATATCATCAATTTTTTGAGAAAGAAAGCCTGAATTCTGAGTTTATATTGCAATTCTGGCTTATAAACTCACAATTGTAAGTTTATTTCATCCATTTTTGAGAAAGAAAGCCTGAATTATGAGTTTATATTGCAATTCTGGCTTTAATGCTCACAATTGTAAGTTTATATCATCCATGTTTGAGAAAGAAAGTCTTAATTATGAGATTATATTGCAATTCTGGCTTTATTTCTCACAACTGTGAGAATATATCATCCATTTTTGAGAAAGAAAGCCTGAATTATGAGTTTATATTGCAATTCTGGCTTTATTTCTCACAATTGTGAGTTTATGTTATCCATTTTTGTGAAAGAAAGCCTGAATTATGAGTTTATATTGCAATTCTGGCTTAATTTCTCACAATTGTGAGTATATATCATCAATTTTTTGAGAAAGAAAGCCTGAATTATGAGTTTATATTGCAATTCAGGCTTTATTTCTCACAATTGTAAGTTTATATCATCCATTTTTGAGAAAGAAAGCCTGAATTATGAGTTTATATTGCAATTCTGGCTTTATTTCTCACAATTGTGAGCATGTATCTTCAATTTTTTGAGAAAGAAAGCCTGAATTATGAGTTTATATTGCAATTCAGGCTTTATTTCTCACAATTGTGAGTTTATGTTATCCATTTTTGTCAAAGTAAGCCTAAATTATGAGTTTATATTGCAATTCTGGCTTTATTTCTCACAATTGTGAGTATATATCATCCACTTCTGAGAAAGAAAGCCTGAATTATGAGTTAATTTTGCAATTCTGGCTTTAATGCTCACAATTGTAAGTTTATATCATCCATTTTTGAGAAAGAAAGCCTCAATTATGAGTTTATATTGCAATTCTGGCTTTAATGCTCACAACTGGAAGTTTATATCATCCATTGTTGAGAAAGAAAGCCTGAATTATCAGTTCATATTGCAATTCTGGCTTTATTTCTCACAACTGTGAGTATATATCATCCATTTCTGAGAAAGAAAGCCTGAATTATGAGTTTATATTGCAATTCTGGCTTTATTTCTCACAATTGTGAGTTTATGTTATCCATTTTTGTCAAAGTAAGCCTAAATTATGAGTTTATATTGCAATTCTGGCTTTATTTCTCACAATTGTGAGTATATATCATCCATTTCTGAGAAAGAAAGCCTGAATTATGAGTTAATTTTGCAATTCTGGCTTTGTTTCTCACAATTGTGAGGACATATCATCCATTTTTGAGAAAGAAAGCCGGAAATATGGGTTTAAATTGCAATTCTGGCTTTATTGCTCACAATTGCGGGTTTATATCATCCATTCCTGAGAAAGAAAGCCTGAATTATGAGTTCATATTGCAATTCTGGCTTTATTTCTCACAATTGTGAGTATATATATGACCCATTTCTGAGAAAGAAAGCCTGAATTATAAAAATTATATTGCAATTCTGGCTTTATTTCTGACAATTGTGAGTATATATCATCCATTTCTGAGAAAGAAAGCCTGAATTATGAGTTCATATTGCAATTATGGCTTTATTTCTCACAATTGTGAGTTTATGTTATCCAATTTTGAGAAAGAAAGCCTAAATTATGAGTTTATATTGTAATTCTGGCTTTATTGCTCACAATTGCTAGGTTATATCATCCATTTCTGAGAAAGAAAGCCTGAATTATGAGTTTATATTGCAATTATGGCTTTATTTCTCACAATTGTGAGTATATATCACCCATTTCTGAGAAAGAAAGCCTGAATTATGAGTTTATATTGCAATTCTGGCTTTAATGCTCACAATTGTAAGTTTATATCATCCATTGTTGAGAAAGAAAGCCTGAATTATCAGTTCATATTGCAATTCTGGCTTTACTTCTCACAATTGTGAGTATATATCATCAATTTTTTGAGAAAGAAAGCCTGAATTATGAGTTTATATTGCAATTCAGGCTTTATTTCTCACAATTGTAAGTTTATTTCATCCATTTTTGAGAAAGAAAGCCTGAATTATGAGTTTATATTGCAATTCTGGCTTTATTTCTCACAATTGTGAGCATGTATCATCAATTTTTTGAGAAAGAAAGCCTGAATTATGAGTTTATATTGCAATTCTGGCTTATAAACTCACAATTGTAAGTTTATTTCATCCATTTTTGAGAAAGAAAGCCTGAATTATGAGTTTATATTGCAATTCTGGCTTTAATGCTCACAATTGTAAGTTTATATCATCCATTTTTGAGAAAGAAAGTCTGAATTATGAGTTTATATTGCAATTCTGGCTTTATTTCTCACAATTGTGAGTATATATCATCCATTTCTGAGAAAGAAAGCCTGAATTGTGAGTTTATATTGCAATTCTGGCTTTAATGCTCACAATTGTAAGTTTATATCATCCATTTTTGAGAAAGAAAGCCTTAATTATGAGTTTATATTGCAATTCTGGCTTTATTTCTCACAATTGTGAGTTTAAGTTATCCATTTTTGAGAAAGAAAGCCTGAATTATGAGTTTATATTGCAATTCTGGCTTATAAACTCACAATTGTAAGTTTATTTCATCCATTTTTGAGAAAGAAAGCCTGAATTATGAGTTTATATTGCAATTCTGGCTTTAATGCTCACAATTGTAAGTTTATATCATCCATTTTTGAGAAAGAAAGTCTTAATTATGAGATTATATTGCAATTCTGGCTTTATTTCTCACAACTGTGAGAATATATCATCCATTTTTGAGAAAGAAAGCCTGAATTATGAGTTTATATTGCAATTCTGGCTTTATTTCTCACAATTGTGAGTTTATGTTATCTATTTTTGTGAAAGAAAGCCTGAATTCTGAGTTTATATTGCAATTCTGGCTTATAAACTCACAATTGTAAGTTTATTTCATCCATTTTTGAGAAAGAAAGCCTGAATTATGAGTTTATATTGCAATTCTGGCTTTAATGCTCACAATTGTAAGTTTATATCATCCATGTTTGAGAAAGAAAGTCTTAATTATGAGATTATATTGCAATTCTGGCTTTATTTCTCACAACTGTGAGAATATATCATCCATTTTTGAGAAAGAAAGCCTGAATTATGAGTTTATATTGCAATTCTGGCTTTATTTCTCACAATTGTGAGTTTATGTTATCCATTTTTGTGAAAGAAAGCCTGAATTATGAGTTTATATTGCAATTCTGGCTTAATTTCTCACAATTGTGAGTATATATCATCAATTTTTTGAGAAAGAAAGCCTGAATTATGAGTTTATATTGCAATTCAGGCTTTATTTCTCACAATTGTAAGTTTATATCATCCATTTTTGAGAAAGAAAGCCTGAATTATGAGTTTATATTGCAATTCTGGCTTTATTTCTCACAATTGTGAGCATGTATCTTCAATTTTTTGAGAAAGAAAGCCTGAATTATGAGTTTATATTGCAATTCAGGCTTTATTTCTCACAATTGTGAGTTTATGTTATCCATTTTTGTCAAAGTAAGCCTGAATTATGAGTTAATTTTGCAATTCTGGCTTTAATGCTCACAATTGTAAGTTTATATCATCCATTTTTGAGAAAGAAAGCCTCAATTATGAGTTTATATTGCAATTCTGGCTTTAATGCTCACAATTGTAAGTTTATATCATCCATTTTTGAGAAAGAAAGCCTCAATTATGAGTTTATATTGCAATTCTGGCTTTAATGCTCACAACTGGAAGTTTATATCATCCATTGTTGAGAAAGAAAGCCTGAATTATCAGTTCATATTGCAATTCTGGCTTTATTTCTCACAACTGTGAGTATATATCATCCATTTCTGAGAAAGAAAGCCTGAATTATGAGTTTATATTGCAATTCTGGCTTTATTTCTCACAATTGTGAGTTTATGTTATCCATTTTTGTCGAAGTAAGCCTAAATTATGAGTTTATATTGCAATTCTGGCTTTATTTCTCACAATTGTGAGGACATATCATCCATTTTTGAGAAAGAAAGCCGGAAATATGGGTTTAAATTGCAATTCTGGCTTTATTGCTCACAATTGCGGGTTTATATCATCCATTCCTGAGAAAGAAAGCCTGAATTATGAGTTCATATTGCAATTCTGGCTTTATTTCTCACAATTGTGAGTATATATATGACCCATTTCTGAGAAAGAAAGCCTGAATTATAAAAATTATATTGCAATTCTGGCTTTATTTCTGACAATTGTGAGTATATATCATCCATTTCTGAGAAAGAAAGCCTGAATTATGAGTTTATATTGCAATTATGGCTTTATTTCTCACAATTGTGAGTTTATGTTATCCAATTTTGAGAAAGAAAGCCTAAATTATGAGTTTATATTGTAATTCTGGCTTTATTGCTCACAATTGCTAGGTTATATCATCCATTTCTGAGAAAGAAAGCCTGAATTATGAGTTTATATTGCAATTCTGGCTTTATTTCTCACAATTGTGAGTATATATCACCCATTTCTGAGAAAGAAAGCCTGAATTATGAGTTTATATTGCAATTCTGGCTTTATTTCTCACAATTGTGAGTATATATCATCCACTTCTGAGAAAGAAAGCCTGAATTATGAGTTTATTTTGCAGTTCTGGCTTAATTTCTCACAATTGTTAGTATATATCACCCATTTCTGAGAAAGAAAGCCTGAATTATGAGTTTATATTGCAATTCTGGCTTTAATGCTCACAATTGTAAGTTTATATCATCCATTGTTGAGAAAGAAAGCCTGAATTATCAGTTCATATTGCAATTCTGGCTTTACTTCTCACAATTGTGAGTATATATCATCAATTTTTTGAGAAAGAAAGCCTGAATTATGAGTTTATATTGCAATTCTGGCTTTATTTCTCACAATTGTGAGCATGTATCTTCAATTTTTTGAGAAAGAAAGCCTGAATTATGAGTTTATATTGCAATTCAGGCTTTATTTCTCACAATTGTGAGTTTATGTTATCCATTTTTGTCAAAGTAAGCCTAAATTATGAGTTTATATTGCAATTCTGGCTTTATTTCTCACAATTGTGAGTATATATCATCCACTTCTGAGAAAGAAAGCCTGAATTATGAGTTAATTTTGCAATTCTGGCTTTAATGCTCACAATTGTAAGTTTATATCATCCATTTTTGAGAAAGAAAGCCTCAATTATGAGTTTATATTGCAATTCTGGCTTTAATGCTCACAACTGGAAGTTTATATCATCCATTTTTGAGAAAGAAAGCCTCAATTATGAGTTTATATTGCAATTCTGGCTTTAATGCTCACAACTGGAAGTTTATATCATCCATTGTTGAGAAAGAAAGCCTGAATTATCAGTTCATATTGCAATTCTGGCTTTATTTCTCACAACTGTGAGTATATATCATCCATTTCTGAGAAAGAAAGCCTGAATTATGAGTTTATATTGCAATTCTGGCTTTATTTCTCACAATTGTGAGTTTATGTTATCCATTTTTGTCAAAGTAAGCCTAAATTATGAGTTTATATTGCAATTCTGGCTTTATTTCTCACAATTGTGAGTATATATCATCCACTTCTGAGAAAGAAAGCCTGAATTATGAGTTAATTTTGCAATTCTGGCTTTAATGCTCACAATTGTAAGTTTATATCATCCATTTTTGAGAAAGAAAGCCTCAATTATGAGTTTATATTGCAATTCTGGCTTTAATGCTCACAATTGTAAGTTTATATCATCCATTTTTGAGAAAGAAAGCCTCAATTATGAGTTTATATTGCAATTCTGGCTTTAATGCTCACAACTGGAAGTTTATAGCATCCATTGTTGAGAAAGAAAGCCTGAATTATCAGTTCATATTGCAATTCTGGCTTTATTTCTCACAACTGTGAGAATATATCATCCATTTTTGAGAAAGAAAGCCTGAATTATGAGTTTATATTGCAATTCTGGCTTTATTTCTCACAATTGTGAGTTTATGTTATCCATTTTTGTGAAAGAAAGCCTGAATTATGAGTTTATATTGCAATTCTGGCTTAATTTCTCACAATTGTGAGTATATATCATCAATTTTTTGAGAAAGAAAGCCTGAATTATGAGTTTATATTGCAATTCAGGCTTTATTTCTCACAATTGTAAGTTTATATCATCCATTTTTGAGAAAGAAAGCCTGAATTATGAGTTTATATTGCAATTCTGGCTTTATTTCTCACAATTGTGAGCATGTATCATCAATTTTTTGAGAAAGAAAGCCTGAATTATGAGTTTATATTGCAATTCTGGCTTATAAACTCACAATTGTAAGTTTATTTCATCCATTTTTGAGAAAGAAAGCCTGAATTATGAGTTTATATTGCAATTCAGGCTTCATTTCTCACAATTGTGAGTATATATCATCAATTTTTTGAGAAAGAAAGCCTGAATTATGAGTTTATATTGCATTTCTGGCTTATAAACTCACAATTGTAAGTTTATTTCATCCATTTTTGAGAAAGAAAGCCTGAATTATGAGTTTATATTGCAATTCTGGCTTTAATGCACACAATTGTAAGTTTATATCATCCATTTTTGAGAAAGAAAGTCTTAATTATGAGATTATATTGCAATTCTGGCTTTATTTCTCACAACTGTGAGAATATATCATCCATTTTTGAGAAAGAAAGCCTGAATTATGAGTTTATATTGCAATTCTGGCTTTATTTCTCACAATTGTGAGTTTATGTTATCCATTTTTGTGAAAGAAAGCCTGAATTATGAGTTTATATTGCAATTCTGGCTTAATTTCTCACAATTGTGAGTATATATCATCAATTTTTTGAGAAAGAAAGCCTGAATTATGAGTTTATATTGCAATTCTGGCTTTATTTCTCACAATTGTGAGCATGTATCATCAATTTTTTGAGAAAGAAAGCCTGAATTATGAGTTTATATTGCAATTCTGGCTAATAAACTCACAATTGTAAGTTTATTTCATCCATTTTTGAGAAAGAAAGCCTGAATTATGAGTTTATATTGCAATTCAGGCTTCATTTCTCACAATTGTGAGTATATATCATCAATTTTTTGAGAAAGAAAGCCTGAATTATGAGTTTATATTGCATTTCTGGCTTATAAACTCACAATTGTAAGTTTATTTCATCCATTTTTGAGAAAGAAAGCCTGAATTATGAGTTTATATTGCAATTCTGGCTTTAATGCACACAATTGTAAGTTTATATCATCCATTTTTGAGAAAGAAAGTCTTAATTATGAGATTATATTGCAATTCTGGCTTTATTTCTCACAACTGTGAGAATATATCATCCATTTTTGAGAAAGAAAGCCTGAATTATGAGTTTATATTGCAATTCTGGCTTTATTTCTCACAATTGTGAGTTTATGTTATCCATTTTTGTGAAAGAAAGCCTGAATTATGAGTTTATATTGCAATTCAGGCTTTATTTCTCACAATTGTAAGTTTATATCATCCATTTTTGAGAAAGAAAGCCTGAATTATGAGTTTATATTGCAATTCTGGCTTTATTTCTCACAATTGTGAGCATGTATCATCAAATTTTTGAGAAAGAAAGCCTGAATTATGAGTTTATATTGCAATTCTGGCTTATAAACTCACAATTGTAAGTTTATTTCATCCATTTTTGAGAAAGAAAGCCTGAATTATGAGTTTATATTGCAATTCTGGCTTTAATGCTCACAATTGTAAGTTTATATCATCCATTTTTGAGAAAGAAAGTCTTAATTATGAGATTATATTGCAATTCTGGCTTTATTTCTCACAACTGTGAGAATATATCATCCATTTTTGAGAAAGAAAGCCTGAATTATGAGTTTATATTGCAATTCTGGCTTTATTTCTCACAATTGTGAGTTTATGTTATCTATTTTTGTGAAAGAAAGCCTGAATTATGAGTTTATATTGCAATTCTGGCTTAATTTCTCACAATTGTGAGTATATATCATCAATTTTTTGAGAAAGAAAGCCTGAATTATGAGTTTATATTGCAATTCAGGCTTTATTTCTCACAATTGTAAGTTTATATCATCCATTTTTGAGAAAGAAAGCCTGAATTATGAGTTTATATTGCAATTCTGGCTTTATTTCTCACAATTGTGAGCATGTATCATCAATTTTTTGAGAAAGAAAGCCTGAATTATGAGTTTATATTGCAATTCTGGCTTATAAACTCACAATTGTAAGTTTATTTCATCCATTTTTGAGAAAGAAAGCCTGAATTATGAGTTTATATTGCAATTCTGGCATTAATGCTCACAATTGTAAGTTTATATCATCCATTTTTGAGAAAGAAAGTCTGAATTATGAGTTTATATTGCAATTCTGGCTTTATTTCTCACAATTGTGAGTATATATCATCCATTTCTGAGAAAGAAAGCCTGAATTGTGAGTTTATATTGCAATTCTGGCTTTAATGCTCACAATTGTAAGTTTATATCATCCATTTTTGAGAAAGAAAGCCTTAATTATGAGTTTATATTGCAATTCTGGCTTTATTTCTCACAATTGTGAGTTTAAGTTATCCATTTTTGAGAAAGAAAGCCTGAATGATGAGTTTATATTGCAATTCTGACTTTATTTCTCACAATTGTGAGTTTAAGTTATCCATTTTTGAGAAAGAAAGCCTGAATTATGAGTTTATATTGCAATTCTGGCTTTATTTCTCACAATTGTGAGTGTATATCATCAAATTTTTTGAGAAAGAAAGCCTGAATTCTGAGTTTATATTGCAATTCTGGCTTATAAACTCACAATTGTAAGTTTATTTCATCCATTTTTGAGAAAGAAAGCCTGAATTATGAGTTTATATTGCAATTCAGGCTTTATTTCTCACAATTGTTAGTTTATGTTATCCATTTTTGAGAAAGAAAGTCTGAATTATGAGTTTATATTGCAATTCTGGCTTTATTTCTCACAATTGTGAGTATATATCATCAATTTTTTGAGAAAGAAAGCCTGAATTCTGAGTTTATATTTCAATTCTGGCTTATAAACTCACAATTGTAAGTTTATTTCATCCATTTTTGAGAAAGAAAGCCTGAATTATGAGTTTATATTGCAATTCTGGCTTTAATGCTCACAACTGGAAGTTTATATCATCCATTTTTGAGAAAGAAAGCCTCAATTATGAGTTTATATTGCAATTCTGGCTTTAATGCTCACAACTGGAAGTTTATATCATCCATTGTTGAGAAAGAAAGCCTGAATTATCAGTTCATATTGCAATTCTGGCTTTATTTCTCACAACTGTGAGTATATATCATCCATTTCTGAGAAAGAAAGCCTGAATTATGAGTTTATATTGCAATTCTGGCTTTATTTCTCACAATTGTGAGTTTATGTTATCCATTTTTGTCAAAGTAAGCCTAAATTATGAGTTTATATTGCAATTCTGGCTTTATTTCTCACAATTGTGAGTATATATCATCCACTTCTGAGAAAGAAAGCCTGAATTATGAGTTAATTTTGCAATTCTGGCTTTAATGCTCACAATTGTAAGTTTATATCATCCATTTTTGAGAAAGAAAGCCTCAATTATGAGTTTATATTGCAATTCTGGCTTTAATGCTCACAATTGTAAGTTTATATCATCCATTTTTGAGAAAGAAAGCCTCAATTATGAGTTTATATTGCAATTCTGGCTTTAATGCTCACAACTGGAAGTTTATAGCATCCATTGTTGAGAAAGAAAGCCTGAATTATCAGTTCATATTGCAATTCTGGCTTTATTTCTCACAACTGTGAGAATATATCATCCATTTTTGAGAAAGAAAGCCTGAATTATGAGTTTATATTGCAATTCTGGCTTTATTTCTCACAATTGTGAGTTTATGTTATCCATTTTTGTGAAAGAAAGCCTGAATTATGAGTTTATATTGCAATTCTGGCTTAATTTCTCACAATTGTGAGTATATATCATCAATTTTTTGAGAAAGAAAGCCTGAATTATGAGTTTATATTGCATTTCTGGCTTATAAACTCACAATTGTAAGTTTATTTCATCCATTTTTGAGAAAGAAAGCCTGAATTATGAGTTTATATTGCAATTCTGGCTTTAATGCACACAATTGTAAGTTTATATCATCCATTTTTGAGAAAGAAAGTCTTAATTATGAGATTATATTGCAATTCTGGCTTTATTTCTCACAACTGTGAGAATATATCATCCATTTTTGAGAAAGAAAGCCTGAATTATGAGTTTATATTGCAATTCTGGCTTTATTTCTCACAATTGTGAGTTTATGTTATCCATTTTTGTGAAAGAAAGCCTGAATTATGAGTTTATATTGCAATTCTGGCTTAATTTCTCACAATTGTGAGTATATATCATCAATTTTTTGAGAAAGAAAGCCTGAATTATGAGTTTATATTGCAATTCAGGCTTTATTTCTCACAATTGTAAGTTTATATCATCCATTTTTGAGAAAGAAAGCCTGAATTATGAGTTTATATTGCAATTCTGGCTTTATTTCTCACAATTGTGAGCATGTATCATCAATTTTTTGAGAAAGAAAGCCTGAATTATGAGTTTATATTGCAATTCTGGCTTATAAACTCATAATTGTAAGTTTATTTCATCCATTTTTGAGAAAGAAAGCCTGAATTATGAGTTTATATTGCAATTCTGGCTTTAATGCTCACAATTGTAAGTTTATATCATCCATTTTTGAGAAAGAAAGTCTGAATTATGAGTTTATATTGCAATTCTGGCTTTATTTCTCACAATTGTGAGTATATATCATCCATTTCTGAGAAAGAAAGCCTGAATTGTGAGTTTATATTGCAATTCTGGCTTTAATGCTCACAATTGTAAGTTTATATCATCCATTTTTGAGAAAGAAAGCCTTAATTATGAGTTTATATTGCAATTCTGGCTTTATTTCTCACAATTGTGAGTTTAAGTTATCCATTTTTGAGAAAGAAAGCCTGAATGATGAGTTTATATTGCAATTCTGGCTTTATTTCTCACAATTGTGAGTTTAAGTTATCCATTTTTGAGAAAGAAAGCCTGAATTATGAGTTTATATTGCAATTCTGGCTTTATTTCTCACAATTGTGAGTATATATCATCAATTTTTTGAGAAAGAAAGCCTGAATTCTGAGTTTATATTGCAATTCTGGCTTATAAACTCACAATTGTAAGTTTATTTCATCCATTTTTGAGAAAGAAAGCCTGAATTATGAGTTTATATTGCAATTCTGGCTTTAATGCTCACAATTGTAAGTTTATATCATCCATGTTTGAGAAAGAAAGTCTTAATTATGAGATTATATTGCAATTCTGGCTTTATTTCTCACAACTGTGAGAATATATCATCCATTTTTGAGAAAGAAAGCCTGAATTATGAGTTTATATTGCAATTCTGGCTTTAATGCTCACAATTGTAAGTTTATATCATCCATTGTTGAGAAAGAAAGCCTGAATTATCAGTTCATATTGCAATTCTGGCTTTACTTCTCACAATTGTGAGTATATATCATCAATTTTTTGAGAAAGAAAGCCTGAATTATGAGTTTATATTGCAATTCTGGCTTTATTTCTCACAATTGTGAGCATGTATCTTCAATTTTTTGAGAAAGAAAGCCTGAATTATGAGTTTATATTGCAATTCAGGCTTTATTTCTCACAATTGTGAGTTTATGTTATCCATTTTTGTCAAAGTAAGCCTAAATTATGAGTTTATATTGCAATTCTGGCTTTATTTCTCACAATTGTGAGTATATATCATCCACTTCTGAGAAAGAAAGCCTGAATTATGAGTTAATTTTGCAATTCTGGCTTTAATGCTCACAATTGTAAGTTTATATCATCCATTTTTGAGAAAGAAAGCCTCAATTATGAGTTTATATTGCAATTCTGGCTTTAATGCTCACAACTGGAAGTTTATATCATCCATTTTTGAGAAAGAAAGCCTCAATTATGAGTTTATATTGCAATTCTGGCTTTAATGCTCACAACTGGAAGTTTATATCATCCATTGTTGAGAAAGAAAGCCTGAATTATCAGTTCATATTGCAATTCTGGCTTTATTTCTCACAACTGTGAGTATATATCATCCATTTCTGAGAAAGAAAGCCTGAATTATGAGTTTATATTGCAATTCTGGCTTTATTTCTCACAATTGTGAGTTTATGTTATCCATTTTTGTCAAAGTAAGCCTAAATTATGAGTTTATATTGCAATTCTGGCTTTATTTCTCACAATTGTGAGTATATATCATCCACTTCTGAGAAAGAAAGCCTGAATTATGAGTTAATTTTGCAATTCTGGCTTTAATGCTCACAATTGTAAGTTTATATCATCCATTTTTGAGAAAGAAAGCCTCAATTATGAGTTTATATTGCAATTCTGGCTTTAATGCTCACAATTGTAAGTTTATATCATCCATTTTTGAGAAAGAAAGCCTCAATTATGAGTTTATATTGCAATTCTGGCTTTAATGCTCACAACTGGAAGTTTATAGCATCCATTGTTGAGAAAGAAAGCCTGAATTATCAGTTCATATTGCAATTCTGGCTTTATTTCTCACAACTGTGAGAATATATCATCCATTTTTGAGAAAGAAAGCCTGAATTATGAGTTTATATTGCAATTCTGGCTTTATTTCTCACAATTGTGAGTTTATGTTATCCATTTTTGTGAAAGAAAGCCTGAATTATGAGTTTATATTGCAATTCTGGCTTAATTTCTCACAATTGTGAGTATATATCATCAATTTTTTGAGAAAGAAAGCCTGAATTATGAGTTTATATTGCAATTCAGGCTTTATTTCTCACAATTGTAAGTTTATATCATCCATTTTTGAGAAAGAAAGCCTGAATTATGAGTTTATATTGCAATTCTGGCTTTATTTCTCACAATTGTGAGCATGTATCATCAATTTTTTGAGAAAGAAAGCCTGAATTATGAGTTTATATTGCAATTCTGGCTTATAAACTCACAATTGTAAGTTTATTTCATCCATTTTTGAGAAAGAAAGCCTGAATTATGAGTTTATATTGCAATTCAGGCTTCATTTCTCACAATTGTGAGTATATATCATCAATTTTTTGAGAAAGAAAGCCTGAATTATGAGTTTATATTGCATTTCTGGCTTATAAACTCACAATTGTAAGTTTATTTCATCCATTTTTGAGAAAGAAAGCCTGAATTATGAGTTTATATTGCAATTCTGGCTTTAATGCACACAATTGTAAGTTTATATCATCCATTTTTGAGAAAGAAAGTCTTAATTATGAGATTATATTGCAATTCTGGCTTTATTTCTCACAACTGTGAGAATATATCATCCATTTTTGAGAAAGAAAGCCTGAATTATGAGTTTATATTGCAATTCTGGCTTTATTTCTCACAATTGTGAGTTTATGTTATCCATTTTTGTGAAAGAAAGCCTGAATTATGAGTTTATATTGCAATTCTGGCTTAATTTCTCACAATTGTGAGTATATATCATCAATTTTTTGAGAAAGAAAGCCTGAATTATGAGTTTATATTGCAATTCTGGCTTTATTTCTCACAATTGTGAGCATGTATCATCAATTTTTTGAGAAAGAAAGCCTGAATTATGAGTTTATATTGCAATTCTGGCTAATAAACTCACAATTGTAAGTTTATTTCATCCATTTTTGAGAAAGAAAGCCTGAATTATGAGTTTATATTGCAATTCAGGCTTCATTTCTCACAATTGTGAGTATATATCATCAATTTTTTGAGAAAGAAAGCCTGAATTATGAGTTTATATTGCATTTCTGGCTTATAAACTCACAATTGTAAGTTTATTTCATCCATTTTTGAGAAAGAAAGCCTGAATTATGAGTTTATATTGCAATTCTGGCTTTAATGCACACAATTGTAAGTTTATATCATCCATTTTTGAGAAAGAAAGTCTTAATTATGAGATTATATTGCAATTCTGGCTTTATTTCTCACAACTGTGAGAATATATCATCCATTTTTGAGAAAGAAAGCCTGAATTATGAGTTTATATTGCAATTCTGGCTTTATTTCTCACAATTGTGAGTTTATGTTATCCATTTTTGTGAAAGAAAGCCTGAATTATGAGTTTATATTGCAATTCTGGCTTTGTTTCTCACAATTGTGAGGACATATCATCCATTTTTGAGAAAGAAAGCCGGAAATATGGGTTTAAATTGCAATTCTGGCTTTATTGCTCACAATTGCGGGTTTATATCATCCATTCCTGAGAAAGAAAGCCTGAATTATGAGTTCATATTGCAATTCTGGCTTTATTTCTCACAATTGTGAGTATATATATGACCCATTTCTGAGAAAGAAAGCCTGAATTATAAAAATTATATTGCAATTCTGGCTTTATTTCTGACAATTGTGAGTATATATCATCCATTTCTGAGAAAGAAAGCCTGAATTATGAGTTTATATTGCAATTATGGCTTTATTTCTCACAATTGTGAGTTTATGTTATCCAATTTTGAGAAAGAAAGCCTAAATTATGAGTTTATATTGTAATTCTGGCTTTATTGCTCACAATTGCTAGGTTATATCATCCATTTCTGAGAAAGAAAGCCTGAATTATGAGTTTATATTGCAATTCTGGCTTTATTTCTCACAATTGTGAGTATATATCACCCATTTCTGAGAAAGAAAGCCTGAATTATGAGTTTATATTGCAATTCTGGCTTTATTTCTCACAATTGTGAGTATATATCATCCACTTCTGAGAAAGAAAGCCTGAATTATGAGTTTATTTTGCAATTCTGGCTTAATTTCTCACAATTGTTAGTATATATCACCCATTTCTGAGAATGAAAGCCTGAATTATGAGTTTATATTGCAATTCTGGCTTTAATGCTCACAATTGTAAGTTTATATCATCCATTGTTGAGAAAGAAAGCCTGAATTATCAGTTCATATTGCAATTCTGGCTTTACTTCTCACAATTGTGAGTATATATATCATCAATTTTTTGAGAAAGAAAGCCTGAATTATGAGTTTATATTGCAATTCAGGCTTTATTTCTCACAATTGTAAGTTTATTTCATCCATTTTTGAGAAAGAAAGCCTGAATTATGAGTTTATATTGCAATTCTGGCTTTATTTCTCACAATTGTGAGCATGTATCATCAATTTTTTGAGAAAGAAAGCCTGAATTATGAGTTTATATTGCAATTCTGGCTTATAAACTCACAATTGTAAGTTTATTTCATGCATTTTTGAGAAAGAAAGCCTGAATTATGAGTTTATATTGCAATTCTGGCTTTATTTCTCACAATTGTGAGTATATATCATCAATTTTTTGAGAAAGAAAGCCTGAATTCTGAGTTTATATTGCAATTCTGGCTTATAAACTCACAATTGTAAGTTTATTTCATCCATTTTTGAGAAAGAAAGCCTGAATTATGAGTTTATATTGCAATTCTGGCTTTAATGCTCACAATTGTAAGTTTATATCATCCATTTTTGAGAAAGAAAGTCTTAATTATGAGATTATATTGCAATTCTGGCTTTATTTCTCACAACTGTGAGAATATATCATCCATTTTTGAGAAAGAAAGCCTGAATTATGAGTTTATATTGCAATTCTGGCTTTATTTCTCACAATTGTGAGTTTATGTTATCCATTTTTGTGAAAGAAAGCCTGAATTATGAGTTTATATTGCAATTCTGGCTTAATTTCTCACAATTGTGAGTATATATCATCAATTTTTTGAGAAAGAAAGCCTGAATTATGAGTTTATATTGCAATTCAGGCTTTATTTCTCACAATTGTAAGTTTATATCATCCATTTTTGAGAAAGAAAGCCTGAATTATGAGTTTATATTGCAATTCTGGCTTTATTTCTCACAATTGTGAGCATGTATCTTCAATTTTTTGAGAAAGAAAGCCTGAATTATGAGTTTATATTGCAATTCAGGCTTTATTTCTCACAATTGTGAGTTTATGTTATCCATTTTTGTCAAAGTAAGCCTAAATTATGAGTTTATATTGCAATTCTGGCTTTATTTCTCACAATTGTGAGTATATATCATCCACTTCTGAGAAAGAAAGCCTGAATTATGAGTTAATTTTGCAATTCTGGCTTTAATGCTCACAATTGTAAGTTTATATCATCCATTTTTGAGAAAGAAAGCCTCAATTATGAGTTTATATTGCAATTCTGGCTTTAATGCTCACAACTGGAAGTTTATATCATCCATTTTTGAGAAAGAAAGCCTCAATTATGAGTTTATATTGCAATTCTGGCTTTAATGCTCACAACTGGAAGTTTATATCATCCATTGTTGAGAAAGAAAGCCTGAATTATCAGTTCATATTGCAATTCTGGCTTTATTTCTCACAACTGTGAGTATATATCATCCATTTCTGAGAAAGAAAGCCTGAATTATGAGTTTATATTGCAATTCTGGCTTTATTTCTCACAATTGTGAGTTTATGTTATCCATTTTTGTCAAAGTAAGCCTAAATTATGAGTTTATATTGCAATTCTGGCTTTATTTCTCACAATTGTGAGTATATATCATCCACTTCTGAGAAAGAAAGCCTGAATTATGAGTTAATTTTGCAATTCTGGCTTTAATGCTCACAATTGTAAGTTTATATCATCCATTTTTGAGAAAGAAAGCCTCAATTATGAGTTTATATTGCAATTCTGGCTTTAATGCTCACAATTGTAAGTTTATATCATCCATTTTTGAGAAAGAAAGCCTCAATTATGAGTTTATATTGCAATTCTGGCTTTAATGCTCACAACTGGAAGTTTATAGCATCCATTGTTGAGAAAGAAAGCCTGAATTATCAGTTCATATTGCAATTCTGGCTTTATTTCTCACAACTGTGAGAATATATCATCCATTTTTGAGAAAGAAAGCCTGAATTATGAGTTTATATTGCAATTCTGGCTTTATTTCTCACAATTGTGAGTTTATGTTATCCATTTTTGTGAAAGAAAGCCTGAATTATGAGTTTATATTGCAATTCTGGCTTAATTTCTCACAATTGTGAGTATATATCATCAATTTTTTGAGAAAGAAAGCCTGAATTATGAGTTTATATTGCAATTCAGGCTTTATTTCTCACAATTGTAAGTTTATATCATCCATTTTTGAGAAAGAAAGCCTGAATTATGAGTTTATATTGCAATTCTGGCTTTATTTCTCACAATTGTGAGCATGTATCATCAATTTTTTGAGAAAGAAAGCCTGAATTATGAGTTTATATTGCAATTCTGGCTTATAAACTCACAATTGTAAGTTTATTTCATCCATTTTTGAGAAAGAAAGCCTGAATTATGAGTTTATATTGCAATTCAGGCTTCATTTCTCACAATTGTGAGTATATATCATCAATTTTTTGAGAAAGAAAGCCTGAATTATGAGTTTATATTGCATTTCTGGCTTATAAACTCACAATTGTAAGTTTATTTCATCCATTTTTGAGAAAGAAAGCCTGAATTATGAGTTTATATTGCAATTCTGGCTTTAATGCACACAATTGTAAGTTTATATCATCCATTTTTGAGAAAGAAAGTCTTAATTATGAGATTATATTGCAATTCTGGCTTTATTTCTCACAACTGTGAGAATATATCATCCATTTTTGAGAAAGAAAGCCTGAATTATGAGTTTATATTGCAATTCTGGCTTTATTTCTCACAATTGTGAGTTTATGTTATCCATTTTTGTGAAAGAAAGCCTGAATTATGAGTTTATATTGCAATTCTGGCTTAATTTCTCACAATTGTGAGTATATATCATCAATTTTTTGAGAAAGAAAGCCTGAATTATGAGTTTATATTGCAATTCTGGCTTTATTTCTCACAATTGTGAGCATGTATCATCAATTTTTTGAGAAAGAAAGCCTGAATTATGAGTTTATATTGCAATTCTGGCTTATAAACTCACAATTGTAAGTTTATTTCATCCATTTTTGAGAAAGAAAGCCTGAATTATGAGTTTATATTGCAATTCAGGCTTCATTTCTCACAATTGTGAGTATATATCATCAATTTATTGAGAAAGAAAGCCTGAATTATGAGTTTATATTGCATTTCTGGCTTATAAACTCACAATTGTAAGTTTATTTCATCCATTTTTGAGAAAGAAAGCCTGAATTATGAGTTTATATTGCAATTCTGGCTTTAATGCACACAATTGTAAGTTTATATCATCCATTTTTGAGAAAGAAAGTCTTAATTATGAGATTATATTGCAATTCTGGCTTTATTTCTCACAACTGTGAGAATATATCATCCATTTTTGAGAAAGAAAGCCTGAATTATGAGTTTATATTGCAATTCTGGCTTTATTTCTCACAATTGTGAGTTTATGTTATCCATTTTTGTGAAAGAAAGCCTGAATTATGAGTTTATATTGCAATTCAGGCTTTATTTCTCACAATTGTAAGTTTATATCATCCATTTTTGAGAAAGAAAGCCTGAATTATGAGTTTATATTGCAATTCTGGCTTTATTTCTCACAATTGTGAGCATGTATCATCAAATTTTTGAGAAAGAAAGCCTGAATTATGAGTTTATATTGCAATTCTGGCTTATAAACTCACAATTGTAAGTTTATTTCATCCATTTTTGAGAAAGAAAGCCTGAATTATGAGTTTATATTGCAATTCTGGCTTTAATGCTCACAATTGTAAGTTTATATCATCCATTTTTGAGAAAGAAAGTCTGAATTATGAGTTTATATTGCAATTCTGGCTTTATTTCTCACAATTGTGAGTATATATCATCCATTTCTGAGAAAGAAAGCCTGAATTGTGAGTTTATATTGCAATTCTGGCTTTAATGCTCACAATTGTAAGTTTATATCATCCATTTTTGAGAAAGAAAGCCTTAATTATGAGTTTATATTGCAATTCTGGCTTTATTTCTCACAATTGTGAGTTTAAGTTATCCATTTTTGAGAAAGAAAGCCTGAATGATGAGTTTATATTGCAATTCTGGCTTTATTTCTCACAATTGTGAGTTTAAGTTATCCATTTTTGAGAAAGAAAGCCTGAATTATGAGTTTATATTGCAATTCTGGCTTTATTTCTCACAATTGTGAGTATATATCATCAATTTTTTGAGAAAGAAAGCCTGAATTCTGAGTTTATATTGCAATTCTGGCTTATAAACTCACAATTGTAAGTTTATTTCATCCATTTTTGAGAAAGAAAGCCTGAATTATGAGTTTATATTGCAATTCTGGCTTTAATGCTCACAATTGTAAGTTTATATCATCCATGTTTGAGAAAGAAAGTCTTAATTATGAGATTATATTGCAATTCTGGCTTTATTTCTCACAACTGTGAGAATATATCATCCATTTTTGAGAAAGAAAGCCTGAATTATGAGTTTATATTGCAATTCTGGCTTTATTTCTCACAATTGTGAGTTTATGTTATCCATTTTTGTGAAAGAAAGCCTGAATTATGAGTTTATATTGCAATTCTGGCTTAATTTCTCACAATTGTGAGTATATATCATCAATTTTTTGAGAAAGAAAGCCTGAATTATGAGTTTATATTGCAATTCAGGCTTTATTTCTCACAATTGTAAGTTTATATCATCCATTTTTGAGAAAGAAAGCCTGAATTATGAGTTTATATTGCAATTCTGGCTTTATTTCTCACAATTGTGAGCATGTATCTTCAATTTTTTGAGAAAGAAAGCCTGAATTATGAGTTTATATTGCAATTCAGGCTTTATTTCTCACAATTGTGAGTTTATGTTATCCATTTTTGTCAAAGTAAGCCTAAATTATGAGTTTATATTGCAATTCTGGCTTTATTTCTCACAATTGTGAGTATATATCATCCATTTCTGAGAAAGAAAGCCTGAATTATGAGTTAATTTTGCAATTCTGGCTTTAATGCTCACAATTGTAAGTTTATATCATCCATTTTTGAGAAAGAAAGCCTCAATTATGAGTTTATATTGCAATTCTGGCTTTAATGCTCACAATTGTAAGTTTATATCATCCATTTTTGAGAAAGAAAGCCTCAATTATGAGTTTATATTGCAATTCTGGCTTTAATGCTCACAACTGGAAGTTTATATCATCCATTGTTGAGAAAGAAAGCCTGAATTATCAGTTCATATTGCAATTCTGGCTTTATTTCTCACAACTGTGAGTATATATCATCCATTTCTGAGAAAGAAAGCCTGAATTATGAGTTTATATTGCAATTCTGGCTTTATTTCTCACAATTGTGAGTTTATGTTATCCATTTTTGTCAAAGTAAGCCTAAATTATGAGTTTATATTGCAATTCTGGCTTTATTTCTCACAATTGTGAGTATATATCATCCATTTCTGAGAAAGAAAGCCTGAATTATGAGTTAATTTTGCAATTCTGGCTTTGTTTCTCACAATTGTGAGGACATATCATCCATTTTTGAGAAAGAAAGCCGGAAATATGGGTTTAAATTGCAATTCTGGCTTTATTGCTCACAATTGCGGGTTTATATCATCCATTCCTGAGAAAGAAAGCCTGAATTATGAGTTCATATTGCAATTCTGGCTTTATTTCTCACAATTGTGAGTATATATATGACCCATTTCTGAGAAAGAAAGCCTGAATTATAAAAATTATATTGCAATTCTGGCTTTATTTCTGACAATTGTGAGTATATATCATCCATTTCTGAGAAAGAAAGCCTGAATTATGAGTTTATATTGCAATTATGGCTTTATTTCTCACAATTGTGAGTTTATGTTATCCAATTTTGAGAAAGAAAGCCTAAATTATGAGTTTATATTGTAATTCTGGCTTTATTGCTCACAATTGCTAGGTTATATCATCCATTTCTGAGAAAGAAAGCCTGAATTATGAGTTTATATTGCAATTCTGACTTTATTTCTCACAATTGTGAGTTTAAGTTATCCATTTTTGAGAAAGAAAGCCTGAATTATGAGTTTATATTGCAATTCTGGCTTTATTTCTCACAATTGTGAGTATATATCATCAATTTTTTGAGAAAGAAAGCCTGAATTCTGAGTTTATATTGCAATTCTGGCTTATAAACTCACAATTGTAAGTTTATTTCATCCATTTTTGAGAAAGAAAGCCTGAATTATGAGTTTATATTGCAATTCAGGCTTTATTTCTCACAATTGTTAGTTTATGTTATCCATTTTTGAGAAAGAAAGTCTGAATTATGAGTTTATATTGCAATTCTGGCTTTATTTCTCACAATTGTGAGTATATATCATCAATTTTTTGAGAAAGAAAGCCTGAATTCTGAGTTTATATTTCAATTCTGGCTTATAAACTCACAATTGTAAGTTTATTTCATCCATTTTTGAGAAAGAAAGCCTGAATTATGAGTTTATATTGCAATTCTGGCTTTAATGCTCACAACTGGAAGTTTATATCATCCATTTTTGAGAAAGAAAGCCTCAATTATGAGTTTATATTGCAATTCTGGCTTTAATGCTCACAACTGGAAGTTTATATCATCCATTGTTGAGAAAGAAAGCCTGAATTATCAGTTCATATTGCAATTCTGGCTTTATTTCTCACAACTGTGAGTATATATCATCCATTTCTGAGAAAGAAAGCCTGAATTATGAGTTTATATTGCAATTCTGGCTTTATTTCTCACAATTGTGAGTTTATGTTATCCATTTTTGTCAAAGTAAGCCTAAATTATGAGTTTATATTGCAATTCTGGCTTTATTTCTCACAATTGTGAGTATATATCATCCACTTCTGAGAAAGAAAGCCTGAATTATGAGTTAATTTTGCAATTCTGGCTTTAATGCTCACAATTGTAATTTTATATCATCCATTTTTGAGAAAGAAAGCCTCAATTATGAGTTTATATTGCAATTCTGGCTTTAATGCTCACAATTGTAAGTTTATATCATCCATTTTTGAGAAAGAAAGCCTCAATTATGAGTTTATATTGCAATTCTGGCTTTAATGCTCATACCTGGAAGTTTATAGCATCCATTGTTGAGAAAGAAAGCCTGAATTATCAGTTCATATTGCAATTCTGGCTTTATTTCTCACAACTGTGAGAATATATCATCCATTTTTGAGAAAGAAAGCCTGAATTATGAGTTTATATTGCAATTCTGGCTTTATTTCTCACAATTGTGAGTTTATGTTATCCATTTTTGTGAAAGAAAGCCTGAATTATGAGTTTATATTGCAATTCTGGCTTAATTTCTCACAATTGTGAGTATATATCATCAATTTTTTGAGAAAGAAAGCCTGAATTATGAGTTTATATTGCAATTCAGGCTTTATTTCTCACAATTGTAAGTTTATATCATCCATTTTTGAGAAAGAAAGCCTGAATTATGAGTTTATATTGCAATTCTGGCTTTATTTCTCACAATTGTGAGCATGTATCATCAATTTTTTGAGAAAGAAAGCCTGAATTATGAGTTTATATTGCAATTCTGGCTTATAAACTCACAATTGTAAGTTTATTTCATCCATTTTTGAGAAAGAAAGCCTGAATTATGAGTTTATATTGCAATTCAGGCTTCATTTCTCACAATTGTGAGTATATATCATCAATTTTTTGAGAAAGAAAGCCTGAATTATGAGTTTATATTGCATTTCTGGCTTATAAACTCACAATTGTAAGTTTATTTCATCCATTTTTGAGAAAGAAAGCCTGAATTATGAGTTTATATTGCAATTCTGGCTTTAATGCACACAATTGTAAGTTTATATCATCCATTTTTGAGAAAGAAAGTCTTAATTATGAGATTATATTGCAATTCTGGCTTTATTTCTCACAACTGTGAGAATATATCATCCATTTTTGAGAAAGAAAGCCTGAATTATGAGTTTATATTGCAATTCTGGCTTTATTTCTCACAATTGTGAGTTTATGTTATCCATTTTTGTGAAAGAAAGCCTGAATTATGAGTTTATATTGCAATTCTGGCTTAATTTCTCACAATTGTGAGTATATATCATCAATTTTTTGAGAAAGAAAGCCTGAATTATGAGTTTATATTGCAATTCAGGCTTTATTTCTCACAATTGTAAGTTTATATCATCCATTTTTGAGAAAGAAAGCCTGAATTATGAGTTTATATTGCAATTCTGGCTTTATTTCTCACAATTGTGAGCATGTATCATCAATTTTTTGAGAAAGAAAGCCTGAATTATGAGTTTATATTGCAATTCTGGCTTATAAACTCACAATTGTAAGTTTATTTCATCCATTTTTGAGAAAGAAAGCCTGAATTATGAGTTTATATTGCAATTCTGGCTTTAATGCTCACAATTGTAAGTTTATATCATCCATTTTTGAGAAAGAAAGTCTGAATTATGAGTTTATATTGCAATTCTGGCTTTATTTCTCACAATTGTGAGTATATATCATCCATTTCTGAGAAAGAAAGCCTGAATTGTGAGTTTATATTGCAATTCTGGCTTTAATGCTCACAATTGTAAGTTTATATCATCCATTTTTGAGAAAGAAAGCCTTAATTATGAGTTTATATTGCAATTCTGGCTTTATTTCTCACAATTGTGAGTTTAAGTTATCCATTTTTGAGAAAGAAAGCCTGAATTATGAGTTTATATTGCAATTCTGGCTTTATTTCTCACAATTGTGAGTATATATCATCAATTTTTTGAGAAAGAAAGCCTGAATTCTGAGTTTATATTGCAATTCTGGCTTATAAACTCACAATTGTAAGTTTATTTCATCCATTTTTGAGAAAGAAAGCCTGAATTATGAGTTTATATTGCAATTCTGGCTTTAATGCTCACAATTGTAAGTTTATATCATCCATGTTTGAGAAAGAAAGTCTTAATTATGAGATTATATTGCAATTCTGGCTTTATTTCTCACAACTGTGAGAATATATCATCCATTTTTGAGAAAGAAAGCCTGAATTATGAGTTTATATTGCAATTCTGGCTTTATTTCTCACAATTGTGAGTTTATGTTATCCATTTTTGTGAAAGAAAGCCTGAATTATGAGTTTATATTGCAATTCTGGCTTAATTTCTCACAATTGTGAGTATATATCATCAATTTTTTGAGAAAGAAAGCCTGAATTATGAGTTTATATTGCAATTCAGGCTTTATTTCTCACAATTGTAAGTTTATATCATCCATTTTTGAGAAAGAAAGCCTGAATTATGAGTTTATATTGCAATTCTGGCTTTATTTCTCACAATTGTGAGCATGTATCTTCAATTTTTTGAGAAAGAAAGCCTGAATTATGAGTTTATATTGCAATTCAGGCTTTATTTCTCACAATTGTGAGTTTATGTTATCCATTTTTGTCAAAGTAAGCCTAAATTATGAGTTTATATTGCAATTCTGGCTTTATTTCTCACAATTGTGAGTATATATCATCCATTTCTGAGAAAGAAAGCCTGAATTATGAGTTAATTTTGCAATTCTGGCTTTAATGCTCACAATTGTAAGTTTATATCATCCATTTTTGAGAAAGAAAGCCTCAATTATGAGTTTATATTGCAATTCTGGCTTTAATGCTCACAATTGTAAGTTTATATCATCCATTTTTGAGAAAGAAAGCCTCAATTATGAGTTTATATTGCAATTCTGGCTTTAATGCTCACAACTGGAAGTTTATATCATCCATTGTTGAGAAAGAAAGCCTGAATTATCAGTTCATATTGCAATTCTGGCTTTATTTCTCACAACTGTGAGTATATATCATCCATTTCTGAGAAAGAAAGCCTGAATTATGAGTTTATATTGCAATTCTGGCTTTATTTCTCACAATTGTGAGTTTATGTTATCCATTTTTGTCAAAGTAAGCCTAAATTATGAGTTTATATTGCAATTCTGGCTTTATTTCTCACAATTGTGAGTATATATCATCCATTTCTGAGAAAGAAAGCCTGAATTATGAGTTAATTTTGCAATTCTGGCTTTGTTTCTCACAATTGTGAGGACATATCATCCATTTTTGAGAAAGAAAGCCGGAAATATGGGTTTAAATTGCAATTCTGGCTTTATTGCTCACAATTGCGGCTTTATATCATCCATTCCTGAGAAAGAAAGCCTGAATTATGAGTTCATATTGCAATTCTGGCTTTATTTCTCACAATTGTGAGTATATATATGACCCATTTCTGAGAAAGAAAGCCTGAATTATAAAAATTATATTGCAATTCTGGCTTTATTTCTGACAATTGTGAGTATATATCATCCATTTCTGAGAAAGAAAGCCTGAATTATGAGTTTATATTGCAATTATGGCTTTATTTCTCACAATTGTGAGTTTATGTTATCCAATTTTGAGAAAGAAAGCCTAAATTATGAGTTTATATTGTAATTCTGGCTTTATTGCTCACAATTGCTAGGTTATATCATCCATTTCTGAGAAAGAAAGCCTGAATTATGAGTTTATATTGCAATTCTGACTTTATTTCTCACAATTGTAAGTTTATATCATCCATTTTTGAGAAAGAAAGCCTGAATTATGAGTTTATATTGCAATTCTGGCTTTATTTCTCACAATTGTGAGCATGTATCATCAAATTTTTGAGAAAGAAAGCCTGAATTATGAGTTTATATTGCAATTCTGGCTTATAAACTCACAATTGTAAGTTTATTTCATCCATTTTTGAGAAAGAAAGCCTGAATTATGAGTTTATATTGCAATTCTGGCTTTAATGCTCACAATTGTAAGTTTATATCATCCATTTTTGAGAAAGAAAGTCTGAATTATGAGTTTATATTGCAATTCTGGCTTTATTTCTCACAATTGTGAGTATATATCATCCATTTCTGAGAAAGAAAGCCTGAATTGTGAGTTTATATTGCAATTCTGGCTTTAATGCTCACAATTGTAAGTTTATATCATCCATTTTTGAGAAAGAAAGCCTTAATTATGAGTTTATATTGCAATTCTGGCTTTATTTCTCACAATTGTGAGTTTAAGTTATCCATTTTTGAGAAAGAAAGCCTGAATGATGAGTTTATATTGCAATTCTGGCTTTATTTCTCACAATTGTGAGTTTAAGTTATCCATTTTTGAGAAAGAAAGCCTGAATTATGAGTTTATATTGCAATTCTGGCTTTATTTCTCACAATTGTGAGTATATATCATCAATTTTTTGAGAAAGAAAGCCTGAATTCTGAGTTTATATTGCAATTCTGGCTTATAAACTCACAATTGTAAGTTTATTTCATCCATTTTTGAGAAAGAAAGCCTGAATTATGAGTTTATATTGCAATTCTGGCTTTAATGCTCACAATTGTAAGTTTATATCATCCATGTTTGAGAAAGAAAGTCTTAATTATGAGATTATATTGCAATTCTGGCTTTATTTCTCACAACTGTGAGAATATATCATCCATTTTTGAGAAAGAAAGCCTGAATTATGAGTTTATATTGCAATTCTGGCTTTATTTCTCACAATTGTGAGTTTATGTTATCCATTTTTGTGAAAGAAAGCCTGAATTATGAGTTTATATTGCAATTCTGGCTTAATTTCTCACAATTGTGAGTATATATCATCAATTTTTTGAGAAAGAAAGCCTGAATTATGAGTTTATATTGCAATTCAGGCTTTATTTCTCACAATTGTAAGTTTATATCATCCATTTTTGAGAAAGAAAGCCTGAATTATGAGTTTATATTGCAATTCTGGCTTTATTTCTCACAATTGTGAGCATGTATCTTCAATTTTTTGAGAAAGAAAGCCTGAATTATGAGTTTATATTGCAATTCAGGCTTTATTTCTCACAATTGTGAGTTTATGTTATCCATTTTTGTCAAAGTAAGCCTAAATTATGAGTTTATATTGCAATTCTGGCTTTATTTCTCACAATTGTGAGTATATATCATCCATTTCTGAGAAAGAAAGCCTGAATTATGAGTTAATTTTGCAATTCTGGCTTTAATGCTCACAATTGTAAGTTTATATCATCCATTTTTGAGAAAGAAAGCCTCAATTATGAGTTTATATTGCAATTCTGGCTTTAATGCTCACAATTGTAAGTTTATATCATCCATTTTTGAGAAAGAAAGCCTCAATTATGAGTTTATATTGCAATTCTGGCTTTAATGCTCACAACTGGAAGTTTATATCATCCATTGTTGAGAAAGAAAGCCTGAATTATCAGTTCATATTGCAATTCTGGCTTTATTTCTCACAACTGTGAGTATATATCATCCATTTCTGAGAAAGAAAGCCTGAATTATGAGTTTATATTGCAATTCTGGCTTTATTTCTCACAATTGTGAGTTTATGTTATCCATTTTTGTCAAAGTAAGCCTAAATTATGAGTTTATATTGCAATTCTGGCTTTATTTCTCACAATTGTGAGTATATATCATCCATTTCTGAGAAAGAAAGCCTGAATTATGAGTTAATTTTGCAATTCTGGCTTTGTTTCTCACAATTGTGAGGACATATCATCCATTTTTGAGAAAGAAAGCCGGAAATATGGGTTTAAATTGCAATTCTGGCTTTATTGCTCACAATTGCGGGTTTATATCATCCATTCCTGAGAAAGAAAGCCTGAATTATGAGTTCATATTGCAATTCTGGCTTTATTTCTCACAATTGTGAGTATATATATGACCCATTTCTGAGAAAGAAAGCCTGAATTATAAAAATTATATTGCAATTCTGGCTTTATTTCTGACAATTGTGAGTATATATCATCCATTTCTGAGAAAGAAAGCCTGAATTATGAGTTTATATTGCAATTATGGCTTTATTTCTCACAATTGTGAGTTTATGTTATCCAATTTTGAGAAAGAAAGCCTAAATTATGAGTTTATATTGTAATTCTGGCTTTATTGCTCACAATTGCTAGGTTATATCATCCATTTCTGAGAAAGAAAGCCTGAATTATGAGTTTATATTGCAATTCTGACTTTATTTCTCACAATTGTGAGTTTAAGTTATCCATTTTTGAGAAAGAAAGCCTGAATTATGAGTTTATATTGCAATTCTGGCTTTATTTCTCACAATTGTGAGTATATATCATCAATTTTTTGAGAAAGAAAGCCTGAATTCTGAGTTTATATTGCAATTCTGGCTTATAAACTCACAATTGTAAGTTTATTTCATCCATTTTTGAGAAAGAAAGCCTGAATTATGAGTTTATATTGCAATTCAGGCTTTATTTCTCACAATTGTTAGTTTATGTTATCCATTTTTGAGAAAGAAAGTCTGAATTATGAGTTTATATTGCAATTCTGGCTTTATTTCTCACAATTGTGAGTATATATCATCAATTTTTTGAGAAAGAAAGCCTGAATTCTGAGTTTATATTTCAATTCTGGCTTATAAACTCACAATTGTAAGTTTATTTCATCCATTTTTGAGAAAGAAAGCCTGAATTATGAGTTTATATTGCAATTCTGGCTTTAATGCTCACAACTGGAAGTTTATATCATCCATTTTTGAGAAAGAAAGCCTCAATTATGAGTTTATATTGCAATTCTGGCTTTAATGCTCACAACTGGAAGTTTATATCATCCATTGTTGAGAAAGAAAGCCTGAATTATCAGTTCATATTGCAATTCTGGCTTTATTTCTCACAACTGTGAGTATATATCATCCATTTCTGAGAAAGAAAGCCTGAATTATGAGTTTATATTGCAATTCTGGCTTTATTTCTCACAATTGTGAGTTTATGTTATCCATTTTTGTCAAAGTAAGCCTAAATTATGAGTTTATATTGCAATTCTGGCTTTATTTCTCACAATTGTGAGTATATATCATCCACTTCTGAGAAAGAAAGCCTGAATTATGAGTTAATTTTGCAATTCTGGCTTTAATGCTCACAATTGTAATTTTATATCATCCATTTTTGAGAAAGAAAGCCTCAATTATGAGTTTATATTGCAATTCTGGCTTTAATGCTCACAATTGTAAGTTTATATCATCCATTTTTGAGAAAGAAAGCCTCAATTATGAGTTTATATTGCAATTCTGGCTTTAATGCTCATACCTGGAAGTTTATAGCATCCATTGTTGAGAAAGAAAGCCTGAATTATCAGTTCATATTGCAATTCTGGCTTTATTTCTCACAACTGTGAGAATATATCATCCATTTTTGAGAAAGAAAGCCTGAATTATGAGTTTATATTGCAATTCTGGCTTTATTTCTCACAATTGTGAGTTTATGTTATCCATTTTTGTGAAAGAAAGCCTGAATTATGAGTTTATATTGCAATTCTGGCTTAATTTCTCACAATTGTGAGTATATATCATCAATTTTTTGAGAAAGAAAGCCTGAATTATGAGTTTATATTGCAATTCAGGCTTTATTTCTCACAATTGTAAGTTTATATCATCCATTTTTGAGAAAGAAAGCCTGAATTATGAGTTTATATTGCAATTCTGGCTTTATTTCTCACAATTGTGAGCATGTATCATCAATTTTTTGAGAAAGAAAGCCTGAATTATGAGTTTATATTGCAATTCTGGCTTATAAACTCACAATTGTAAGTTTATTTCATCCATTTTTGAGAAAGAAAGCCTGAATTATGAGTTTATATTGCAATTCAGGCTTCATTTCTCACAATTGTGAGTATATATCATCAATTTTTTGAGAAAGAAAGCCTGAATTATGAGTTTATATTGCATTTCTGGCTTATAAACTCACAATTGTAAGTTTATTTCATCCATTTTTGAGAAAGAAAGCCTGAATTATGAGTTTATATTGCAATTCTGGCTTTAATGCACACAATTGTAAGTTTATATCATCCATTTTTGAGAAAGAAAGTCTTAATTATGAGATTATATTGCAATTCTGGCTTTATTTCTCACAACTGTGAGAATATATCATCCATTTTTGAGAAAGAAAGCCTGAATTATGAGTTTATATTGCAATTCTGGCTTTATTTCTCACAATTGTGAGTTTATGTTATCCATTTTTGTGAAAGAAAGCCTGAATTATGAGTTTATATTGCAATTCTGGCTTAATTTCTCACAATTGTGAGTATATATCATCAATTTTTTGAGAAAGAAAGCCTGAATTATGAGTTTATATTGCAATTCAGGCTTTATTTCTCACAATTGTAAGTTTATATCATCCATTTTTGAGAAAGAAAGCCTGAATTATGAGTTTATATTGCAATTCTGGCTTTATTTCTCACAATTGTGAGCATGTATCATCAATTTTTTGAGAAAGAAAGCCTGAATTATGAGTTTATATTGCAATTCTGGCTTATAAACTCACAATTGTAAGTTTATTTCATCCATTTTTGAGAAAGAAAGCCTGAATTATGAGTTTATATTGCAATTCTGGCTTTAATGCTCACAATTGTAAGTTTATATCATCCATTTTTGAGAAAGAAAGTCTGAATTATGAGTTTATATTGCAATTCTGGCTTTATTTCTCACAATTGTGAGTATATATCATCCATTTCTGAGAAAGAAAGCCTGAATTGTGAGTTTATATTGCAATTCTGGCTTTAATGCTCACAATTGTAAGTTTATATCATCCATTTTTGAGAAAGAAAGCCTTAATTATGAGTTTATATTGCAATTCTGGCTTTATTTCTCACAATTGTGAGTTTAAGTTATCCATTTTTGAGAAAGAAAGCCTGAATGATGAGTTTATATTGCAATTCTGGCTTTATTTCTCACAATTGTGAGTTTAAGTTATCCATTTTTGAGAAAGAAAGCCTGAATTATGAGTTTATATTGCAATTCTGGCTTTATTTCTCACAATTGTGAGTATATATCATCAATTTTTTGAGAAAGAAAGCCTGAATTCTGAGTTTATATTGCAATTCTGGCTTATAAACTCACAATTGTAAGTTTATTTCATCCATTTTTGAGAAAGAAAGCCTGAATTATGAGTTTATATTGCAATTCTGGCTTTAATGCTCACAATTGTAAGTTTATATCATCCATGTTTGAGAAAGAAAGTCTTAATTATGAGATTATATTGCAATTCTGGCTTTATTTCTCACAACTGTGAGAATATATCATCCATTTTTGAGAAAGAAAGCCTGAATTATGAGTTTATATTGCAATTCTGGCTTTATTTCTCACAATTGTGAGTTTATGTTATCCATTTTTGTGAAAGAAAGCCTGAATTATGAGTTTATATTGCAATTCTGGCTTAATTTCTCACAATTGTGAGTATATATCATCAATTTTTTGAGAAAGAAAGCCTGAATTATGAGTTTATATTGCAATTCAGGCTTTATTTCTCACAATTGTAAGTTTATATCATCCATTTTTGAGAAAGAAAGCCTGAATTATGAGTTTATATTGCAATTCTGGCTTTATTTCTCACAATTGTGAGCATGTATCTTCAATTTTTTGAGAAAGAAAGCCTGAATTATGAGTTTATATTGCAATTCTGGCTTTATTTCTCACAATTGTGAGTATATATCATCAATTTTTTGAGAAAGAAAGCCTGAATTCTGAGTTTATATTTCAATTCTGGCTTATAAACTCACAATTGTAAGTTTATTTCATCCATTTTTGAGAAAGAAAGCCTGAATTATGAGTTTATATTGCAATTCTGGCTTTAATGCTCACAACTGGAAGTTTATATCATCCATTTTTGAGAAAGAAAGCCTCAATTATGAGTTTATATTGCAATTCTGGCTTTAATGCTCACAACTGGAAGTTTATATCATCCATTGTTGAGAAAGAAAGCCTGAATTATCAGTTCATATTGCAATTCTGGCTTTATTTCTCACAACTGTGAGTATATATCATCCATTTCTGAGAAAGAAAGCCTGAATTATGAGTTTATATTGCAATTCTGGCTTTATTTCTCACAATTGTGAGTTTATGTTATCCATTTTTGTCAAAGTAAGCCTAAATTATGAGTTTATATTGCAATTCTGGCTTTATTTCTCACAATTGTGAGTATATATCATCCACTTCTGAGAAAGAAAGCCTGAATTATGAGTTAATTTTGCAATTCTGGCTTTAATGCTCACAATTGTAATTTTATATCATCCATTTTTGAGAAAGAAAGCCTCAATTATGAGTTTATATTGCAATTCTGGCTTTAATGCTCACAATTGTAAGTTTATATCATCCATTTTTGAGAAAGAAAGCCTCAATTATGAGTTTATATTGCAATTCTGGCTTTAATGCTCATACCTGGAAGTTTATAGCATCCATTGTTGAGAAAGAAAGCCTGAATTATCAGTTCATATTGCAATTCTGGCTTTATTTCTCACAACTGTGAGAATATATCATCCATTTTTGAGAAAGAAAGCCTGAATTATGAGTTTATATTGCAATTCTGGCTTTATTTCTCACAATTGTGAGTTTATGTTATCCATTTTTGTGAAAGAAAGCCTGAATTATGAGTTTATATTGCAATTCTGGCTTAATTTCTCACAATTGTGAGTATATATCATCAATTTTTTGAGAAAGAAAGCCTGAATTATGAGTTTATATTGCAATTCAGGCTTTATTTCTCACAATTGTAAGTTTATATCATCCATTTTTGAGAAAGAAAGCCTGAATTATGAGTTTATATTGCAATTCTGGCTTTATTTCTCACAATTGTGAGCATGTATCATCAATTTTTTGAGAAAGAAAGCCTGAATTATGAGTTTATATTGCAATTCTGGCTTATAAACTCACAATTGTAAGTTTATTTCATCCATTTTTGAGAAAGAAAGCCTGAATTATGAGTTTATATTGCAATTCAGGCTTCATTTCTCACAATTGTGAGTATATATCATCAATTTTTTGAGAAAGAAAGCCTGAATTATGAGTTTATATTGCATTTCTGGCTTATAAACTCACAATTGTAAGTTTATTTCATCCATTTTTGAGAAAGAAAGCCTGAATTATGAGTTTATATTGCAATTCTGGCTTTAATGCACACAATTGTAAGTTTATATCATCCATTTTTGAGAAAGAAAGTCTTAATTATGAGATTATATTGCAATTCTGGCTTTATTTCTCACAACTGTGAGAATATATCATCCATTTTTGAGAAAGAAAGCCTGAATTATGAGTTTATATTGCAATTCTGGCTTTATTTCTCACAATTGTGAGTTTATGTTATCCATTTTTGAGAAAGAAAGCCTGAATTATGAGTTTATATTGCAATTCAGGCTTTATTTCTCACAATTGTAAGTTTATATCATCCATTTTTGAGAAAGAAAGCCTGAATTATGAGTTTATATTGCAATTCTGGCTTTATTTCTCACAATTGTGAGCATGTATCATCAATTTTTTGAGAAAGAAAGCCTGAATTATGAGTTTATATTGCAATTCTGGCTTTAATGCTCACAATTGTAAGTTTATATCATCCATTTTTGAGAAAGAAAGTCTGAATTATGAGTTTATATTGCAATTCTGGCTTTATTTCTCACAATTGTGAGTATATATCATCCATTTCTGAGAAAGAAAGCCTGAATTGTGAGTTTATATTGCAATTCTGGCTTTAATGCTCACAATTGTAAGTTTATATCATCCATTTTTGAGAAAGAAAGCCTTAATTATGAGTTTATATTGCAATTCTGGCTTTATTTCTCACAATTGTGAGTTTAAGTTATCCATTTTTGAGAAAGAAAGCCTGAATGATGAGTTTATATTGCAATTCTGGCTTTATTTCTCACAATTGTGAGTTTAAGTTATCCATTTTTGAGAAAGAAAGCCTGAATTATGAGTTTATATTGCAATTCTGGCTTTATTTCTCACAATTGTGAGTATATATCATCAATTTTTTGAGAAAGAAAGCCTGAATTCTGAGTTTATATTGCAATTCTGGCTTATAAACTCACAATTGTAAGTTTATTTCATCCATTTTTGAGAAAGAAAGCCTGAATTATGAGTTTATATTGCAATTCTGGCTTTAATGCTCACAATTGTAAGTTTATATCATCCATGTTTGAGAAAGAAAGCCTGAATTATGAGTTTATATTGCAATTCTGGCTTAATTTCTCACAATTGTGAGTATATATCATCAATTTTTTGAGAAAGAAAGCCTGAATTATGAGTTTATATTGCAATTCAGGCTTTATTTCTCACAATTGTAAGTTTATATCATCCATTTTTGAGAAAGAAAGCCTGAATTATGAGTTTATATTGCAATTCTGGCTTTATTTCTCACAATTGTGAGCATGTATCATCAATTTTTTGAGAAAGAAAGCCTGAATTATGAGTTTATATTGCAATTCTGGCTTTAATGCTCACAATTGTAAGTTTATATCATCCATTTTTGAGAAAGAAAGTCTGAATTATGAGTTTATATTGCAATTCTGGCTTTATTTCTCACAATTGTGAGTATATATCATCCATTTCTGAGAAAGAAAGCCTGAATTGTGAGTTTATATTGCAATTCTGGCTTTAATGCTCACAATTGTAAGTTTATATCATCCATTTTTGAGAAAGAAAGCCTTAATTATGAGTTTATATTGCAATTCTGGCTTTATTTCTCACAATTGTGAGTTTAAGTTATCCATTTTTGAGAAAGAAAGCCTGAATGATGAGTTTATATTGCAATTCTGGCTTTATTTCTCACAATTGTGAGTTTAAGTTATCCATTTTTGAGAAAGAAAGCCTGAATTATGAGTTTATATTGCAATTCTGGCTTTATTTCTCACAATTGTGAGTATATATCATCAATTTTTTGAGAAAGAAAGCCTGAATTCTGAGTTTATATTGCAATTCTGGCTTATAAACTCACAATTGTAAGTTTATTTCATCCATTTTTGAGAAAGAAAGCCTGAATTATGAGTTTATATTGCAATTCTGGCTTTAATGCTCACAATTGTAAGTTTATATCATCCATGTTTGAGAAAGAAAGTCTTAATTATGAGATTATATTGCAATTCTGGCTTTATTTCTCACAACTGTGAGAATATATCATCCATTTTTGAGAAAGAAAGCCTGAATTATGAGTTTATATTGCAATTCTGGCTTTATTTCTCACAATTGTGAGTTTATGTTATCCATTTTTGTGAAAGAAAGCCTGAATTATGAGTTTATATTGCAAT
This sequence comes from Garra rufa, assembly GCF_049309525.1. Classification (NCBI taxonomy): domain Eukaryota; kingdom Metazoa; phylum Chordata; class Actinopteri; order Cypriniformes; family Cyprinidae; genus Garra; species Garra rufa. Next base: position 2,136,105 of record NW_027394277.1, on the reverse strand, counting down.
TCTGGCTTAATTTCTCACAATTGTGAGTATATATCATCAATTTTTTGAGAAAGAAAGCCTGAATTATGAGTTTATATTGCAATTCTGGCTTAATTTCTCACAATTGTGAGTATATATCATCAATTTTTTGAGAAAGAAAGCCTGAATTATGAGTTTATATTGCAATTCTGGCTTTATTTCTCACAATTGTAAGTTTATATCATCCATTTTTGAGAAAGAAAGCCTGAATTATGAGTTTATATTGCAATTCAGGCTTTATTTCTCACAATTGTGAGTTTATGTTATCCATTTTTGTCAAAGTAAGCCTAAATTATGAGTTTATATTGCAATTCTGGCTTTATTTCTCACAATTGTGAGTATATATCATCCATTTCTGAGAAAGAAAGCCTGAATTATGAGTTAATTTTGCAATTCTGGCTTTAATGCTCACAATTGTAAGTTTATATCATCCATTTTTGAGAAAGAAAGCCTCAATTATGAGTTTATATTGCAATTCTGGCTTTAATGCTCACAATTGTAAGTTTATATCATCCATTTTTGAGAAAGAAAGCCTCAATTATGAGTTTATATTGCAATTCTGGCTTTAATGCTCACAACTGGAAGTTTATATCATCCATTGTTGAGAAAGAAAGCCTGAATTATCAGTTCATATTGCAATTCTGGCTTTATTTCTCACAACTGTGAGTATATATCATCCATTTCTGAGAAAGAAAGCCTGAATTATGAGTTTATATTGCAATTCTGACTTTATTTCTCACAATTGTGAGTTTATGTTATCCATTTTTGTCAAAGTAAGCCTAAATTATGAGTTTATATTGCAATTCTGGCTTTATTTCTCACAATTGTGAGTATATATCATCCATTTCTGAGAAAGAAAGCCTGAATTATGAGTTAATTTTGCAATTCTGGCTTTGTTTCTCACAATTGTGAGGACATATCATCCATTTTTGAGAAAGAAAGCCGGAAATATGGGTTTAAATTGCAATTCTGGCTTTATTGCTCACAATTGCGGGTTTATATCATCCATTCCTGAGAAAGAAAGCCTGAATTATGAGTTCATATTGCAATTCTGGCTTTATTTCTCACAATTGTGAGTATATATATGACCCATTTCTGAGAAAGAAAGCCTGAATTATAAAAATTATATTGCAATTCTGGCTTTATTTCTGACAATTGTGAGTATATATCATCCATTTCTGAGAAAGAAAGCCTGAATTATGAGTTTATATTGCAATTATGGCTTTATTTCTCACAATTGTGAGTTTATGTTATCCAATTTTGAGAAAGAAAGCCTAAATTATGAGTTTATATTGTAATTCTGGCTTTATTGCTCACAATTGCTAGGTTATATCATCCATTTCTGAGAAAGAAAGCCTGAATTATGAGTTTATATTGCAATTCTGACTTTATTTCTCACAATTGTGAGTTTAAGTTATCCATTTTTGAGAAAGAAAGCCTGAATTATGAGTTTATATTGCAATTCTGGCTTTATTTCTCACAATTGTGAGTATATATCATCAATTTTTTGAGAAAGAAAGCCTGAATTCTGAGTTTATATTGCAATTCTGGCTTATAAACTCACAATTGTAAGTTTATTTCATCCATTTTTGAGAAAGAAAGCCTGAATTATGAGTTTATATTGCAATTCTGGCTTTAATGCTCACAACTGGAAGTTTATATCATCCATTTTTGAGAAAGAAAGCCTCAATTATGAGTTTATATTGCAATTCTGGCTTTAATGCTCACAACTGGAAGTTTATATCATCCATTGTTGAGAAAGAAAGCCTGAATTATCAGTTCATATTGCAATTCTGGCTTTATTTCTCACAACTGTGAGTATATATCATCCATTTCTGAGAAAGAAAGCCTGAATTATGAGTTTATATTGCAATTCTGGCTTTATTTCTCACAATTGTGAGTTTATGTTATCCATTTTTGTCAAAGTAAGCCTAAATTATGAGTTTATATTGCAATTCTGGCTTTATTTCTCACAATTGTGAGTATATATCATCCACTTCTGAGAAAGAAAGCCTGAATTATGAGTTAATTTTGCAATTCTGGCTTTAATGCTCACAATTGTAAGTTTATATCATCCATTTTTGAGAAAGAAAGCCTCAATTATGAGTTTATATTGCAATTCTGGCTTTAATGCTCACAATTGTAAGTTTATATCATCCATTTTTGAGAAAGAAAGCCTCAATTATGAGTTTATATTGCAATTCTGGCTTTAATGCTCATACCTGGAAGTTTATAGCATCCATTGTTGAGAAAGAAAGCCTGAATTATCAGTTCATATTGCAATTCTGGCTTTATTTCTCACAACTGTGAGAATATATCATCCATTTTTGAGAAAGAAAGCCTGAATTATGAGTTTATATTGCAATTCTGGCTTTATTTCTCACAATTGTGAGTTTATGTTATCCATTTTTGTGAAAGAAAGCCTGAATTATGAGTTTATATTGCAATTCTGGCTTAATTTCTCACAATTGTGAGTATATATCATCAATTTTTTGAGAAAGAAAGCCTGAATTATGAGTTTATATTGCAATTCAGGCTTTATTTCTCACAATTGTAAGTTTATATCATCCATTTTTGAGAAAGAAAGCCTGAATTATGAGTTTATATTGCAATTCTGGCTTTATTTCTCACAATTGTGAGCATGTATCATCAATTTTTTGAGAAAGAAAGCCTGAATTATGAGTTTATATTGCAATTCTGGCTTATAAACTCACAATTGTAAGTTTATTTCATCCATTTTTGAGAAAGAAAGCCTGAATTATGAGTTTATATTGCAATTCAGGCTTCATTTCTCACAATTGTGAGTATATATCATCAATTTTTTGAGAAAGAAAGCCTGAATTATGAGTTTATATTGCATTTCTGGCTTATAAACTCACAATTGTAAGTTTATTTCATCCATTTTTGAGAAAGAAAGCCTGAATTATGAGTTTATATTGCAATTCTGGCTTTAATGCACACAATTGTAAGTTTATATCATCCATTTTTGAGAAAGAAAGTCTTAATTATGAGATTATATTGCAATTCTGGCTTTATTTCTCACAACTGTGAGAATATATCATCCATTTTTGAGAAAGAAAGCCTGAATTATGAGTTTATATTGCAATTCTGGCTTTATTTCTCACAATTGTGAGTTTATGTTATCCATTTTTGTGAAAGAAAGCCTGAATTATGAGTTTATATTGCAATTCTGGCTTAATTTCTCACAATTGTGAGTATATATCATCAATTTTTTGAGAAAGAAAGCCTGAATTATGAGTTTATATTGCAATTCAGGCTTTATTTCTCACAATTGTGAGCATGTATCATCAATTTTTTGAGAAAGAAAGCCTGAATTATGAGTTTATATTGCAATTCTGGCTTATAAACTCACAATTGTAAGTTTATTTCATCCATTTTTGAGAAAGAAAGCCTGAATTATGAGTTTATATTGCAATTCTGGCTTTAATGCTCACAATTGTAAGTTTATATCATCCATTTTTGAGAAAGAAAGTCTGAATTATGAGTTTATATTGCAATTCTGGCTTTATTTCTCACAATTGTGAGTATATATCATCCATTTCTGAGAAAGAAAGCCTGAATTGTGAGTTTATATTGCAATTCTGGCTTTAATGCTCACAATTGTAAGTTTATATCATCCATTTTTGAGAAAGAAAGCCTTAATTATGAGTTTATATTGCAATTCTGGCTTTATTTCTCACAATTGTGAGTTTAAGTTATCCATTTTTGAGAAAGAAAGCCTGAATGATGAGTTTATATTGCAATTCTGGCTTTATTTCTCACAATTGTGAGTTTAAGTTATCCATTTTTGAGAAAGAAAGCCTGAATTATGAGTTTATATTGCAATTCTGGCTTTATTTCTCACAATTGTGAGTATATATCATCAATTTTTTGAGAAAGAAAGCCTGAATTCTGAGTTTATATTGCAATTCTGGCTTATAAACTCACAATTGTAAGTTTATTTCATCCATTTTTGAGAAAGAAAGCCTGAATTATGAGTTTATATTGCAATTCTGGCTTTAATGCTCACAATTGTAAGTTTATATCATCCATGTTTGAGAAAGAAAGTCTTAATTATGAGATTATATTGCAATTCTGGCTTTATTTCTCACAACTGTGAGAATATATCATCCATTTTTGAGAAAGAAAGCCTGAATTATGAGTTTATATTGCAATTCTGGCTTTATTTCTCACAATTGTGAGTTTATGTTATCCATTTTTGTGAAAGAAAGCCTGAATTATGAGTTTATATTGCAATTCTGGCTTAATTTCTCACAATTGTGAGTATATATCATCAATTTTTTGAGAAAGAAAGCCTGAATTATGAGTTTATATTGCAATTCAGGCTTTATTTCTCACAATTGTAAGTTTATATCATCCATTTTTGAGAAAGAAAGCCTGAATTATGAGTTTATATTGCAATTCTGGCTTTATTTCTCACAATTGTGAGCATGTATCTTCAATTTTTTGAGAAAGAAAGCCTGAATTATGAGTTTATATTGCAATTCAGGCTTTATTTCTCACAATTGTGAGTTTATGTTATCCATTTTTGTCAAAGTAAGCCTAAATTATGAGTTTATATTGCAATTCTGGCTTTATTTCTCACAATTGTGAGTATATATCATCCATTTCTGAGAAAGAAAGCCTGAATTATGAGTTAATTTTGCAATTCTGGCTTTAATGCTCACAATTGTAAGTTTATATCATCCATTTTTGAGAAAGAAAGCCTCAATTATGAGTTTATATTGCAATTCTGGCTTTAATGCTCACAATTGTAAGTTTATATCATCCATTTTTGAGAAAGAAAGCCTCAATTATGAGTTTATATTGCAATTCTGGCTTTAATGCTCACAACTGGAAGTTTATATCATCCATTGTTGAGAAAGAAAGCCTGAATTATCAGTTCATATTGCAATTCTGGCTTTATTTCTCACAACTGTGAGTATATATCATCCATTTCTGAGAAAGAAAGCCTGAATTATGAGTTTATATTGCAATTCTGGCTTTATTTCTCACAATTGTGAGTTTATGTTATCCATTTTTGTCAAAGTAAGCCTAAATTATGAGTTTATATTGCAATTCTGGCTTTATTTCTCACAATTGTGAGTATATATCATCCATTTCTGAGAAAGAAAGCCTGAATTATGAGTTAATTTTGCAATTCTGGCTTTGTTTCTCACAATTGTGAGGACATATCATCCATTTTTGAGAAAGAAAGCCGGAAATATGGGTTTAAATTGCAATTCTGGCTTTATTGCTCACAATTGCGGGTTTATATCATCCATTCCTGAGAAAGAAAGCCTGAATTATGAGTTCATATTGCAATTCTGGCTTTATTTCTCACAATTGTGAGTATATATATGACCCATTTCTGAGAAAGAAAGCCTGAATTATAAAAATTATATTGCAATTCTGGCTTTATTTCTGACAATTGTGAGTATATATCATCCATTTCTGAGAAAGAAAGCCTGAATTATGAGTTTATATTGCAATTATGGCTTTATTTCTCACAATTGTGAGTTTATGTTATCCAATTTTGAGAAAGAAAGCCTAAATTATGAGTTTATATTGTAATTCTGGCTTTATTGCTCACAATTGCTAGGTTATATCATCCATTTCTGAGAAAGAAAGCCTGAATTATGAGTTTATATTGCAATTCTGACTTTATTTCTCACAATTGTGAGTTTAAGTTATCCATTTTTGAGAAAGAAAGCCTGAATTATGAGTTTATATTGCAATTCTGGCTTTATTTCTCACAATTGTGAGTATATATCATCAATTTTTTGAGAAAGAAAGCCTGAATTCTGAGTTTATATTGCAATTCTGGCTTATAAACTCACAATTGTAAGTTTATTTCATCCATTTTTGAGAAAGAAAGCCTGAATTATGAGTTTATATTGCAATTCAGGCTTTATTTCTCACAATTGTTAGTTTATGTTATCCATTTTTGAGAAAGAAAGTCTGAATTATGAGTTTATATTGCAATTCTGGCTTTATTTCTCACAATTGTGAGTATATATCATCAATTTTTTGAGAAAGAAAGCCTGAATTCTGAGTTTATATTTCAATTCTGGCTTATAAACTCACAATTGTAAGTTTATTTCATCCATTTTTGAGAAAGAAAGCCTGAATTATGAGTTTATATTGCAATTCTGGCTTTAATGCTCACAACTGGAAGTTTATATCATCCATTTTTGAGAAAGAAAGCCTCAATTATGAGTTTATATTGCAATTCTGGCTTTAATGCTCACAACTGGAAGTTTATATCATCCATTGTTGAGAAAGAAAGCCTGAATTATCAGTTCATATTGCAATTCTGGCTTTATTTCTCACAACTGTGAGTATATATCATCCATTTCTGAGAAAGAAAGCCTGAATTATGAGTTTATATTGCAATTCTGGCTTTATTTCTCACAATTGTGAGTTTATGTTATCCATTTTTGTCAAAGTAAGCCTAAATTATGAGTTTATATTGCAATTCTGGCTTTATTTCTCACAATTGTGAGTATATATCATCCACTTCTGAGAAAGAAAGCCTGAATTATGAGTTAATTTTGCAATTCTGGCTTTAATGCTCACAATTGTAATTTTATATCATCCATTTTTGAGAAAGAAAGCCTCAATTATGAGTTTATATTGCAATTCTGGCTTTAATGCTCACAATTGTAAGTTTATATCATCCATTTTTGAGAAAGAAAGCCTCAATTATGAGTTTATATTGCAATTCTGGCTTTAATGCTCATACCTGGAAGTTTATAGCATCCATTGTTGAGAAAGAAAGCCTGAATTATCAGTTCATATTGCAATTCTGGCTTTATTTCTCACAACTGTGAGAATATATCATCCATTTTTGAGAAAGAAAGCCTGAATTATGAGTTTATATTGCAATTCTGGCTTTATTTCTCACAATTGTGAGTTTATGTTATCCATTTTTGTGAAAGAAAGCCTGAATTATGAGTTTATATTGCAATTCTGGCTTAATTTCTCACAATTGTGAGTATATATCATCAATTTTTTGAGAAAGAAAGCCTGAATTATGAGTTTATATTGCAATTCAGGCTTTATTTCTCACAATTGTAAGTTTATATCATCCATTTTTGAGAAAGAAAGCCTGAATTATGAGTTTATATTGCAATTCTGGCTTTATTTCTCACAATTGTGAGCATGTATCATCAATTTTTTGAGAAAGAAAGCCTGAATTATGAGTTTATATTGCAATTCTGGCTTATAAACTCACAATTGTAAGTTTATTTCATCCATTTTTGAGAAAGAAAGCCTGAATTATGAGTTTATATTGCAATTCAGGCTTCATTTCTCACAATTGTGAGTATATATCATCAATTTTTTGAGAAAGAAAGCCTGAATTATGAGTTTATATTGCATTTCTGGCTTATAAACTCACAATTGTAAGTTTATTTCATCCATTTTTGAGAAAGAAAGCCTGAATTATGAGTTTATATTGCAATTCTGGCTTTAATGCACACAATTGTAAGTTTATATCATCCATTTTTGAGAAAGAAAGTCTTAATTATGAGATTATATTGCAATTCTGGCTTTATTTCTCACAACTGTGAGAATATATCATCCATTTTTGAGAAAGAAAGCCTGAATTATGAGTTTATATTGCAATTCTGGCTTTATTTCTCACAATTGTGAGTTTATGTTATCCATTTTTGTGAAAGAAAGCCTGAATTATGAGTTTATATTGCAATTCTGGCTTAATTTCTCACAATTGTGAGTATATATCATCAATTTTTTGAGAAAGAAAGCCTGAATTATGAGTTTATATTGCAATTCAGGCTTTATTTCTCACAATTGTAAGTTTATATCATCCATTTTTGAGAAAGAAAGCCTGAATTATGAGTTTATATTGCAATTCTGGCTTTAATGCTCACAATTGTAAGTTTATATCATCCATTTTTGAGAAAGAAAGTCTGAATTATGAGTTTATATTGCAATTCTGGCTTTATTTCTCACAATTGTGAGTATATATCATCCATTTCTGAGAAAGAAAGCCTGAATTGTGAGTTTATATTGCAATTCTGGCTTTAATGCTCACAATTGTAAGTTTATATCATCCATTTTTGAGAAAGAAAGCCTTAATTATGAGTTTATATTGCAATTCTGGCTTTATTTCTCACAATTGTGAGTTTAAGTTATCCATTTTTGAGAAAGAAAGCCTGAATGATGAGTTTATATTGCAATTCTGGCTTTATTTCTCACAATTGTGAGTTTAAGTTATCCATTTTTGAGAAAGAAAGCCTGAATTATGAGTTTATATTGCAATTCTGGCTTTATTTCTCACAATTGTGAGTATATATCATCAATTTTTTGAGAAAGAAAGCCTGAATTCTGAGTTTATATTGCAATTCTGGCTTATAAACTCACAATTGTAAGTTTATTTCATCCATTTTTGAGAAAGAAAGCCTGAATTATGAGTTTATATTGCAATTCTGGCTTTAATGCTCACAATTGTAAGTTTATATCATCCATGTTTGAGAAAGAAAGTCTTAATTATGAGATTATATTGCAATTCTGGCTTTATTTCTCACAACTGTGAGAATATATCATCCATTTTTGAGAAAGAAAGCCTGAATTATGAGTTTATATTGCAATTCTGGCTTTATTTCTCACAATTGTGAGTTTATGTTATCCATTTTTGTGAAAGAAAGCCTGAATTATGAGTTTATATTGCAATTCTGGCTTAATTTCTCACAATTGTGAGTATATATCATCAATTTTTTGAGAAAGAAAGCCTGAATTATGAGTTTATATTGCAATTCAGGCTTTATTTCTCACAATTGTAAGTTTATATCATCCATTTTTGAGAAAGAAAGCCTGAATTATGAGTTTATATTGCAATTCTGGCTTTATTTCTCACAATTGTGAGCATGTATCTTCAATTTTTTGAGAAAGAAAGCCTGAATTATGAGTTTATATTGCAATTCTGGCTTTATTTCTCACAATTGTGAGTATATATCATCAATTTTTTGAGAAAGAAAGCCTGAATTCTGAGTTTATATTTCAATTCTGGCTTATAAACTCACAATTGTAAGTTTATTTCATCCATTTTTGAGAAAGAAAGCCTGAATTATGAGTTTATATTGCAATTCTGGCTTTAATGCTCACAACTGGAAGTTTATATCATCCATTTTTGAGAAAGAAAGCCTCAATTATGAGTTTATATTGCAATTCTGGCTTTAATGCTCACAACTGGAAGTTTATATCATCCATTGTTGAGAAAGAAAGCCTGAATTATCAGTTCATATTGCAATTCTGGCTTTATTTCTCACAACTGTGAGTATATATCATCCATTTCTGAGAAAGAAAGCCTGAATTATGAGTTTATATTGCAATTCTGGCTTTATTTCTCACAATTGTGAGTTTATGTTATCCATTTTTGTCAAAGTAAGCCTAAATTATGAGTTTATATTGCAATTCTGGCTTTATTTCTCACAATTGTGAGTATATATCATCCACTTCTGAGAAAGAAAGCCTGAATTATGAGTTAATTTTGCAATTCTGGCTTTAATGCTCACAATTGTAATTTTATATCATCCATTTTTGAGAAAGAAAGCCTCAATTATGAGTTTATATTGCAATTCTGGCTTTAATGCTCACAATTGTAAGTTTATATCATCCATTTTTGAGAAAGAAAGCCTCAATTATGAGTTTATATTGCAATTCTGGCTTTAATGCTCATACCTGGAAGTTTATAGCATCCATTGTTGAGAAAGAAAGCCTGAATTATCAGTTCATATTGCAATTCTGGCTTTATTTCTCACAACTGTGAGAATATATCATCCATTTTTGAGAAAGAAAGCCTGAATTATGAGTTTATATTGCAATTCTGGCTTTATTTCTCACAATTGTGAGTTTATGTTATCCATTTTTGTGAAAGAAAGCCTGAATTATGAGTTTATATTGCAATTCTGGCTTAATTTCTCACAATTGTGAGTATATATCATCAATTTTTTGAGAAAGAAAGCCTGAATTATGAGTTTATATTGCAATTCAGGCTTTATTTCTCACAATTGTAAGTTTATATCATCCATTTTTGAGAAAGAAAGCCTGAATTATGAGTTTATATTGCAATTCTGGCTTTATTTCTCACAATTGTGAGCATGTATCATCAATTTTTTGAGAAAGAAAGCCTGAATTATGAGTTTATATTGCAATTCTGGCTTATAAACTCACAATTGTAAGTTTATTTCATCCATTTTTGAGAAAGAAAGCCTGAATTATGAGTTTATATTGCAATTCAGGCTTCATTTCTCACAATTGTGAGTATATATCATCAATTTTTTGAGAAAGAAAGCCTGAATTATGAGTTTATATTGCATTTCTGGCTTATAAACTCACAATTGTAAGTTTATTTCATCCATTTTTGAGAAAGAAAGCCTGAATTATGAGTTTATATTGCAATTCTGGCTTTAATGCACACAATTGTAAGTTTATATCATCCATTTTTGAGAAAGAAAGTCTTAATTATGAGATTATATTGCAATTCTGGCTTTATTTCTCACAACTGTGAGAATATATCATCCATTTTTGAGAAAGAAAGCCTGAATTATGAGTTTATATTGCAATTCTGGCTTTATTTCTCACAATTGTGAGTTTATGTTATCCATTTTTGTGAAAGAAAGCCTGAATTATGAGTTTATATTGCAATTCTGGCTTAATTTCTCACAATTGTGAGTATATATCATCAATTTTTTGAGAAAGAAAGCCTGAATTATGAGTTTATATTGCAATTCAGGCTTTATTTCTCACAATTGTAAGTTTATATCATCCATTTTTGAGAAAGAAAGCCTGAATTATGAGTTTATATTGCAATTCTGGCTTTATTTCTCACAATTGTGAGCATGTATCATCAATTTTTTGAGAAAGAAAGCCTGAATTATGAGTTTATATTGCAATTCTGGCTTATAAACTCACAATTGTAAGTTTATTTCATCCATTTTTGAGAAAGAAAGCCTGAATTATGAGTTTATATTGCAATTCTGGCTTTAATGCTCACAATTGTAAGTTTATATCATCCATTTTTGAGAAAGAAAGTCTGAATTATGAGTTTATATTGCAATTCTGGCTTTATTTCTCACAATTGTGAGTATATATCATCCATTTCTGAGAAAGAAAGCCTGAATTGTGAGTTTATATTGCAATTCTGGCTTTAATGCTCACAATTGTAAGTTTATATCATCCATTTTTGAGAAAGAAAGCCTTAATTATGAGTTTATATTGCAATTCTGGCTTTATTTCTCACAATTGTGAGTTTAAGTTATCCATTTTTGAGAAAGAAAGCCTGAATGATGAGTTTATATTGCAATTCTGGCTTTATTTCTCACAATTGTGAGTTTAAGTTATCCATTTTTGAGAAAGAAAGCCTGAATTATGAGTTTATATTGCAATTCTGGCTTTATTTCTCACAATTGTGAGTATATATCATCAATTTTTTGAGAAAGAAAGCCTGAATTCTGAGTTTATATTGCAATTCTGGCTTATAAACTCACAATTGTAAGTTTATTTCATCCATTTTTGAGAAAGAAAGCCTGAATTATGAGTTTATATTGCAATTCTGGCTTTAATGCTCACAATTGTAAGTTTATATCATCCATGTTTGAGAAAGAAAGTCTTAATTATGAGATTATATTGCAATTCTGGCTTTATTTCTCACAACTGTGAGAATATATCATCCATTTTTGAGAAAGAAAGCCTGAATTATGAGTTTATATTGCAATTCTGGCTTTATTTCTCACAATTGTGAGTTTATGTTATCCATTTTTGTGAAAGAAAGCCTGAATTATGAGTTTATATTGCAATTCTGGCTTAATTTCTCACAATTGTGAGTATATATCATCAATTTTTTGAGAAAGAAAGCCTGAATTATGAGTTTATATTGCAATTCAGGCTTTATTTCTCACAATTGTAAGTTTATATCATCCATTTTTGAGAAAGAAAGCCTGAATTATGAGTTTATATTGCAATTCTGGCTTTATTTCTCACAATTGTGAGCATGTATCTTCAATTTTTTGAGAAAGAAAGCCTGAATTATGAGTTTATATTGCAATTCAGGCTTTATTTCTCACAATTGTGAGTTTATGTTATCCATTTTTGTCAAAGTAAGCCTAAATTATGAGTTTATATTGCAATTCTGGCTTTATTTCTCACAATTGTGAGTATATATCATCCATTTCTGAGAAAGAAAGCCTGAATTATGAGTTAATTTTGCAATTCTGGCTTTAATGCTCACAATTGTAAGTTTATATCATCCATTTTTGAGAAAGAAAGCCTCAATTATGAGTTTATATTGCAATTCTGGCTTTAATGCTCACAATTGTAAGTTTATATCATCCATTTTTGAGAAAGAAAGCCTCAATTATGAGTTTATATTGCAATTCTGGCTTTAATGCTCACAACTGGAAGTTTATATCATCCATTGTTGAGAAAGAAAGCCTGAATTATCAGTTCATATTGCAATTCTGGCTTTATTTCTCACAACTGTGAGTATATATCATCCATTTCTGAGAAAGAAAGCCTGAATTATGAGTTTATATTGCAATTCTGACTTTATTTCTCACAATTGTGAGTTTATGTTATCCATTTTTGTCAAAGTAAGCCTAAATTATGAGTTTATATTGCAATTCTGGCTTTATTTCTCACAATTGTGAGTATATATCATCCATTTCTGAGAAAGAAAGCCTGAATTATGAGTTAATTTTGCAATTCTGGCTTTGTTTCTCACAATTGTGAGGACATATCATCCATTTTTGAGAAAGAAAGCCGGAAATATGGGTTTAAATTGCAATTCTGGCTTTATTGCTCACAATTGCGGGTTTATATCATCCATTCCTGAGAAAGAAAGCCTGAATTATGAGTTCATATTGCAATTCTGGCTTTATTTCTCACAATTGTGAGTATATATATGACCCATTTCTGAGAAAGAAAGCCTGAATTATAAAAATTATATTGCAATTCTGGCTTTATTTCTGACAATTGTGAGTATATATCATCCATTTCTGAGAAAGAAAGCCTGAATTATGAGTTTATATTGCAATTATGGCTTTATTTCTCACAATTGTGAGTTTATGTTATCCAATTTTGAGAAAGAAAGCCTAAATTATGAGTTTATATTGTAATTCTGGCTTTATTGCTCACAATTGCTAGGTTATATCATCCATTTCTGAGAAAGAAAGCCTGAATTATGAGTTTATATTGCAATTCTGACTTTATTTCTCACAATTGTGAGTTTAAGTTATCCATTTTTGAGAAAGAAAGCCTGAATTATGAGTTTATATTGCAATTCTGGCTTTATTTCTCACAATTGTGAGTATATATCATCAATTTTTTGAGAAAGAAAGCCTGAATTCTGAGTTTATATTGCAATTCTGGCTTATAAACTCACAATTGTAAGTTTATTTCATCCATTTTTGAGAAAGAAAGCCTGAATTATGAGTTTATATTGCAATTCTGGCTTTAATGCTCACAACTGGAAGTTTATATCATCCATTTTTGAGAAAGAAAGCCTCAATTATGAGTTTATATTGCAATTCTGGCTTTAATGCTCACAACTGGAAGTTTATATCATCCATTGTTGAGAAAGAAAGCCTGAATTATCAGTTCATATTGCAATTCTGGCTTTATTTCTCACAACTGTGAGTATATATCATCCATTTCTGAGAAAGAAAGCCTGAATTATGAGTTTATATTGCAATTCTGGCTTTATTTCTCACAATTGTGAGTTTATGTTATCCATTTTTGTCAAAGTAAGCCTAAATTATGAGTTTATATTGCAATTCTGGCTTTATTTCTCACAATTGTGAGTATATATCATCCACTTCTGAGAAAGAAAGCCTGAATTATGAGTTAATTTTGCAATTCTGGCTTTAATGCTCACAATTGTAAGTTTATATCATCCATTTTTGAGAAAGAAAGCCTCAATTATGAGTTTATATTGCAATTCTGGCTTTAATGCTCACAATTGTAAGTTTATATCATCCATTTTTGAGAAAGAAAGCCTCAATTATGAGTTTATATTGCAATTCTGGCTTTAATGCTCATACCTGGAAGTTTATAGCATCCATTGTTGAGAAAGAAAGCCTGAATTATCAGTTCATATTGCAATTCTGGCTTTATTTCTCACAACTGTGAGAATATATCATCCATTTTTGAGAAAGAAAGCCTGAATTATGAGTTTATATTGCAATTCTGGCTTTATTTCTCACAATTGTGAGTTTATGTTATCCATTTTTGTGAAAGAAAGCCTGAATTATGAGTTTATATTGCAATTCTGGCTTAATTTCTCACAATTGTGAGTATATATCATCAATTTTTTGAGAAAGAAAGCCTGAATTATGAGTTTATATTGCAATTCAGGCTTTATTTCTCACAATTGTAAGTTTATATCATCCATTTTTGAGAAAGAAAGCCTGAATTATGAGTTTATATTGCAATTCTGGCTTTATTTCTCACAATTGTGAGCATGTATCATCAATTTTTTGAGAAAGAAAGCCTGAATTATGAGTTTATATTGCAATTCTGGCTTATAAACTCACAATTGTAAGTTTATTTCATCCATTTTTGAGAAAGAAAGCCTGAATTATGAGTTTATATTGCAATTCAGGCTTCATTTCTCACAATTGTGAGTATATATCATCAATTTTTTGAGAAAGAAAGCCTGAATTATGAGTTTATATTGCATTTCTGGCTTATAAACTCACAATTGTAAGTTTATTTCATCCATTTTTGAGAAAGAAAGCCTGAATTATGAGTTTATATTGCAATTCTGGCTTTAATGCACACAATTGTAAGTTTATATCATCCATTTTTGAGAAAGAAAGTCTTAATTATGAGATTATATTGCAATTCTGGCTTTATTTCTCACAACTGTGAGAATATATCATCCATTTTTGAGAAAGAAAGCCTGAATTATGAGTTTATATTGCAATTCTGGCTTTATTTCTCACAATTGTGAGTTTATGTTATCCATTTTTGTGAAAGAAAGCCTGAATTATGAGTTTATATTGCAATTCTGGCTTAATTTCTCACAATTGTGAGTATATATCATCAATTTTTTGAGAAAGAAAGCCTGAATTATGAGTTTATATTGCAATTCAGGCTTTATTTCTCACAATTGTGAGCATGTATCATCAATTTTTTGAGAAAGAAAGCCTGAATTATGAGTTTATATTGCAATTCTGGCTTATAAACTCACAATTGTAAGTTTATTTCATCCATTTTTGAGAAAGAAAGCCTGAATTATGAGTTTATATTGCAATTCTGGCTTTAATGCTCACAATTGTAAGTTTATATCATCCATTTTTGAGAAAGAAAGTCTGAATTATGAGTTTATATTGCAATTCTGGCTTTATTTCTCACAATTGTGAGTATATATCATCCATTTCTGAGAAAGAAAGCCTGAATTGTGAGTTTATATTGCAATTCTGGCTTTAATGCTCACAATTGTAAGTTTATATCATCCATTTTTGAGAAAGAAAGCCTTAATTATGAGTTTATATTGCAATTCTGGCTTTATTTCTCACAATTGTGAGTTTAAGTTATCCATTTTTGAGAAAGAAAGCCTGAATGATGAGTTTATATTGCAATTCTGGCTTTATTTCTCACAATTGTGAGTTTAAGTTATCCATTTTTGAGAAAGAAAGCCTGAATTATGAGTTTATATTGCAATTCTGGCTTTATTTCTCACAATTGTGAGTATATATCATCAATTTTTTGAGAAAGAAAGCCTGAATTCTGAGTTTATATTGCAATTCTGGCTTATAAACTCACAATTGTAAGTTTATTTCATCCATTTTTGAGAAAGAAAGCCTGAATTATGAGTTTATATTGCAATTCTGGCTTTAATGCTCACAATTGTAAGTTTATATCATCCATGTTTGAGAAAGAAAGTCTTAATTATGAGATTATATTGCAATTCTGGCTTTATTTCTCACAACTGTGAGAATATATCATCCATTTTTGAGAAAGAAAGCCTGAATTATGAGTTTATATTGCAATTCTGGCTTTATTTCTCACAATTGTGAGTTTATGTTATCCATTTTTGTGAAAGAAAGCCTGAATTATGAGTTTATATTGCAATTCTGGCTTAATTTCTCACAATTGTGAGTATATATCATCAATTTTTTGAGAAAGAAAGCCTGAATTATGAGTTTATATTGCAATTCAGGCTTTATTTCTCACAATTGTAAGTTTATATCATCCATTTTTGAGAAAGAAAGCCTGAATTATGAGTTTATATTGCAATTCTGGCTTTATTTCTCACAATTGTGAGCATGTATCTTCAATTTTTTGAGAAAGAAAGCCTGAATTATGAGTTTATATTGCAATTCAGGCTTTATTTCTCACAATTGTGAGTTTATGTTATCCATTTTTGTCAAAGTAAGCCTAAATTATGAGTTTATATTGCAATTCTGGCTTTATTTCTCACAATTGTGAGTATATATCATCCATTTCTGAGAAAGAAAGCCTGAATTATGAGTTAATTTTGCAATTCTGGCTTTAATGCTCACAATTGTAAGTTTATATCATCCATTTTTGAGAAAGAAAGCCTCAATTATGAGTTTATATTGCAATTCTGGCTTTAATGCTCACAATTGTAAGTTTATATCATCCATTTTTGAGAAAGAAAGCCTCAATTATGAGTTTATATTGCAATTCTGGCTTTAATGCTCACAACTGGAAGTTTATATCATCCATTGTTGAGAAAGAAAGCCTGAATTATCAGTTCATATTGCAATTCTGGCTTTATTTCTCACAACTGTGAGTATATATCATCCATTTCTGAGAAAGAAAGCCTGAATTATGAGTTTATATTGCAATTCTGGCTTTATTTCTCACAATTGTGAGTTTAAGTTATCCATTTTTGAGAAAGAAAGCCTGAATGATGAGTTTATATTGCAATTCTGGCTTTATTTCTCACAATTGTGAGTTTAAGTTATCCATTTTTGAGAAAGAAAGCCTGAATTATGAGTTTATATTGCAATTCTGGCTTTATTTCTCACAATTGTGAGTATATATCATCAATTTTTTGAGAAAGAAAGCCTGAATTCTGAGTTTATATTGCAATTCTGGCTTATAAACTCACAATTGTAAGTTTATTTCATCCATTTTTGAGAAAGAAAGCCTGAATTATGAGTTTATATTGCAATTCTGGCTTTAATGCTCACAATTGTAAGTTTATATCATCCATGTTTGAGAAAGAAAGTCTTAATTATGAGATTATATTGCAATTCTGGCTTTATTTCTCACAACTGTGAGAATATATCATCCATTTTTGAGAAAGAAAGCCTGAATTATGAGTTTATATTGCAATTCTGGCTTTATTTCTCACAATTGTGAGTTTATGTTATCCATTTTTGTGAAAGAAAGCCTGAATTATGAGTTTATATTGCAATTCTGGCTTTATTTCTCACAATTGTAAGTTTATATCATCCATTTTTGAGAAAGAAAGCCTGAATTATGAGTTTATATTGCAATTCTGGCTTTATTTCTCACAATTGTGAGCATGTATCTTCAATTTTTTGAGAAAGAAAGCCTGAATTATGAGTTTATATTGCAATTCTGGCTTTATTTCTCACAATTGTGAGTATATATCATCAATTTTTTGAGAAAGAAAGCCTGAATTCTGAGTTTATATTTCAATTCTGGCTTATAAACTCACAATTGTAAGTTTATTTCATCCATTTTTGAGAAAGAAAGCCTGAATTATGAGTTTATATTGCAATTCTGGCTTTAATGCTCACAACTGGAAGTTTATATCATCCATTTTTGAGAAAGAAAGCCTCAATTATGAGTTTATATTGCAATTCTGGCTTTAATGCTCACAACTGGAAGTTTATATCATCCATTGTTGAGAAAGAAAGCCTGAATTATCAGTTCATATTGCAATTCTGGCTTTATTTCTCACAACTGTGAGTATATATCATCCATTTCTGAGAAAGAAAGCCTGAATTATGAGTTTATATTGCAATTCTGGCTTTATTTCTCACAATTGTGAGTTTATGTTATCCATTTTTGTCAAAGTAAGCCTAAATTATGAGTTTATATTGCAATTCTGGCTTTATTTCTCACAATTGTGAGTATATATCATCCACTTCTGAGAAAGAAAGCCTGAATTATGAGTTAATTTTGCAATTCTGGCTTTAATGCTCACAATTGTAATTTTATATCATCCATTTTTGAGAAAGAAAGCCTCAATTATGAGTTTATATTGCAATTCTGGCTTTAATGCTCACAATTGTAAGTTTATATCATCCATTTTTGAGAAAGAAAGCCTCAATTATGAGTTTATATTGCAATTCTGGCTTTAATGCTCATACCTGGAAGTTTATAGCATCCATTGTTGAGAAAGAAAGCCTGAATTATCAGTTCATATTGCAATTCTGGCTTTATTTCTCACAACTGTGAGAATATATCATCCATTTTTGAGAAAGAAAGCCTGAATTATGAGTTTATATTGCAATTCTGGCTTTATTTCTCACAATTGTGAGTTTATGTTATCCATTTTTGTGAAAGAAAGCCTGAATTATGAGTTTATATTGCAATTCTGGCTTAATTTCTCACAATTGTGAGTATATATCATCAATTTTTTGAGAAAGAAAGCCTGAATTATGAGTTTATATTGCAATTCAGGCTTTATTTCTCACAATTGTAAGTTTATATCATCCATTTTTGAGAAAGAAAGCCTGAATTATGAGTTTATATTGCAATTCTGGCTTTATTTCTCACAATTGTGAGCATGTATCATCAATTTTTTGAGAAAGAAAGCCTGAATTATGAGTTTATATTGCAATTCTGGCTTATAAACTCACAATTGTAAGTTTATTTCATCCATTTTTGAGAAAGAAAGCCTGAATTATGAGTTTATATTGCAATTCAGGCTTCATTTCTCACAATTGTGAGTATATATCATCAATTTTTTGAGAAAGAAAGCCTGAATTATGAGTTTATATTGCATTTCTGGCTTATAAACTCACAATTGTAAGTTTATTTCATCCATTTTTGAGAAAGAAAGCCTGAATTATGAGTTTATATTGCAATTCTGGCTTTAATGCACACAATTGTAAGTTTATATCATCCATTTTTGAGAAAGAAAGTCTTAATTATGAGATTATATTGCAATTCTGGCTTTATTTCTCACAACTGTGAGAATATATCATCCATTTTTGAGAAAGAAAGCCTGAATTATGAGTTTATATTGCAATTCTGGCTTTATTTCTCACAATTGTGAGTTTATGTTATCCATTTTTGTGAAAGAAAGCCTGAATTATGAGTTTATATTGCAATTCTGGCTTAATTTCTCACAATTGTGAGTATATATCATCAATTTTTTGAGAAAGAAAGCCTGAATTATGAGTTTATATTGCAATTCAGGCTTTATTTCTCACAATTGTAAGTTTATATCATCCATTTTTGAGAAAGAAAGCCTGAATTATGAGTTTATATTGCAATTCTGGCTTTATTTCTCACAATTGTGAGCATGTATCATCAATTTTTTGAGAAAGAAAGCCTGAATTATGAGTTTATATTGCAATTCTGGCTTATAAACTCACAATTGTAAGTTTATTTCATCCATTTTTGAGAAAGAAAGCCTGAATTATGAGTTTATATTGCAATTCTGGCTTTAATGCTCACAATTGTAAGTTTATATCATCCATTTTTGAGAAAGAAAGTCTGAATTATGAGTTTATATTGCAATTCTGGCTTTATTTCTCACAATTGTGAGTATATATCATCCATTTCTGAGAAAGAAAGCCTGAATTGTGAGTTTATATTGCAATTCTGGCTTTAATGCTCACAATTGTAAGTTTATATCATCCATTTTTGAGAAAGAAAGCCTTAATTATGAGTTTATATTGCAATTCTGGCTTTATTTCTCACAATTGTGAGTTTAAGTTATCCATTTTTGAGAAAGAAAGCCTGAATGATGAGTTTATATTGCAATTCTGGCTTTATTTCTCACAATTGTGAGTTTAAGTTATCCATTTTTGAGAAAGAAAGCCTGAATTATGAGTTTATATTGCAATTCTGGCTTTATTTCTCACAATTGTGAGTATATATCATCAATTTTTTGAGAAAGAAAGCATGAATTCTGAGTTTATATTGCAATTCTGGCTTATAAACTCACAATTGTAAGTTTATTTCATCCATTTTTGAGAAAGAAAGCCTGAATTATGAGTTTATATTGCAATTCTGGCTTTAATGCTCACAATTGTAAGTTTATATCATCCATGTTTGAGAAAGAAAGTCTTAATTATGAGATTATATTGCAATTCTGGCTTTATTTCTCACAACTGTGAGAATATATCATCCATTTTTGAGAAAGAAAGCCTGAATTATGAGTTTATATTGCAATTCTGGCTTTATTTCTCACAATTGTGAGTTTATGTTATCCATTTTTGTGAAAGAAAGCCTGAATTATGAGTTTATATTGCAATTCTGGCTTAATTTCTCACAATTGTGAGTATATATCATCAATTTTTTGAGAAAGAAAGCCTGAATTATGAGTTTATATTGCAATTCAGGCTTTATTTCTCACAATTGTAAGTTTATATCATCCATTTTTGAGAAAGAAAGCCTGAATTATGAGTTTATATTGCAATTCTGGCTTTATTTCTCACAATTGTGAGCATGTATCTTCAATTTTTTGAGAAAGAAAGCCTGAATTATGAGTTTATATTGCAATTCAGGCTTTATTTCTCACAATTGTGAGTTTATGTTATCCATTTTTGTCAAAGTAAGCCTAAATTATGAGTTTATATTGCAATTCTGGCTTTATTTCTCACAATTGTGAGTATATATCATCCATTTCTGAGAAAGAAAGCCTGAATTATGAGTTAATTTTGCAATTCTGGCTTTAATGCTCACAATTGTAAGTTTATATCATCCATTTTTGAGAAAGAAAGCCTCAATTATGAGTTTATATTGCAATTCTGGCTTTAATGCTCACAATTGTAAGTTTATATCATCCATTTTTGAGAAAGAAAGCCTCAATTATGAGTTTATATTGCAATTCTGGCTTTAATGCTCACAACTGGAAGTTTATATCATCCATTGTTGAGAAAGAAAGCCTGAATTATCAGTTCATATTGCAATTCTGGCTTTATTTCTCACAACTGTGAGTATATATCATCCATTTCTGAGAAAGAAAGCCTGAATTATGAGTTTATATTGCAATTCTGGCTTTATTTCTCACAATTGTGAGTTTATGTTATCCATTTTTGTCAAAGTAAGCCTAAATTATGAGTTTATATTGCAATTCTGGCTTTATTTCTCACAATTGTGAGTATATATCATCCATTTCTGAGAAAGAAAGCCTGAATTATGAGTTAATTTTGCAATTCTGGCTTTGTTTCTCACAATTGTGAGGACATATCATCCATTTTTGAGAAAGAAAGCCGGAAATATGGGTTTAAATTGCAATTCTGGCTTTATTGCTCACAATTGCGGGTTTATATCATCCATTCCTGAGAAAGAAAGCCTGAATTATGAGTTCATATTGCAATTCTGGCTTTATTTCTCACAATTGTGAGTATATATATGACCCATTTCTGAGAAAGAAAGCCTGAATTATAAAAATTATATTGCAATTCTGGCTTTATTTCTGACAATTGTGAGTATATATCATCCATTTCTGAGAAAGAAAGCCTGAATTATGAGTTTATATTGCAATTATGGCTTTATTTCTCACAATTGTGAGTTTATGTTATCCAATTTTGAGAAAGAAAGCCTAAATTATGAGTTTATATTGTAATTCTGGCTTTATTGCTCACAATTGCTAGGTTATATCATCCATTTCTGAGAAAGAAAGCCTGAATTATGAGTTTATATTGCAATTCTGACTTTATTTCTCACAATTGTGAGTTTAAGTTATCCATTTTTGAGAAAGAAAGCCTGAATTATGAGTTTATATTGCAATTCTGGCTTTATTTCTCACAATTGTGAGTATATATCATCAATTTTTTGAGAAAGAAAGCCTGAATTCTGAGTTTATATTGCAATTCTGGCTTATAAACTCACAATTGTAAGTTTATTTCATCCATTTTTGAGAAAGAAAGCCTGAATTATGAGTTTATATTGCAATTCTGGCTTTAATGCTCACAACTGGAAGTTTATATCATCCATTTTTGAGAAAGAAAGCCTCAATTATGAGTTTATATTGCAATTCTGGCTTTAATGCTCACAACTGGAAGTTTATATCATCCATTGTTGAGAAAGAAAGCCTGAATTATCAGTTCATATTGCAATTCTGGCTTTATTTCTCACAACTGTGAGTATATATCATCCATTTCTGAGAAAGAAAGCCTGAATTATGAGTTTATATTGCAATTCTGGCTTTATTTCTCACAATTGTGAGTTTATGTTATCCATTTTTGTCAAAGTAAGCCTAAATTATGAGTTTATATTGCAATTCTGGCTTTATTTCTCACAATTGTGAGTATATATCATCCACTTCTGAGAAAGAAAGCCTGAATTATGAGTTAATTTTGCAATTCTGGCTTTAATGCTCACAATTGTAAGTTTATATCATCCATTTTTGAGAAAGAAAGCCTCAATTATGAGTTTATATTGCAATTCTGGCTTTAATGCTCACAATTGTAAGTTTATATCATCCATTTTTGAGAAAGAAAGCCTCAATTATGAGTTTATATTGCAATTCTGGCTTTAATGCTCATACCTGGAAGTTTATAGCATCCATTGTTGAGAAAGAAAGCCTGAATTATCAGTTCATATTGCAATTCTGGCTTTATTTCTCACAACTGTGAGAATATATCATCCATTTTTGAGAAAGAAAGCCTGAATTATGAGTTTATATTGCAATTCTGGCTTTATTTCTCACAATTGTGAGTTTATGTTATCCATTTTTGTGAAAGAAAGCCTGAATTATGAGTTTATATTGCAATTCTGGCTTAATTTCTCACAATTGTGAGTATATATCATCAATTTTTTGAGAAAGAAAGCCTGAATTATGAGTTTATATTGCAATTCAGGCTTTATTTCTCACAATTGTAAGTTTATATCATCCATTTTTGAGAAAGAAAGCCTGAATTATGAGTTTATATTGCAATTCTGGCTTTATTTCTCACAATTGTGAGCATGTATCATCAATTTTTTGAGAAAGAAAGCCTGAATTATGAGTTTATATTGCAATTCTGGCTTATAAACTCACAATTGTAAGTTTATTTCATCCATTTTTGAGAAAGAAAGCCTGAATTATGAGTTTATATTGCAATTCAGGCTTCATTTCTCACAATTGTGAGTATATATCATCAATTTTTTGAGAAAGAAAGCCTGAATTATGAGTTTATATTGCATTTCTGGCTTATAAACTCACAATTGTAAGTTTATTTCATCCATTTTTGAGAAAGAAAGCCTGAATTATGAGTTTATATTGCAATTCTGGCTTTAATGCACACAATTGTAAGTTTATATCATCCATTTTTGAGAAAGAAAGTCTTAATTATGAGATTATATTGCAATTCTGGCTTTATTTCTCACAACTGTGAGAATATATCATCCATTTTTGAGAAAGAAAGCCTGAATTATGAGTTTATATTGCAATTCTGGCTTTATTTCTCACAATTGTGAGTTTATGTTATCCATTTTTGTGAAAGAAAGCCTGAATTATGAGTTTATATTGCAATTCTGGCTTAATTTCTCACAATTGTGAGTATATATCATCAATTTTTTGAGAAAGAAAGCCTGAATTATGAGTTTATATTGCAATTCAGGCTTTATTTCTCACAATTGTGAGCATGTATCATCAATTTTTTGAGAAAGAAAGCCTGAATTATGAGTTTATATTGCAATTCTGGCTTATAAACTCACAATTGTAAGTTTATTTCATCCATTTTTGAGAAAGAAAGCCTGAATTATGAGTTTATATTGCAATTCTGGCTTTAATGCTCACAATTGTAAGTTTATATCATCCATTTTTGAGAAAGAAAGTCTGAATTATGAGTTTATATTGCAATTCTGGCTTTATTTCTCACAATTGTGAGTATATATCATCCATTTCTGAGAAAGAAAGCCTGAATTGTGAGTTTATATTGCAATTCTGGCTTTAATGCTCACAATTGTAAGTTTATATCATCCATTTTTGAGAAAGAAAGCCTTAATTATGAGTTTATATTGCAATTCTGGCTTTATTTCTCACAATTGTGAGTTTAAGTTATCCATTTTTGAGAAAGAAAGCCTGAATGATGAGTTTATATTGCAATTCTGGCTTTATTTCTCACAATTGTGAGTTTAAGTTATCCATTTTTGAGAAAGAAAGCCTGAATTATGAGTTTATATTGCAATTCTGGCTTTATTTCTCACAATTGTGAGTATATATCATCAATTTTTTGAGAAAGAAAGCCTGAATTCTGAGTTTATATTGCAATTCTGGCTTATAAACTCACAATTGTAAGTTTATTTCATCCATTTTTGAGAAAGAAAGCCTGAATTATGAGTTTATATTGCAATTCTGGCTTTAATGCTCACAATTGTAAGTTTATATCATCCATGTTTGAGAAAGAAAGTCTTAATTATGAGATTATATTGCAATTCTGGCTTTATTTCTCACAACTGTGAGAATATATCATCCATTTTTGAGAAAGAAAGCCTGAATTATGAGTTTATATTGCAATTCTGGCTTTATTTCTCACAATTGTGAGTTTATGTTATCCATTTTTGTGAAAGAAAGCCTGAATTATGAGTTTATATTGCAATTCTGGCTTAATTTCTCACAATTGTGAGTATATATCATCAATTTTTTGAGAAAGAAAGCCTGAATTATGAGTTTATATTGCAATTCAGGCTTTATTTCTCACAATTGTAAGTTTATATCATCCATTTTTGAGAAAGAAAGCCTGAATTATGAGTTTATATTGCAATTCTGGCTTTATTTCTCACAATTGTGAGCATGTATCTTCAATTTTTTGAGAAAGAAAGCCTGAATTATGAGTTTATATTGCAATTCAGGCTTTATTTCTCACAATTGTGAGTTTATGTTATCCATTTTTGTCAAAGTAAGCCTAAATTATGAGTTTATATTGCAATTCTGGCTTTATTTCTCACAATTGTGAGTATATATCATCCATTTCTGAGAAAGAAAGCCTGAATTATGAGTTAATTTTGCAATTCTGGCTTTAATGCTCACAATTGTAAGTTTATATCATCCATTTTTGAGAAAGAAAGCCTCAATTATGAGTTTATATTGCAATTCTGGCTTTAATGCTCACAATTGTAAGTTTATATCATCCATTTTTGAGAAAGAAAGCCTCAATTATGAGTTTATATTGCAATTCTGGCTTTAATGCTCACAACTGGAAGTTTATATCATCCATTGTTGAGAAAGAAAGCCTGAATTATCAGTTCATATTGCAATTCTGGCTTTATTTCTCACAACTGTGAGTATATATCATCCATTTCTGAGAAAGAAAGCCTGAATTATGAGTTTATATTGCAATTCTGGCTTTATTTCTCACAATTGTGAGTTTATGTTATCCATTTTTGTCAAAGTAAGCCTAAATTATGAGTTTATATTGCAATTCTGGCTTTATTTCTCACAATTGTGAGTATATATCATCCATTTCTGAGAAAGAAAGCCTGAATTATGAGTTAATTTTGCAATTCTGGCTTTGTTTCTCACAATTGTGAGGACATATCATCCATTTTTGAGAAAGAAAGCCGGAAATATGGGTTTAAATTGCAATTCTGGCTTTATTGCTCACAATTGCGGGTTTATATCATCCATTCCTGAGAAAGAAAGCCTGAATTATGAGTTCATATTGCAATTCTGGCTTTATTTCTCACAATTGTGAGTATATATATGACCCATTTCTGAGAAAGAAAGCCTGAATTATAAAAATTATATTGCAATTCTGGCTTTATTTCTGACAATTGTGAGTATATATCATCCATTTCTGAGAAAGAAAGCCTGAATTATGAGTTTATATTGCAATTATGGCTTTATTTCTCACAATTGTGAGTTTATGTTATCCAATTTTGAGAAAGAAAGCCTAAATTATGAGTTTATATTGTAATTCTGGCTTTATTGCTCACAATTGCTAGGTTATATCATCCATTTCTGAGAAAGAAAGCCTGAATTATGAGTTTATATTGCAATTCTGACTTTATTTCTCACAATTGTGAGTTTAAGTTATCCATTTTTGAGAAAGAAAGCCTGAATTATGAGTTTATATTGCAATTCTGGCTTTATTTCTCACAATTGTGAGTATATATCATCAATTTTTTGAGAAAGAAAGCCTGAATTCTGAGTTTATATTGCAATTCTGGCTTATAAACTCACAATTGTAAGTTTATTTCATCCATTTTTGAGAAAGAAAGCCTGAATTATGAGTTTATATTGCAATTCAGGCTTTATTTCTCACAATTGTTAGTTTATGTTATCCATTTTTGAGAAAGAAAGTCTGAATTATGAGTTTATATTGCAATTCTGGCTTTATTTCTCACAATTGTGAGTATATATCATCAATTTTTTGAGAAAGAAAGCCTGAATTCTGAGTTTATATTTCAATTCTGGCTTATAAACTCACAATTGTAAGTTTATTTCATCCATTTTTGAGAAAGAAAGCCTGAATTATGAGTTTATATTGCAATTCTGGCTTTAATGCTCACAACTGGAAGTTTATATCATCCATTTTTGAGAAAGAAAGCCTCAATTATGAGTTTATATTGCAATTCTGGCTTTAATGCTCACAACTGGAAGTTTATATCATCCATTGTTGAGAAAGAAAGCCTGAATTATCAGTTCATATTGCAATTCTGGCTTTATTTCTCACAACTGTGAGTATATATCATCCATTTCTGAGAAAGAAAGCCTGAATTATGAGTTTATATTGCAATTCTGGCTTTATTTCTCACAATTGTGAGTTTATGTTATCCATTTTTGTCAAAGTAAGCCTAAATTATGAGTTTATATTGCAATTCTGGCTTTATTTCTCACAATTGTGAGTATATATCATCCACTTCTGAGAAAGAAAGCCTGAATTATGAGTTAATTTTGCAATTCTGGCTTTAATGCTCACAATTGTAAGTTTATATCATCCATTTTTGAGAAAGAAAGCCTCAATTATGAGTTTATATTGCAATTCTGGCTTTAATGCTCACAATTGTAAGTTTATATCATCCATTTTTGAGAAAGAAAGCCTCAATTATGAGTTTATATTGCAATTCTGGCTTTAATGCTCATACCTGGAAGTTTATAGCATCCATTGTTGAGAAAGAAAGCCTGAATTATCAGTTCATATTGCAATTCTGGCTTTATTTCTCACAACTGTGAGAATATATCATCCATTTTTGAGAAAGAAAGCCTGAATTATGAGTTTATATTGCAATTCTGGCTTTATTTCTCACAATTGTGAGTTTATGTTATCCATTTTTGTGAAAGAAAGCCTGAATTATGAGTTTATATTGCAATTCTGGCTTAATTTCTCACAATTGTGAGTATATATCATCAATTTTTTGAGAAAGAAAGCCTGAATTATGAGTTTATATTGCAATTCAGGCTTTATTTCTCACAATTGTAAGTTTATATCATCCATTTTTGAGAAAGAAAGCCTGAATTATGAGTTTATATTGCAATTCTGGCTTTATTTCTCACAATTGTGAGCATGTATCATCAATTTTTTGAGAAAGAAAGCCTGAATTATGAGTTTATATTGCAATTCTGGCTTATAAACTCACAATTGTAAGTTTATTTCATCCATTTTTGAGAAAGAAAGCCTGAATTATGAGTTTATATTGCAATTCAGGCTTCATTTCTCACAATTGTGAGTATATATCATCAATTTTTTGAGAAAGAAAGCCTGAATTATGAGTTTATATTGCATTTCTGGCTTATAAACTCACAATTGTAAGTTTATTTCATCCATTTTTGAGAAAGAAAGCCTGAATTATGAGTTTATATTGCAATTCTGGCTTTAATGCACACAATTGTAAGTTTATATCATCCATTTTTGAGAAAGAAAGTCTTAATTATGAGATTATATTGCAATTCTGGCTTTATTTCTCACAACTGTGAGAATATATCATCCATTTTTGAGAAAGAAAGCCTGAATTATGAGTTTATATTGCAATTCTGGCTTTATTTCTCACAATTGTGAGTTTATGTTATCCATTTTTGTGAAAGAAAGCCTGAATTATGAGTTTATATTGCAATTCTGGCTTAATTTCTCACAATTGTGAGTATATATCATCAATTTTTTGAGAAAGAAAGCCTGAATTATGAGTTTATATTGCAATTCAGGCTTTATTTCTCACAATTGTAAGTTTATATCATCCATTTTTGAGAAAGAAAGCCTGAATTATGAGTTTATATTGCAATTCTGGCTTTATTTCTCACAATTGTGAGCATGTATCATCAATTTTTTGAGAAAGAAAGCCTGAATTATGAGTTTATATTGCAATTCTGGCTTATAAACTCACAATTGTAAGTTTATTTCATCCATTTTTGAGAAAGAAAGCCTGAATTATGAGTTTATATTGCAATTCTGGCTTTAATGCTCACAATTGTAAGTTTATATCATCCATTTTTGAGAAAGAAAGTCTGAATTATGAGTTTATATTGCAATTCTGGCTTTATTTCTCACAATTGTGAGTATATATCATCCATTTCTGAGAAAGAAAGCCTGAATTGTGAGTTTATATTGCAATTCTGGCTTTAATGCTCACAATTGTAAGTTTATATCATCCATTTTTGAGAAAGAAAGCCTTAATTATGAGTTTATATTGCAATTCTGGCTTTATTTCTCACAATTGTGAGTTTAAGTTATCCATTTTTGAGAAAGAAAGCCTGAATGATGAGTTTATATTGCAATTCTGGCTTTATTTCTCACAATTGTGAGTATATATCATCAATTTTTTGAGAAAGAAAGCCTGAATTCTGAGTTTATATTGCAATTCTGGCTTATAAACTCACAATTGTAAGTTTATTTCATCCATTTTTGAGAAAGAAAGCCTGAATTATGAGTTTATATTGCAATTCTGGCTTTAATGCTCACAATTGTAAGTTTATATCATCCATGTTTGAGAAAGAAAGTCTTAATTATGAGATTATATTGCAATTCTGGCTTTATTTCTCACAACTGTGAGAATATATCATCCATTTTTGAGAAAGAAAGCCTGAATTATGAGTTTATATTGCAATTCTGGCTTTATTTCTCACAATTGTGAGTTTATGTTATCCATTTTTGTGAAAGAAAGCCTGAATTATGAGTTTATATTGCAATTCTGGCTTAATTTCTCACAATTGTGAGTATATATCATCAATTTTTTGAGAAAGAAAGCCTGAATTATGAGTTTATATTGCAATTCAGGCTTTATTTCTCACAATTGTAAGTTTATATCATCCATTTTTGAGAAAGAAAGCCTGAATTATGAGTTTATATTGCAATTCTGGCTTTATTTCTCACAATTGTGAGCATGTATCTTCAATTTTTTGAGAAAGAAAGCCTGAATTATGAGTTTATATTGCAATTCAGGCTTTATTTCTCACAATTGTGAGTTTATGTTATCCATTTTTGTCAAAGTAAGCCTAAATTATGAGTTTATATTGCAATTCTGGCTTTATTTCTCACAATTGTGAGTATATATCATCCATTTCTGAGAAAGAAAGCCTGAATTATGAGTTAATTTTGCAATTCTGGCTTTAATGCTCACAATTGTAAGTTTATATCATCCATTTTTGAGAAAGAAAGCCTCAATTATGAGTTTATATTGCAATTCTGGCTTTAATGCTCACAATTGTAAGTTTATATCATCCATTTTTGAGAAAGAAAGCCTCAATTATGAGTTTATATTGCAATTCTGGCTTTAATGCTCACAACTGGAAGTTTATATCATCCATTGTTGAGAAAGAAAGCCTGAATTATCAGTTCATATTGCAATTCTGGCTTTATTTCTCACAACTGTGAGTATATATCATCCATTTCTGAGAAAGAAAGCCTGAATTATGAGTTTATATTGCAATTCTGGCTTTATTTCTCACAATTGTGAGTTTATGTTATCCATTTTTGTCAAAGTAAGCCTAAATTATGAGTTTATATTGCAATTCTGGCTTTATTTCTCACAATTGTGAGTATATATCATCCATTTCTGAGAAAGAAAGCCTGAATTATGAGTTAATTTTGCAATTCTGGCTTTGTTTCTCACAATTGTGAGGACATATCATCCATTTTTGAGAAAGAAAGCCGGAAATATGGGTTTAAATTGCAATTCTGGCTTTATTGCTCACAATTGCGGGTTTATATCATCCATTCCTGAGAAAGAAAGCCTGAATTATGAGTTCATATTGCAATTCTGGCTTTATTTCTCACAATTGTGAGTATATATATGACCCATTTCTGAGAAAGAAAGCCTGAATTATAAAAATTATATTGCAATTCTGGCTTTATTTCTGACAATTGTGAGTATATATCATCCATTTCTGAGAAAGAAAGCCTGAATTATGAGTTTATATTGCAATTATGGCTTTATTTCTCACAATTGTGAGTTTATGTTATCCAATTTTGAGAAAGAAAGCCTAAATTATGAGTTTATATTGTAATTCTGGCTTTATTGCTCACAATTGCTAGGTTATATCATCCATTTCTGAGAAAGAAAGCCTGAATTATGAGTTTATATTGCAATTCTGACTTTATTTCTCACAATTGTGAGTTTAAGTTATCCATTTTTGAGAAAGAAAGCCTGAATTATGAGTTTATATTGCAATTCTGGCTTTATTTCTCACAATTGTGAGTATATATCATCAATTTTTTGAGAAAGAAAGCCTGAATTCTGAGTTTATATTGCAATTCTGGCTTATAAACTCACAATTGTAAGTTTATTTCATCCATTTTTGAGAAAGAAAGCCTGAATTATGAGTTTATATTGCAATTCTGGCTTTAATGCTCACAACTGGAAGTTTATATCATCCATTTTTGAGAAAGAAAGCCTCAATTATGAGTTAATTTTGCAATTCTGGCTTTGTTTCTCACAATTGTGAGGATATATCATCCATTTTTGAGAAAGAAAGCCGGAAATATGGGTTTAAATTGCAATTCTGGCTTTATTGCTCACAATTGCGGGTTTATATCATCCATTCCTGAGAAAGAAAGCCTGAATTATGAGTTCATATTGCAATTCTGGCTTTATTTCTCACAATTGTGAGTATATATATGACCCATTTGTAACGGTGGTGGCCCCAAAAGGTAAAGTTAATCAATTTAGGGTTGTACCTAATAGTGCTGTTCGGGCGCCAGACAAGGCAAAGATTCCAAATTTTTGCCAAGTCAAAAACAAACAAAAAAAAAACCCTTTTTTTTTTTTTTACTTTTTTTTTTTTTTTAATCCCCGGAAAAAAAAAACCCACCAATACACAATTTGTCACCTGCACGCTAACACACAGGAAAACAAAAGATTCAAATAACAATTCACAAAACGTTTCTTTTAGTGTTCAGACTTTTGTTATTTAAGTATTTGCACAAAACAAAAATATCATTAGGGAAAAGAATGATTAGAAGACAGAAGAAAACAATATATTTCAATTTTTTCGTTTTCACAGCCTTATTAAAAAAGCAGAAACATTAATTAATTGAGAACAAGGTTTGCTCAATTCAAAATGTCCAATGTAAAGTGAAACAACAACAAAAAAAAAGTCCTTGTTTTCAAAAAAGACGAAGTCCGTTTCGTTTTACATTCCACTGGAAACAGTCTTAAAGTTCAAAGTTTTTACTCGCTATATCACAAGAATCGAAAATTTTAGAAATTAAATTCAAGCTCGTAAAGTTTTCTTAGGGTCTTGTGTGAGTGCGGGATCGTGAGCTTTCGTGCAGTGTGGTGTGGTTGTGTGTATGTGTGTGTGTGTGTTGGCTGCGTAGAGCAGACAGCGTCTGGGCGGCCAACCAGTTTTCAGGCCGGGAAACAATTCTTCGGAGGAGTTTTAACAGAGGAAGAGAACCGATAGTACCTGCATCAGGCGAACCAGGCAACCAGGCTGGAATTACGTTGCGACCGGCATAAATGTATCACCAGTTTTCTCTGAAGTTTTGGCGTTACACCCGGTCTGCGCAAGCAAACAACCCAACACCTTTGGTCAGTTTCTTTCAGGTACAGTTTCCTTCCTGTTTGTTTTTCCTTCCGCCCACTCCCAGACTTCCGTTTCCCTTTCGTTTGTGTTGACGTTTTTCCTCACTTCCAGACTTCCGTTTTATAGGATTTCAACCATTCCATTTTAATTAGGGGCAAGGTGCAAAAGCCGGTATGGATTTGAATCCATATCGCCACACTCTCCCTCCCTGGAGAAAACAACCTGTGGTTGTGGAACAGTGAATTAAAATCCGAAGAACTCTTCTTCGTCAGAGGATTCATTCAGTATTTTAAGGACGTTTCTTCTTTCCTGCTGCTCCAGTTTTTCAGCAGTTGGGAAACATGGCTTCAGGTTGGATACGTGCACAGTGCGAACATCTTCACCAGTTGATTCCAGTGAAATTCGATAATTCAAGGGTCCCAACTGCTTTAAAATACGGTAAGGACCTTTCCATTTTTGAGCCAACTTAGCCGTAAAATAGTGTTGAGCACTAGACTGGGGAAATGTTCTCATCCATACACGATCCTTCTCCTGGTAAGTAACGTCTCTTCTGTTTTTATTATAATTCCGGAGTTGTCTTTTTTGTGCTTTTTTGCAGCATTCCATGGCCTTTGTTTGGAGCTCAGCGAGATGATGGACGGTCTCGTAAGATCGGCAATCTGGAGTTAAATGTGTACCATGAAGCAGTTTGTCCATAGGGCTTTGCAGTTTCCTTCCCATGTGAAGCTCAGCAGGAGACATTCCAATCGTTTCCTGAACAGCTGAGTTGATGGCGAAGCGGAGCTCAGGTAAGTATTGGTCCCATTTCCTGTGATTGTTGTCCACATAGGCAGAAATCATGCTTTTGAGTGTGCGATTAACCCTTTCCGTCATATTAGTTTGTGGATGATAAGATGTTGTCAGTTTTGGTTTAACGCTCCACTTTTGACACAGTTCTTGGAACAACGATGAAACAAACTGTGTACCCCTGTCTGACAAGATGAAGTCCGGCACACCCCATCGGGTTAGAATTTCCTTCCGGAGAAGTAATGCAATAGACTGGGCATTGGCATTGCGCATAGGGAAGAACTCCACCCAGCGAGAGTAGTAATCGACAAAGACTAAGAGGTATTCATTTTGTTGAGTGCTTCTGGGCAACGGCCCCATGATGTCTACACCAAGCATTTCATTGGGACGGGTGGTGATGGTCTGTTGTAGTTTTCCAGCAGGTTTCTGGCCCTCTCCTTTTAACGTTTGGCATTTGACACAGCTTTTGACATGTTGCTTGACGTCAGCCCACATTCCTGGCCAGAATGCGACTTCATGGATACGTTTGTAGGTTTTGTAGATGCCTACATGGCCACACCAGGGACTTGAGTGGTAATGATGTAGGATGGATGGTACTAGACTACCAGGAATGCACACTCGGTAGTGCACTTGGTTATCTGACCGATGAGTTTTGTGGTAGAGTGTATCCTCAATTACTTCATACTGGTCTTTTAGGGTAGTGTCGTTGGTTGCTAAAGCTTGAAGTATATTTGTGATTTCAGGGTCTTTGTGCTGCGCTTCCCAGATGACTGCTGGAGACATCGGAAGTTCTGGCTTCTCCTGTGGGCTAGTGTAGAGGCCACAACTGTGATGAATTCTTGATAGAGCATCAGGTGCCGTATTCAGTTTACCTTTGCGATATTCAATGATAAAGTCAAACCTCTGAAGTCGCAGAGCCCATCTGATGAGACGACTTGTAGTTTTCGTTGATGACATTACCCACTGAAGTGCAGAATGATCTGTGATTACTGTGAACAATTTGTACTCCAAATAGTGTTGCCATTTCTCAAGTGCCCAGATTATAGCCAAACATTCTTTCTCTGTAACAGAATAATTGGCCTCTGCTTTGTTCAAGGTTCTGCTGGCGTATGCTATTACCTGCTCAAAACCTTGGTCCTTCCGCTGGGTTAATACTGCGCCTAAACCAGTGTCACTGGCATCAGTGTAGACGGTGAAGGGAAGTTCCAAGTCAGGATGGCCAAGAACGGGAGGAGAGGTAAGATGAGATTTTAGACATTCAAATGCCTTTTGACATTGTGGAGACCAGTGAAATGTATGCCCTTTCTTTTTCAGTGCGTTCATAGGTTCAGCCACTTTGGAAAAATGTGGTACAAACCGGTGGTACCACCCTGCTAAACCCAAAAAGCGTTGGACTTCTTTGAGGTTAGTAGGAACAGGGTAGGATCGTATGGCCTCCACTTTGCTCGGGTCTGCAGCGATTCCTCTGGTACTCACGACATGTCCAAGAAATGTTATTTCTGGTAAGCAGAACTGACTTTTTTTCAGATTAATCGTTAGGCCAGCCATTGACAGCTTGTGAAGAACAGCCTGAAGATCGGAGAAATGTTGGGCTACAGATGGTGAGTAAATAATTATGTCGTCTATATAGACAAAACAGATGGTTCCACGCAATTCTCCCAGTACACATTCCATCAACCTTTGAAAGGTAGCAGGGGCATTTTTTAACCCAAAGGGCATGACATTAAACTGAAACAGACCTGACGGTGTAATGAATGCAGTCTTTGATTTACTCTCTTGATCCATGCTCACCTGCCAGTAACCACTATTTAGATCAATAGTGGAAAAGATGGAGGCTCCAAACAGAGACTCTACAATTTCTGTAATATTGGGTAGTGGATATGCATCATTTTCTGTAATGGCATTAACCTTACGGTAATCCACACAAAACCTGAGGCTTCCATCTTTTTTTGGCACTAGGACAACAGGCGAGGCCCATCCTGAGTATGACGGTTCCACAATGCCATTGGACAGCATCTCCTCCAGCTGTTCCTTTATGACAGCTTGTTTGGCAGGTGTGGTACGATATGGTCGCTGCTTGATAGGAACCTGTTGGGTGGTATAGATGTGATGCTCGAGTACGTCAGTACGTCCAGTACGAAGTGTGCAGACTTGTGGGTTCGACTCCAGGATCTGTCGTAGCTGTTGCTTACCTTCAAGAGGTATGTGGGCAGCATTCACAGCATTGTCAATTAGTGTTTGTTCATCAAGTTTTGTTGGGGATTGAAATAGGACAAGTTGAGGAGGTGGAACAGAACTTAATAAGGAAAGGCTGGTACTTTTACATTCCATCTTCTTTTGGTGTTGTGTTTGAATAACTGGTACACTGGCATTTCCAGGCTGGAAGGGGTAATCTTCATTTGGATTGGGCTTGAAGAAATATTTCTGATCTGTCACATTGATCTGCAGACCACTGGAGAAAATAAAGTCCAAGCCTAGTACTACAGCATAGGCTAGAGCCTTGGCAGGAAGAACAGCAGCAGGTATGGTAAAAACTTTTTTATGAAGAGTGATTGATACGTTTACCCATCCTAGGGGAATTTCTGCTTCTCCATTTGCTAGGTAGAGAGGACCTCGTGTCCATGGGAGAAGGTTCATTGCAGGGAGCTCCTTGCAAAGATTCTCATGCAAAAGAGTGTAACTTGCACCTGTGTCAACAATAGCTTTCCCCTTCCAGGTACCAATACTCAGTGGTACAACTAATTGTTGTGGAACAGCTGCAGGTGGTGGGGTCTTCTTACAAGTGGTTTTGGTCTTTTTAGTGAATGTGGCAGAAACAGAGTGATTGGTAGGAGGACCAACAGTTTTAGAAACTGGAAATGTTGTTCGCTTACTGTTGGAGGGATAAGGTTGACTAGTGGGTTGAAAGGTCTGAGCAGAGACAAAGTGTGGACAGTGGCCAGGGGAGTGATGTCCTTTACATCGCCAGCATTGAACTAAAGGCGGTTTCTCCTTTTCTGCTGGGTGACTGGAGACGGGTCTTTGAGGCATGGATGTGGGTTGCTTGAAACTCATGCGTCGTTCATATTGTTGTTGCTGTTCATAATCTTTTTCAAGCTGTTGGCCTAATTTCACCAATTCATCAACATCGTTTACCCGACTGCGTAGCTGACTAGCGAGGTATGGCTTAATGTTCTTTAAAATCATTTTCACCAGTTCGTTGTCAGTTAAAGTGGGCTTCCATCTCTTGCAGAGTGCTCTGTAAGTAAATGCAAAGTCTCTTATGCTTTCTCTTTCACCTTGTGTTCTTGATCGAACCCTTTCTGCTAGTTCGTCCTCATAGTCTTCTGAAAGGAAAGCAGAAAGAAAAGCAGACTCAAACTCATCCCATGTTCCTACAGATGATCGTGCTACTTCCCACCAATCGCGGGCAGTGCCATATAAGACAGAGCGGAAAGTGGCTAAGATGTCAGCATCAGTAAGAGGATGTAGTGCTAAGAAGTCTTGGCATCGGGTGAGATACAGCAGCGGGTCAGCATCATCCGATGGCCTCCCAAAAGTAGGAAATGTAAGCTTAAGATGATCACTCTTTATCACAGGAAGAGGGAGAGATGATGGACCAGTCACTTGTGTTGCAGGTAATTCAGAAGTAGAGGGAGGTGGTGATGGGTCTCTCATCTTTAAACCAGCCAATTGTTTCTCTTGATCTTGGAATTTTCCCTCAATTTCAGTTTGTAGATCTTGTACGGCTGTACACAGTGCTCGAGTGGTTTGGGTGCATTGGGCGAGCTCTGTAGACATCTGGTCATGATTTCTCTGAAGAGTTACTAGGTAGGTTTTGATATCTTGTTGAAGCTCGTCTTGAAGTTGTTCCATCATAAACCTCACTTCAGACACAAAAGTAGTTTGGGCTTTATGAAGTTCATCAGAAAGGTCAGTTTTCACTGATTTACCAAGTTGATCAATCTCTTCCTTAACTACCTCTTTATTTTTAGATATGCATGTGAGCACTTGTTGCTGGTTGTGCTCTAGTTTATCAGCAAGTTGAACAATCAAGGTGTCGTGGTGTGCAGACGTTGTTTTAAGTTCTTGGGTGAGTTCACTAACGGTTTTCTCCTGAGCTTGCATACGTTCCAATAAGGTGTCCCAGTTTCCTTGCACCCGTTGAGTGAGTTGCTGCATTTCTTTACCAGGAGTTGGTAAGATACCAGGTAAGTCCTGTTGCGTCACTGAAGACAGAGGTGAAGGCACTGGTGATGTGCATATCTGCATGCGATCAACATTCTGCTCTTGTTCCCAGGTGAGGGGTTGAATTGGAGTATCACCAGCTAGTGTTGAAGATGCAAACCGCACATGGGTACTGGCCTGAGGGGGACTGAAGTGGAAAGGTGTATAAACTGATCCGGGGGGAAGAGGCTGTGGACGCTGAACAGAAGACCAGTTAGGAGTATCAATGTCAGGGGGTTCCATCTCTACAAATGTGGATGGAGAGTGTGAGGGAGTGCGTGGGGGAGTAGCAGCCATTTTGTCAGTTGAATGTATAAATGTAAAGTATGGAGCAAGGTTAATGTATAAAAATAAATTTGTAAGAGTGTTTTAAAAATAAAGTTTCAATATTGCAACCTTTCACAATGTCAAAATGAACACAGAGAGTCCAACTCTATGGGTATAGATCTGTCCCCACAATCACTTAAATGTCCAACTGTAGTAGAATTAGTGAATACTAAGTGTTCAGTTCACATCTCTGAATTAAGCAGTCAAATTACCAGCACAACAGATTTTGTACAGTTTGACAAGCAGTTTTTTTTTTTTTCACAACTTTTTTTTTTTTTTTTTTCACAAAAACCTTTTCAGTCAGGAAAAACAAACTACTAGTTCACACCAAGTATACACCACAATACACTCACAATTTTGAGTATTTTAAAGTATGGAAAACCTTAAGTCAAATCACCAATTAGTAAGACTCAACGTTTAGATTCAAAGTCTGAGCAATTAAGTTCAAGTCAAACCCAAGTTCATGTCAAATTCAAATTACAGTAATTTTAACTTTCAGCTTTGTTTTAGTGTTCAAATCTTTTAGGTTTTCAAGTGTGTAAGTGTTTAGGTTTTTTTTCAAGTGTTCAAGTCTGTCCCAATTGTTCAAGTCCCAATTGTTCAAGTCCCTGTTCGGGCGCCACTTATGTAACGGTGGTGGCCCCAAAAGGTAAAGTTAATCAATTTAGGGTTGTACCTAATAGTGCTGTTCGGGCGCCAGACAAGGCAAAGATTCCAAATTTTTGCCAAGTCAAAAACAAACAAAAAAAAAACCCTTTTTTTTTTTTTTACTTTTTTTTTTTTTTTAATCCCCGGAAAAAAAAAACCCACCAATACACAATTTGTCACCTGCACGCTAACACACAGGAAAACAAAAGATTCAAATAACAATTCACAAAACGTTTCTTTTAGTGTTCAGACTTTTGTTATTTAAGTATTTGCACAAAACAAAAATATCATTAGGGAAAAGAATGATTAGAAGACAGAAGAAAACAATATATTTCAATTTTTTCGTTTTCACAGCCTTATTAAAAAAGCAGAAACATTAATTAATTGAGAACAAGGTTTGCTCAATTCAAAATGTCCAATGTAAAGTGAAACAACAACAAAAAAAAAGTCCTTGTTTTCAAAAAAGACGAAGTCCGTTTCGTTTTACATTCCACTGGAAACAGTCTTAAAGTTCAAAGTTTTTACTCGCTATATCACAAGAATCGAAAATTTTAGAAATTAAATTCAAGCTCGTAAAGTTTTCTTAGGGTCTTGTGTGAGTGCGGGATCGTGAGCTTTCGTGCAGTGTGGTGTGGTTGTGTGTATGTGTGTGTGTGTGTTGGCTGCGTAGAGCAGACAGCGTCTGGGCGGCCAACCAGTTTTCAGGCCGGGAAACAATTCTTCGGAGGAGTTTT
Organism: Garra rufa; assembly: GCF_049309525.1. Taxonomy (NCBI): domain Eukaryota; kingdom Metazoa; phylum Chordata; class Actinopteri; order Cypriniformes; family Cyprinidae; genus Garra; species Garra rufa. The sequence goes on along the minus strand of NW_027394277.1, from coordinate 2,097,294 downwards.
AACAGAGGAAGAGAACCGATAGTACCTGCATCAGGCGAACCAGGCAACCAGGCTGGAATTACGTTGCGACCGGCATAAATGTATCACCAGTTTTCTCTGAAGTTTTGGCGTTACACCCGGTCTGCGCAAGCAAACAACCCAACACCTTTGGTCAGTTTCTTTCAGGTACAGTTTCCTTCCTGTTTGTTTTTCCTTCCGCCCACTCCCAGACTTCCGTTTCCCTTTCGTTTGTGTTGACGTTTTTCCTCACTTCCAGACTTCCGTTTTATAGGATTTCAACCATTCCATTTTAATTAGGGGCAAGGTGCAAAAGCCGGTATGGATTTGAATCCATATCGCCACACATTTCTGAGAAAGAAAGCCTGAATTATAAAAATTATATTGCAATTCTGGCTTTATTTCTGACAATTGTGAGTATATATCATCCATTTCTGAGAAAGAAAGCCTGAATTATGAGTTTATATTGCAATTATGGCTTTATTTCTCACAATTGTGAGTTTATGTTATCCAATTTTGAGAAAGAAAGCCTAAATTATGAGTTTATATTGTAATTCTGGCTTTATTGCTCACAATTGCTAGGTTATATCATCCATTTCTGAGAAAGAAAGCCTGAATTATGAGTTTATATTGCAATTCTGGCTTTATTTCTCACAATTGTGAGTATATATCACCCATTTCTGAGAAAGAAAGCCTGAATTATGAGTTTATATTGCAATTCTGGCTTTATTTCTCACAATTGTGAGTATATATCATCCACTTCTGAGAAAGAAAGCCTGAATTATGAGTTTATTTTGCAATTCTGGCTTAATTTCTCACAATTGTGAGTATATATCACCCATTTCTGAGAAAGAAAGCCTGAATTATGAGTTTATATTGCAATTCTGGCTTTAATGCTCACAATTGTAAGTTTATATCATCCATTGTTGAGAAAGAAAGCCTGAATTATCAGTTCATATTGCAATTCTGGCTTTACTTCTCACAATTGTGAGTATATATCATCAATTTTTTGAGAAAGAAAGCCTGAATTATGAGTTTATATTGCAATTCTGGCTTTATTTCTCACAATTGTGAGCATGTATCATCAATTTTTTGAGAAAGAAAGCCTGAATTATGAGTTTATATTGCAATTCTGGCTTTAATGCTCACAATTGTAAGTTTATATCATCCATTTTTGAGAAAGAAAGTCTGAATTATGAGTTTATATTGCAATTCTGGCTTTATTTCTCACAATTGTGAGTATATATCATCCATTTCTGAGAAAGAAAGCCTGAATTGTGAGTTTATATTGCAATTCTGGCTTTAATGCTCACAATTGTAAGTTTATATCATCCATTTTTGAGAAAGAAAGCCTTAATTATGAGTTTATATTGCAATTCTGGCTTTATTTCTCACAATTGTGAGTTTAAGTTATCCATTTTTGAGAAAGAAAGCCTGAATTATGAGTTTATATTGCAATTCTGGCTTTATTTCTCACAATTGTGAGTTTAAGTTATCCATTTTTGAGAAAGAAAGCCTGAATTATGAGTTTATATTGCAATTCTGGCTTTATTTCTCACAATTGTGAGTATATATCATCAATTTTTTGAGAAAGAAAGCCTGAATTCTGAGTTTATATTGCAATTCTGGCTTATAAACTCACAATTGTAAGTTTATTTCATCCATTTTTGAGAAAGAAAGCCTGAATTATGAGTTTATATTGCAATTCAGGCTTTATTTCTCACAATTGTGAGTATATATCATCAATTTTTTGAGAAAGAAAGCCTGAATTATGAGTTTATATTGCAATTCTGGCTTATAAACTCACAATTGTAAGTTTATTTCATCCATTTTTGAGAAAAAAAGCCTGAATTATGAGTTTATATTGCAATTCTGGCTTTAATGCTCACAATTGTAAGTTTATATCATCCATTTTTGAGAAAGAAAGTCTGAATTATGAGATTATATTGCAATTCTGGCTTTATTTCTCACAACTGTGAGAATATATCATCCATTTTTGAGAAAGAAAGCCTGAATTATGAGTTTATATTGCAATTCTGGCTTTATTTCTCACAATTGTGAGTTTATGTTATCCATTTTTGTGAAAGAAAGCCTGAATTATGAGTTTATATTGCAATTCTGGCTTAATTTCTCACAATTGTGAGTATATATTATCAATTTTTTGAGAAAGAAAGCCTGAATTATGAGTTTATATTGCAATTCAGGCTTTATTTCTCACAATTGTAAGTTTATATCATCCATTTTTGAGAAAGAAAGCCTCAATTATGAGTTTATATTGCAATTCTGGCTTTAATGCTCACATCTGGAAGTTTATATCATCCATTGTTGAGAAAGAAAGCCTGAATTATCAGTTCATATTGCAATTCTGGCTTTATTTCTCACAACTGTGAGTATATATCATCCATTTCTGAGAAAGAAAGCCTGAATTATGAGTTTATATTGCAATTCTGGCTTTATTTCTCACAATTGTGAGTTTATATTATCCATTTTTGTCAAAGTAAGCCTAAATTATGAGTTTATATTGCAATTCTGGCTTTATTTCTCACAATTGTGAGTATATATCATCCATTTCTGAGAAAGAAAGCCTGAATTATGAGTTAATTTTGCAATTCTGGCTTTAATGCTCACAATTGTAAGTTTATATCATCCATTTTTGAGAAAGAAAGCCTCAATTATGAGTTTATATTGCAATTCTGGCTTTAATGCTCACAATTGTAAGTTTATATCATCCATTTTTGAGAAAGAAAGCCTCAATTATGAGTTTATATTGCAATTCTGGCTTTAATGCTCACAACTGGAAGTTTATATCATCCATTGTTGAGAAAGAAAGCCTGAATTATCAGTTCATATTGCAATTCTGGCTTTATTTCTCACAACTGTGAGTATATATCATCCATTTCTGAGAAAGAAAGCCTGAATTATGAGTTTATATTGCAATTCTGGCTTTATTTCTCACAATTGTGAGTTTATGTTATCCATTTTTGTCAAAGTAAGCCTAAATTATGAGTTTATATTGCAATTCTGGCTTTATTTCTCACAATTGTGAGTATATATCATCCATTTCTGAGAAAGAAAGCCTGAATTATGAGTTAATTTTGCAATTCTGGCTTTGTTTCTCACAATTGTGAGGATATATCATCCATTTTTGAGAAAGAAAGCCGGAAATATGGGTTTAAATTGCAATTCTGGCTTTATTGCTCACAATTGCGGGTTTATATCATCCATTCCTGAGAAAGAAAGCCTGAATTATGAGTTCATATTGCAATTCTGGCTTTATTTCTCACAATTGTGAGTATATATATGACCCATTTCTGAGAAAGAAAGCCTGAATTATAAAAATTATATTGCAATTCTGGCTTTATTTCTGACAATTGTGAGTATATATCATCCATTTCTGAGAAAGAAAGCCTGAATTATGAGTTTATATTGCAATTATGGCTTTATTTCTCACAATTGTGAGTTTATGTTATCCAATTTTGAGAAAGAAAGCCTAAATTATGAGTTTATATTGTAATTCTGGCTTTATTGCTCACAATTGCTAGGTTATATCATCCATTTCTGAGAAAGAAAGCCTGAATTATGAGTTTATATTGCAATTCTGGCTTTATTTCTCACAATTGTGAGTATATATCACCCATTTCTGAGAAAGAAAGCCTGAATTATGAGTTTATATTGCAATTCTGGCTTTATTTCTCACAATTGTGAGTATATATCATCCACTTCTGAGAAAGAAAGCCTGAATTATGAGTTTATTTTGCAATTCTGGCTTAATTTCTCACAATTGTGAGTATATATCACCCATTTCTGAGAAAGAAAGCCTGAATTATGAGTTTATATTGCAATTCTGGCTTTAATGCTCACAATTGTAAGTTTATATCATCCATTGTTGAGAAAGAAAGCCTGAATTATCAGTTCATATTGCAATTCTGGCTTTACTTCTCACAATTGTGAGTATATATCATCAATTTTTTGAGAAAGAAAGCCTGAATTATGAGTTTATATTGCAATTCTGGCTTTATTTCTCACAATTGTGAGCATGTATCATCAATTTTTTGAGAAAGAAAGCCTGAATTATGAGTTTATATTGCAATTCTGGCTTTAATGCTCACAATTGTAAGTTAATATCATCCATTTTTGAGAAAGAAAGTCTGAATTATGAGTTTATATTGCAATTCTGGCTTTATTTCTCACAATTGTGAGTATATATCATCCATTTCTGAGAAAGAAAGCCTGAATTGTGAGTTTATATTGCAATTCTGGCTTTAATGCTCACAATTGTAAGTTTATATCATCCATTTTTGAGAAAGAAAGCCTTAATTATGAGTTTATATTGCAATTCTGGCTTTATTTCTCACAATTGTGAGTTTAAGTTATCCATTTTTGAGAAAGAAAGCCTGAATTATGAGTTTATATTGCAATTCTGGCTTTATTTCTCACAATTGTGAGTTTAAGTTATCCATTTTTGAGAAAGAAAGCCTGAATTATGAGTTTATATTGCAATTCTGGCTTTATTTCTCACAATTGTGAGTATATATCATCAATTTTTTGAGAAAGAAAGCCTGAATTCTGAGTTTATATTGCAATTCTGGCTTATAAACTCACAATTGTAAGTTTATTTCATCCATTTTTGAGAAAGAAAGCCTGAATTATGAGTTTATATTGCAATTCAGGCTTTATTTCTCACAATTGTGAGTATATATCATCAATTTTTTGAGAAAGAAAGCCTGAATTATGAGTTTATATTGCAATTCTGGCTTATAAACTCACAATTGTAAGTTTATTTCATCCATTTTTGAGAAAGTAAGCCTGAATTATGAGTTTATATTGCAATTCTGGCTTTAATGCTCACAATTGTAAGTTTATATCATCCATTTTTGAGAAAGAAAGTCTGAATTATGAGATTATATTGCAATTCTGGCTTTATTTCTCACAACTGTGAGAATATATCATCCATTTTTGAGAAAGAAAGCCTGAATTATGAGTTTATATTGCAATTCTGGCTTTATTTCTCACAATTGTGAGTTTATGTTATCCATTTTTGTGAAAGAAAGCCTGAATTATGAGTTTATATTGCAATTCTGGCTTAATTTCTCACAATTGTGAGTATATATCATCAATTTTTTGAGAAAGAAAGCCTGAATTATGAGTTTATATTGCAATTCAGGCTTTATTTCTCACAATTGTAAGTTTATATCATCCATTTTTGAGAAAGAAAGCCTGAATTATGAGTTAATTTTGCAATTCTGGCTTTAATGCTCACAATTGTAAGTTTATATCATCCATTTTTGAGAAAGAAAGCCTCAATTATGAGTTTATATTGCAATTCTGGCTTTAATGCTCACAATTGTAAGTTTATATCATCCATTTTTGAGAAAGAAAGCCTCAATTATGAGTTTATATTGCAATTCTGGCTTTAATGCTCACAACTGGAAGTTTATATCATCCATTGTTGAGAAAGAAAGCCTGAATTATCAGTTCATATTGCAATTCTGGCTTTATTTCTCACAACTGTGAGTATATATCATCCATTTCTGAGAAAGAAAGCCTGAATTATGAGTTTATATTGCAATTCTGGCTTTATTTCTCACAATTGTGAGTTTATGTTATCCATTTTTGTCAAAGTAAGCCTAAATTATGAGTTTATATTGCAATTCTGGCTTTATTTCTCACAATTGTGAGTATATATCATCCATTTCTGAGAAAGAAAGCCTGAATTATGAGTTAATTTTGCAATTCTGGCTTTGTTTCTCACAATTGTGAGGATATATCATCCATTTTTGAGAAAGAAAGCCGGAAATATGGGTTTAAATTGCAATTCTGGCTTTATTGCTCACAATTGCGGGTTTATATCATCCATTTCTGAGAAAGAAAGCCTGAATTATAAAAATTATATTGCAATTCTGGCTTTATTTCTGACAATTGTGAGTATATATCATCCATTTCTGAGAAAGAAAGCCTGAATTATGAGTTTATATTGCAATTATGGCTTTATTTCTCACAATTGTGAGTTTATGTTATCCAATTTTGAGAAAGAAAGCCTAAATTATGAGTTTATATTGTAATTCTGGCTTTATTGCTCACAATTGCTAGGTTATATCATCCATTTCTGAGAAAGAAAGCCTGAATTATGAGTTTATATTGCAATTCTGGCTTTATTTCTCACAATTGTGAGTATATATCACCCATTTCTGAGAAAGAAAGCCTGAATTATGAGTTTATATTGCAATTCTGGCTTTATTTCTCACAATTGTGAGTATATATCATCCACTTCTGAGAAAGAAAGCCTGAATTATGAGTTTATTTTGCAATTCTGGCTTAATTTCTCACAATTGTGAGTATATATCACCCATTTCTGAGAAAGAAAGCCTGAATTATGAGTTTATATTGCAATTCTGGCTTTAATGCTCACAATTGTAAGTTTATATCATCCATTGTTGAGAAAGAAAGCCTGAATTATCAGTTCATATTGCAATTCTGGCTTTACTTCTCACAATTGTGAGTATATATCATCAATTTTTTGAGAAAGAAAGCCTGAATTATGAGTTTATATTGCAATTCTGGCTTTATTTCTCACAATTGTGAGCATGTATCATCAATTTTTTGAGAAAGAAAGCCTGAATTATGAGTTTATATTGCAATTCTGGCTTTGATGCTCACAATTGTAAGTTTATATCATCCATTTTTGAGAAAGAAAGTCTGAATTATGAGTTTATATTGCAATTCTGGCTTTATTTCTCACAATTGTGAGTATATATCATCCATTTCTGAGAAAGAAAGCCTGAATTGTGAGTTTATATTGCAATTCTGGCTTTAATGCTCACAATTGTAAGTTTATATCATCCATTTTTGAGAAAGAAAGCCTTAATTATGAGTTTATATTGCAATTCTGGCTTTATTTCTCACAATTGTGAGTTTAAGTTATCCATTTTTGAGAAAGAAAGCCTGAATTATGAGTTTATATTGCAATTCTGGCTTTATTTCTCACAATTGTGAGTTTAAGTTATCCATTTTTGAGAAAGAAAGCCTGAATTATGAGTTTATATTGCAATTCTGGCTTTATTTCTCACAATTGTGAGTATATATCATCAATTTTTTGAGAAAGAAAGCCTGAATTCTGAGTTTATATTGCAATTCTGGCTTATAAACTCACAATTGTAAGTTTATTTCATCCATTTTTGAGAAAGAAAGCCTGAATTATGAGTTTATATTGCAATTCAGGCTTTATTTCTCACAATTGTGAGTATATATCATCAATTTTTTGAGAAAGAAAGCCTGAATTATGAGTTTATATTGCAATTCTGGCTTATAAACTCACAATTGTAAGTTTATTTCATCCATTTTTGAGAAAGTAAGCCTGAATTATGAGTTTATATTGCAATTCTGGCTTTAATGCTCACAATTGTAAGTTTATATCATCCATTTTTGAGAAAGAAAGTCTGAATTATGAGATTATATTGCAATTCTGGCTTTATTTCTCACAACTGTGAGAATATATCATCCATTTTTGAGAAAGAAAGCCTGAATTATGAGTTTATATTGCAATTCTGGCTTTATTTCTCACAATTGTGAGTTTATGTTATCCATTTTTGTGAAAGAAAGCCTGAATTATGAGTTTATATTGCAATTCTGGCTTAATTTCTCACAATTGTGAGTATATATCATCAATTTTTTGAGAAAGAAAGCCTGAATTATGAGTTTATATTGCAATTCAGGCTTTATTTCTCACAATTGTAAGTTTATATCATCCATTTTTGAGAAAGAAAGCCTGAATTATGAGTTTATATTGCAATTCTGGCTTTAATGCTCACAATTGTAAGTTTATATCATCCATTTTTGAGAGAGAAAGCCTCAATTATGAGTTTATATTGCAATTCTGGCTTTAATGCTCACAATTGTAAGTTTATATCATCCATTTTTGAGAAAGAAAGCCTCAATTATGAGTTTATATTGCAATTCTGGCTTTAATGCTCACAACTGGAAGTTTATATCATCCATTGTTGAGAAAGAAAGCCTGAATTATGAGTTTATATTGCAATTCTGGCTTTATTTCTCACAATTGTGAGTTTAAGTTATCCATTTTTGAGAAAGAAAGCCGGAAATATGGGTTTAAATTGCAATTCTGGCTTTATTGCTCACAATTGCGGGTTTATATCATCCATTCCTGAGAAAGAAAGCCTGAATTATGAGTTCATATTGCAATTCTGGCTTTATTTCTCACAATTGTGAGTTTATGTTATCCAATTTTGAGAAAGAAAGCCTAAATTATGAGTTTATATTGTAATTCTGGCTTTATTGCTCACAATTGCTAGGTTATATCATCCATTTCTGAGAAAGAAAGCCTGAATTATGAGTTTATATTGCAATTCTGGCTTTATTTCTCACAATTGTGAGTATATATCACCCATTTCTGAGAAAGAAAGCCTGAATTATGAGTTTATATTGCAATTCTGGCTTTATTTCTCACAATTGTGAGTATATATCATCCACTTCTGAGAAAGAAAGCCTGAATTATGAGTTTATTTTGCAATTCTGGCTTAATTTCTCACAATTGTGAGTATATATCACCCATTTCTGAGAAAGAAAGCCTGAATTATGAGTTTATATTGCAATTCTGGCTTTAATGCTCACAATTGTAAGTTTATATCATCCATTGTTGAGAAAGAAAGCCTGAATTATCAGTTCATATTGCAATTCTGGCTTTACTTCTCACAATTGTGAGTATATATCATCAATTTTTTGAGAAAGAAAGCCTGAATTATGAGTTTATATTGCAATTCTGGCTTTATTTCTCACAATTGTGAGCATGTATCATCAATTTTTTGAGAAAGAAAGCCTGAATTATGAGTTTATATTGCAATTCTGGCTTTAATGCTCACAATTGTAAGTTTATATCATCCATTTTTGAGAAAGAAAGTCTGAATTATGAGTTTATATTGCAATTCTGGCTTTATTTCTCACAATTGTGAGTATATATCATCCATTTCTGAGAAAGAAAGCCTGAATTGTGAGTTTATATTGCAATTCTGGCTTTAATGCTCACAATTGTAAGTTTATATCATCCATTTTTGAGAAAGAAAGCCTTAATTATGAGTTTATATTGCAATTCTGGCTTTATTTCTCACAATTGTGAGTTTAAGTTATCCATTTTTGAGAAAGAAAGCCTGAATTATGAGTTTATATTGCAATTCTGGCTTTATTTCTCACAATTGTGAGTTTAAGTTATCCATTTTTGAGAAAGAAAGCCTGAATTATGAGTTTATATTGCAATTCTGGCTTTATTTCTCACAATTGTGAGTATATATCATCAATTTTTTGAGAAAGAAAGCCTGAATTCTGAGTTTATATTGCAATTCTGGCTTATAAACTCACAATTGTAAGTTTATTTCATCCATTTTTGAGAAAGAAAGCCTGAATTATGAGTTTATATTGCAATTCAGGCTTTATTTCTCACAATTGTGAGTATATATCATCAATTTTTTGAGAAAGAAAGCCTGAATTATGAGTTTATATTGCAATTCTGGCTTATAAACTCACAATTGTAAGTTTATTTCATCCATTTTTGAGAAAGTAAGCCTGAATTATGAGTTTATATTGCAATTCTGGCTTTAATGCTCACAATTGTAAGTTTATATCATCCATTTTTGAGAAAGAAAGTCTGAATTATGAGATTATATTGCAATTCTGGCTTTATTTCTCACAACTGTGAGAATATATCATCCATTTTTGAGAAAGAAAGCCTGAATTATGAGTTTATATTGCAATTCTGGCTTTATTTCTCACAATTGTGAGTTTATGTTATCCATTTTTGTGAAAGAAAGCCTGAATTATGAGTTTATATTGCAATTCTGGCTTAATTTCTCACAATTGTGAGTATATATCATCAATTTTTTGAGAAAGAAAGCCTGAATTATGAGTTTATATTGCAATTCAGGCTTTATTTCTCACAATTGTAAGTTTATATCATCCATTTTTGAGAAAGAAAGCCTGAATTATGAGTTTATATTGCAATTCTGGCTTTAATGCTCACAATTGTAAGTTTATATCATCCATTTTTGAGAGAGAAAGACTCAATTATGAGTTTATATTGCAATTCTGGCTTTAATGCTCACAATTGTAAGTTTATATCATCCATTTTTGAGAAAGAAAGCCTCAATTATGAGTTTATATTGCAATTCTGGCTTTAATGCTCACAACTGGAAGTTTATATCATCCATTGTTGAGAAAGAAAGCCTGAATTATGAGTTTATATTGCAATTCTGGCTTTATTTCTCACAATTGTGAGTTTAAGTTATCCATTTTTGAGAAAGAAAGCCGGAAATATGGGTTTAAATTGCAATTCTGGCTTTATTGCTCACAATTGCGGGTTTATATCATCCATTCCTGAGAAAGAAAGCCTGAATTATGAGTTCATATTGCAATTCTGGCTTTATTTCTCACAATTGTGAGTTTATGTTATCCAATTTTGAGAAAGAAAGCCTAAATTATGAGTTTATATTGTAATTCTGGCTTTATTGCTCACAATTGCTAGGTTATATCATCCATTTCTGAGAAAGAAAGCCTGAATTATGAGTTTATATTGCAATTCTGGCTTTATTTCTCACAATTGTGAGTATATATCACCCATTTCTGAGAAAGAAAGCCTGAATTATGAGTTTATATTGCAATTCTGGCTTTATTTCTCACAATTGTGAGTATATATCATCCACTTCTGAGAAAGAAAGCCTGAATTATGAGTTTATTTTGCAATTCTGGCTTAATTTCTCACAATTGTGAGTATATATCACACATTTCTGAGAAAGAAAGCCTGAATTATGAGTTTATATTGCAATTCTGGCTTTAATGCTCACAATTGTAAGTTTATATCATCCATTGTTGAGAAAGAAAGCCTGAATTATCAGTTCATATTGCAATTCTGGCTTTACTTCTCACAATTGTGAGTATATATCATCAATTTTTTGAAAAAGAAAGCCTGAATTATGAGTTTATATTGCAATTCTGGCTTTATTTCTCACAATTGTGAGCATGTATCATCAATTTTTTGAGAAAGAAAGCCTGAATTATGAGTTTATATTGCAATTCTGGCTTTAATGCTCACAATTGTAAGTTTATATCATCCATTTTTGAGAAAGAAAGTCTGAATTATGAGTTTATATTGCAATTCTGGCTTTATTTCTCACAATTGTGAGTATATATCATCCATTTCTGAGAAAGAAAGCCTGAATTGTGAGTTTATATTGCAATTCTGGCTTTAATGCTCACAATTGTAAGTTTATATCATCCATTTTTGAGAAAGAAAGCCTTAATTATGAGTTTATATTGCAATTCTGGCTTTATTTCTCACAATTGTGAGTTTAAGTTATCCATTTTTGAGAAAGAAAGCCTGAATTATGAGTTTATATTGCAATTCTGGCTTTATTTCTCACAATTGTGAGTTTAAGATATCCATTTTTGAGAAAGAAAGCCTGAATTATGAGTTTATATTGCAATTCTGGCTTTATTTCTCACAATTGTGAGTATATATCATCAATTGTTTGAGAAAGAAAGCCTGAATTCTGAGTTTATATTGCAATTCTGGCTTATAAACTCACAATTGTAAGTTTATTTCATCCATTTTTGAGAAAGAAAGCCTGAATTATGAGTTTATATTGCAATTCAGGCTTTATTTCTCACAATTGTGAGTATATATCATCAATTTTTTGAGAAAGAAAGCCTGAATTATGAGTTTATATTGCAATTCTGGCTTATAAACTCACAATTGTAAGTTTATTTCATCCATTTTTGAGAAAGAAAGCCTGAATTATGAGTTTATATTGCAATTCTGGCTTTAATGCTCACAATTGTAAGTTTATATCATCCATTTTTGAGAAAGAAAGTCTGAATTATGAGATTATATTGCAATTCTGGCTTTATTTCTCACAACTGTGAGAATATATCATCCATTTTTGAGAAAGAAAGCCTGAATTATGAGTTTATATTGCAATTCTGGCTTTATTTCTCACAATTGTGAGTTTATGTTATCCATTTTTGTGAAAGAAAGCCTGAATTATGAGTTTATATTGCAATTCTGGCTTAATTTCTCACAATTGTGAGTATATATTATCAATTTTTTGAGAAAGAAAGCCTGAATTATGAGTTTATATTGCAATTCAGGCTTTATTTCTCACAATTGTAAGTTTATATCATCCATTTTTGAGAGAGAAAGCCTCAATTATGAGTTTATATTGCAATTCTGGCTTTAATGCTCACATCTGGAAGTTTATATCATCCATTGTTGAGAAAGAAAGCCTGAATTATCAGTTCATATTGCAATTCTGGCTTTATTTCTCACAACTGTGAGTATATATCATCCATTTCTGAGAAAGAAAGCCTGAATTATGAGTTTATATTGCAATTCTGGCTTTATTTCTCACAATTGTGAGTTTATATTATCCATTTTTGTCAAAGTAAGCCTAAATTATGAGTTTATATTGCAATTCTGGCTTTATTTCTCACAATTGTGAGTATATATCATCCATTTCTGAGAAAGAAAGCCTGAATTATGAGTTAATTTTGCAATTCTGGCTTTAATGCTCACAATTGTAAGTTTATATCATCCATTTTTGAGAAAGAAAGCCTCAATTATGAGTTTATATTGCAATTCTGGCTTTAATGCTCACAATTGTAAGTTTATATCATCCATTTTTGAGAAAGAAAGCCTCAATTATGAGTTTATATTGCAATTCTGGCTTTAATGCTCACAACTGGAAGTTTATATCATCCATTGTTGAGAAAGAAAGCCTGAATTATCAGTTCATATTGCAATTCTGGCTTTATTTCTCACAACTGTGAGTATATATCATCCATTTCTGAGAAAGAAAGCCTGAATTATGAGTTTATATTGCAATTCTGGCTTTATTTCTCACAATTGTGAGTTTATGTTATCCATTTTTGTCAAAGTAAGCCTAAATTATGAGTTTATATTGCAATTCTGGCTTTATTTCTCACAATTGTGAGTATATATCATCCATTTCTGAGAAAGAAAGCCTGAATTATGAGTTAATTTTGCAATTCTGGCTTTGTTTCTCACAATTGTGAGGATATATCATCCATTTTTGAGAAAGAAAGCCGGAAATATGGGTTTAAATTGCAATTCTGGCTTTATTGCTCACAATTGCGGGTTTATATCATCCATTCCTGAGAAAGAAAGCCTGAATTATGAGTTCATATTGCAATTCTGGCTTTATTTCTCACAATTGTGAGTATATATATGACCCATTTCTGAGAAAGAAAGCCTGAATTATAAAAATTATATTGCAATTCTGGCTTTATTTCTGACAATTGTGAGTATATATCATCCATTTCTGAGAAAGAAAGCCTGAATTATGAGTTTATATTGCAATTATGGCTTTATTTCTCACAATTGTGAGTTTATTGTAGTGAATTTTACAGGAGACTCATCTCATTTTAACTTGGCCCGCATAGGGACGCCAATTATGAAGTGAGTTCTGCTTTCGCCCACTAGAAAAGCGAAATAGTGTAGTGATGGGTACTCGCGTCACAGATGACGTAATGATTCTTGGATCACATGTCACTTAATGTGTGGTAATGAGTACATCACATAAGAAAGATTGGTGGGATATCTAGCTTGTAGAACCTCTCACTGTATTATCAACACAAGGAAGACACAAGTGTAATAAAATAAATTTATTAACAAATGATAGACAAGAGTAATCAACTATTAAATGAATACAATAAATGCAAAAGGAATAAAGTGCATAAGATGCATAAAATGTGATTCAGTTGGGTGTTACTATGTCATAGCTATGTTATCTTATGGAAAGATAAACTGTTGCTACTCTGAAACAAATAAGGTGAAGAACCTTATTTTGCATCAAACAAATAAATGAGCTATTATTTGTTATCAACTGCAATCAGCTATACAATATCTAATGTAAATTAGAAAAATCATATACTGATAGTACACAACAATGCCAAGGTCTCTGGAAGAGGATTGGAAGTGATATTTACGTTCTCTGTGGTTGATTGAGCAGTCCGGTAGCGGTGAATTCTTCCACTGGTTGTGCTGGGAGCAGTCAGTGGGAAAAGGATCAGGAATCCGTTTCAGGAATTCCACACTGTAGGATGCTGTTCTCCTGGAGCACCCAAAGGGTCCTAAGATCTGGAACACGCAGATGTGGCCCTGGTGTAGGTGCTGAAGGCCCTTAGCTTGGAACACGCAAGCAAAGGTACCTGAAGTGAAGGTTTGCTTGCTGGAGCTCAACCTTGTTGCAAATGTCTGTTGGTCTTCTGCCTCTCTCGGCTAGAGACTCAGAACTTGGTCAATCCGCTTTGTCTCTCTCGGATGGAGACTTAGGACGTGCTGCATCTGTGGTTGCCTCGCTGGACGAAGACTCTGAACGTCGAAAATATCTCTTTCTTCACAGACAGAACGTGGTCGTATCTGCTGCTGCCTCAAAGCTGGAGACTCGAAGCGTGGAGCGTCTGTTTCTGTCTCTCTGGACAGTAGGCTCAGAATGGTTGTGTCTGTTATTGTCTCACCCTTGCAGGTCAGACTCAGTACTGGTGTAACTGTTATGTCTTTCCCCGACGGGACTCAGACTCAGTACTTTTTTAGTGCTCTGTTAGTGTCTCACCCTGTTGGGCCTCAGACTCAGAACTTTGTTGCTCTGTTAGTGTCTCTTCCTTCACAGGCCGCAGACTCAGAACTTTGTTGCTCTGTTAGTGTCTCTTCCTTCACAGGCCGCAGACTCAGGACGAAGTTTGATCTGTTAACGTCTTACCCTGCCGGGCCTCAGACTCAGAACTTTGTGTAACTGTTATGTCTTTCCCCGACGGGACTCAGACTCAGTACAAGGAGTGTCTTTTGGAGAGGTACCTATTATAACTTTCCGATGAGGAGGAGATTGCAATTTGGTGCTTCTCCATTTCCATGCTGTGATTGGCTGGTTCCATCAGAGCGGGGGACATGGGGTAGCCCACCCTTCTTTCCTCTTGTGGAAGTCATTTGCATAGTCCAAACACAAAGTTAAAAAAGGTGTCAATAATGTTTTACTGGTGCATTTCTCATTTTCCAAAACACAATCAGAAAACATTTGGTCATGTAATGAACACATTAAGTCCAAACATGATGGGAAAAGATTGAACTGTCATGCATGCATTCATTTGTCCATTAACAGCTGAGTTTGTGTAAGATGTTGCACTACACATCGCTGTCAGTGAGAATACTTATTTCTCTGAATAAGTATAAGATGTGTGTGTTATGGTTCGCATCAGTTCAAGGTTTGAAAACATAGTTATGAATGGATTTGGATGGATCTTTGTGATCTCTCTTTGTTTCACCCACTGCGTGCTGCATCTGGAGATCCTAAGGAATTTTTATGACCGTCACAGGACCAAACCTTAGAAAACAGTCTCAAGGTGGGTGAAGGGTAGAAACTGCATCTTGACCAATAGGAAGTTCTGTCCTTCCAGGGGTTTTGTCCCAAAGGTCTCTTCTTGCCCTCTAAGAGGTGTCTGGCAGTTGTCCTGGCATCCTTATCTGATGGCGTTGGACAGTTTGCTTATGTTAGTCCACCAAGATCCAATCAAAATGTAGCAAACCTTTGTCCACTATTGTGGCCAGGGAGGGGCCCTCGCCATAAACTGGGCCCTGGAATGCGTGGTCCACTACATTATGTTATCCAATTTTGAGAAAGAAAGCCTAAATTATGAGTTTATATTGTAATTCTGGCTTTATTGCTCACAATTGCTAGGTTATATCATCCATTTCTGAGAAAGAAAGCCTGAATTATGAGTTTATATTGCAATTCTGGCTTTATTTCTCACAATTGTGAGTATATATCACCCATTTCTGAGAAAGAAAGCCTGAATTATGAGTTTATATTGCAATTCTGGCTTTATTTCTCACAATTGTGAGTATATATCATCCACTTCTGAGAAAGAAAGCCTGAATTATGAGTTTATTTTGCAATTCTGGCTTAATTTCTCACAATTGTGAGTATATATCACCCATTTCTGAGAAAGAAAGCCTGAATTATGAGTTTATATTGCAATTCTGGCTTTAATGCTCACAATTGTAAGTTTATATCATCCATTGTTGAGAAAGAAAGCCTGAATTATCAGTTCATATTGCAATTCTGGCTTTACTTCTCACAATTGTGAGTATATATCATCAATTTTTTGAGAAAGAAAGCCTGAATTATGAGTTTATATTGCAATTCTGGCTTTATTTCTCACAATTGTGAGCATGTATCATCAATTTTTTGAGAAAGAAAGCCTGAATTATGAGTTTATATTGCAATTCTGGCTTTAATGCTCACAATTGTAAGTTAATATCATCCATTTTTGAGAAAGAAAGTCTGAATTATGAGTTTATATTGCAATTCTGGCTTTATTTCTCACAATTGTGAGTATATATCATCCATTTCTGAGAAAGAAAGCCTGAATTGTGAGTTTATATTGCAATTCTGGCTTTAATGCTCACAATTGTAAGTTTATATCATCCATTTTTGAGAAAGAAAGCCTTAATTATGAGTTTATATTGCAATTCTGGCTTTATTTCTCACAATTGTGAGTTTAAGTTATCCATTTTTGAGAAAGAAAGCCTGAATTATGAGTTTATATTGCAATTCTGGCTTTATTTCTCACAATTGTGAGTTTAAGTTATCCATTTTTGAGAAAGAAAGCCTGAATTATGAGTTTATATTGCAATTCTGGCTTTATTTCTCACAATTGTGAGTATATATCATCAATTTTTTGAGAAAGAAAGCCTGAATTCTGAGTTTATATTGCAATTCTGGCTTATAAACTCACAATTGTAAGTTTATTTCATCCATTTTTGAGAAAGAAAGCCTGAATTATGAGTTTATATTGCAAATCAGGCTTTATTTCTCACAATTGTGAGTATATATCATCAATTTTTTGAGAAAGAAAGCCTGAATTATGAGTTTATATTGCAATTCTGGCTTATAAACTCACAATTGTAAGTTTATTTCATCCATTTTTGAGAAAGTAAGCCTGAATTATGAGTTTATATTGCAATTATGGCTTTAATGCTCACAATTGTAAGTTTATATCATCCATTTTTGAGAAAGAAAGTCTGAATTATGAGATTATATTGCAATTCTGGCTTTATTTCTCACAACTGTGAGAATATATCATCCATTTTTGAGAAAGAAAGCCTGAATTATGAGTTTATATTGCAATTCTGGCTTTATTTCTCACAATTGTGAGTTTATGTTATCCATTTTTGTGAAAGAAAGCCTGAATTATGAGTTTATATTGCAATTCTGGCTTAATTTCTCACAATTGTGAGTATATATCATCAATTTTTTGAGAAAGAAAGCCTGAATTATGAGTTTATATTGCAATTCAGGCTTTATTTCTCACAATTGTAAGTTTATATCATCCATTTTTGAGAAAGAAAGCCTGAATTATGAGTTAATTTTGCAATTCTGGCTTTAATGCTCACAATTGTAAGTTTATATCATCCATTTTTGAGAAAGAAAGCCTCAATTATGAGTTTATATTGCAATTCTGGCTTTAATGCTCACAATTGTAAGTTTATATCATCCATTTTTGAGAAAGAAAGCCTCAATTATGAGTTTATATTGCAATTCTGGCTTTAATGCTCACAACTGGAAGTTTATATCATCCATTGTTGAGAAAGAAAGCCTGAATTATCAGTTCATATTGCAATTCTGGCTTTATTTCTCACAACTGTGAGTATATATCATCCATTTCTGAGAAAGAAAGCCTGAATTATGAGTTTATATTGCAATTCTGGCTTTATTTCTCACAATTGTGAGTTTATGTTATCCATTTTTGTCAAAGTAAGCCTAAATTATGAGTTTATATTGCAATTCTGGCTTTATTTCTCACAATTGTGAGTATATATCATCCATTTCTGAGAAAGAAAGCCTGAATTATGAGTTAATTTTGCAATTCTGGCTTTGTTTCTCACAATTGTGAGGATATATAATCCATTTTTGAGAAAGAAAGCCTGAATTATGAGTTTATATTGCAATTCTGGCTTTATTTCTCACAATTGTGAGCATGTATCATCAATTTTTTGAGAAAGAAAGCCTGAATTATGAGTTTATATTGCAATTCTGGCTTTAATGCTCACAATTGTAAGTTTATATCATCCATTTTTGAGAAAGAAAGTCTGAATTATGAGTTTATATTGCAATTCTGGCTTTATTTCTCACAATTGTGAGTATATATCATCCATTTCTGAGAAAGAAAGCCTGAATTGTGAGTTTATATTGCAATTCTGGCTTTAATGCTCACAATTGTAAGTTTATATCATCCATTTTTGAGAAAGAAAGCCTTAATTATGAGTTTATATTGCAATTCTGGCTTTATTTCTCACAATTGTGAGTTTAAGTTATCCATTTTTGAGAAAGAAAGCCTGAATTATGAGTTTATATTGCAATTCTGGCTTTATTTCTCACAATTGTGAGTTTAAGTTATCCATTTTTGAGAAAGAAAGCCTGAATTATGAGTTTATATTGCAATTCTGGCTTTATTTCTCACAATTGTGAGTATATATCATCAATTTTTTGAGAAAGAAAGCCTGAATTCTGAGTTTATATTGCAATTCTGGCTTATAAACTCACAATTGTAAGTTTATTTCATCCATTTTTGAGAAAGAAAGCCTGAATTATGAGTTTATATTGCAATTCAGGCTTTATTTCTCACAATTGTGAGTATATATCATCAATTTTTTGAGAAAGAAAGCCTGAATTATGAGTTTATATTGCAATTCTGGCTTATAAACTCACAATTGTAAGTTTATTTCATCCATTTTTGAGAAAGTAAGCCTGAATTATGAGTTTATATTGCAATTCTGGCTTTAATGCTCACAATTGTAAGTTTATATCATCCATTTTTGAGAAAGAAAGTCTGAATTATGAGATTATATTGCAATTCTGGCTTTATTTCTCACAACTGTGAGAATATATCATCCATTTTTGAGAAAGAAAGCCTGAATTATGAGTTTATATTGCAATTCTGGCTTTATTTCTCACAATTGTGAGTTTATGTTATCCATTTTTGTGAAAGAAAGCCTGAATTATGAGTTTATATTGCAATTCTGGCTTAATTTCTCACAATTGTGAGTATATATCATCAATTTTTTGAGAAAGAAAGCCTGAATTATGAGTTTATATTGCAATTCAGGCTTTATTTCTCACAATTGTAAGTTTATATCATCCATTTTTGAGAAAGAAAGCCTGAATTATGAGTTTATATTGCAATTCTGGCTTTAATGCTCACAATTGTAAGTTTATATCATCCATTTTTGAGAGAGAAAGACTCAATTATGAGTTTATATTGCAATTCTGGCTTTAATGCTCACAATTGTAAGTTTATATCATCCATTTTTGAGAAAGAAAGCCTCAATTATGAGTTTATATTGCAATTCTGGCTTTAATGCTCACAACTGGAAGTTTATATCATCCATTGTTGAGAAAGAAAGCCTGAATTATGAGTTTATATTGCAATTCTGGCTTTATTTCTCACAATTGTGAGTTTAAGTTATCCATTTTTGAGAAAGAAAGCCGGAAATATGGGTTTAAATTGCAATTCTGGCTTTATTGCTCACAATTGCGGGTTTATATCATCCATTCCTGAGAAAGAAAGCCTGAATTATGAGTTCATATTGCAATTCTGGCTTTATTTCTCACAATTGTGAGTTTATGTTATCCAATTTTGAGAAAGAAAGCCTAAATTATGAGTTTATATTGTAATTCTGGCTTTATTGCTCACAATTGCTAGGTTATATCATCCATTTCTGAGAAAGAAAGCCTGAATTATGAGTTTATATTGCAATTCTGGCTTTATTTCTCACAATTGTGAGTATATATCACCCATTTCTGAGAAAGAAAGCCTGAATTATGAGTTTATATTGCAATTCTGGCTTTATTTCTCACAATTGTGAGTATATATCATCCACTTCTGAGAAAGAAAGCCTGAATTATGAGTTTATTTTGCAATTCTGGCTTAATTTCTCACAATTGTGAGTATATATCACACATTTCTGAGAAAGAAAGCCTGAATTATGAGTTTATATTGCAATTCTGGCTTTAATGCTCACAATTGTAAGTTTATATCATCCATTGTTGAGAAAGAAAGCCTGAATTATCAGTTCATATTGCAATTCTGGCTTTACTTCTCACAATTGTGAGTATATATCATCAATTTTTTGAGAAAGAAAGCCTGAATTATGAGTTTATATTGCAATTCTGGCTTTATTTCTCACAATTGTGAGCATGTATCATCAATTTTTTGAGAAAGAAAGCCTGAATTATGAGTTTATATTGCAATTCTGGCTTTAATGCTCACAATTGTAAGTTTATATCATCCATTTTTGAGAAAGAAAGTCTGAATTATGAGTTTATATTGCAATTCTGGCTTTATTTCTCACAATTGTGAGTATATATCATCCATTTCTGAGAAAGAAAGCCTGAATTGTGAGTTTATATTGCAATTCTGGCTTTAATGCTCACAATTGTAAGTTTATATCATCCATTTTTGAGAAAGAAAGCCTTAATTATGAGTTTATATTGCAATTCTGGCTTTATTTCTCACAATTGTGAGTTTAAGTTATCCATTTTTGAGAAAGAAAGCCTGAATTATGAGTTTATATTGCAATTCTGGCTTTATTTCTCACAATTGTGAGTTTAAGATATCCATTTTTGAGAAAGAAAGCCTGAATTATGAGTTTATATTGCAATTCTGGCTTTATTTCTCACAATTGTGAGTATATATCATCAATTGTTTGAGAAAGAAAGCCTGAATTCTGAGTTTATATTGCAATTCTGGCTTATAAACTCACAATTGTAAGTTTATTTCATCCATTTTTGAGAAAGAAAGCCTGAATTATGAGTTTATATTGCAATTCAGGCTTTATTTCTCACAATTGTGAGTATATATCATCAATTTTTTGAGAAAGAAAGCCTGAATTATGAGTTTATATTGCAATTCTGGCTTATAAACTCACAATTGTAAGTTTATTTCATCCATTTTTGAGAAAGAAAGCCTGAATTATGAGTTTATATTGCAATTCTGGCTTTAATGCTCACAATTGTAAGTTTATATCATCCATTTTTGAGAAAGAAAGTCTGAATTATGAGATTATATTGCAATTCTGGCTTTATTTCTCACAACTGTGAGAATATATCATCCATTTTTGAGAAAGAAAGCCTGAATTATGAGTTTATATTGCAATTCTGGCTTTATTTCTCACAATTGTGAGTTTATGTTATCCATTTTTGTGAAAGAAAGCCTGAATTATGAGTTTATATTGCAATTCTGGCTTAATTTCTCACAATTGTGAGTATATATTATCAATTTTTTGAGAAAGAAAGCCTGAATTATGAGTTTATATTGCAATTCAGGCTTTATTTCTCACAATTGTAAGTTTATATCATCCATTTTTGAGAAAGAAAGCCTCAATTATGAGTTTATATTGCAATTCTGGCTTTAATGCTCACATCTGGAAGTTTATATCATCCATTGTTGAGAAAGAAAGCCTGAATTATCAGTTCATATTGCAATTCTGGCTTTATTTCTCACAACTGTGAGTATATATCATCCATTTCTGAGAAAGAAAGCCTGAATTATGAGTTTATATTGCAATTCTGGCTTTATTTCTCACAATTGTGAGTTTATATTATCCATTTTTGTCAAAGTAAGCCTAAATTATGAGTTTATATTGCAATTCTGGCTTTATTTCTCACAATTGTGAGTATATATCATCCATTTCTGAGAAAGAAAGCCTGAATTATGAGTTAATTTTGCAATTCTGGCTTTAATGCTCACAATTGTAAGTTTATATCATCCATTTTTGAGAAAGAAAGCCTCAATTATGAGTTTATATTGCAATTCTGGCTTTAATGCTCACAATTGTAAGTTTATATCATCCATTTTTGAGAAAGAAAGCCTCAATTATGAGTTTATATTGCAATTCTGGCTTTAATGCTCACAACTGGAAGTTTATATCATCCATTGTTGAGAAAGAAAGCCTGAATTATCAGTTCATATTGCAATTCTGGCTTTATTTCTCACAACTGTGAGTATATATCATCCATTTCTGAGAAAGAAAGCCTGAATTATGAGTTTATATTGCAATTCTGGCTTTATTTCTCACAATTGTGAGTTTATGTTATCCATTTTTGTCAAAGTAAGCCTAAATTATGAGTTTATATTGCAATTCTGGCTTTATTTCTCACAATTGTGAGTATATATCATCCATTTCTGAGAAAGAAAGCCTGAATTATGAGTTAATTTTGCAATTCTGGCTTTGTTTCTCACAATTGTGAGGATATATCATCCATTTTTGAGAAAGAAAGCCGGAAATATGGGTTTAAATTGCAATTCTGGCTTTATTGCTCACAATTGCGGGTTTATATCATCCATTCCTGAGAAAGAAAGCCTGAATTATGAGTTCATATTGCAATTCTGGCTTTATTTCTCACAATTGTGAGTATATATATGACCCATTTCTGAGAAAGAAAGCCTGAATTATAAAAATTATATTGCAATTCTGGCTTTATTTCTGACAATTGTGAGTATATATCATCCATTTCTGAGAAAGAAAGCCTGAATTATGAGTTTATATTGCAATTATGGCTTTATTTCTCACAATTGTGAGTTTATTGTAGTGAATTTTACAGGAGACTCATCTCATTTTAACTTGGCCCGCATAGGGACGCCAATTATGAAGTGAGTTCTGCTTTCGCCCACTAGAAAAGCGAAATAGTGTAGTGATGGGTACTCGCGTCACAGATGACGTAATGATTCTTGGATCACATGTCACTTAATGTGTGGTAATGAGTACATCACATAAGAAAGATTGGTGGGATATCTAGCTTGTAGAACCTCTCACTGTATTATCAACACAAGGAAGACACAAGTGTAATAAAATAAATTTATTAACAAATGATAGACAAGAGTAATCAACTATTAAATGAATACAATAAATGCAAAAGGAATAAAGTGCATAAGATGCATAAAATGTGATTCAGTTGGGTGTTACTATGTCATAGCTATGTTATCTTATGGAAAGATAAACTGTTGCTACTCTGAAACAAATAAGGTGAAGAACCTTATTTTGCATCAAACAAATAAATGAGCTATTATTTGTTATCAACTGCAATCAGCTATACAATATCTAATGTAAATTAGAAAAATCATATACTGATAGTACACAACAATGCCAAGGTCTCTGGAAGAGGATTGGAAGTGATATTTACGTTCTCTGTGGTTGATTGAGCAGTCCGGTAGCGGTGAATTCTTCCACTGGTTGTGCTGGGAGCAGTCAGTGGGAAAAGGATCAGGAATCCGTTTCAGGAATTCCACACTGTAGGATGCTGTTCTCCTGGAGCACCCAAAGGGTCCTAAGATCTGGAACACGCAGATGTGGCCCTGGTGTAGGTGCTGAAGGCCCTTAGCTTGGAACACGCAAGCAAAGGTACCTGAAGTGAAGGTTTGCTTGCTGGAGCTCAACCTTGTTGCAAATGTCTGTTGGTCTTCTGCCTCTCTCGGCTAGAGACTCAGAACTTGGTCAATCCGCTTTGTCTCTCTCGGATGGAGACTTAGGACGTGCTGCATCTGTGGTTGCCTCGCTGGACGAAGACTCTGAACGTCGAAAATATCTCTTTCTTCACAGACAGAACGTGGTCGTATCTGCTGCTGCCTCAAAGCTGGAGACTCGAAGCGTGGAGCGTCTGTTTCTGTCTCTCTGGACAGTAGGCTCAGAATGGTTGTGTCTGTTATTGTCTCACCCTTGCAGGTCAGACTCAGTACTGGTGTAACTGTTATGTCTTTCCCCGACGGGACTCAGACTCAGTACTTTTTTAGTGCTCTGTTAGTGTCTCACCCTGTTGGGCCTCAGACTCAGAACTTTGTTGCTCTGTTAGTGTCTCTTCCTTCACAGGCCGCAGACTCAGAACTTTGTTGCTCTGTTAGTGTCTCTTCCTTCACAGGCCGCAGACTCAGGACGAAGTTTGATCTGTTAACGTCTTACCCTGCCGGGCCTCAGACTCAGAACTTTGTGTAACTGTTATGTCTTTCCCCGACGGGACTCAGACTCAGTACAAGGAGTGTCTTTTGGAGAGGTACCTATTATAACTTTCCGATGAGGAGGAGATTGCAATTTGGTGCTTCTCCATTTCCATGCTGTGATTGGCTGGTTCCATCAGAGCGGGGGACATGGGGTAGCCCACCCTTCTTTCCTCTTGTGGAAGTCATTTGCATAGTCCAAACACAAAGTTAAAAAAGGTGTCAATAATGTTTTACTGGTGCATTTCTCATTTTCCAAAACACAATCAGAAAACATTTGGTCATGTAATGAACACATTAAGTCCAAACATGATGGGAAAAGATTGAACTGTCATGCATGCATTCATTTGTCCATTAACAGCTGAGTTTGTGTAAGATGTTGCACTACACATCGCTGTCAGTGAGAATACTTATTTCTCTGAATAAGTATAAGATGTGTGTGTTATGGTTCGCATCAGTTCAAGGTTTGAAAACATAGTTATGAATGGATTTGGATGGATCTTTGTGATCTCTCTTTGTTTCACCCACTGCGTGCTGCATCTGGAGATCCTAAGGAATTTTTATGACCGTCACAGGACCAAACCTTAGAAAACAGTCTCAAGGTGGGTGAAGGGTAGAAACTGCATCTTGACCAATAGGAAGTTCTGTCCTTCCAGGGGTTTTGTCCCAAAGGTCTCTTCTTGCCCTCTAAGAGGTGTCTGGCAGTTGTCCTGGCATCCTTATCTGATGGCGTTGGACAGTTTGCTTATGTTAGTCCACCAAGATCCAATCAAAATGTAGCAAACCTTTGTCCACTATTGTGGCCAGGGAGGGGCCCTCGCCATAAACTGGGCCCTGGAATGCGTGGTCCACTACATTATGTTATCCAATTTTGAGAAAGAAAGCCTAAATTATGAGTTTATATTGTAATTCTGGCTTTATTGCTCACAATTGCTAGGTTATATCATCCATTTCTGAGAAAGAAAGCCTGAATTATGAGTTTATATTGCAATTCTGGCTTTATTTCTCACAATTGTGAGTATATATCACCCATTTCTGAGAAAGAAAGCCTGAATTATGAGTTTATATTGCAATTCTGGCTTTATTTCTCACAATTGTGAGTATATATCATCCACTTCTGAGAAAGAAAGCCTGAATTATGAGTTTATTTTGCAATTCTGGCTTAATTTCTCACAATTGTGAGTATATATCACCCATTTCTGAGAAAGAAAGCCTGAATTATGAGTTTATATTGCAATTCTGGCTTTAATGCTCACAATTGTAAGTTTATATCATCCATTGTTGAGAAAGAAAGCCTGAATTATCAGTTCATATTGCAATTCTGGCTTTACTTCTCACAATTGTGAGTATATATCATCAATTTTTTGAGAAAGAAAGCCTGAATTATGAGTTTATATTGCAATTCTGGCTTTATTTCTCACAATTGTGAGCATGTATCATCAATTTTTTGAGAAAGAAAGCCTGAATTATGAGTTTATATTGCAATTCTGGCTTTAATGCTCACAATTGTAAGTTAATATCATCCATTTTTGAGAAAGAAAGTCTGAATTATGAGTTTATATTGCAATTCTGGCTTTATTTCTCACAATTGTGAGTATATATCATCCATTTCTGAGAAAGAAAGCCTGAATTGTGAGTTTATATTGCAATTCTGGCTTTAATGCTCACAATTGTAAGTTTATATCATCCATTTTTGAGAAAGAAAGCCTTAATTATGAGTTTATATTGCAATTCTGGCTTTATTTCTCACAATTGTGAGTTTAAGTTATCCATTTTTGAGAAAGAAAGCCTGAATTATGAGTTTATATTGCAATTCTGGCTTTATTTCTCACAATTGTGAGTTTAAGTTATCCATTTTTGAGAAAGAAAGCCTGAATTATGAGTTTATATTGCAATTCTGGCTTTATTTCTCACAATTGTGAGTATATATCATCAATTTTTTGAGAAAGAAAGCCTGAATTCTGAGTTTATATTGCAATTCTGGCTTATAAACTCACAATTGTAAGTTTATTTCATCCATTTTTGAGAAAGAAAGCCTGAATTATGAGTTTATATTGCAATTCAGGCTTTATTTCTCACAATTGTGAGTATATATCATCAATTTTTTGAGAAAGAAAGCCTGAATTATGAGTTTATATTGCAATTCTGGCTTATAAACTCACAATTGTAAGTTTATTTCATCCATTTTTGAGAAAGTAAGCCTGAATTATGAGTTTATATTGCAATTATGGCTTTAATGCTCACAATTGTAAGTTTATATCATCCATTTTTGAGAAAGAAAGTCTGAATTATGAGATTATATTGCAATTCTGGCTTTATTTCTCACAACTGTGAGAATATATCATCCATTTTTGAGAAAGAAAGCCTGAATTATGAGTTTATATTGCAATTCTGGCTTTATTTCTCACAATTGTGAGTTTATGTTATCCATTTTTGTGAAAGAAAGCCTGAATTATGAGTTTATATTGCAATTCTGGCTTAATTTCTCACAATTGTGAGTATATATCATCAATTTTTTGAGAAAGAAAGCCTGAATTATGAGTTTATATTGCAATTCAGGCTTTATTTCTCACAATTGTAAGTTTATATCATCCATTTTTGAGAAAGAAAGCCTGAATTATGAGTTAATTTTGCAATTCTGGCTTTAATGCTCACAATTGTAAGTTTATATCATCCATTTTTGAGAAAGAAAGCCTCAATTATGAGTTTATATTGCAATTCTGGCTTTAATGCTCACAATTGTAAGTTTATATCATCCATTTTTGAGAAAGAAAGCCTCAATTATGAGTTTATATTGCAATTCTGGCTTTAATGCTCACAACTGGAAGTTTATATCATCCATTGTTGAGAAAGAAAGCCTGAATTATCAGTTCATATTGCAATTCTGGCTTTATTTCTCACAACTGTGAGTATATATCATCCATTTCTGAGAAAGAAAGCCTGAATTATGAGTTTATATTGCAATTCTGGCTTTATTTCTCACAATTGTGAGTTTATGTTATCCATTTTTGTCAAAGTAAGCCTAAATTATGAGTTTATATTGCAATTCTGGCTTTATTTCTCACAATTGTGAGTATATATCATCCATTTCTGAGAAAGAAAGCCTGAATTATGAGTTAATTTTGCAATTCTGGCTTTGTTTCTCACAATTGTGAGGATATATAATCCATTTTTGAGAAAGAAAGCCGGAAATATGGGTTTAAATTGCAATTCTGGCTTTATTGCTCACAATTGCGGGTTTATATCATCCATTCCTGAGAAAGAAAGCCTGAATTATGAGTTCATATTGCAATTCTGGCTTTATTTCTCACAATTGTGAGTATATATATGACCCATTTCTGAGAAAGAAAGCCTGAATTATAAAAATTATATTGCAATTCTGGCTTTATTTCTGACAATTGTGAGTATATATCATCCATTTCTGAGAAAGAAAGCCTGAATTATGAGTTTATATTGCAATTATGGCTTTATTTCTCACAATTGTGAGTTTATGTTATCCAATTTTGAGAAAGAAAGCCTAAATTATGAGTTTATATTGTAATTCTGGCTTTATTGCTCACAATTGCTAGGTTATATCATCCATTTCTGAGAAAGAAAGCCTGAATTATGAGTTTATATTGCAATTCTGGCTTTATTTCTCACAATTGTGAGTATATATCACCCATTTCTGAGAAAGAAAGCCTGAATTATGAGTTTATATTGCAATTCTGGCTTTATTTCTCACAATTGTGAGTATATATCATCCACTTCTGAGAAAGAAAGCCTGAATTATGAGTTTATTTTGCAATTCTGGCTTAATTTCTCACAATTGTGAGTATATATCACCCATTTCTGAGAAAGAAAGCCTGAATTATGAGTTTATATTGCAATTCTGGCTTTAATGCTCACAATTGTAAGTTTATATCATCCATTGTTGAGAAAGAAAGCCTGAATTATCAGTTCATATTGCAATTCTGGCTTTACTTCTCACAATTGTGAGTATATATCATCAATTTTTTGAGAAAGAAAGCCTGAATTATGAGTTTATATTGCAATTCTGGCTTTATTTCTCACAATTGTGAGCATGTATCATCAATTTTTTGAGAAAGAAAGCCTGAATTATGAGTTTATATTGCAATTCTGGCTTTAATGCTCACAATTGTAAGTTAATATCATCCATTTTTGAGAAAGAAAGTCTGAATTATGAGTTTATATTGCAATTCTGGCTTTATTTCTCACAATTGTGAGTATATATCATCCATTTCTGAGAAAGAAAGCCTGAATTGTGAGTTTATATTGCAATTCTGGCTTTAATGCTCACAATTGTAAGTTTATATCATCCATTTTTGAGAAAGAAAGCCTTAATTATGAGTTTATATTGCAATTCTGGCTTTATTTCTCACAATTGTGAGTTTAAGTTATCCATTTTTGAGAAAGAAAGCCTGAATTATGAGTTTATATTGCAATTCTGGCTTTATTTCTCACAATTGTGAGTTTAAGTTATCCATTTTTGAGAAAGAAAGCCTGAATTATGAGTTTATATTGCAATTCTGGCTTTATTTCTCACAATTGTGAGTATATATCATCAATTTTTTGAGAAAGAAAGCCTGAATTCTGAGTTTATATTGCAATTCTGGCTTATAAACTCACAATTGTAAGTTTATTTCATCCATTTTTGAGAAAGAAAGCCTGAATTATGAGTTTATATTGCAATTCAGGCTTTATTTCTCACAATTGTGAGTATATATCATCGATTTTTTGAGAAAGAAAGCCTGAATTATGAGTTTATATTGCAATTCTGGCTTATAAACTCACAATTGTAAGTTTATTTCATCCATTTTTGAGAAAGTAAGCCTGAATTATGAGTTTATATTGCAATTCTGGCTTTAATGCTCACAATTGTAAGTTTATATCATCCATTTTTGAGAAAGAAAGTCTGAATTATGAGATTATATTGCAATTCTGGCTTTATTTCTCACAACTGTGAGAATATATCATCCATTTTTGAGAAAGAAAGCCTGAATTATGAGTTTATATTGCAATTCTGGCTTTATTTCTCACAATTGTGAGTTTATGTTATCCATTTTTGTGAAAGAAAGCCTGAATTATGAGTTTATATTGCAATTCTGGCTTAATTTCTCACAATTGTGAGTATATATCATCAATTTTTTGAGAAAGAAAGCCTGAATTATGAGTTTATATTGCAATTCAGGCTTTATTTCTCACAATTGTAAGTTTATATCATCCATTTTTGAGAAAGAAAGCCTGAATTATGAGTTTATATTGCAATTCTGGCTTTAATGCTCACAATTGTAAGTTTATATCATCCATTTTTGAGAGAGAAAGCCTCAATTATGAGTTTATATTGCAATTCTGGCTTTAATGCTCACAATTGTAAGTTTATATCATCCATTTTTGAGAAAGAAAGCCTCAATTATGAGTTTATATTGCAATTCTGGCTTTAATGCTCACAACTGGAAGTTTATATCATCCATTGTTGAGAAAGAAAGCCTGAATTATGAGTTTATATTGCAATTCTGGCTTTATTTCTCACAATTGTGAGTTTAAGTTATCCATTTTTGAGAAAGAAAGCCGGAAATATGGGTTTAAATTGCAATTCTGGCTTTATTGCTCACAATTGCGGGTTTATATCATCCATTCCTGAGAAAGAAAGCCTGAATTATGAGTTCATATTGCAATTCTGGCTTTATTTCTCACAATTGTGAGTATATATATGACCCATTTCTGAGAAAGAAAGCCTGAATTATAAAAATTATATTGCAATTCTGGCTTTATTTCTGACAATTGTGAGTATATATCATCCATTTCTGAGAAAGAAAGCCTGAATTATGAGTTTATATTGCAATTATGGCTTTATTTCTCACAATTGTGAGTTTATGTTATCCAATTTTGAGAAAGAAAGCCTAAATTATGAGTTTATATTGTAATTCTGGCTTTATTGCTCACAATTGCTAGGTTATATCATCCATTTCTGAGAAAGAAAGCCTGAATTATGAGTTTATATTGCAATTCTGGCTTTATTTCTCACAATTGTGAGTATATATCACCCATTTCTGAGAAAGAAAGCCTGAATTATGAGTTTATATTGCAATTCTGGCTTTATTTCTCACAATTGTGAGTATATATCATCCACTTCTGAGAAAGAAAGCCTGAATTATGAGTTTATTTTGCAATTCTGGCTTAATTTCTCACAATTGTGAGTATATATCACCCATTTCTGAGAAAGAAAGCCTGAATTATGAGTTTATATTGCAATTCTGGCTTTAATGCTCACAATTGTAAGTTTATTTCATCCATTTTTGAGAAAGAAAGCCTGAATTATGAGTTTATATTGCAATTCTGGCTTTAATGCTCACAATTGTAAGTTTATATCATCCATTTTTGAGAAAGAAAGTCTGAATTATGAGTTTATATTGCAATTCTGGCTTTATTTCTCACAATTGTGAGTATATATCATCCATTTCTGAGAAAGAAAGCCTGAATTGTGAGTTTATATTGCAATTCTGGCTTTAATGCTCACAATTGTAAGTTTATATCATCCATTTTTGAGAAAGAAAGCCTGAATTATGAGTTTATATTGCAATTCTGGCTTTATTTCTCACAATTGTGAGTATATATCATCAATTTTTTGAGAAAGAAAGCCTGAATTCTGAGTTTATATTTCAATTCTGGCTTATAAACTCACAATTGTAAGTTTATTTCATCCATTTTTGAGAAAGAAAGCCTGAATTATGAGTTTATATTGCAATTCTGGCTTTAATGCTCACAACTGGAAGTTTATATCATCCATTTTTGAGAAAGAAAGCCTCAATTATGAGTTTATATTGCAATTCTGGCTTTAATGCTCACAACTGGAAGTTTATATCATCCATTGTTGAGAAAGAAAGCCTGAATTATCAGTTCATATTGCAATTCTGGCTTTATTTCTCACAACTGTGAGTATATCCATTTCTGAGAAAGAAAGCCTGAATTATGAGTTTATATTGCAATTCTGGCTTTATTTCTCACAATTGTGAGTTTATATTATCCATTTTTGTCAAAGTAAGCCTAAATTATGAGTTTATATTGCAATTCTGGCTTTATTTCTCACAATTGTGAGTATATATCATCCATTTCTGAGAAAGAAAGCCTGAATTATGAGTTAATTTTGCAATTCTGGCTTTAATGCTCACAATTGTAAGTTTATATCATCCATTTTTGAGAAAGAAAGCCTCAATTATGAGTTTATATTGCAATTCTGGCTTTAATGCTCACAATTGTAAGTTTATATCATCCATTTTTGAGAAAGAAAGCCTCAATTATGAGTTTATATTGCAATTCTGGCTTTAATGCTCACAACTGGAAGTTTATATCATCCATTGTTGAGAAAGAAAGCCTGAATTATCAGTTCATATTGCAATTCTGGCTTTATTTCTCACAACTGTGAGTATATATCATCCATTTCTGAGAAAGAAAGCCTGAATTATGAGTTTATATTGCAATTCTGGCTTTATTTCTCACAATTGTGAGTTTATGTTATCCATTTTTGTCAAAGTAAGCCTAAATTATGAGTTTATATTGCAATTCTGGCTTTATTTCTCACAATTGTGAGTATATATCATCCATTTCTGAGAAAGAAAGCCTGAATTATGAGTTAATTTTGCAATTCTGGCTTTGTTTCTCACAATTGTGAGGATATATCATCCATTTTTGAGAAAGAAAGCCGGAAATATGGGTTTAAATTGCAATTCTGGCTTTATTGCTCACAATTGCGGGTTTATATCATCCATTCCTGATAAAGAAAGCCTGAATTATGAGTTCATATTGCAATTCTGGCTTTATTTCTCACAATTGTGAGTATATATATGACCCATTTCTGAGAAAGAAAGCCTGAATTATAAAAATTATATTGCAATTCTGGCTTTATTTCTGACAATTGTGAGTATATATCATCCATTTCTGAGAAAGAAAGCCTGAATTATGAGTTTATATTGCAATTATGGCTTTATTTCTCACAATTGTGAGTTTATGTTATCCAATTTTGAGAAAGAAAGCCTAAATTATGAGTTTATATTGTAATTCTGGCTTTATTGCTCACAATTGCTAGGTTATATCATCCATTTCTGAGAAAGAAAGCCTGAATTATGAGTTTATATTGCAATTCTGGCTTTATTTCTCACAATTGTGAGTATATATCACCCATTTCTGAGAAAGAAAGCCTGAATTATGAGTTTATATTGCAATTCTGGCTTTATGTCTCACAATTGTGAGTATATATCATCCACTTCTGAGAAAGAAAGCCTGAATTATGAGTTTATTTTGCAATTCTGGCTTAATTTCTCACAATTGTGAGTATATATCACCCATTTCTGAGAAAGAAAGCCTGAATTATGAGTTTATATTGCAATTCTGGCTTTAATGCTCACAATTGTAAGTTTATATCATCCATTGTTGAGAAAGAAAGCCTGAATTATCAGTTCATATTGCAATTCTGGCTTTACTTCTCACAATTGTGAGTATATATCATCAATTTTCTGAGAAGGAAAGCCTGAATTATGAGTTTATATTGCAATTCTGGCTTTAATGCTCACAATTGTAAGTTTATATCATCCATTGTTGAGAAAGAAAGCCTGAATTATCAGTTCATATTGCAATTCTGGCTTTACTTCTCACAATTGTGAGTATATATCATCAATTTTTTGAGAAAGAAAGCCTGAATTATGAGTTTATATTGCAATTCTGGCTTTAATGCTCACAATTGTAAGTTTATATCATCCATTTTTGAGAAAGAAAGTCTGAATTATGAGTTTATAATGCAATTCTGGCTTTATTTCTCACAATTGTGAGTATATATCATCCATTTCTGAGAAAGAAAGCCTGAATTGTGAGTTTATATTGCAATTCTGGCTTTAATGCTCACAATTGTAAGTTTATATCATCCATTTTTGAGAAAGAAAGCCTTAATTATGAGTTTATATTGCAATTCTGGCTTTATTTCTCACAATTGTGAGTTTAAGTTATCCATTTTTGAGAAAGAAAGCCTGAATTATGAGTTTATATTGCAATTCTGGCTTTAATGCTCACAATTGTAAGTTTATATCATCCATTTTTGAGAAAGAAAGCCTTAATTATGAGTTTATATTGAAATTCTGGCTTTAATGCTCACATTTGTATGTTTATATAATTCTTTTTTGAGAAAGAAAGCCTGAAATATGAGTTTAAATTGCAATTCTGGCTTTATTGCTCACAATTGTGGGTTTATATCATCCATTTCTGAGAAAGAAAGCCTGAATTATGAGTTTATATTGCAATTCTGGCTTAATTTCTCACAATTGTGAGTATATATCACCCATTTTTGAGAAAGAAAGCCTCAATTATGAGTTTATTTTGCAATTCTGGCTTAATTTCTCACAATTGTGAGTATATATCACCCATTTCTGAGAAAGAAAGCCTGAATTATGAGTTTATATTGCAATTCTGGCTTTAATGCTCACAATTGTAAGTTTATATCATCCATTGTTGAGAAAGAAAGCCTGAATTATCAGTTCATATTGCAATTCTGGCTTTACTTCTCACAAT
This sequence comes from Garra rufa, assembly GCF_049309525.1. Classification (NCBI taxonomy): domain Eukaryota; kingdom Metazoa; phylum Chordata; class Actinopteri; order Cypriniformes; family Cyprinidae; genus Garra; species Garra rufa. Next base: position 2,063,673 of record NW_027394277.1, on the reverse strand, counting down.
TGTGAGTATATATCATCAATTTTCTGAGAAGGAAAGCCTGAATTATGAGTTTATATTGCAATTCTGGCTTTAATGCTCACAATTGTAAGTTTATATCATCCATTGTTGAGAAAGAAAGCCTGAATTATCAGTTCATATTGCAATTCTGGCTTTACTTCTCACAATTGTGAGTATATATCATCAATTTTTTGAGAAAGAAAGCCTGAATTATGAGTTTATATTGCAATTCTGGCTTTAATGCTCACAATTGTAAGTTTATATCATCCATTTTTGAGAAAGAAAGCCTGAATTATGAGTTTATATTGCAATTCTGGCTTTATTTCTCACAATTGTGAGTATATATCATCCATTTCTGAGAAAGAAAGCCTGAATTGTGAGTTTATATTGCAATTCTGGCTTTAATGCTCACAATTGTAAGTTTATATCATCCATTTTTGAGAAAGAAAGCCTTAATTATGAGTTTATATTGCAATTCTGGCTTTATTTCTCACAATTGTGAGTTTAAGTTATCCATTTTTGAGAAAGAAAGCCTGAATTATGAGTTTATATTGCAATTCTGGCTTTAATGCTCACAATTGTAAGTTTATATCATCCATTTTTGAGAAAGAAAGCCTTAATTATGAGTTTATATTGAAATTCTGGCTTTAATGCTCACATTTGTATGTTTATATAATTCTTTTTTGAGAAAGAAAGCCTGAAATATGAGTTTAAATTGCAATTCTGGCTTTATTGCTCACAATTGTGGGTTTATATCATCCATTTCTGAGAAAGAAAGCCTGAATTATGAGTTTATATTGCAATTCTGGCTTAATTTCTCACAATTGTGAGTATATATCACCCATTTTTGAGAAAGAAAGCCTCAATTATGAGTTTATATTGCAATTCTGGCTTTAATGCTCACAATTGTAAGTTTATATCATCCATTTTTGAGAAAGAAAGCCTCAATTATGAGTTTATATTGCAATTCTGGCTTTAATGCTCACAACTGGAAGTTTATATCATCCATTGTTGAGAAAGAAAGCCTGAATTATCAGTTCATATTGCAATTCTGGCTTTATTTCTCACAACTGTGAGTATATATCATCCATTTCTGAGAAAGAAAGCCTGAATTATGAGTTTATATTGCAATTCTGGCTTTATTTCTCACAATTGTGAGTTTATGTTATCCATTTTTGTCAAAGTAAGCCTAAATTATGAGTTTATATTGCAATTCTGGCTTTATTTCTCACAATTGTGAGTATATATCATCCATTTCTGAGAAAGAAAGCCTGAATTATGAGTTTGTAACGATCAGCCTTATCGGTAGATGTTACCTAGATTTAAAAGGGGTCAGATTATGCTGTGTGAGATAAAATAAGTGTTTTAAAAAGATGAGAAAACGACAAAAAGTAAAGTGAATAAATAAGTGTATTTCCAATTTCACAAGGAACTAAAACACAATAAAACCAGAATAACTTAGGCTGTTAAAAGCAGATTGTCCATTTAAATCATACCCTAAAACAGTCCTTAAGAATCCTAGTAGGTTGCAGTTCCAAGTTAAAAGTGTCCACCGGTGTATATACAGTCCAAGTAAGTGTAATCCAATGAAAGTGATGTTGGAATGGAAAGTCCTTGCAGAAACTCCTCAATCCAGTGTTTGGTCAATGCCCCTGATTGTTTGACATGCTGCTTCCTTTATACTGTTTAGTTCCTGATTCCTGTCATGTGACTGATCACATGACAAGCAGACCCAGAATCACTTAAAGACATACACACATTAAAATGGTTAAGAGGAATAAAATGGCTAAGACAACCTGAAAACCTATTAAAACTCAAATATACATAAAATCATAATATATCGAGCAGGTTAAAACATGTGTCCTGTGTGACAGTGTCACATAGTCCCCCCCCCCCTTAGCCCACGGCTCCCGGGGAAGAGGCTAGTCCCATATAGGTACTGTCAGCCATTGTCCATGTAGTGGGTATCCTCTAAAATGTGTGGCTTAAAATGTCTTTGTAAAAAGTTGGATAAAACTAGGCCCTCCCACACAGGCACTAGTCTGCCGGAGGAATCTAAGCAAACACTAGAGAGAGGTGGAATCTGATACCAGCCTGGGCGTCCTAGGGTAGGTGGCGCCGCTCCTCCCAGGATACTGTTGCACCCAGCCACGCTGGTCCGCCAGCCCCCCTGGCGTTTCCTCCTGTCCGGCTTGTGGGTCCCTTTAACGGATGATGATGGTGCTGATGAACGGGGTTGAGGTGGATGAGGTGGGTTCTTGGCAGGGTTGATGATGGCACAGACCTTGGTCTCCACCCCACACGACCTGCAGCTCTCGATGAACGTCCAGACGTCGCTGCGGACCGAAGGCCACCAGGCAACTCCCAGGATCAGCAGAAAGGTCTTTAGACGTCCATGGTGTTTCTCTGCTGTCCTCTGGTGAAAGTGCTGTACCGTTGGCTGGACCAGGGCCTGGGGGATGACTAGCTGAATCTTGTAGATGCCGTCCCCCTTCTGGATCCGCCGATACAGCAAGCCCTGGTGGTCGAGAACTTCAATCCCGTTGGTCGGTGGAGTGGATGGAGAGATGGAAAGTCCCTGGAGAGTGTCGTCATCACCCTGCGTGCTGCTGAGTTGCTCTCTGGAGAAGGGGAGGATGGAGAAGATGGTGTCGAAGTCTGGCCCGGTTGGAGTGGTGGCGCTGGACTCTCCATCAGTGGCTCTGTTGATGGTCTTTGAAGTAGCTGAGGTGCTGGGATGGTTAGCCGGAGGAAAGCCAGGGGTTGACGTGGGAGGCACTGGGCTGGTCGTTGCAGTAGGAGGAGAGATGGCGGCTTCTGGACCCTTTTGCTGTTCCAGTTGTTTCGCCCATTTCTTGTCTCTCCTCTTAAAACAATCGAAGACCTCTCTCTCTAGTGTCGCCACGGCATCCTTAATAGATTCCTCCATTTTGGCAAACTTAAAATCCACAGAGTCTCTAAAACACACTTCACGGTTAATATTACTTTCAACAGAGTCTTTAAAATCCTTCTCCAATTTTAAAACAATGTTTTTAAGAGCAACCACCTCAGCGCGAAGCTGTACACACTCACAGTGATGTAAAATCCGTTCATCATTAAAAACAGCAGATGTATTAAAAGAAGCAGCATTAATGTGGTTTGTCGTCATCTTAAAACACTCTTCTCAACACAGCTTTTAAAATCTTTTAACGTTCCCCGTACGGGCCACCATATGTAACGATCAGCCTTATCGGTAGATGTTACCTAGATTTAAAAGGGGTCAGATTATGCTGTGTGAGATAAAATAAGTGTTTTAAAAAGATGAGAAAACGACAAAAAGTAAAGTGAATAAATAAGTGTATTTCCAATTTCACAAGGAACTAAAACAACACAATAAAACCAGAATAACTTAGGCTGTTAAAAGCAGATTGTCCATTTAAATCATACCCTAAAACAGTCCTTAAGAATCCTAGTAGGTTGCAGTTCCAAGTTAAAAGTGTCCACCGGTGTATATACAGTCCAAGTAAGTGTAATCCAATGAAAGTGATGTTGGAATGGAAAGTCCTTGCAGAAACTCCTCAATCCAGTGTTTGGTCAATGCCCCTGATTGTTTGACATGCTGCTTCCTTTATACTGTTTAGTTCCTGATTCCTGTCATGTGACTGATCACATGACAAGCAGACCCAGAATCACTTAAAGACATACACACATTAAAATGGTTAAGAGGAATAAAATGGCTAAGACAACATGAAAACCTATTAAAACTCAAATATACATAAAATCATAATATATCGAGCAGGTTAAAACATGTGTCCTGTGTGACAGTGTCACAAGTTAATTTTGCAATTCTGGCTTTGTTTCTCAAAATTGTGAGAATATATCATCCATTTTTGAGAAAGAAAGCCGGAAATATGGGTTTAAATTGCAATTCTGGCTTTGTTTCTCACAATTGTGAGAATATATCATCCATTTTTGAGAAAGAAAGCCGGAAATGTGGGTTTAAATTGCAATTCTGGCTTTATTGCTCACAATTGCGGGTTTATATCATCAATTCCTGAGAAAGAAAGCCTGAATTATGAGTTCATATTGCAATTCTGGCTTTATTTCTCACAATTGTGAGTATATATATGACCCATTTCTGAGAAAGAAAGCCTGAATTATAAAAATTATATTGCAATTCTGGCTTTATTTCTGACAATTGTGAGTATATATCATCCATTTCTGAGAAAGAAAGCCTGAATTATGAGCTTATATTGCAATTATGGCTTTATTTCTCACAATTGTGAGTTTATGTTATCCAATTTTGAGAAAGAAAGCCTAAATTATGAGTTGATATTGTAATTCTGGCTTTATTGCTCACAATTGCTAGGTTATATCATCCATTTCTGAGAAAGAAAGCCTGAATTATGAGTTTATATTGCAATTCTGGCTTTATTTCTCACAATTGTGAGTATATATCACCCATTTCTGAGAAAGAAAGCCTGAATTATGAGTTTATATTGCAATTCTGGCTTTCTTTCTCACAATTGTGAGTATATATCATCCACTTCTGAGAAAGAAAGCCTGAATTATGAGTTTATTTTGCAATTCTGGCTTAATTTCTCACAATTGTGAGTATATATCACCCATTTCTGAGAAAGAAAGCCTGAATTATGAGTTTATATTGCAATTCTGGCTTTAATGCTCACAATTGTAAGTTTATATCATCCATTGTTGAGAAAGAAAGAATGAATTATCAGTTCATATTGCAATTCTGGCTTTACTTCTCACAATTGTGAGTATATATCATCAATTTTTTGAGAAAGAAAGCCTGAATTATGAGTTTATATTGCAATTCAGGCTTTATTTCTCACAATTGTAAGTTTATTTCATCCATTTTTGAGAAAGAAAGCCTGAATTATGAGTTTATATTGCAATTCTGGCTTTATTTCTCACAATTGTGAGCATGTATCATCAATTTTTTGAGAAAGAAAGCCTGAATTCTGAGTTTATATTGCAATTCTGGCTTATAAACTCACAATTGTAAGTTTATTTCATCCATTTTTGAGAAAGAAAGCCTGAATTATGAGTTTATATTGCAATTCTGGCTTTAATGCTCACAATTGTAAGTTTATATCATCCATTTTTGAGAAAGAAAGTCTGAATTATGAGTTTATATTGCAATTCTGGCTTTATTTCTCACAATTGTGAGTATATATCATCCATTTCTGAGAAAGAAAGCCTGAATTGTGAGTTTATATTGCAATTCTGGCTTTATTTCTCACAATTGTGAGTATATATCATAAATTTTTTGAGAAAGAAAGCCTGACTTATGAGTTTATATTGCAATTCTGGCTTTATTTCTCACAATTGTGAGTATATATCATCAATTTTTTGAGAAAGAAAGCCTGAATTATGAGTTTATATTGCAATTCTGGCTTTATTTCTCACAATTGTGAGTATATATCATAAATTTTTTGAGAAAGAAAGCCTGAATTATGAGTTTATATTGCAATTCTGGCTTTATTTCTCACAATTGTGAGTATATATCATCAATTTTTTGAGAAAGAAAGCCTGAATTATGAGTTTATATTGCAATTCTGGCTTTATTTCTCACAGTTGTGAGGATATATCATAAATTTTTTGAGAAAGAAAGCCTGACTTATGAGTTTATATTGCAATTCTGGCTTTATTTCTCACAATTGTGAGTATATATCATCAATTTTTTGAGAAAAAAAAGCCTGAATTATGAGTTTATATTGCAATTCTGGCTTATAAACTCACAATTGTAAGTTTATTTCATCCATTTTTGAGAAAGAAAGCCTGAATTATCAGTTCATATTGCAATTCTGGCTTTAATGCTCACAATTGTAAGTTTATATCATCCATTTTTGAGAAAGAAAGTCTTAATTATGAGATTATATTGCAATTCTGGCTTTATTTCTCACAACTGTGAGAATATATCATCCATTTTTGAGAAAGAAAGCCTGAATTATGAGTTTTTATTGCAATTCTGGCTTTAATGCTCACAATTGTAAGTTTATATCATCCATTTTTGAGAAAGAAAGCCTGAATTATGAGTTTATATTGCAATTCTGGCTTTATTTCTCACAATTGTGAGTTTATGTTATCCATTTTTGTGAAAGAAAGCCTGAATTATGAGTTTATATTGCAATTCTGGCTTAATTTCTCACAATTGTGAGTATATATCATCAATTTTTTGAGAAAGAAAGCCTGAATTATGAGTTTATATTGCAATTCAGGCTTTATTTCTCACAATTGTAAGTTTATATCATCCATTTTTGAGAAAGAAAGCCTGAATTATGAGTTTATATTGCAATTCTGGCTTTATTTCTCACAATTGTGAGCATGTATCATCAATTTTTTGAGAAAGAAAGCCTGAATTATGAGTTTATATTGCAATTCTGGCTTATAAACTCACAATTGTAAGTTTATTTCATCCATTTTTGAGAAAGAAAGCCTGAATTATGAGTTTATATTGCAATTCTGGCTTTAATGCTCACAATTGTAAGTTTATATCATCCATTTTTGAGAAAGAAAGTCTGAATTATGAGTTTATATTGCAATTCTGGCTTTATTTCTCACAATTGTGAGTATATATCATCCATTTCTGAGAAAGAAAGCCTGAATTGTGAGTTTATATTGCAATTCTGGCTTTAATGCTCACAATTGTAAGTTTATATCATCCATTTTTGAGAAAGAAAGCCTTAATTATGAGTTTATATTGCAATTCTGGCTTTATTTCTCACAATTGTGAGTTTAAGTTATCCATTTTTGAGAAAGAAAGCCTGAATTATGAGTTTATATTGCAATTCTGGCTTTATTTCTCACAATTGTGAGTTTAAGTTATCCATTTTTGAGAAAGAAAGCCTGAATTATGAGTTTATATTGCAATTCTGGCTTTATTTCTCACAATTGTGAGTATATATCATCAATTTTTTGAGAAAGAAAGCCTGAATTCTGAGTTTATATTGCAATTCTGGCTTATAAACTCACAATTGTAAGTTTATTTCATCCATTTTTGAGAAAGAAAGCCTGAATTATGAGTTTATATTGCAATTCAGGCTTTATTTCTCACAATTGTGAGTTTATGTTATCCATTTTTGAGAAAGAAAGTCTGAATTATAAGTTTATATTGCAATTCTGGCTTTATTTCTCACAATTGTGAGTATATATCATCAATTTTTTGAGAAAGAAAGCCTGAATTATGAGTTTATATTGCAATTCTGGCTTATAAACTCACAATTGTAAGTTTATTTCATCCATTTTTGAGAAAGAAAGCCTGAATTATGAGTTTATATTGCAATTCTGGCTTTAATGCTCACAATTGTAAGTTTATATCATCCATTTTTGAGAAAGAAAGTCTTAATTATGAGATTATATTGCAATTCTGGCTTTATTTCTCACAACTGTGAGAATATATCATCCATTTTTGAGAAAGAAAGCCTGAATTATGAGTTTATATTGCAATTCTGGCTTATAAACTCACAATTGTAAGTTTATTTCATCCATTTTTGAGAAAGAAAGCCTGAATTATGAGTTTATATTGCAATTCTGGCTTTAATGCTCACAATTGTAAGTTTATATCATCCATTTTTGAGAAAGAAAGTCTGAATTATGAGTTTATATTGCAATTCTGGCTTTATTTCTCACAATTGTGAGTATATATCATCCATTTCTGAGAAAGAAAGCCTGAATTGTGAGTTTATATTGCAATTCTGGCTTTAATGCTCACAATTGTAAGTTTATATCATCCATTTTTGAGAAAGAAAGATTTAATTATGAGTTTATATTGCAATTCTGGCTTTATTTCTCACAATTGTGAGTTTAAGTTATCCATTTTTGAGAAAGAAAGCCTGAATGATGAGTTTATATTGCAATTCTGGCTTTATTTCTCACAATTGTGAGTTTAAGTTATCCATTTTTGAGAAAGAAAGCCTGAATTATGAGTTTATATTGCAATTCTGGCTTTATTTCTCACAATTGTGAGTATATATCATCAATTTTTTGAGAAAGAAAGCCTGAATTCTGAGTTTATATTTCAATTCTGGCTTATAAACTCACAATTGTAAGTTTATTTCATCCATTTTTGAGAAAGAAAGCCTGAATTATGAGTTTATATTGCAATTCTGGCTTTAATGCTCACAACTGGAAGTTTATATCATCCATTTTTGAGAAAGAAAGCCTCAATTATGAGTTTATATTGCAATTCTGGCTTTAATGCTCACAACTGGAAGTTTATATCATCCATTGTTGAGAAAGAAAGCCTGAATTATCAGTTCATATTGCAATTCTGGCTTTATTTCTCACAACTGTGAGTATATATCATCCATTTCTGAGAAAGAAAGCCTGAATTATGAGTTTATATTGCAATTCTGGCTTTATTTCTCACAATTGTGAGTTTAAGTTATCCATTTTTGAGAAAGAAAGCCTGAATTATGAGTTTATATTGCAATTCTGGCTTTATTTCTCACAATTGTGAGTATATATCATCAATTTTTTGAGAAAGAAAGCCTGAATTCTGAGTTTATATTGCAATTCTGGCTTATAAACTCACAATTGTAAGTTTATTTCATCCATTTTTGAGAAAGAAAGCCTGAATTATGAGTTTATATTGCAATTCAGGCTTTATTTCTCACAATTGTGAGTTTATGTTATCCATTTTTGAGAAAGAAAGTCTGAATTATGAGTTTATATTGCAATTCTGGCTTTATTTCTCACAATTGTGAGTATATATCATCAATTTTTTGAGAAAGAAAGCCTGAATTCTGAGTTAATTTTGCAATTCTGGCTTTAATGCTCACAATTGTAAGTTTATATCATCCATTTTTGAGAAAGAAAGCCTCAATTATGAGTTTATATTGCAAGTCTGGCTTTAATGCTCACAATTGTGAGTATATATAATCAATTTTTTGAGAAAGAAAGCCTGAATTATGAGTTTATATTGCAATTCAGGCTTTATTTCTCACAATTGTAAGTTTATATCATCCATTTTTGAGAAAGAAAGCCTGAATTATGAGTTTATATTGCAATTCTGGCTTTATTTCTCACAATTGTGAGCATGTATCATCAATTTTTTTGAGAAAGAAAGCCTGAATTATGAGTTTATATTGCAATTCTGGCTTATAAACTCACAATTGTAAGTTTATTTCATCCATTTTTGAGAAAGAAAGCCTGAATTATGAGTTTATATTGCAATTCTGGCTTTAATGCTCACAATTGTAAGTTTATATCATCCATTTTTGAGAAAGAAAGTCTGAATTATGAGTTTATATTGCAATTCTGGCTTTATTTCTCACAATTGTGAGTATATATCATCCATTTCTGAGAAAGAAAGCCTGAATTGTGAGTTTATATTGCAATTCTGGATTTAATGCTCACAATTGTAAGTTTATATCATCCATTTTTGAGAAAGAAAGCCTTAATTATGAGTTTATATTGCAATTCTGGCTTTATTTCTCACAATTGTGAGTTTAAGTTATCCATTTTTGAGAAAGAAAGCCTGAATGATGAGTTTATATTGCAATTCTGGCTTTATTTCTCACAATTGTGAGTTTAAGTTATCCATTTTTGAGAAAGAAAGCCTGAATTCTGAGTTTATATTTCAATTCTGGCTTATAAACTCACAATTGTAAGTTTATTTCATCCATTTTTGAGAAAGAAAGCCTGAATTATGAGTTTATATTGCAATTCTGGCTTTAATGCTCACAACTGGAAGTTTATATCATCCATTTTTGAGAAAGAAAGCCTCAATTATGAGTTTATATTGCAATTCTGGCTTTAATGCTCACAACTGGAAGTTTATATCATCCATTGTTGAGAAAGAAAGCCTGAATTATGAGTTTATATTGCAATTCTGGCTTTATTTCTCACAATTGTGAGTTTAAGTTATCCATTTTGAGAAAGAAAGCCTGAATTATGAGTTTATATTGCAATTCTGGCTTTATTTCTCACAATTGTGAGTATATATCATCAATTTTTTGAGAAAGAAAGCCTGAATTCTGAGTTTATATTGCAATTCTGGCTTATAAACTCACAATTGTAAGTTTATTTCATCCATTTTTGAGAAAGAAAGCCTGAATTATGAGTTTATATTGCAATTCAGGCTTTATTTCTCACAATTGTGAGTTTATGTTATCCATTTTTGAGAAAGAAAGTCTGAATTATGAGTTTATATTGCAATTCTGGCTTTATTTCTCACAATTGTGAGTATATATCATCAATTTTTTGAGAAAGAAAGCCTGAATTCTGAGTTAATTTTGCAATTCTAGCTTTAATGCTCACAATTGTAAGTTTATTTCATCCATTTTTGAGAAAGAAAGCCTGAATTATGAGTTTATATTGCAATTCTGGCTTTAATGCTCACAACTGGAAGTTTATATCATCCATTTTTGAGAAAGAAAGCCTCAATTATGAGTTTATATTGCAATTCTGGCTTTAATGCTCACAACTGGAAGTTTATATCATCCATTGTTGAGAAAGAACGCCTGAATTATCAGTTCATATTGCAATTCTGGCTTTATTTCTCACAACTGTGAGTATATATCATCCATTTCTGAGAAAGAAAGCCTGAATTATGAGTTTATATTGCAATTCTGGCTTTATTTCTCACAATTGTGAGTTTAAGTTATCCATTTTTGAGAAAGAAAGCCTGAATTATGAGTTTATATTGCAATTCTGGCTTTATTTCTCACAATTGTGAGTATATATCATCAATTTTTTGAGAAAGAAAGCCTGAATTCTGAGTTTATATTGCAATTCTGGCTTATAAACTCACAATTGTAAGTTTATTTCATCCATTTTTGAGAAAGAAAGCCTGAATTATGAGTTTATATTGCAATTCAGGCTTTATTTCTCACAATTGTGAGTTTATGTTATCCATTTTTGAGAAAGAAAGTCTGAATTATGAGTTTATATTGCAATTCTGGCTTTATTTCTCACAATTGTGAGTATATATCATCAATTTTTTGAGAAAGAAAGCCTGAATTCTGAGTTAATTTTGCAATTCTGGCTTTAATGCTCACAATTGTAAGTTTATTTCATCCATTTTTGAGAAAGAAAGCCTGAATTATGAGTTTATATTGCAATTCTGGCTTTAATGCTCACAACTGGAAGTTTATATCATCCATTTTTGAGAAAGAAAGCCTCAATTATGAGTTTATATTGCAATTCTGGCTTTAATGCTCACAACTGGAAGTTTATATCATCCATTGTTGAGAAAGAAAGCCTGAATTATCAGTTCATATTGCAATTCTGGCTTTATTTCTCACAACTGTGAGTATATATCATCCATTTCTGAGAAAGAAAGCCTGAATTATGAGTTTATATTGCAATTCTGGCTTTATTTCTCACAATTGTGAGTTTAAGTTATCCATTTTTGAGAAAGAAAGCCTGAATTATGAGTTTATATTGCAATTCTGGCTTTATTTCTCACAATTGTGAGTATATATCATCAATTTTTTGAGAAAGAAAGCCTGAATTATGAGTTTATATTGCAATTCTGGCTTTATTTCTCACAGTTGTGAGGATATATCATAAATTTTTTGAGAAAGAAAGCCTGACTTATGAGTTTATATTGCAATTCTGGCTTTATTTCTCACAATTGTGAGTATATATCATCAATTTTTTGAGAAAAAAAAGCCTGAATTATGAGTTTATATTGCAATTCTGGCTTATAAACTCACAATTGTAAGTTTATTTCATCCATTTTTGAGAAAGAAAGCCTGAATTATCAGTTCATATTGCAATTCTGGCTTTAATGCTCACAATTGTAAGTTTATATCATCCATTTTTGAGAAAGAAAGTCTTAATTATGAGATTATATTGCAATTCTGGCTTTATTTCTCACAACTGTGAGAATATATCATCCATTTTTGAGAAAGAAAGCCTGAATTATGAGTTTTTATTGCAATTCTGGCTTTAATGCTCACAATTGTAAGTTTATATCATCCATTTTTGAGAAAGAAAGCCTGAATTATGAGTTAATATTGCAATTCTGGCTTTATTTCTCACAATTGTGAGTTTATGTTATCCATTTTTGTGAAAGAAAGCCTGAATTATGAGTTTATATTGCAATTCTGGCTTAATTTCTCACAATTGTGAGTATATATCATCAATTTTTTGAGAAAGAAAGCCTGAATTATGAGTTTATATTGCAATTCAGGCTTTATTTCTCACAATTGTAAGTTTATATCATCCATTTTTGAGAAAGAAAGCCTGAATTATGAGTTTATATTGCAATTCTGGCTTTATTTCTCACAATTGTGAGCATGTATCATCAATTTTTTGAGAAAGAAAGCCTGAATTATGAGTTTATATTGCAATTCTGGCTTATAAACTCAAAATTGTAAGTTTATTTCATCCATTTTTGAGAAAGAAAGTCTGAATTATGAGTTTATATTGCAATTCTGGCTTTATTTCTCACAATTGTGAGTATATATCATCCATTTCTGAGAAAGAAAGCCTGAATTGTGAGTTTATATTGCAATTCTGGCTTTAATGCTCACAATTGTAAGTTTATATCATCCATTTTTGAGAAAGAAAGCCTTAATTATGAGTTTATATTGCAATTCTGGCTTTATTTCTCACAATTGTGAGTTTAAGTTATCCATTTTTGAGAAAGAAAGCCTGAATTATGAGTTTATATTGCAATTCTGGCTTTATTTCTCACAATTGTGAGTTTAAGTTATCCATTTTTGAGAAAGAAAGCCTGAATTATGAGTTTATATTGCAATTTTGGCTTTATTTCTCTCAATTGTGAGTATATATCATCAATTTTTTGAGAAAGAAAGCCTGAATTCTGAGTTTATATTGCAATTCTGGCTTATAAACTCACAATTGTAAGTTTATTTCATCCATTTTTGAGAAAGAAAGCCTGAATTATGAGTTTATATTGCAATTCAGGCTTTATTTCTCACAATTGTGAGTTTATGTTATCCATTTTTGAGAAAGAAAGTCTGAATTATAAGTTTATATTGCAATTCTGGCTTTATTTCTCACAATTGTGAGTATATATCATCAATTTTTTGAGAAAGAAAGCCTGAATTATGAGTTTATATTGCAATTCTGGCTTATAAACTCACAATTGTAAGTTTATTTCATCCATTTTTGAGAAAGAAAGCCTGAATTATGAGTTTATATTGCAATTCTGGCTTTAATGCTCACAATTGTAAGTTTATATCATCCATTTTTGAGAAAGAATTCTTAATTATGAGATTATATTGCAATTCTGGCTTTATTTCTCACAACTGTGAGAATATATCATCCATTTTTGAGAAAGAAAGCCTGAATTATGAGTTTATATTGCAATTCTGGCTTTATTTCTCACAATTGTGAGTTTATGTTATCCATTTTTGTGAAAGAAAGCCTGAATTATGAGTTTATATTGCAATTCTGGCTTAATTTCTCACAATTGTGAGTATATATCATCAATTTTTTGAGAAAGAAAGCCTGAATTATGAGTTTATATTGCAATTCAGGCTTTATTTCTCACAATTGTAAGTTTATATCATCCATTTTTGAGAAAGAAAGCCTGAATTATGAGTTTATATTGCAATTCTGGCTTTATTTCTCACAATTGTGAGCATGTATCATCAATTTTTTTGAGAAAGAAAGCCTGAATTATAAGTTTATATTGCAATTCTGGCTTATAAACTCACAATTGTAAGTTTATTTCATCCATTTTTGAGAAAGAAAGCCTGAATTATGAGTTTATATTGCAATTCTGGCTTTAATGCTCACAATTGTAAGTTTATATCATCCATTTTTGAGAAAGAAAGTCTGAATTATGAGTTTATATTGCAATTCTGGCTTTATTTCTCACAATTGTGAGTATATATCATCCATTTCTGAGAAAGAAAGCCTGAATTGTGAGTTTATATTGCAATTCTGGCTTTAATGCTCACAATTGTAAGTTTATATCATCAATTTTTGAGAAAGAAAGCCTTAATTATGAGTTTATATTGCAATTCTGGCTTTATTTCTCACAATTGTGAGTTTAAGTTATCCATTTTTGAGAAAGAAAGCCTGAATGATGAGTTTATATTGCAATTCTGGCTTTATTTCTCACAATTGTGAGTTTAAGTTATCCATTTTTGAGAAAGAAAGCCTGAATTATGAGTTTATATTGCAATTCTGGCTTTATTTCTCACAATTGTGAGTATATATCATCAATTTTTTGAGAAAGAAAGCCTGAATTCTGAGTTTATATTTCAATTCTGGCTTATAAACTCACAATTGTAAGTTTATTTCATCCATTTTTGAGAAAGAAAGCCTGAATTATGAGTTTATATTGCAATTCTGGCTTTAATGCTCACAACTGGAAGTTCATATCATCCATTTTTGAGAAAGAAAGCCTCAATTATGAGTTTATATTGCAATTCTGGCTTTATTTCTCACAACTGTGAGTATATATCATCCATTTCTGAGAAAGAAAGCCTGAATTATGAGTTTATATTGCAATTCTGGCTTTATTTCTCACAATTGTGAGTTTAAGTTATCCATTTTTGAGAAAGAAAGCCTGAATTATGAGTTTATATTGCAATTCTGGCTTTATTTCTCACAATTGTGAGTATATATCATCAATTTTTTGAGAAAGAAAGCCTGAATTCTGAGTTTATATTGCAATTCTGGCTTATAAACTCACAATTGTAAGTTTATTTCATCCATTTTTGAGAAAGAAAGCCTGAATTATGAGTTTATATTGCAATTCAGGCTTTATTTCTCACAATTGTGAGTTTATGTTATCCATTTTTGAGAAAGAAAGTCTGAATTATGAGTTTATATTGCAATTCTGGCTTTATTTCTCACAATTGTGAGTATATATCATCAATTTTTTGAGAAAGAAAGCCTGAATTCTGAGTTAATTTTGCAATTCTGGCTTTAATGCTCACAATTGTAAGTTTATATCATCCATTTTTGAGAAAGAAAGCCTCAATTATGAGTTTATATTGCAATTCTGGCTTTAATGCTCACAATTGTGAGTATATATCATCAATTTTTTGAGAAAGAAAGCCTGAATTATGAGTTTATATTGCAATTCAGGCTTTATTTCTCACAATTGTAAGTTTATATCATCCATTTTTGAGAAAGAAAGCCTGAATTATGAGTTTATATTGCAATTCTGGCTTTATTTCTCACAATTGTGAGCATGTATCATCAATTTTTTTGAGAAAGAAAGCCTGAATTATGAGTTTATATTGCAATTCTGGCTTATAAACTCACAATTGTAAGTTTATTTCATCCATTTTTGAGAAAGAAAGCCTGAATTATGAGTTTATATTGCAATTCAGGCTTTATTTCTCACAATTGTGAGTTTATGTTATCCATTTTTGAGAAAGAAAGTCTGAATTATGAGTTTATATTGCAATTCTGGCTTTATTTCTCACAATTGTGAGTATATATCATCAATTTTTTGAGAAAGAAAGCCTGAATTCTGAGTTAATTTTGCAATTCTGGCTTTAATGCTCACAATTGTAAGTTTATATCATCCATTTTTGAGAAAGAAAGCCTCAATTATGAGTTTATATTGCAATTCTGGCTTTAATGCTCACAATTGTGAGTATATATCATCAATTTTTTGAGAAAGAAAGCCTGAATTATGAGTTTATATTGCAATTCAGGCTTTATTTCTCACAATTGTAAGTTTATATCATCCATTTTTGAGAAAGAAAGCCTGAATTATGAGTTTATATTGCAATTCTGGCTTTATTTCTCACAATTGTGAGCATGTATCATCAATTTTTTTGAGAAAGAAAGCCTGAATTATGAGTTTATATTGCAATTCTGGCTTATAAACTCACAATTGTAAGTTTATTTCATCCATTTTTGAGAAAGAAAGCCTGAATTATGAGTTTATATTGCAATTCTGGCTTTAATGCTCACAATTGTAAGTTTATATCATCCATTTTTGAGAAAGAAAGTCTGAATTATGAGTTTATATTGCAATTCTGGCTTTATTTCTCACAATTGTGAGTATATATCATCCATTTCTGAGAAAGAAAGCCTGAATTGTGAGTTTATATTGCAATTCTGGCTTTAATGCTCACAATTGTAAGTTTATATCATCCATTTTTGAGAAAGAAAGCCTTAATTATGAGTTTATATTGCAATTCTGGCTTTATTTCTCACAATTGTGAGTTTAAGTTATCCATTTTTGAGAAAGAAAGCCTGAATGATGAGTTTATATTGCAATTCTGGCTTTATTTCTCACAATTGTGAGTTTAAGTTATCCATTTTTGAGAAAGAAAGCCTGAATTCTGAGTTTATATTTCAATTCTGGCTTATGAACTCACAATTGTAAGTTTATTTCATCCATTTTTGAGAAAGAAAGCCTGAATTATGAGTTTATATTGCAATTCTGGCTTTAATGCTCACAACTGGAAGTTTATATCATCCATTTTTGAGAAAGAAAGCCTCAATTATGAGTTTATATTGCAATTCTGGCTTTAATGCTCACAACTGGAAGTTTATATCATCCATTGTTGAGAAAGAAAGCCTGAATTATGAGTTTATATTGCAATTCTGGCTTTATTTCTCACAATTGTGAGTTTAAGTTATCCATTTTTGAGAAAGAAAGCCTGAATTATGAGTTTATATTGCAATTCTGGCTTTATTTCTCACAATTGTGAGTATATATCATCAATTTTTTGAGAAAGAAAGCCTGAATTCTGAGTTTATATTGCAATTCTGGCTTATAAACTCACAATTGTAAGTTTATTTCATCCATTTTTGAGAAAGAAAGCCTGAATTATGAGTTTATATTGCAATTCAGGCTTTATTTCTCACAATTGTGAGTTTATGTTATCCATTTTTGAGAAAGAAAGTCTGAATTATGAGTTTATATTGCAATTCTGGCTTTATTTCTCACAATTGTGAGTATATATCATCAATTTTTTGAGAAAGAAAGCCTGAATTCTGAGTTAATTTTGCAATTCTGGCTTTAATGCTCACAATTGTAAGTTTATTTCATCCATTTTTGAGAAAGAAAGCCTGAATTATGAGTTTATATTGCAATTCTGGCTTTAATGCTCACAACTGGAAGTTTATATCATCCATTTTTGAGAAAGAAAGCCTTAATTATGAGTTTATATTGCAATTCTGGCTTTATTTCTCACAATTGTGAGTTTAAGTTATCCATTTTTGAGAAAGAAAGCCTGAATGATGAGTTTATATTGCAATTCTGGCTTTATTTCTCACAATTGTGAGTTTAAGTTATCCATTTTTGAGAAAGAAAGCCTGAATTATGAGTTTATATTGCAATTCTGGCTTTATTTCTCACAATTGTGAGTATATATCATCAATTTTTTGAGAAAGAAAGCCTGAATTCTGAGTTTATATTTCAATTCTGGCTTATAAACTCACAATTGTAAGTTTATTTCATCCATTTTTGAGAAAGAAAGCCTGAATTATGAGTTTATATTGCAATTCTGGCTTTAATGCTCACAACTGGAAGTTTATATCATCCATTTTTGAGAAAGAAAGCCTCAATTATGAGTTTATATTGCAATTCTGGCTTTATTTCTCACAACTGTGAGTATATATCATCTATTTCTGAGAAAGAAAGCCTGAATTATGAGTTTATATTGCAATTCTGGCTTTATTTCTCACAATTGTGAGTTTAAGTTATCCATTTTTGAGAAAGAAAGCCTGAATTATGAGTTTATATTGCAATTCTGGCTTTA
The DNA here is from genome assembly GCF_049309525.1 of Garra rufa. Classification (NCBI taxonomy): domain Eukaryota; kingdom Metazoa; phylum Chordata; class Actinopteri; order Cypriniformes; family Cyprinidae; genus Garra; species Garra rufa. The sequence goes on along the minus strand of NW_027394277.1, from coordinate 2,046,016 downwards.
TTTCTCACAATTGTGAGTATATATCATCAATTTTTTGAGAAAGAAAGCCTGAATTCTGAGTTTATATTGCAATTCTGGCTTATAAACTCACAATTGTAAGTTTATTTCATCCATTTTTGAGAAAGAAAGCCTGAATTATGAGTTTATATTGCAATTCAGGCTTTATTTCTCACAATTGTGAGTTTATGTTATCCATTTTTGAGAAAGAAAGTCTGAATTATGAGTTTATATTGCAATTCTGGCTTTATTTCTCACAATTGTGAGTATATATCATCAATTTTTTGAGAAAGAAAGCCTGAATTCTGAGTTTATATTTCAATTCTGGCTTATAAACTCACAATTGTAAGTTTATTTCATCCATTTTTGAGAAAGAAAGCCTGAATTATGAGTTTATATTGCAATTCTGGCTTTAATGCTCACAACTGGAAGTTTATATCATCCATTTTTGAGAAAGAAAGCCTCAATTATGAGTTTATATTGCAATTCTGGCTTTATTTCTCACAACTGTGAGTATATATCATCCATTTCTGAGAAAGAAAGCCTGAATTATGAGTTTATATTGCAATTCTGGCTTTATTTCTCACAATTGTGAGTTTAAGTTATCCATTTTTGAGAAAGAAAGCCTGAATTATGAGTTTATATTGCAATTCTGGCTTTATTTCTCACAATTGTGAGTATATATCATCAATTTTTTGAGAAAGAAAGCCTGAATTCTGAGTTTATATTGCAATTCTGGCTTATAAACTCACAATTGTAAGTTTATTTCATCCATTTTTGAGAAAGAAAGCCTGAATTATGAGTTTATATTGCAATTCAGGCTTTATTTCTCACAATTGTGAGTTTATGTTATCCATTTTTGAGAAAGAAAGTCTGAATTATGAGTTTATATTGCAATTCTGGCTTTATTTCTCACAATTGTGAGTATATATCATCAATTTTTTGAGAAAGAAAGCCTGAATTCTGAGTTAATTTTGCAATTCTGGCTTTAATGCTCACAATTGTAAGTTTATATCATCCATTTTTGAGAAAGAAAGCCTCATAAATGAGTTTATATTGCAATTATGGCTTTAATGCTCACAATTGTGAGTATATATCATCAATTTTTTGAGAAAGAAAGCCTGAATTATGAGTTTATATTGCAATTCAGGCTTTATTTCTCACAATTGTAAGTTTATATCATCCATTTTTGAGAAAGAAAGCCTGAATTATGAGTTTATATTGCAATTCTGGCTTTATTTCTCACAATTGTGAGCATGTATCATCAATTTTTTTGAGAAAGAAAGCCTGAATTATGAGTTTATATTGCAATTCTGGCTTATAAACTCACAATTGTAAGTTTATTTCATCCATTTTTGAGAAAGAAAGCCTGAATTATGAGTTTATATTGCAATTCTGGCTTTAATGCTCACAATTGTAAGTTTATATCATCCATTTCTGAGAAAGAAAGCCTGAATTGTGAGTTTATATTGCAATTCTGGCTTTAATGCTCACAATTGTAAGTTTATATCATCCATTTTTGAGAAAGAAAGCCTTAATTATGAGTTTATATTGCAATTCTGGCTTTATTTCTCACAATTGTGAGTTTAAGTTATCCATTTTTGAGAAAGAAAGCCTGAATGATGAGTTTATATTGCAATTCTGGCTTTATTTCTCACAATTGTGAGTTTAAGTTATCCATTTTTGAGAAAGAAAGCCTGAATTCTGAGTTTATATTTCAATTCTGGCTTATGAACTCACAATTGTAAGTTTATTTCATCCATTTTTGAGAAAGAAAGCCTGAATTATGAGTTTATATTGCAATTCTGGCTTTAATGCTCACAACTGGAAGTTTATATCATCCATTTTTGAGAAAGAAAGCCTCAATTATGAGTTTATATTGCAATTCTGGCTTTAATGCTCACAACTGGAAGTTTATATCATCCATTGTTGAGAAAGAAAGCCTGAATTATGAGTTTATATTGCAATTCTGGCTTTATTTCTCACAATTGTGAGTTTAAGTTATCCATTTTTGAGAAAGAAAGCCTGAATTATGAGTTTATATTGCAATTCTGTCTTTATTTCTCACAATTGTGAGTATATATCATCAATTTTTTGAGAAAGAAAGCCTGAATTCTGAGTTTATATTGCAATTCTGGCTTATAAACTCACAATTGTAAGTTTATTTCATCCATTTTTGAGAAAGAAAGCCTGAATTATGAGTTTATATTGCAATTCAGGCTTTATTTCTCACAATTGTGAGTTTATGTTATCCATTTTTGAGAAAGAAAGTCTGAATTATGAGTTTATATTGCAATTCTGGCTTTATTTCTCACAATTGTGAGTATATATCATCAATTTTTTGAGAAAGAAAGCCTGAATTCTGAGTTAATTTTGCAATTCTGGCTTTAATGCTCACAATTGTAAGTTTATATCATCCATTTTTGAGAAAGAAAGCCTCAATTATGAGTTTATATTGCAATTCTGGCTTTAATGCTCACAATTGTGAGTATATATCATCAATTTTTTGAGAAAGAAAGCCTGAATTATGAGTTTATATTGCAATTCAGGCTTTATTTCTCACAATTGTAAGTTTATATCATCCATTTTTGAGAAAGAAAGCCTGAATTATGAGTTTATATTGCAATTCTGGCTTTATTTCTCACAATTGTGAGCATGTATCATCAATTTTTTTGAGAAAGAAAGCCTGAATTATGAGTTTATATTGCAATTCTGGCTTATAAACTCACAATTGTAAGTTTATTTCATCCATTTTTGAGAAAGAAAGCCTGAATTATGAGTTTATATTGCAATTCTGGCTTTAATGCTCACAATTGTAAGTTTATATCATCCATTTTTGAGAAAGAAAGTCTGAATTATGAGTTTATATTGCAATTCTGGCTTTATTTCTCACAATTGTGAGTATATATCATCCATTTTCTGAGAAAGAAAGCCTGAATTGTGAGTTTATATTGCAATTCTGGCTTTAATGCTCACAATTGTAAGTTTATATCATCCATTTTTGAGAAAGAAAGCCTTAATTATGAGTTTATATTGCAATTCTGGCTTTATTTCTCACAATTGTGAGTTTAAGTTATCCATTTTTGAGAAAGAAAGCCTGAATGATGAGTTTATATTGCAATTCTGGCTTTATTTCTCACAATTGTGAGTTTAAGTTATCCATTTTTGAGAAAGAAAGCCTGAATTCTGAGTTTATATTTCAATTCTGGCTTATGAACTCACAATTGTAAGTTTATTTCATCCATTTTTGAGAAAGAAAGCCTGAATTATGAGTTTATATTGCAATTCTGGCTTTAATGCTCACAACTGGAAGTTTATATCATCCATTTTTGAGAAAGAAAGCCTCAATTATGAGTTTATATTGCAATTCTGGCTTTAATGCTCACAACTGGAAGTTTATATCATCCATTGTTGAGAAAGAAAGCCTGAATTATGAGTTTATATTGCAATTCTGGCTTAATTTCTCACAATTGTGAGTATATATCATCAATTTTTTGAGAAAGAAAGCCTGAATTATGAGTTTATATTGCAATTCAGGTTTTATTTCTCACAATTGTAAGTTTATATCATCCATTTTTGAGAAAGAAAGCCTGAATTATGAGTTTATATTTCAATTCTGGCTTATAAACTCACAATTGTAAGTTTATTTCATCCATTTTTGAGAAAGAAAGCCTGAATTATGAGTTTATATTGCAATTCAGGCTTTATTTCTCACAATTGTGAGTTTATGTTATCCATTTTTGAGAAAGAAAGTCTGAATTATGAGTTTATATTGCAATTCTGGCTTTATTTCTCACAATTGTGAGTATATATCATCAATTTTTTGAGAAAGAAAGCCTGAATTCTGAGTTTATATTTCAATTCTGGCTTATAAACTCACAATTGTAAGTTTATTTCATCCATTTTTGAGAAAGAAAGCCTGAATTATGAGTTTATATTGCAATTCTGGCTTTAATGCTCACAACTGGAAGTTTATATCATCCATTTTTGAGAAAGAAAGCCTCAATTATGAGTTTATATTGCAATTCTGGCTTTATTTCTCACAACTGTGAGTATATATCATCCATTTCTGAGAAAGAAAGCCTGAATTATGAGTTTATATTGCAATTCTGGCTTTATTTCTCACAATTGTGAGTTTAAGTTATCCATTTTTGAGAAAGAAAGCCTGAATTATGAGTTTATATTGCAATTCTGGCTTTATTTCTCACAATTGTGAGTATATATCATCAATTTTTTGAGAAAGAAAGCCTGAATTCTGAGTTTATATTGCAATTCTGGCTTATAAACTCACAATTGTAAGTTTATTTCATCCATTTTTGAGAAAGAAAGCCTGAATTATGAGTTTATATTGCAATTCAGGCTTTATTTCTCACAATTGTGAGTTTATGTTATCCATTTTTGAGAAAGAAAGTCTGAATTATGAGTTTATATTGCAATTCTGGCTTTATTTCTCACAATTGTGAGTATATATCATCAATTTTTTGAGAAAGAAAGCCTGAATTCTGAGTTAATTTTGCAATTCTGGCTTTAATGCTCACAATTGTAAGTTTATATCATCCATTTTTGAGAAAGAAAGCCTCAATTATGAGTTTATATTGCAATTCTGGCTTTAATGCTCACAATTGTGAGTATATATCATCAATTTTTTGAGAAAGAAAGCCTGAATTATGAGTTTATATTGCAATTCAGGCTTTATTTCTCACAATTGTAAGTTTATATCATCCATTTTTGAGAAAGAAAGCCTGAATTATGAGTTTATATTGCAATTCTGGCTTTATTTCTCACAATTGTGAGCATGTATCATCAATTTTTTTGAGAAAGAAAGCCTGAATTATGAGTTTATATTGCAATTCTGGCTTATAAACTCACAATTGTAAGTTTATTTCATCCATTTTTGAGAAAGAAAGCCTGAATTATGAGTTTATATTGCAATTCTGGCTTTAATGCTCACAATTGTAAGTTTATATCATCCATTTTTGAGAAAGAAAGTCTGAATTATGAGTTTATATTGCAATTCTGGCTTTATTTCTCACAATTGTGAGTATATATCATCCATTTCTGAGAAAGAAAGCCTGAATTGTGAGTTTATATTGCAATTCTGGCTTTAATGCTCACAATTGTAAGTTTATATCATCCATTTTTGAGAAAGAAAGCCTTAATTATGAGTTTATATTGCAATTCTGGCTTTATTTCTCACAATTGTGAGTTTAAGTTATCCATTTTTGAGAAAGAAAGCCTGAATGATGAGTTTATATTTCAATTCTGGCTTATGAACTCACAATTGTAAGTTTATTTCATCCATTTTTGAGAAAGAAAGCCTGAATTATGAGTTTATATTGCAATTCTGGCTTTAATGCTCACAACTGGAAGTTTATATCATCCATTTTTGAGAAAGAAAGCCTCAATTATGAGTTTATATTGCAATTCTGGCTTTAATGCTCACAACTGGAAGTTTATATCATCCATTGTTGAGAAAGAAAGCCTGAATTATGAGTTTATATTGCAATTCTGGCTTTATTTCTCACAATTGTGAGTTTAAGTTATCCATTTTTGAGAAAGAAAGCCTGAATTATGAGTTTATATTGCAATTCTGGCTTTATTTCTCACAATTGTGAGTATATATCATCAATTTTTTGAGAAAGAAAGCCTGAATTCTGAGTTTATATTGCAATTCTGGCTTATAAACTCACAATTGTAAGTTTATTTCATCCATTTTTGAGAAAGAAAGCCTGAATTATGAGTTTATATTGCAATTCAGGCTTTATTTCTCACAATTGTGAGTTTATGTTATCCATTTTTGAGAAAGAAAGTCTGAATTATGAGTTTATATTGCAATTCTGGCTTTATTTCTCACAATTGTGAGTATATATCATCAATTTTTTGAGAAAGAAAGCCTGAATTCTGAGTTTATATTTCAATTCTGGCTTATAAACTCACAATTGTAAGTTTATTTCATCCATTTTTGAGAAAGAAAGCCTGAATTATGAGTTTATATTGCAATTCTGGCTTTAATGCTCACAACTGGAAGTTTATATCATCCATTTTTGAGAAAGAAAGCCTCAATTATGAGTTTATATTGCAATTCTGGCTTTATTTCTCACAACTGTGAGTATATATCATCCATTTCTGAGAAAGAAAGCCTGAATTATGAGTTTATATTGCAATTCTGGCTTTATTTCTCACAATTGTGAGTTTAAGTTATCCATTTTTGAGAAAGAAAGCCTGAATTATGAGTTTATATTGCAATTCTGGCTTTATTTCTCACAATTGTGAGTATATATCATCAATTTTTTGAGAAAGAAAGCCTGAATTCTGAGTTTATATTGCAATTCTGGCTTATAAACTCACAATTGTAAGTTTATTTCATCCATTTTTGAGAAAGAAAGCCTGAATTATGAGTTTATATTGCAATTCAGGCTTTATTTCTCACAATTGTGAGTTTATGTTATCCATTTTTGAGAAAGAAAGTCTGAATTATGAGTTTATATTGCAATTCTGGCTTTATTTCTCACAATTGTGAGTATATATCATCAATTTTTTGAGAAAGAAAGCCTGAATTCTGAGTTAATTTTGCAATTCTGGCTTTAATGCTCACAATTGTAAGTTTATATCATCCATTTTTGAGAAAGAAAGCCTCAATTATGAGTTTATATTGCAATTCTGGCTTTAATGCTCACAATTGTGAGTATATATCATCAATTTTTTGAGAAAGAAAGCCTGAATTATGAGTTTATATTGCAATTCAGGCTTTATTTCTCACAATTGTAAGTTTATATCATCCATTTTTGAGAAAGAAAGCCTGAATTATGAGTTTATATTGCAATTCTGGCTTTATTTCTCACAATTGTGAGCATGTATCATCAATTTTTTTGAGAAAGAAAGCCTGAATTATGAGTTTATATTGCAATTCTGGCTTATAAACTCACAATTGTAAGTTTATTTCATCCATTTTTGAGAAAGAAAGCCTGAATTATGAGTTTATATTGCAATTCTGGCTTTAATGCTCACAATTGTAAGTTTATATCATCCATTTCTGAGAAAGAAAGCCTGAATTGTGAGTTTATATTGCAATTCTGGCTTTAATGCTCACAATTGTAAGTTTATATCATCCATTTTTGAGAAAGAAAGCCTTAATTATGAGTTTATATTGCAATTCTGGCTTTATTTCTCACAATTGTGAGTTTAAGTTATCCATTTTTGAGAAAGAAAGCCTGAATGATGAGTTTATATTGCAATTCTGGCTTTATTTCTCACAATTGTGAGTTTAAGTTATCCATTTTTGAGAAAGAAAGCCTGAATTCTGAGTTTATATTTCAATTCTGGCTTATGAACTCACAATTGTAAGTTTATTTCATCCATTTTTGAGAAAGAAAGCCTGAATTATGAGTTTTTATTGCAATTCTGGCTTTAATGCTCACAACTGGAAGTTTATATCATCCATTTTTGAGAAAGAAAGCCTCAATTATGAGTTTATATTGCAATTCTGGCTTTAATGCTCACAACTGGAAGTTTATATCATCCATTGTTGAGAAAGAAAGCCTGAATTATGAGTTTATATTGCAATTCTGGCTTTATTTCTCACAATTGTGAGTTTAAGTTATCCATTTTTGAGAAAGAAAGCCTGAATTATGAGTTTATATTGCAATTCTGGCTTTATTTCTCACAATTGTGAGTATATATCATCAATTTTTTGAGAAAGAAAGCCTGAATTCTGAGTTTATATTGCAATTCTGGCTTATAAACTCACAATTGTAAGTTTATTTCATCCATTTTTGAGAAAGAAAGCCTGAATTATGAGTTTATATTGCAATTCAGGCTTTATTTCTCACAATTGTGAGTTTATGTTATCCATTTTTGAGAAAGAAAGTCTGAATTATGAGTTTATATTGCAATTCTGGCTTTATTTCTCACAATTGTGAGTATATATCATCAATTTTTTGAGAAAGAAAGCCTGAATTCTGAGTTAATTTTGCAATTCTGGCTTTAAAGTGCCCCTATTATGCCTTTTCAAATATGATATTTCATGTAGTGTGTCATGTAGCTGTATGTGAACATAAACTATCTGCAAAGTTGTGACGCCGACAGTGCACTATAAATGAAGTTTTTGTCTAACAAAAAAAAGAGTCGGCTCACATTCGCCTAAACGAGTCGTCAGCAATTCGAATCTTTTTTCTGTAACGGCCACACGTCACGAGCTACACATTTGCGTAATGTCCGCCCACGTTCAATTTCGCAAACAACTTGCCCGCCCACAAACAGTAGGCCTACCATTTTCACGTGGATTAACGTTACATCATGTCAAGAAGACGCCCTGCGCTGTGAGAGTGAATTTGTTTTATATGCCCTTCCGAAAGATGAAACTACCAAGAATGAGTGGTTAACATTAATTTTTTCAACACCTCAGCAGTCCAATGCCAATCTTGTGTTGTGTTCGCGTCATTTTACTGATGACTGTTTTTCCAATCTTGGGGAGTAACGTTACAACGTGAGATTCACCAAACACTTGGTTTTAAAAAATGGATCAGTGCCCAGTTTATTTGGACCGGCTTGCTCCTCTGAACTTCTACCTGTAAGTATGATTAATAATTGATGATTGTATTTTCTAGCGATCGTTCAAAATACGTCTTTGTGTACGTTGGTATGTAACAACCCCGCACATGTCTTGGTAACCGGCTAACTTGCGTTTCTGTTGTTCAGCTGTGAGTGCAATGTAGTATAAAAATTGTGATTGATGCAGCTTGACTGTCTGTCTGCCTTATTAGTTTAAGTAATGATAATGATAAACGATGGCTTAACGCAGTGTTATGGGTTGTACGTTACAGTGTTGAAGTTCACAACGTAGAGGTGTGCCCGGTTCGCTTACAAAAGCAAATTGCAAGCACTTTCCACAGTTATAATATGACACCCACTGAGAAACGTCCTGCTCCAGTCGTGCTTGCAAAACAGTTTCTTGTCGATGTGCCACTTCAACCGTTTCATCGTCAGACTCCGGCTCGAATTGATAGGGTAAAATCGAGGCTATCTTTTCTATGCATTAACAGGTCTCCACAGCTGTCATTCAGTTATGCCAATGGGCGTTTCGTTTTGCGCTGAAGCGGTAGACCAATCCAAAAGGATTGCACCATCTGACCAATCACAGCGGTGAGGGCTCACTGAAAGGAGGGGTTTAGAGAGACTGATTCTTCGAACTGCTTCACACGAGTCGTTTACGAATCATTTAGAAACGGGGTAAAATTAAATCTAATTTTTGAGAAAACTGAAGTGTTTTTTGAACTTGCATACATGTAAACCTGTTTTAAGAGACTATTACAACAATATTAACTACCTTTAACATGGCATAATAGGGGCACTTTAATGCTCACAATTGTAAGTTTATTTCATCCATTTTTGAGAAAGAAAGCCTGAATTATGAGTTTATATTGCAATTCTGGCTTTAATGCTCACAACTGGAAGTTTATATCATCCATTTTTGAGAAAGAAAGCCTTAATTATGAGTTTATATTGCAATTCTGGCTTTATTTCTCACAATTGTGAGTTTAAGTTATCCATTTTTGAGAAAGAAAGCCTGAATGATGAGTTTATATTGCAATTCTGGCTTTATTTCTCACAATTGTGAGTTTAAGTTATCCATTTTTGAGAAAGAAAGCCTGAATTATGAGTTTATATTGCAATTCTGGCTTTATTTCTCACAATTGTGAGTATATATCATCAATTTTTTGAGAAAGAAAGCCTGAATTCTGAGTTTATATTTCAATTCTGGCTTATAAACTCACAATTGTAAGTTTATTTCATCCATTTTTGAGAAAGAAAGCCTGAATTATGAGTTTATATTGCAATTCTGGCTTTAATGCTCACAACTGGAAGTTTATATCATCCATTTTTGAGAAAGAAAGCCTCAATTATGAGTTTATATTGCAATTCTGGCTTTATTTCTCACAACTGTGAGTATATATCATCCATTTCTGAGAAAGAAAGCCTGAATTATGAGTTTATATTGCAATTCTGGCTTTATTTCTCACAATTGTGAGTTTAAGTTATCCATTTTTGAGAAAGAAAGCCTGAATTATGAGTTTATATTGCAATTCTGGCTTTATTTCTCACAATTGTGAGTATATATCATCAATTTTTTGAGAAAGAAAGCCTGAATTCTGAGTTTATATTGCAATTCTGGCTTATAAACTCACAATTGTAAGTTTATTTCATCCATTTTTGAGAAAGAAAGCCTGAATTATGAGTTTATATTGCAATTCAGGCTTTATTTCTCACAATTGTGAGTTTATGTTATCCATTTTTGAGAAAGAAAGTCTGAATTATGAGTTTATATTGCAATTCTGGCTTTATTTCTCACAATTGTGAGTATATATCATCAATTTTTTGAGAAAGAAAGCCTGAATTCTGAGTTAATTTTGCAATTCTGGCTTTAATGCTCACAATTGTAAGTTTATATCATCCATTTTTGAGAAAGAAAGCCTCAATTATGAGTTTATATTGCAATTCTGGCTTTAATGCTCACAATTGTGAGTATATATCATCAATTTTTTGAGAAAGAAAGTCTGAATTATGAGTTTATATTGCAATTCAGGCTTTATTTCTCACAATTGTAAGTTTATATCATCCATTTTTGAGAAAGAAAGCCTGAATTATGAGTTTATATTGCAATTCTGGCTTTATTTCTCACAATTGTGAGCATGTATCATCAATTTTTTTGAGAAAGAAAGCCTGAATTATGAGTTTATATTGCAATTCTGGCTTATAAACTCACAATTGTAAGTTTATTTCATCCATTTTTGAGAAAGAAAGCCTGAATTATGAGTTTATATTGCAATTCTGGCTTTAATGCTCACAATTGTAAGTTTATATCATCCATTTTTGAGAAAGAAAGTCTGAATTATGAGTTTATATTGCAATTCTGGCTTTATTTCTCACAATTGTGAGTATATATCATCCATTTCTGAGAAAGAAAGCCTGAATTGTGAGTTTATATTGCAATTCTGGCTTTAATGCTCACAATTGTAAGTTTATATCATCCATTTTTGAGAAAGAAAGCCTTAATTATGAGTTTATATTGCAATTCTGGCTTTATTTCTCACAATTGTGAGTTTAAGTTATCCATTTTTGAGAAAGAAAGCCTGAATGATGAGTTTATATTGCAATTCTGGCTTTATTTCTCACAATTGTGAGTTTAAGTTATCCATTTTTGAGAAAGAAAGCCTGAATTATAAGTTTATATTGCAATTCTGGCTTTATTTCTCACAATTGTGAGTATATATCATCAATTTTTTGAGAAAGAAAGCCTGAATTATGAGTTTATATTGCAATTCTGGCTTATAAACTCACAATTGTAAGTTTATTTCATCCATTTTTGAGAAAGAAAGCCTGAATTATGAGTTTATATTGCAATTCTGGCTTTAATGCTCACAATTGTAAGTTTATATCATCCATTTTTGAGAAAGAAAGTCTTAATTATGAGATTATATTGCAATTCTGGCTTTATTTCTCACAACTGTGAGAATATATCATCCATTTCTGAGAAAGAAAGCCTGAATTATGAGTTTATATTGCAATTCTGGCTTTATTTCTCACAATTGTGAGTTTATGTTATCTATTTTTGTGAAAGAAAGCCTGAATTATGAGTTTATATTGCAATTCTGGCTTAATTTCTCACAATTGTGAGTATATATCATCAATTTTTTGAGAAAGAAAGCCTGAATTATGAGTTTATATTGCAATTCAGGCTTTATTTCTCACAATTGTAAGTTTATATCATCCATTTTTGAGAAAGAAAGCCTGAATTATGAGTTTATATTGCAATTCTGGCTTTATTTCTCACAATTGTGAGCATGTATCATCAATTTTTTGAGAAAGAAAGCCTGAATTATGAGTTTATATTGCAATTCTGGCTTTATTTCTCACAACTGTGAGAATATATCATCCATTTTTGAGAAAGAAAGCCTGAATTATGAGTTTATATTGCAATTCTGGCTTTATTTCTCACAATTGTGAGTTTATGTTATCTATTTTTGTGAAAGAAAGCCTGAATTATGAGTTTATATTGCAATTCTGGCTTAATTTCTCACAATTGTGAGTATATATCATCAATTTTTTGAGAAAGAAAGCCTGAATTATGAGTTTATATTGCAATTCAGGCTTTATTTCTCACAATTGTAAGTTTATATCATCCATTTTTGAGAAAGAAAGCCTGAATTATGAGTTTATATTGCAATTCTGGCTTTATTTCTCACAATTGTGAGTATATATCATCCATTTCTGAGAAAGAAAGCCTGAATTGTGAGTTTATATTGCAATTCTGGCTTTAATGCTCACAATTGTAAGTTTATATCATCCATTTTTGAGAAAGAAAGCCTTAATTATGAGTTTATATTGCAATTCTGGCTTTATTTCTCACAATTGTGAGTTTAAGTTATCCATTTTTGAGAAAGAAAGCCTGAATTATGAGTTTATATTGCAATTCTGGCTTTATTTCTCACAATTGTGAGTATATATCATCAATTTTTTGAGAAAGAAAGCCTGAATTCTGAGTTTATATTGCAATTCTGGCTTATAAACTCACAATTGTAAGTTTATTTCATCCATTTTTGAGAAAGAAAGCCTGAATTATGAGTTTATATTGCAATTCAGGCTTTATTTCTCACAATTGTGAGTATATATCATCAATTTTTTGAGAAAGAAAGCCTGAATTATGAGTTTATATTGCATTTCTGGCTTATAAACTCACAATTGTAAGTTTATTTCATCCATTTTTGAGAAAGAAAGCCTGAATTATGAGTTTATATTGCAATTCTGGCTTTAATGCACACAATTGTAAGTTTATATCATCCATTTTTGAGAAAGAAAGTCTTAATTATGAGATTATATTGCAATTCTGGCTTTATTTCTCACAACTGTGAGAATATATCATCCATTTTTGAGAAAGAAAGCCTGAATTATGAGTTTATATTGCAATTCTGGCTTTATTTCTCACAATTGTGAGTTTATGTTATCCATTTTTGTGAAAGAAAGCCTGAATTATGAGTTTATATTGCAATTCTGGCTTAATTTCTCACAATTGTGAGTATATATCATCAATTTTTTGAGAAAGAAAGCCTGAATTATGAGTTTATATTGCAATTCAGGCTTTATTTCTCACAATTGTGAGTTTAAGTTATCCATTTTTGAGAAAGAAAGCCTGAATGATGAGTTTATATTGCAATTCTGGCTTTATTTCTCACAATTGTGAGTTTAAGTTATCCATTTTTGAGAAAGAAAGCCTGAATTATGAGTTTATATTGCAATTCTGGCTTTAATGCTCACAACTGGAAGTTTATATCATCCATTTTTGAGAAAGAAAGCCTCAATTATGAGTTTATATTGCAATTCTGGCTTTATTTCTCACAACTGTGAGTATATATCATCCATTTCTGAGAAAGAAAGCCTGAATTATGAGTTTATATTGCAATTCTGGCTTTATTTCTCACAATTGTGAGTTTAAGTTATCCATTTTTGAGAAAGAAAGCCTGAATTATGAGTTTATATTGCAATTCTGGCTTTATTTCTCACAATTGTGAGTATATATCATCAATTTTTTGAGAAAGAAAGCCTGAATTCTGAGTTTATATTGCAATTCTGGCTTATAAACTCACAATTGTAAGTTTATTTCATCCATTTTTGAGAAAGAAAGCCTGAATTATGAGTTTATATTGCAATTCAGGCTTTATTTCTCACAATTGTGAGTTTATGTTATCCATTTTTGAGAAAGAAAGTCTGAATTATGAGTTTATATTGCAATTCTGGCTTTATTTCTCACAATTGTGAGTATATATCATCAATTTTTTGAGAAAGAAAGCCTGAATTCTGAGTTAATTTTGCAATTCTGGCTTTAATGCTCACAATTGTAAGTTTATATTATCCATTTTTGAGAAAGAAAGCCTCAATTATGAGTTTATATTGCAATTCTGGCTTTAATGCTCACAATTGTGAGTATATATCATCAATTTTTTGAGAAAGAAAGCCTGAATTATGAGTTTATATTGCAATTCAGGCTTTATTTCTCACAATTGTAAGTTTATATCATCCATTTTTGAGAAAGAAAGCCTGAATTATGAGTTTATATTGCAATTCTGGCTTTATTTCTCACAATTGTGAGCATGTATCATCAATTTTTTTGAGAAAGAAAGCCTGAATTATGAGTTTATATTGCAATTCTGGCTTATAAACTCACAATTGTAAGTTTATTTCATCCATTTTTGAGAAAGAAAGCCTGAATTATGAGTTTATATTGCAATTCTGGCTTTAATGCTCACAATTGTAAGTTTATATCATCCATTTTTGAGAAAGAAAGCCTTAATTATGAGTTTATATTGCAATTCTGGCTTTATTTCTCACAATTGTGAGTTTAAGTTATCCATTTTTGAGAAAGAAAGCCTGAATGATGAGTTTATATTGCAATTCTGGCTTTATTTCTCACAATTGTGAGTTTAAGTTATCCATTTTTGAGAAAGAAAGCCTGAATTATGAGTTTATATTGCAATTCTGGCTTTATTTCTCACAATTGTGAGTTTAAGTTATCCATTTTTGAGAAAGAAAGCCTGAATTATGAGTTTATATTGCAATTCTGGCTTTATTTCTCACAATTGTGAGTATATATCATCAATTATTTGAGAAAGAAAGCCTGAATTCTGAGTTTATATTGCAATTCTGGCTTATAAACTCACAATTGTAAGTTTATTTCATCCATTTTTGAGAAAGAAAGCCTGAATTATGAGTTTATATTGCAATTCAGGCTTTATTTCTCACAATTGTGAGTTTATGTTATCCATTTTTGAGAAAGAAAGTCTGAATTATGAGTTTATATTGCAATTCTGGCTTTATTTCTCACAATTGTGAGTATATATCATCAATTTTTTGAGAAAGAAAGCCTGAATTCTGAGTTAATTTTGCAATTCTGGCTTTAATGCTCACAATTGTAAGTTTATTTCATCCATTTTTGAGAAAGAAAGCCTGAATTATGAGTTTATATTGCAATTCTGGCTTTAATGCTCACAACTGGAAGTTTATATCATCCATTTTTGAGAAAGAAAGCCTTAATTATGAGTTTATATTGCAATTCTGGCTTTATTTCTCACAATTGTGAGTTTAAGTTATCCATTTTTGAGAAAGAAAGCCTGAATGATGAGTTTATATTGCAATTCTGGCTTTATTTCTCACAATTGTGAGTTTAAGTTATCCATTTTTGAGAAAGAAAGCCTGAATTATAAGTTTATATTGCAATTCTGGCTTTATTTCTCACAATTGTGAGTATATATCATCAATTTTTTGAGAAAGAAAGCCTGAATTATGAGTTTATATTGCAATTCTGGCTTATAAACTCACAATTGTAAGTTTATTTCATCCATTTTTGAGAAAGAAAGCCTGAATTATGAGTTTATATTGCAATTCTGGCTTTAATGCTCACAATTGTAAGTTTATATCATCCATTTTTGAGAATGAAAGTCTTAATTATGAGATTATATTGCAATTCTGGCTTTATTTCTCACAACTGTGAGAATATATCATCCATTTCTGAGAAAGAAAGCCTGAATTATGAGTTTATATTGCAATTCTGGCTTTATTTCTCACAATTGTGAGTTTATGTTATCTATTTTTGTGAAAGAAAGCCTGAATTATGAGTTTATATTGCAATTCTGGCTTAATTTCTCACAATTGTGAGTATATATCATCAATTTTTTGAGAAAGAAAGCCTGAATTATGAGTTTATATTGCAATTCAGGCTTTATTTCTCACAATTGTAAGTTTATATCATCCATTTTTGAGAAAGAAAGCCTGAATTATGAGTTTATATTGCAATTCTGGCTTTATTTCTCACAATTGTGAGCATGTATCATCAATTTTTTGAGAAAGAAAGCCTGAATTATGAGTTTATATTGCAATTCTGGCTTTATTTCTCACAACTGTGAGAATATATCATCCATTTTTGAGAAAGAAAGCCTGAATTATGAGTTTATATTGCAATTCTGGCTTTATTTCTCACAATTGTGAGTTTATGTTATCTATTTTTGTGAAAGAAAGCCTGAATTATGAGTTTATATTGCAATTCTGGCTTAATTTCTCACAATTGTGAGTATATATCATCAATTTTTTGAGAAAGAAAGCCTGAATTATGAGTTTATATTGCAATTCAGGCTTTATTTCTCACAATTGTAAGTTTATATCATCCATTTTTGAGAAAGAAAGCCTGAATTATGAGTTTATATTGCAATTCTGGCTTTATTTCTCACAATTGTGAGTATATATCATCCATTTCTGAGAAAGAAAGCTTGAATTGTGAGTTTATATTGCAATTCTGGCTTTAATGCTCACAATTGTAAGTTTATATCATCCATTTTTGAGAAAGAAAGCCTTAATTATGAGTTTATATTGCAATTCTGGCTTTATTTCTCACAATTGTGAGTTTAAGTTATCCATTTTTGAGAAAGAAAGCCTGAATTATGAGTTTATATTGCAATTCTGGCTTTATTTCTCACAATTGTGAGTATATATCATCAATTTTTTGAGAAAGAAAGCCTGAATTCTGAGTTTATATTGCAATTCTGGCTTATAAACTCACAATTGTAAGTTTATTTCATCCATTTTTGAGAAAGAAAGCCTGAATTATGAGTTTATATTGCAATTCAGGCTTTATTTCTCACAATTGTGAGTATATATCATCAATTTTTTGAGAAAGAAAGCCTGAATTATGAGTTTATATTGCATTTCTGGCTTATAAACTCACAATTGTAAGTTTATTTCATCCATTTTTGAGAAAGAAAGCCTGAATTATGAGTTTATATTGCAATTCTGGCTTTAATGCACACAATTGTAAGTTTATATCATCCATTTTTGAGAAAGAAAGTCTTAATTATGA
This sequence comes from Garra rufa, assembly GCF_049309525.1. Taxonomy (NCBI): domain Eukaryota; kingdom Metazoa; phylum Chordata; class Actinopteri; order Cypriniformes; family Cyprinidae; genus Garra; species Garra rufa. The sequence continues at coordinate 2,029,119 of NW_027394277.1, read as the reverse complement.
GATTATATTGCAATTCTGGCTTTATTTCTCACAACTGTGAGAATATATCATCCATTTTTGAGAAAGAAAGCCTGAATTATGAGTTTATATTGCAATTCTGGCTTTATTTCTCACAATTGTGAGTTTATGTTATCCATTTTTGTGAAAGAAAGCCTGAATTATGAGTTTATATTGCAATTCTGGCTTAATTTCTCACAATTGTGAGTATATATCATCAATTTTTTGAGAAAGAAAGCCTGAATTATGAGTTTATATTGCAATTCAGGCTTTATTTCTCACAATTGTGAGTTTAAGTTATCCATTTTTGAGAAAGAAAGCCTGAATGATGAGTTTATATTGCAATTCTGGCTTTATTTCTCACAATTGTGAGTTTAAGTTATCCATTTTTGAGAAAGAAAGCCTGAACTATGAGTTTATATTGCAATTCTGGCTTTATTTCTCACAATTGTGAGTATATATCATCAATTTTTTGAGAAAGAAAGCCTGAATTCTGAGTTTATATTTCAATTCTGGCTTATAAACTCACAATTGTAAGTTTATTTCATCCATTTTTGAGAAAGAAAGCCTGAATTATGAGTTTATATTGCAATTCTGGCTTTAATGCTCACAACTGGAAGTTTATATCATCCATTTTTGAGAAAGAAAGCCTCAATTATGAGTTTATATTGCAATTCTGGCTTTATTTCTCACAACTGTGAGTATATATCATCCATTTCTGAGAAAGAAAGCCTGAATTATGAGTTTATATTGCAATTCTGGCTTTATTTCTCACAATTGTGAGTTTAAGTTATCCATTTTTGAGAAAGAAAGCCTGAATTATGAGTTTATATTGCAATTCTGGCTTTATTTCTCACAATTGTGAGTATATATCATCAATTTTTTGAGAAAGAAAGCCTGAATTCTGAGTTTATATTGCAATTCTGGCTTATAAACTCACAATTGTAAGTTTATTTCATCCATTTTTGAGAAAGAAAGCCTGAATTATGAGTTTATATTGCAATTCAGGCTTTATTTCTCACAATTGTGAGTTTATGTTATCCATTTTTGAGAAAGAAAGTCTGAATTATGAGTTTATATTGCAATTCTGGCTTTATTTCTCACAATTGTGAGTATATATCATCAATTTTTTGAGAAAGAAAGCCTGAATTCTGAGTTAATTTTGCAATTCTGGCTTTAATGCTCACAATTGTAAGTTTATATTATCCATTTTTGAGAAAGAAAGCCTCAATTATGAGTTTATATTGCAATTCTGGCTTTAATGCTCACAATTGTGAGTATATATCATCAATTTTTTGAGAAAGAAAGCCTGAATTATGAGTTTATATTGCAATTCAGGCTTTATTTCTCACAATTGTAAGTTTATATCATCCATTTTTGAGAAAGAAAGCCTGAATTATGAGTTTATATTGCAATTCTGGCTTTATTTCTCACAATTGTGAGCATGTATCATCAATTTTTTTGAGAAAGAAAGCCTGAATTATGAGTTTATATTGCAATTCTGGCTTATAAACTCACAATTGTAAGTTTATTTCATCCATTTTTGAGAAAGAAAGCCTGAATTATGAGTTTATATTGCAATTCTGGCTTTAATGCTCACAATTGTAAGTTTATATCATCCATTTTTGAGAAAGAAAGCCTTAATTATGAGTTTATATTGCAATTCTGGCTTTATTTCTCACAATTGTGAGTTTAAGTTATCCATTTTTGAGAAAGAAAGCCTGAATGATGAGTTTATATTGCAATTCTGGCTTTATTTCTCACAATTGTGAGTTTAAGTTATCCATTTTTGAGAAAGAAAGCCTGAATTATGAGTTTATATTGCAATTCTGGCTTTATTTCTCACAATTGTGAGTTTAAGTTATCCATTTTTGAGAAAGAAAGCCTGAATTATGAGTTTATATTGCAATTCTGGCTTTATTTCTCACAATTGTGAGTATATATCATCAATTATTTGAGAAAGAAAGCCTGAATTCTGAGTTTATATTGCAATTCTGGCTTATAAACTCACAATTGTAAGTTTATTTCATCCATTTTTGAGAAAGAAAGCCTGAATTATGAGTTTATATTGCAATTCAGGCTTTATTTCTCACAATTGTGAGTTTATGTTATCCATTTTTGAGAAAGAAAGTCTGAATTATGAGTTTATATTGCAATTCTGGCTTTATTTCTCACAATTGTGAGTATATATCATCAATTTTTTGAGAAAGAAAGCCTGAATTCTGAGTTAATTTTGCAATTCTGGCTTTAATGCTCACAATTGTAAGTTTATTTCATCCATTTTTGAGAAAGAAAGCCTGAATTATGAGTTTATATTGCAATTCTGGCTTTAATGCTCACAACTGGAAGTTTATATCATCCATTTTTGAGAAAGAAAGCCTTAATTATGAGTTTATATTGCAATTCTGGCTTTATTTCTCACAATTGTGAGTTTAAGTTATCCATTTTTGAGAAAGAAAGCCTGAATGATGAGTTTATATTGCAATTCTGGCTTTATTTCTCACAATTGTGAGTTTAAGTTATCCATTTTTGAGAAAGAAAGCCTGAATTATGAGTTTATATTGCAATTCTGGCTTTATTTCTCACAATTGTGAGTATATATCATCAATTTTTTGAGAAAGAAAGCCTGAATTCTGAGTTTATATTTCAATTCTGGCTTATAAACTCACAATTGTAAGTTTATTTCATCCATTTTTGAGAAAGAAAGCCTGAATTATGAGTTTATATTGCAATTCTGGCTTTAATGCTCACAACTGGAAGTTTATATCATCCATTTTTGAGAAAGAAAGCCTCAATTATGAGTTTATATTGCAATTCTGGCTTTATTTCTCACAACTGTGAGTATATATCATCCATTTCTGAGAAAGAAAGCCTGAATTATGAGTTTATATTGCAATTCTGGCTTTATTTCTCACAATTGTGAGTTTAAGTTATCCATTTTTGAGAAAGAAAGCCTCAATTATGAGTTTATATTGCAATTCTGGCTTTATTTCTCACAATTGTGAGTATATATCATCAATTTTTTGAGAAAGAAAGCCTGAATTCTGAGTTTATATTGCAATTCTGGCTTATAAACTCACAATTGTAAGTTTATTTCATCCATTTTTGAGAAAGAAAGCCTGAATTATGAGTTTATATTGCAATTCAGGCTTTATTTCTCACAATTGTGAGTTTATGTTATCCATTTTTGAGAAAGAAAGTCTGAATTATGAGTTTATATTGCAATTCTGGCTTTATTTCTCACAATTGTGAGTATATATCATCAATTTTTTGAGAAAGAAAGCCTGAATTCTGAGTTAATTTTGCAATTCTGGCTTTAATGCTCACAATTGTAAGTTTATATCATCCATTTTTGAGAAAGAAAGCCTCAATTATGAGTTTATATTGCAATTCTGGCTTTAATGCTCACAATTGTGAGTATATATCATCAATTTTTTGAGAAAGAAAGCCTGAATTATGAGTTTATATTGCAATTCAGGCTTTATTTCTCACAATTGTAAGTTTATATCATCCATTTTTGAGAAAGAAAGCCTGAATTATGAGTTTATATTGCAATTCTGGCTTTATTTCTCACAATTGTGAGCATGTATCATCAATTTTTTTGAGAAAGAAAGCCTGAATTATGAGTTTATATTGCAATTCTGGCTTATAAACTCACAATTGTAAGTTTATTTCATCCATTTTTGAGAAAGAAAGCCTGAATTATGAGTTTATATTGCAATTCTGGCTTTAATGCTCACAATTGTAAGTTTATATCATCCATTTTTGAGAAAGAAAGTCTGAATTATGAGTTTATATTGCAATTCTGGCTTTATTTCTCACAATTGTGAGTATATATCATCCATTTCTGAGAAAGAAAGCCTGAATTGTGAGTTTATATTGCAATTCTGGCTTTAATGCTCACAATTGTAAGTTTATATCATCCATTTTTGAGAAAGAAAGCCTTAATTATGAGTTTATATTGCAATTCTGGCTTTATTTCTCACAATTGTGAGTTTAAGTTATCCATTTTTGAGAAAGAAAGCCTGAATTATGAGTTTATATTGCAATTCAGGCTTTATTTCTCACAATTGTGAGTTTATGTTATCCATTTTTGAGAAAGAAAGTCTGAATTATGAGTTTATATTGCAATTCTGGCTTTATTTCTCACAATTGTGAGTATATATCATCAATTTTTTGAGAAAGAAAGCCTGAATTCTGAGTTAATTTTGCAATTCTGGCTTTAATGCTCACAATTGTAAGTTTATTTCATCCATTTTTGAGAAAGAAAGCCTGAATTATGAGTTTATATTGCAATTCTGGCTTTAATGCTCACAACTGGAAGTTTATATCATCCATTTTTGAGAAAGAAAGCCTTAATTATGAGTTTATATTGCAATTCTGGCTTTATTTCTCACAATTGTGAGTTTAAGTTATCCATTTTTGAGAAAGAAAGCCTGAATGATGAGTTTATATTGCAATTCTGGCTTTATTTCTCACAATTGTGAGTTTAAGTTATCCATTTTTGAGAAAGAAAGCCTGAATTATGAGTTTATATTGCAATTCTGGCTTTATTTCTCACAATTGTGAGTATATATCATCAATTTTTTGAGAAAGAAAGCCTGAATTCTGAGTTTATATTTCAATTCTGGCTTATAAACTCACAATTGTAAGTTTATTTCATCCATTTTTGAGAAAGAAAGCCTGAATTATGAGTTTATATTGCAATTCTGGCTTTAATGCTCACAACTGGAAGTTTATATCATCCATTTTTGAGAAAGAAAGCCTCAATTATGAGTTTATATTGCAATTCTGGCTTTATTTCTCACAACTGTGAGTATATATCATCCATTTCTGAGAAAGAAAGCCTGAATTCTGAGTTTATATTGCAATTCTGGCTTATAAACTCACAATTGTAAGTTTATTTCATCCATTTTTGAGAAAGAAAGCCTGAATTATGAGTTTATATTGCAATTCTGGCTTTATTTCTCACAACTGTGAGTATATATCATCCATTTCTGAGAAAGAAAGCCTGAATTATGAGTTTATATTGCAATTCTGGCTTTATTTCTCACAATTGTGAGTTTAAGTTATCCATTTTTGAGAAAGAAAGCCTGAATTATGAGTTTATATTGCAATTCTGGCTTTATTTCTCACAATTGTGAGTATATATCATCAATTTTTTGAGAAAGAAAGCCTGAATTCTGAGTTTATATTGCAATTCTGGCTTATAAACTCACAATTGTAAGTTTATTTCATCCATTTTTGAGAAAGAAAGCCTGAATTATGAGTTTATATTGCAATTCAGGCTTTATTTCTCACAATTGTGAGTTTATGTTATCCATTTTTGAGAAAGAAAGTCTGAATTATGAGTTTATATTGCAATTCTGGCTTTATTTCTCACAATTGTGAGTATATATCATCAATTTTTTGAGAAAGAAAGCCTGAATTCTGAGTTAATTTTGCAATTCTGGCTTTAATGCTCACAATTGTAAGTTTATATCATCCATTTTTGAGAAAGAAAGCCTCAATTATGAGTTTATATTGCAATTCTGGCTTTAATGCTCACAATTGTGAGTATATATCATCAATTTTTTGAGAAAGAAAGCCTGAATTATGAGTTTATATTGCAATTCAGGCTTTATTTCTCACAATTGTAAGTTTATATCATCCATTTTTGAGAAAGAAAGCCTGAATTATGAGTTTATATTGCAATTCTGGCTTTATTTCTCACAATTGTGAGCATGTATCATCAATTTTTTTGAGAAAGAAAGCCTGAATTATGAGTTTATATTGCAATTCTGGCTTATAAACTCACAATTGTAAGTTTATTTCATCCATTTTTGAGAAAGAAAGCCTGAATTATGAGTTTATATTGCAATTCTGGCTTTAATGCTCACAATTGTAAGTTTATATCATCCATTTTTGAGAAAGAAAGTCTGAATTATGAGTTTATATTGCAATTCTGGCTTTATTTCTCACAATTGTGAGTATATATCATCCATTTCTGAGAAAGAAAGCCTGAATTGTGAGTTTATATTGCAATTCTGGCTTTAATGCTCACAATTGTAAGTTTATATCATCCATTTTTGAGAAAGAAAGCCTTAATTATGAGTTTATATTGCAATTCTGGCTTTATTTCTCACAATTGTGAGTTTAAGTTATCCATTTTTGAGAAAGAAAGCCTGAATGATGAGTTTATATTGCAATTCTGGCTTTATTTCTCACAATTGTGAGTTTAAGTTATCCATTTTTGAGAAAGAAAGCCTGAATTATAAGTTTATATTGCAATTCTGGCTTTATTTCTCACAATTGTGAGTATATATCATCAATTTTTTGAGAAAGAAAGCCTGAATTATGAGTTTATATTGCAATTCTGGCTTATAAACTCACAATTGTAAGTTTATTTCATCCATTTTTGAGAAAGAAAGCCTGAATTATGAGTTTATATTGCAATTCTGGCTTTAATGCTCACAATTGTAAGTTTATATCATCCATTTTTGAGAAAGAAAGTCTTAATTATGAGATTATATTGCAATTCTGGCTTTATTTCTCACAACTGTGAGAATATATCATCCATTTTTGAGAAAGAAAGCCTGAATTATGAGTTTATATTGCAATTCTGGCTTTATTTCTCACAATTGTGAGTTTATGTTATCCATTTTTGTGAAAGAAAGCCTGAATTATGAGTTTATATTGCAATTCTGGCTTAATTTCTCACAATTGTGAGTATATATCATCAATTTTTTGAGAAAGAAAGCCTGAATTATGAGTTTATATTGCAATTCAGGCTTTATTTCTCACAATTGTAAGTTTATATCATCCATTTTTGAGAAAGAAAGCCTGAATTATGAGTTTATATTGCAATTCTGGCTTTATTTCTCACAATTGTGAGCATGTATCATCAATTTTTTTGAGAAAGAAAACCTGAATTATGAGTTTATATTGCAATTCTGGCTTATAAACTCACAATTGTAAGTTTATTTCATCCATTTTTGAGAAAGAAAGCCTGAATTATGAGTTTATATTGCAATTCTGGCTTTAATGCTCACAATTGTAAGTTTATATCATCCATTTTTGAGAAAGAAAGTCTGAATTATGAGTTTATATTGCAATTCTGGCTTTATTTCTCACAATTGTGAGTATATATCATCCATTTCTGAGAAAGAAAGCCTGAATTGTGAGTTTATATTGCAATTCTGGCTTTAATGCTCACAATTGTAAGTTTATATCATCCATTTTTGAGAAAGAAAGCCTTAATTATGAGTTTATATTGCAATTCTGGCTTTATTTCTCACAATTGTGAGTTTAAGTTATCCATTTTTGAGAAAGAAAGCCTGAATGATGAGTTTATATTGCAATTCTGGCTTTATTTCTCACAATTGTGAGTTTAAGTTATCCATTTTTGAGAAAGAAAGCCTGAATTATGAGTTTATATTGCAATTCTGGCTTTATTTCTCACAATTGTGAGTATATATCATCAATTTTTTGAGAAAGAAAGCCTGAATTCTGAGTTTATATTTCAATTCTGGCTTATAAACTCACAATTGTAAGTTTATTTCATCCATTTTTGAGAAAGAAAGCCTGAATTATGAGTTTATATTGCAATTCTGGCTTTAATGCTCACAACTGGAAGTTTATATCATCCATTTTTGAGAAAGAAAGCCTCAATTATGAGTTTATATTGCAATTCTGGCTTTATTTCTCACAACTGTGAGTATATATCATCCATTTCTGAGAAAGAAAGCCTGAATTATGAGTTTATATTGCAATTCTGGCTTTATTTCTCACAATTGTGAGTTTAAGTTATCCATTTTTGAGAAAGAAAGCCTGAATTATGAGTTTATATTGCAATTCTGGCTTTATTTCTCACAATTGTGAGTATATATCATCAATTTTTTGAGAAAGAAAGCCTGAATTCTGAGTTTATATTGCAATTCTGGCTTATAAACTCACAATTGTAAGTTTATTTCATCCATTTTTGAGAAAGAAAGCCTGAATTATGAGTTTATATTGCAATTCAGGCTTTATTTCTCACAATTGTGAGTATATATCATCAATTTTTTGAGAAAGAAAGCCTGAATTCTGAGTTAATTTTGCAATTCTGGCTTTAATGCTCACAATTGTAAGTTTATATCATCCATTTTTGAGAAAGAAAGCCTCAATTATGAGTTTATATTGCAATTCTGGCTTTAATGCTCACAATTGTGAGTATATATCATCAATTTTTTGAGAAAGAAAGCCTGAATTATGAGTTTATATTGCAATTCAGGCTTTATTTCTCACAATTGTAAGTTTATATCATCCATTTTTGAGAAAGAAAGCCTGAATGATGAGTTTATATTGCAATTCTGGCTTTATTTCTCACAATTGTGAGCATGTATCATCAATTTTTTTGAGAAAGAAAGCCTGAATTATGAGTTTATATTGCAATTCTGGCTTATAAACTCACAATTGTAAGTTTATTTCATCCATTTTTGAGAAAGAAAGCCTGAATTATGAGTTTATATTGCAATTCTGGCTTTAATGCTCACAATTGTAAGTTTATATCATCCATTTTTGAGAAAGAAAGTCTGAATTATGAGTTTATATTGCAATTCTGGCTTTATTTCTCACAATTGTGAGTATATATCATCCATTTCTGAGAAAGAAAGCCTGAATTGTGAGTTTATATTGCAATTCTGGCTTTAATGCTCACAATTGTAAGTTTATATCATCCATTTTTGAGAAAGAAAGCCTGAATGATGAGTTTATATTGCAATTCTGGCTTTATTTCTCACAATTGTAAGTTTATATCATCCATTTTTGAGAAAGAAAGCCTGAATTGTGAGTTTATATTGCAATTCTGGCTTTAATGCTCACAATTGTAAGTTTATATCATCCATTTTTGAGAAAGAAAGCCTGAATGATGAGTTTATATTTCAATTCTGGCTTATAAACTCACAATTGTAAGTTTATTTTATCCATTTTTGAGAAAGAAAGCCTGAATTATGAGTTTATATTGCAATTCTGGCTTTAATGCTCACAACTGGAAGTTTATATCATCCATTTTTGAGAAAGAAAGCCTCAATTATGAGTTTATATTGCAATTCTGGCTTTAATGCTCACAACTGGAAGTTTATATCATCCATTTTTGAGAAAGAAAGCCTGAATTATGAGTTTATATTGCAATTCTGGCTTTATTTCTCACAATTGTGAGTATATATCATCAATTTTTTGAGAAAGAAAGCCTGAATTCTGAGTTTATATTGCAATTCTGGCTTATAAACTCACAATTGTAAGTTTATTTCATCCATTTTTGAGAAAGAAAGCCTGAATTATGAGTTTATATTGCAATTCAGGCTTTATTTCTCACAATTGTGAGTTTATGTTATCCATTTTTGAGAAAGAAAGTCTGAATTATGAGTTTATATTGCAATTCTGGCTTTATTTCTCACAATTGTGAGTATATATCATCAATTTTTTGAGAAAGAAAGCCTGAATTCTGAGTTAATTTTGCAATTCTGGCTTTAATGCTCACAATTGTAAGTTTATTTCATCCATTTTTGAGAAAGAAAGCCTGAATTATGAGTTTATATTGCAATTCTGGCTTTAATGCTCACAACTGGAAGTTTATATCATCCATTTTTGAGAAAGAAAGCCTTAATTATGAGTTTATATTGCAATTCTGGCTTTATTTCTCACAATTGTGAGTTTAAGTTATCCATTTTTGAGAAAGAAAGCCTGAATGATGAGTTTATATTGCAATTCTGGCTTTATTTCTCACAATTGTGAGTTTAAGTTATCCATTTTTGAGAAGAAAGCCTGAATTATGAGTTTATATTGCAATTCTGGCTTTATTTCTCACAATTGTGAGTATATATCATCAATTTTTTGAGAAAGAAAGCCTGAATTCTGAGTTTATATTTCAATTCTGGCTTATAAACTCACAATTGTAAGTTTATTTCATCCATTTTTGAGAAAGAAAGCCTGAATTATGAGTTTATATTGCAATTCTGGCTTTAATGCTCACAACTGGAAGTTTATATCATCCATTTTTGAGAAAGAAAGCCTGAATTATGAGTTTATATTGCAATTCAGGCTTTATTTCTCACAATTGTGAGTATATATCATCAATTTTTTGAGAAAGAAAGCCTGAATTATGAGTTTATATTGCATTTCTGGCTTATAAACTCACAATTGTAAGTTTATTTCATCCATTTTTGAGAAAGAAAGCCTGAATTATGAGTTTATATTGCAATTCTGGCTTTAATGCACACAATTGTAAGTTTATATCATCCATTTTTGAGAAAGAAAGTCTTAATTATGAGATTATATTGCAATTCTGGCTTTATTTCTCACAACTGTGAGAATATATCATCCATTTTTGAGAAAGAAAGCCTGAATTATGAGTTTATATTGCAATTCTGGCTTTATTTCTCACAATTGTGAGTTTATGTTATCCATTTTTGTGAAAGAAAGCCTGAATTATGAGTTTATATTGCAATTCTGGCTTAATTTCTCACAATTGTGAGTATCATCAATTTTTTGAGAAAGAAAGCCTGAATTATGAGTTTATATTGCAATTCAGGCTTTATTTCTCACAATTGTAAGTTTATATCATCCATTTTTGAGAAAGAAAGCCTGAATTATGAGTTTATATTGCAATTCTGGCTTTATTTCTCACAATTGTGAGTTTATGTTATCCATTTTTGTGAAAGAAAGCCTGAATTATGAGTTTATATTGCAATTCTGGCTTAATTTCTCACAATTGTGAGTATATATCATCAATTTTTTGAGAAAGAAAGCCTGAATTATGAGTTTATATTGCAATTCAGGCTTTATTTCTCACAATTGTAAGTTTATATCATCCATTTTTGAGAAAGAAAGCCTGAATTATGAGTTTATATTGCAATTCTGGCTTTATTTCTCACAATTGTGAGCATGTATCATCAATTTTTTTGAGAAAGAAAACCTGAATTATGAGTTTATATTGCAAGTCTGGCTTATAAACTCACAATTGTAAGTTTATTTCATCCATTTTTGAGAAAGAAAGCCTGAATTATGAGTTTATATTGCAATTCTGGCTTTAATGCTCACAATTGTAAGTTTATATCATCCATTTTTGAGAAAGAAAGTCTGAATTATGAGTTTATATTGCAATTCTGGCTTTATTTCTCACAATTGTGAGTATATATCATCCATTTCTGAGAAAGAAAGCCTGAATTGTGAGTTTATATTGCAATTCTGGCTTTAATGCTCACAATTGTAAGTTTATATCATCCATTTTTGAGAAAGAAAGCCTTAATTATGAGTTTATATTGCAATTCTGGCTTTATTTCTCACAATTGTGAGTTTAAGTTATCCATTTTTGAGAAAGAAAGCCTGAATGATGAGTTTATATTGCAATTCTGGCTTTATTTCTCACAATTGTGAGTTTAAGTTATCCATTTTTGAGAAAGAAAGCCTGAATTATGAGTTTATATTGCAATTCTGGCTTTATTTCTCACAATTGTGAGTATATATCATCAATTTTTTGAGAAAGAAAGCCTGAATTCTGAGTTTATTTTTCAATTCTGGCTTATAAACTCACAATTGTAAGTTTATTTCATCCATTTTTGAGAAAGAAAGCCTGAATTATGAGTTTATATTGCAATTCTGGCTTTAATGCTCACAACTGGAAGTTTATATCATCCATTTTTGAGAAAGAAAGCCTCAATTATGAGTTTATATTGCAATTCTGGCTTTATTTCTCACAACTGTGAGTATATATCATCCATTTCTGAGAAAGAAAGCCTGAATTATGAGTTTATATTGCAATTCTGGCTTTATTTCTCACAATTGTGAGTTTAAGTTATCCATTTTTGAGAAAGAAAGCCTGAATTATGAGTTTATATTGCAATTCTGGCTTTATTTCTCACAATTGTGAGTATATATCATCAATTTTTTGAGAAAGAAAGCCTGAATTCTGAGTTTATATTGCAATTCTGGCTTATAAACTCACAATTGTAAGTTTATTTCATCCATTTTTGAGAAAGAAAGCCTGAATTATGAGTTTATATTGCAATTCTGGCTTTAATGCTCACAATTGTAAGTTTATATCATCCATTTTTGAGAAAGAAAGTCTGAATTATGAGTTTATATTGCAATTCTGGCTTTATTTCTCACAATTGTGAGTATATATCATCCATTTCTGAGAAAGAAAGCCTGAATTGTGAGTTTATATTGCAATTCTGGCTTTAATGCTCACAATTGTAAGTTTATATCATCCATTTTTGAGAAAGAAAGCCTTAATTATGAGTTTATATTGCAATTCTGGCTTTATTTCTCACAATTGTGAGTTTAAGTTATCCATTTTTGAGAAAGAAAGCCTGAATGATGAGTTTATATTGCAATTCTGGCTTTATTTCTCACAATTGTGAGTTTAAGTTATCCATTTTTGAGAAAGAAAGCCTGAATTCTGAGTTTATATTTCAATTCTGGCTTATAAACTCACAATTGTAAGTTTATTTCATCCATTTTTGAGAAAGAAAGCCTGAATTATGAGTTTATATTGCAATTCTGGCTTTAATGCTCACAACTGGAAGTTTATATCATCCATTTTTGAGAAAGAAAGCCTCAATTATGAGTTTATATTGCAATTCTGGCTTTAATGCTCACAACTGGAAGTTTATATCATCCATTTTTGAGAAAGAAAGCCTGAATTATGAGTTTATATTGCAATTCTGGCTTTATTTCTCACAATTGTGAGTATATATCATCAATTTTTTGAGAAAGAAAGCCTGAATTCTGAGTTTATATTGCAATTCTGGCTTATAAACTCACAATTGTAAGTTTATGTTATCCATTTTTGAGAAAGAAAGTCTGAATTATGAGTTTATATTGCAATTCTGGCTTTATTTCTCACAATTGTGAGTATATATCATCAATTTTTTGAGAAAGAAAGCCTGAATTCTGAGTTAATTTTGCAACTCTGGCTTTAATGCTCACAATTGTAAGTTTATTTCATCCATTTTTGAGAAAGAAAGCCTGAATTATGAGTTTATATTGCAATTCTGGCTTTAATGCTCACAACTGGAAGTTTATATCATCCATTTTTGAGAAAGAAAGCCTTAATTATGAGTTTATATTGCAATTCTGGCTTTATTTCTCACAATTGTGAGTTTAAGTTATCCATTTTTGAGAAAGAAAGCCTGAATGATGAGTTTATATTGCAATTCTGGCTTTATTTCTCACAATTGTGAGTTTAAGTTATCCATTTTTGAGAAAGAAAGCCTGAATTATGAGTTTATATTGCAATTCTGGCTTTATTTCTCACAATTGTGAGTATATATCATCAATTTTTTGAGAAAGAAAGCCTGAATTCTGAGTTTATATTTCAATTCTGGCTTATAAACTCACAATTGTAAGTTTATTTCATCCATTTTTGAGAAAGAAAGCCTGAATTATGAGTTTATATTGCAATTCTGGCTTTAATGCTCACAACTGGAAGTTTATATCATCCATTTTTGAGAAAGAAAGCCTCAATTATGAGTTTATATTGCAATTCTGGCTTTATTTCTCACAACTGTGAGTATATATCATCCATTTCTGAGAAAGAAAGCCTGAATTATGAGTTTATATTGCAATTCTGGCTTTATTTCTCACAATTGTGAGTTTAAGTTATCCATTTTTGAGAAAGAAAGCCTGAATTATGAGTTTATATTGCAATTCTGGCTTTATTTCTCACAATTGTGAGTATATATCATCAATTTTTTGAGAAAGAAAGCCTGAATTCTGAGTTTATATTGCAATTCTGGCTTATAAACTCACAATTGTAAGTTTATTTCATCCATTTTTGAGAAAGAAAGCCTGAATTATGAGTTTATATTGCAATTCAGGCTTTATTTCTCACAATTGTGAGTTTATGTTATCCATTTTTGAGAAAGAAAGTCTGAATTATGAGTTTATATTGCAATTCTGGCTTTATTTCTCACAATTGTGAGTATATATCATCAATTTTTTGAGAAAGAAAGCCTGAATTCTGAGTTAATTTTGCAATTCTGGCTTTAATGCTCACAATTGTAAGTTTATATCATCCATTTTTGAGAAAGAAAGCCTCAATTATGAGTTTATATTGCAATTCTGGCTTTAATGCTCACAATTGTGAGTATATATCATCAATTTTTTGAGAAAGAAAGCCTGAATTATGAGTTTATATTGCAATTCAGGCTTTATTTCTCACAATTGTAAGTTTATATCATCCATTTTTGAGAAAGAAAGCCTGAATTATGAGTTTATATTGCAATTCTGGCTTTATTTCTCACAATTGTGAGCATGTATCATCAATTTTTTTGAGAAAGAAAGCCTGAATTATGAGTTTATATTGCAATTCTGGCTTATAAACTCACAATTGTAAGTTTATTTCATCCATTTTTGAGAAAGAAAGCCTGAATTATGAGTTTATATTGCAATTCTGGCTTTAATGCTCACAATTGTAAGTTTATATCATCCATTTTTGAGAAAGAAAGTCTGAATTATGAGTTTATATTGCAATTCTGGCTTTATTTCTCACAATTGTGAGTATATATCATCCATTTCTGAGAAAGAAAGCCTGAATTGTGAGTTTATATTGCAATTCTGGCTTTAATGCTCACAATTGTAAGTTTATATCATCCATTTTTGAGAAAGAAAGCCTTAATTATGAGTTTATATTGCAATTCTGGCTTTATTTCTCACAATTGTGAGTTTAAGTTATCCATTTTTGAGAAAGAAAGCCTGAATGATGAGTTTATATTGCAATTCTGGCTTTATTTCTCACAATTGTGAGTTTAAGTTATCCATTTTTGAGAAAGAAAGCCTGAATTATAAGTTTATATTGCAATTCTGGCTTTATTTCTCACAATTGTGAGTATATATCATCAATTTTTTTGAGAAAGAAAGCCTGAATTATGAGTTTATATTGCAATTCTGGCTTATAAACTCACAATTGTAAGTTTATTTCATCCATTTTTGAGAAAGAAAGCCTGAATTATGAGTTTATATTGCAATTCTGGCTTTAATGCTCACAATTGTAAGTTTATATCATCCATTTTTGAGAAAGAAAGTCTTAATTATGAGATTATATTGCAATTCTGGCTTTATTTCTCACAACTGTGAGAATATATCATCCATTTTTGAGAAAGAAAGCCTGAATTATGAGTTTATATTGCAATTCTGGCTTAATTTCTCACAATTGTGAGTATATATCATCAATTTTTTGAGAAAGAAAGCCTGAATTATGAGTTTATATTGCAATTCAGGCTTTATTTCTCACAATTGTAAGTTTATATCATCCATTTTTGAGAAAGAAAGCCTGAATTATGAGTTTATATTGCAATTCTGGCTTTATTTCTCACAATTGTGAGCATGTATCATCAATTTTTTTGAGAAAGAAAACCTGAATTATGAGTTTATATTGCAATTCTGGCTTATAAACTCACAATTGTAAGTTTATTTCATCCATTTTTGAGAAAGAAAGCCTGAATTATGAGTTTATATTGCAATTCTGGCTTTAATGCTCACAATTGTAAGTTTATATCATCCATTTTTGAGAAAGAAAGTCTGAATTATGAGTTTATATTGCAATTCTGGCTTTATTTCTCACAATTGTGAGTATATATCATCCATTTCTGAGAAAGAAAGCCTGAATTGTGAGTTTATATTGCAATTCTGGCTTTAATGCTCACAATTGTAAGTTTATATCATCCATTTTTGAGAAAGAAAGCCTTAATTATGAGTTTATATTGCAATTCTGGCTTTATTTCTCACAATTGTGAGTTTAAGTTATCCATTTTTGAGAAAGAAAGCCTGAATGATGAGTTTATATTGCAATTCTGGCTTTATTTCTCACAATTGTGAGTTTAAGTTATCCATTTTTGAGAAAGAAAGCCTGAATTATGAGTTTATATTGCAATTCTGGCTTTATTTCTCACAATTGTGAGTATATATCATCAATTTTTTGAGAAAGAAAGCCTGAATTCTGAGTTTATATTTCAATTCTGGCTTATAAACTCACAATTGTAAGTTTATTTCATCCATTTTTGAGAAAGAAAGCCTGAATTATGAGTTTATATTGCAATTCTGGCTTTAATGCTCAAAATTGTAAGTTTATATCATCCATTTTTGAGAAAGAAAGTCTGAATTATGAGTTTATATTGCAATTCTGGCTTTATTTCTCACAATTGTGAGTATATATCATCCATTTCTGAGAAAGAAAGCCTGAATTGTGAGTTTATATTGCAATTCTGGCTTTAATGCTCACAATTGTAAGTTTATATCATCCATTTTTGAGAAAGAAAGCCTTAATTATGAGTTTATATTGCAATTCTGGCTTTATTTCTCACAATTGTGAGTTTAAGTTATCCATTTTTGAGAAAGAAAGCCTGAATGATGAGTTTATATTGCAATTCTGGCTTTATTTCTCACAATTGTGAGTTTAAGTTATCCATTTTTGAGAAAGAAAGCCTGAATTATGAGTTTATATTGCAATTCTGGCTTTATTTCTCACAATTGTGAGTATATATCATCAATTTTTTGAGAAAGAAAGCCTGAATTCTGAGTTTATTTTTCAATTCTGGCTTATAAACTCACAATTGTAAGTTTATTTCATCCATTTTTGAGAAAGAAAGCCTGAATTATGAGTTTATATTGCAATTCTGGCTTTAATGCTCACAACTGGAAGTTTATATCATCCATTTTTGAGAAAGAAAGCCTCAATTATGAGTTTATATTGCAATTCTGGCTTTATTTCTCACAACTGTGAGTATATATCATCCATTTCTGAGAAAGAAAGCCTGAATTATGAGTTTATATTGCAATTCTGGCTTTATTTCTCACAATTGTGAGTTTAAGTTATCCATTTTTGAGAAAGAAAGCCTGAATTATGAGTTTATATTGCAATTCTGGCTTTATTTCTCACAATTGTGAGTATATATCATCAATTTTTTGAGAAAGAAAGCCTGAATTCTGAGTTTATATTGCAATTCTGGCTTATAAACTCACAATTGTAAGTTTATTTCATCCATTTTTGAGAAAGAAAGCCTGAATTATGAGTTTATATTGCAATTCTGGCTTTAATGCTCACAATTGTAAGTTTATATCATCCATTTTTGAGAAAGGAAGTCTGAATTATGAGTTTATATTGCAATTCTGGCTTTATTTCTCACAATTGTGAGTATATATCATCCATTTCTGAGAAAGAAAGCCTGAATTGTGAGTTTATATTGCAATTCTGGCTTTAATGCTCACAATTGTAAGTTTATATCATCCATTTTTGAGAAAGAAAGCCTTAATTATGAGTTTATATTGCAATTCTGGCTTTATTTCTCACAATTGTGAGTTTAAGTTATCCATTTTTGAGAAAGAAAGCCTGAATGATGAGTTTATATTGCAATTCTGGCTTTATTTCTCACAATTGTGAGTTTAAGTTATCCATTTTTGAGAAAGAAAGCCTGAATTCTGAGTTTATATTTCAATTCTGGCTTATAAACTCACAATTGTAAGTTTATTTCATCCATTTTTGAGAAAGAAAGCCTGAATTATGAGTTTATATTGCAATTCTGGCTTTAATGCTCACAACTGGAAGTTTATATCATCCATTTTTGAGAAAGAAAGCCTCAATTATGAGTTTATATTGCAATTCTGGCTTTAATGCTCACAACTGGAAGTTTATATCATCCATTTTTGAGAAAGAAAGCCTGAATTATGAGTTTATATTGCAATTCTGGCTTTATTTCTCACAATTGTGAGTATATATCATCAATTTTTTGAGAAAGAAAGCCTGAATTCTGAGTTTATATTGCAATTCTGGCTTATAAACTCACAATTGTAAGTTTATTTCATCCATTTTTGAGAAAGAAAGCCTGAATTATGAGTTTATATTGCAATTCAGGCTTTATTTCTCACAATTGTGAGTTTATGTTATCCATTTTTTAGAAAGAAAGTCTGAATTATGAGTTTATATTGCAATTCTGGCTTTATTTCTCACAATTGTGAGTATATATCATCAATTTTTTGAGAAAGAAAGCCTGAATTCTGAGTTAATTTTGCAACTCTGGCTTTAATGCTCACAATTGTAAGTTTATTTCATCCATTTTTGAGAAAGAAAGCCTGAATTATGAGTTTATATTGCAATTCTGGCTTTAATGCTCACAACTGGAAGTTTATATCATCCATTTTTGAGAAAGAAAGCCTTAATTATGAGTTTATATTGCAATTCTGGCTTTATTTCTCACAATTGTGAGTTTAAGTTATCCATTTTTGAGAAAGAAAGCCTGAATGATGAGTTTATATTGCAATTCTGGCTTTATTTCTCACAATTGTGAGTTTAAGTTATCCATTTTTGAGAAAGAAAGCCTGAATTATGAGTTTATATTGCAATTCTGGCTTTATTTCTCACAATTGTGAGTATATATCATCAATTTTTTGAGAAAGAAAGCCTGAATTCTGAGTTTATATTTCAATTCTGGCTTATAAACTCACAATTGTAAGTTTATTTCATCCATTTTTGAGAAAGAAAGCCTGAATTATGAGTTTATATTGCAATTCTGGCTTTAATGCTCACAACTGGAAGTTTATATCATCCATTTTTGAGAAAGAAAGCCTCAATTATGAGTTTATATTGCAATTCTGGCTTTATTTCTCACAACTGTGAGTATATATCATCCATTTCTGAGAAAGAAAGCCTGAATTATGAGTTTATATTGCAATTCTGGCTTTAATGCTCACAACTGGAAGTTTATATCATCCATTTTTGAGAAAGAAAGCCTCAATTATGAGTTTATATTGCAATTCTGGCTTTATTTCTCACAACTGTGAGTCATCCATTTCTGAGAAAGAAAGCCTGAATTATGAGTTTATATTGCAATTCTGGCTTTATTTCTCACAATTGTGAGTTTAAGTTATCCATTTTTGAGAAAGAAAGCCTGAATTATGAGTTTATATTGCAATTCTGGCTTTATTTCTCACAATTGTGAGTATATATCATCAATTTTTTGAGAAAGAAAGCCTGAATTCTGAGTTTATATTGCAATTCTGGCTTATAAACTCACAATTGTAAGTTTATTTCATCCATTTTTGAGAAAGAAAGCCTGAATTATGAGTTTATATTGCAATTCAGGCTTTATTTCTCACAATTGTGAGTTTATGTTATCCATTTTTGAGAAAGAAAGTCTGAATTATGAGTTTATATTGCAATTCTGGCTTTATTTCTCACAATTGTGAGTATATATCATCAATTTTTTGAGAAAGAAAGCCTGAATTCTGAGTTAATTTTGCAATTCTGGCTTTAATGCTCACAATTGTAAGTTTATATCATCCATTTTTGAGAAAGAAAGCCTCAATTATGAGTTTATATTGCAATTCTGGCTTTAATGCTCACAATTGTGAGTATATATCATCAATTTTTTGAGAAAGAAAGCCTGAATTATGAGTTTATATTGCAATTCAGGCTTTATTTCTCACAATTGTAAGTTTATATCATCCATTTTTGAGAAAGAAAGCCTGAATTATGAGTTTATATTGCAATTCTGGCTTTATTTCTCACAATTGTGAGCATGTATCATCAATTTTTTTGAGAAAGAAAGCCTGAATTATGAGTTTATATTGCAATTCTGGCTTATAAACTCACAATTGTAAGTTTATTTCATCCATTTTTGAGAAAGAAAGCCTGAATTATGAGTTTATATTGCAATTCTGGCTTTAATGCTCACAACTGTAAGTTTATATCATCCATTTTTGAGAAAGAAAGTCTGAATTATGAGTTTATATTGCAATTCTGGCTTTATTTCTCACAATTGTGAGTATATATCATCCATTTCTGAGAAAGAAAGCCTGAATTGTGAGTTTATATTGCAATTCTGGCTTTAATGCTCACAATTGTAAGTTTATATCATCCATTTTTGAGAAAAAAAGCCTTAATTATGAGTTTATATTGCAATTCTGGCTTTATTTCTCACAATTGTGAGTTTAAGTTATCCATTTTTGAGAAAGAAAGCCTGAATGATGAGTTTATATTGCAATTCTGGCTTTATTTCTCACAATTGTGAGTATATATCATCAATTTTTTGAGAAAGAAAGCCTGAATTATGAGTTTATATTGCAATTCTGGCTTATAAACTCACAATTGTAAGTTTATTTCATCCATTTTTGAGAAAGAAAGCCTGAATTATGAGTTTATATTGCAATTCTGGCTTTAATGCTCACAATTGTAAGTTTATATCATCCATTTTTGAGAAAGAAAGTCTTAATTATGAGATTATATTGCAATTCTGGCTTTATTTCTCACAACTGTGAGAATATATCATCCATTTTTGAGAAAGAAAGCCTGAATTATGAGTTTATATTGCAATTCTGGCTTTATTTCTCACAATTGTGAGTTTATGTTATCTATTTTTGTGAAAGAAAGCCTGAATTATGAGTTTATATTGCAATTCTGGCTTAATTTCTCACAATTGTGAGTATATATCATCAATTTTTTGAGAAAGAAAGCCTGAATTATGAGTTTATATTGCAATTCTGGCTTTATTTCTCACAATTGTGAGTATATATCATCAATTTTTTGAGAAAGAAAGCCTGAATTCTGAGTTAATTTTGCAATTCTGGCTTTAATGCTCACAATTGTAAGTTTATATCATCCATTTTTGAGAAAGAAAGCCTCAATTATGAGTTTATATTGCAATTCTGGCTTTAATGCTCACAATTGTGAGTATATATCATCAATTTTTTGAGAAAGAAAGCCTGAATTATGAGTTTATATTGCAATTCAGGCTTTATTTCTCACAATTGTAAGTTTATATCATCCATTTTTGAGAAAGAAAGCCTGAATTATGAGTTTATATTGCAATTCTGGCTTTATTTCTCACAATTGTGAGCATGTATCATCAATTTTTTTGAGAAAGAAAGCCTGAATTATGAGTTTATATTGCAATTCTGGCTTATAAACTCACAATTGTAAGTTTATTTCATCCATTTTTGAGAAAGAAAGCCTGAATTATGAGTTTATATTGCAATTCTGGCTTTAATGCTCACAACTGTAAGTTTATATCATCCATTTTTGAGAAAGAAAGTCTGAATTATGAGTTTATATTGCAATTCTGGCTTTATTTCTCACAATTGTGAGTATATATCATCCATTTCTGAGAAAGAAAGCCTGAATTGTGAGTTTATATTGCAATTCTGGCTTTAATGCTCACAATTGTAAGTTTATATCATCCATTTTTGAGAAAGAAAGCCTTAATTATGAGTTTATATTGCAATTCTGGCTTTATTTCTCACAATTGTGAGTTTAAGTTACCCATTTTTGAGAAAGAAAGCCTGAATGATGAGTTTATATTGCAATTCTGGCTTTATTTCTCACAATTGTGAGTATATATCATCAATTTTTTGAGAAAGAAAGCCTGAATTATGAGTTTATATTGCAATTCTGGCTTATAAACTCACAATTGTAAGTTTATTTCATCCATTTTTGAGAAAGAAAGCCTGAATTATGAGTTTATATTGCAATTCTGGCTTTAATGCTCACAATTGTAAGTTTATATCATCCATTTTTGAGAAAGAAAGTCTTAATTATGAGATTATATTGCAATTCTGGCTTTATTTCTCACAACTGTGAGAATATATCATCCATTTTTGAGAAAGAAAGCCTGAATTATGAGTTTATATTGCAATTCTGGCTTTATTTCTCACAATTGTGAGTTTATGTTATCTATTTTTGTGAAAGAAAGCCTGAATTATGAGTTTATATTGCAATTCTGGCTTAATTTCTCACAATTGTGAGTATATATCATCAATTTTTTGAGAAAGAAAGCCTGAATTATGAGTTTATATTGCAATTCAGGCTTTATTTCTCACAATTGTGAGTTTATGTTATCTATTTTTGTGAAAGAAAGCCTGAATTATGAGTTTATATTGCAATTCTGGCTTAATTTCTCACAATTGTGAGTATATATCATCAATTTTTTGAGAAAGAAAGCCTGAATTATGAGTTTATATTGCAATTCAGGCTTTATTTCTCACAATTGTAAGTTTATATCATCCATTTTTGAGAAAGAAAGCCTGAATTATGAGTTTATATTGCAATTCTGGCTTTATTTCTCACAATTGTAAGTTTATTTCATCCATTTTTGAGAAAGAAAGCCTGAATTATGAGTTTATATTGCAATTCAGGCTTTATTTCTCACAATTGTGAGTATATATCATCAATTTTTTGAGAAAGAAAGCCTGAATTATGAGTTTATATTGCATTTCTGGCTTATAAACTCACAATTGTAAGTTTATTTCATCCATTTTTGAGAAAGAAAGCCTGAATTATGAGTTTATATTGCAATTCTGGCTTTAATGCACACAATTGTAAGTTTATATCATCCATTTTTGAGAAAGAAAGTCTTAATTATGAGATTATATTGCAATTCTGGCTTTATTTCTCACAACTGTGAGAATATATCATCCATTTTTGAGAAAGAAAGCCTGAATTATGAGTTTATATTGCAATTCTGGCTTTATTTCTCACAATTGTGAGTTTATGTTATCCATTTTTGTGAAAGAAAGCCTGAATTATGAGTTTATATTGCAATTCTGGCTTAATTTCTCACAATTGTGAGTATATATCATCAATTTTTTGAGAAAGAAAGCCTGAATTATGAGTTTATATTGCAATTCAGGCTTTATTTCTCACAATTGTAAGTTTATATCATCTATTTTTGAGAAAGAAAGCCTGAATTATGAGTTTATATTGCAATTCTGGCTTTATTTCTCACAATTGTGAGCATGTATCATCAATTTTTTGAGAAAGAAAGCCTGAATTATGAGTTTATATTGCAATTCTGGCTTATAAACTCACAATTGTAAGTTTATTTCATCCATTTTTGAGAAAGAAAGCCTGAATTATGAGTTTATATTGCAATTCTGGCTTTAATGCTCACAATTGTAAGTTTATATCATCCATTTTTGAGAAAGAAAGTCTGAATTATGAGTTTATATTGCAATTCTGGCTTTATTTCTCACAATTGTGAGTATATATCATCCATTTCTGAGAAAGAAAGCCTGAATTGTGAGTTTATATTGCAATTCTGGCTTTAATGCTCACAATTGTAAGTTTATATCATCCATTTTTGAGAAAGAAAGCCTTAATTATGAGTTTATATTGCAATTCTGGCTTTATTTCTCACAATTGTGAGTTTAAGTTATCCATTTTTGAGAAAGAAAGCCTGAATGATGAGTTTATATTGCAATTCTGGCTTTATTTCTCACAATTGTGAGTATATATCATCAATTTTTTGAGAAAGAAAGCCTGAATTCTGAGTTTATATTTCAATTCTGGCTTATAAACTCACAATTGTAAGTTTATTTCATCCATTTTTGAGAAAGAAAGCCTGAATTATGAGTTTATATTGCAATTCTGGCTTTAATGCTCACAACTGGAAGTTTATATCATCCATTTTTGAGAAAGAAAGCCTCAATTATGAGTTTATATTGCAATTCTGGCTTTAATGCTCACAACTGGAAGTTTATATCATCCATTGTTGAGAAAGAAAGCCTGAATTATCAGTTCATATTGCAATTCTGGCTTTATTTCTCACAACTGTGAGTATATATCATCCATTTCTGAGAAAGAAAGCCTGAATTATGAGTTTATATTGCAATTCTGGCTTTATTTCTCACAATTGTGAGTTTATATTATCCATTTTTGTCAAAGTAAGCCTAAATTATGAGTTTATATTGCAATTATGGCTTTATTTCTCACAATTGTGAGTATATATCATCCATTTCTGAGAAAGAAAGCCTGAATTATGAGTTAATTTTGCAATTCTGGCTTTAATGCTCACAATTGTAAGTTTATATCATCCATTTTTGAGAAAGAAAGCCTCAATTATGAGTTTATATTGCAATTCTGGCTTTAATGCTCACAATTGTAAGTTTATATCATCCATTTTTGAGAAAGAAAGCCTCAATTATGAGTTTATATTGCAATTCTAGCTTTAATGCTCACAACTGGAAGTTTATATCATCCATTGTTGAGAAAGAAAGCCTGAATTATCAGTTCATATTGCAATTCTGGCTTTATTTCTCACAACTGTGAGTATATATCATCCATTTCTGAGAAAGAAAGCCTGAATTATGAGTTTATATTGCAATTCTGGCTTTATTTCTCACAATTGTGAGTTTATGTTATCCATTTTTGTCAAAGTAAGCCTAAATTATGAGTTTATATTGCAATTCTGGCTTTATTTCTCACAATTGTGAGTATATATCATCCATTTCTGAGAAAGAAAGCCTGAACTATGAGTTAATTTTGCAATTCTGGCTTTGTTTCTCACAATTGTGAGGACATATCATCCATTTTTGAGAAAGAAAGCCGGAAATATGGGTTTAAATTGCAATTCTGGCTTTATTGCTCACAATTGCGGGTTTATATCATCCATTCCTGAGAAAGAAAGCCTGAATTATGAGTTCATATTGCAATTCTGGCTTTATTTCTCACAATTGTGAGTATATATATGACCCATTTCTGAGAAAGAAAGCCTGAATTATAAAAATTATATTGCAATTCTGGCTTTATTTCTGACAATTGTGAGTATATATCATCCATTTCTGAGAAAGAAAGCCTGAATTATGAGTTTATATTGCAATTATGGCTTTATTTCTCACAATTGTGAGTTTATGTTATCCAATTTTGAGAAAGAAAGCCTAAATTATGAGTTTATATTGTAATTCTGGCTTTATTGCTCACAATTGCTAGGTTATATCATCCATTTCTGAGAAAGAAAGCCTGAATTATGAGTTTATATTGCAATTCTGGCTTTATTTCTCACAATTGTGAGTATATATCACCCATTTCTGAGAAAGAAAGCCTGAATTATGAGTTTATATTGCAATTCTGGCTTTATTTCTCACAATTGTGAGTATATATCATCCACTTCTGAGAAAGAAAGCCTGAATTATGAGTTTATTTTGCAATTCTGGCTTTAATGCTCACAATTGTAAGTTTATATCATCCATTGTTGAGAAAGAAAGCCTGAATTATCAGTTCATATTGCAATTCTGGCTTTACTTCTCACAATTGTGAGTATATATCATCAATTTTTTGAGAAAGAAAGCCTGAATTATGAGTTTATATTGCAATTCAGGCTTTATTTCTCACAATTGTAAGTTTATTTCATCCATTTTTGAGAAAGAAAGCCTGAATTATGAGTTTATATTGCAATTCTGGCTTTATTTCTCACAATTGTGAGCATGTATCATCAATTTTTTGAGAAAGAAAGCCTGAATTATGAGTTTATATTGCAATTCTGGCTTATAAACTCACAATTGTAAGTTTATTTCATCCATTTTTGAGAAAGAAAGCCTGAATTATGAGTTTATATTGCAATTCTGGCTTTAATGCTCACAATTGTAAGTTTATTTCATCCATTTTTGAGAAAGAAAGTCTGAATTATGAGTTTATATTGCAATTCTGGCTTTATTTCTCACAATTGTGAGTATATATCATCCATTTCTGAGAAAGAAAGCCTGAATTGTGAGTTTATATTGCTATTCTGGCTTTAATGCTCACAATTGTAAGTTTATATCATCCATTTTTGAGAAAGAAAGCCTTAATTATGAGTTTATATTGCAATTCTGGCTTTATTTCTCACAATTGTGAGTTTAAGTTATCCATTTTTGAGAAAGAAAGCCTGAATTATGAGTTTATATTGCAATTCTGGCTTTATTTCTCACAATTGTGAGTTTAAGTTATCCATTTTTGAGAAAGAAAGCCTGAATTATGAGTTTATATTGCAATTCTGGCTTTATTTCTCACAATTGTGAGTATATATCATCAATTTTTTGAGAAAGAAAACCTGAATTCTGAGTTTATATTGCAATTCTGGCTTATAAACTCACAATTGTAAGTTTATTTCATCCATTTTTGAGAAAGAAAGCCTGAATTATGAGTTTATATTGCAATTCAGGCTTTATTTCTCACAATTGTGAGTATATATCATCAATTTTTTGAGAAAGAAAGCCTGAATTATGAGTTTATATTGCATTTCTGGCTTATAAACTCACAATTGTAAGTTTATTTCATCCATTTTTGAGAAAGAAAGCCTGAATTATGAGTTTATATTGCAATTCTGGCTTTAATGCACACAATTGTAAGTTTATATCATCCATTTTTGAGAAAGAAAGTCTTAATTATGAGATTATATTGCAATTCTGGCTTTATTTCTCACAACTGTGAGAATATATCATCCATTTTTGAGAAAGAAAGCCTGAATTATGAGTTTATATTGCAATTCTGGCTTTATTTCTCACAATTGTGAGTTTATGTTATCCATTTTTGTGAAAGAAAGCCTGAATTATGAGTTTATATTGCAATTCTGGCTTAATTTCTCACAATTGTGAGTATATATCATCAATTTTTTGAGAAAGAAAGCCTGAATTATGAGTTTATATTGCAATTCTGGCTTTATTTCTCACAATTGTGAGCATGTATCATCAATTTTTTGAGAAAGAAAGCCTGAATTATGAGTTTATATTGCAATTCTGGCTTATAAACTCACAATTGTAAGTTTATTTCATCCATTTTTGAGAAAGAAAGCCTGAATTATGAGTTTATATTGCAATTCTGGCTTTAATGCTCACAATTGTAAGTTTATATCATCCATTTTTGAGAAAGAAAGCCTAAATTATGAGTTTATATTGTAATTCTGGCTTTATTGCTCACAATTGCTAGGTTATATCATCCATTTCTGAGAAAGAAAGCCTGAATTATGAGTTTATATTGCAATTATGGCTTTATTTCTCACAATTGTGAGTATATATCACCCATTTCTGAGAAAGAAAGCCTGAATTATGAGTTTATATTGCAATTCTGGCTTTAATGCTCACAATTGTAAGTTTATATCATCCATTGTTGAGAAAGAAAGCCTGAATTATCAGTTCATATTGCAATTCTGGCTTTACTTCTCACAATTGTGAGTATATATCATCAATTTTTTGAGAAAGAAAGCCTGAATTATGAGTTTATATTGCAATTCAGGCTTTATTTCTCACAATTGTAAGTTTATTTCATCCATTTTTGAGAAAGAAAGCCTGAATTATGAGTTTATATTGCAATTCTGGCTTTATTTCTCACAACTGTGAGAATATATCATCCATTTTTGAGAAAGAAAGCCTGAATTATGAGTTTATATTGCAATTCTGGCTTTATTTCTCACAATTGTGAGTTTATGTTATCCATTTTTGTGAAAGAAAGCCTGAATTATGAGTTTATATTGCAATTCTGGCTTAATTTCTCACAATTGTGAGTATATATCATCAATTTTTTGAGAAAGAAAGCCTGAATTATGAGTTTATATTGCAATTCTGGCTTTAATGCTCACAATTGTAAGTTTATATCATCCATTTTTGAGAAAGAAAGCCTAAATTATGAGTTTATATTGTAATTCTGGCTTTATTGCTCACAATTGCTAGGTTATATCATCCATTTCTGAGAAAGAAAGCCTGAATTATGAGTTTATATTGCAATTATGGCTTTATTTCTCACAATTGTGAGTATATATCACCCATTTCTGAGAAAGAAAGCCTGAATTATGAGTTTATATTGCAATTCTGGCTTTAATGCTCACAATTGTAAGTTTATATCATCCATTGTTGAGAAAGAAAGCCTGAATTATCAGTTCATATTGCAATTCTGGCTTTACTTCTCACAATTGTGAGTATATATCATCAATTTTTTGAGAAAGAAAGCCTGAATTATGAGTTTATATTGCAATTCAGGCTTTATTTCTCACAATTGTAAGTTTATTTCATCCATTTTTGAGAAAGAAAGCCTGAATTATGAGTTTATATTGCAATTCTGGCTTTATTTCTCACAACTGTGAGAATATATCATCCATTTTTGAGAAAGAAAGCCTGAATTATGAGTTTATATTGCAATTCTGGCTTTATTTCTCACAATTGTGAGTTTATGTTATCCATTTTTGTGAAAGAAAGCCTGAATTATGAGTTTATATTGCAATTCTGGCTTAATTTCTCACAATTGTGAGTATATATCATCAATTTTTTGAGAAAGAAAGCCTGAATTATGAGTTTATATTGCAATTCAGGCTTTATTTCTCACAATTGTAAGTTTATATCATCCATTTTTGAGAAAGAAAGCCTGAATTATGAGTTTATATTGCAATTCTGGCTTTATTTCTCACAATTGTGAGCATGTATCATCAATTTTTTGAGAAAGAAAGCCTGAATTATGAGTTTATATTGCAATTCTGGCTTATAAACTCACAATTGTAAGTTTATTTCATCCATTTTTGAGAAAGAAAGCCTGAATTATGAGTTTATATTGCAATTCTGACTTTAATGCTCACAATTGTAAGTTTATATCATCCATTTTTGAGAAAGAAAGCCTAAATTATGAGTTTATATTGTAATTCTGGCTTTATTGCTCACAATTGCTAGGTTATATCATCCATTTCTGAGAAAGAAAGCCTGAATTATGAGTTTATATTGCAATTATGGCTTTATTTCTCACAATTGTGAGTATATATCACCCATTTCTGAGAAAGAAAGCCTGAATTATGAGTTTATATTGCAATTCTGGCTTTAATGCTCACAATTGTAAGTTTATATCATCCATTGTTGAGAAAGAAAGCCTGAATTATCAGTTCATATTGCAATTCTGGCTTTACTTCTCACAATTGTGAGTATATATCATCAATTTTTTGAGAAAGAAAGCCTGAATTATGAGTTTATATTGCAATTCAGGCTTTATTTCTCACAATTGTAAGTTTATTTCATCCATTTTTGAGAAAGAAAGCCTGAATTATGAGTTTATATTGCAATTCTGGCTTTATTTCTCACAATTGTGAGCATGTATCATCAATTTTTTGAGAAAGAAAGCCTGAATTATGAGTTTATATTGCAATTCTGGCTTATAAACTCACAATTGTAAGTTTATTTCATGCATTTTTGAGAAAGAAAGCCTGAATTATGAGTTTATATTGCAATTCTGGCTTTAATGCTCACAATTGTAAGTTTATATCATCCATTTTTGAGAAAGAAAGTCTGAATTATGAGTTTATATTGCAATTCTGGCTTTATTTCTCACAATTGTGAGTATATATCATCCATTTCTGAGAAAGAAAGCCTGAATTGTGAGTTTATATTGCAATTCTGGCTTTAATGCTCACAATTGTAAGTTTATATCATCCATTTTTGAGAAAGAAAGCCTTAATTATGAGTTTATATTGCAATTCTGGCTTTATTTCTCACAATTGTGAGTTTAAGTTATCCATTTTTGAGAAAGAAAGCCTGAATTATGAGTTTATATTGCAATTCTGGCTTTATTTCTCACAATTGTGAGTATATATCATCAATTTTTTGAGAAAGAAAGCCTGAATTCTGAGTTTATATTGCAATTCTGGCTTATAAACTCACAATTGTAAGTTTATTTCATCCATTTTTGAGAAAGAAAGCCTGAATTATGAGTTTATATTGCAATTCAGGCTTTATTTCTCACAATTGTGAGTATATATCATCAATTTTTTGAGAAAGAAAGCCTGAATTATGAGTTTATATTGCATTTCTGGCTTATAAACTCACAATTGTAAGTTTATTTCATCCATTTTTGAGAAAGAAAGCCTGAATTATGAGTTTATATTGCAATTCTGGCTTTAATGCACACAATTGTAAGTTTATATCATCCATTTTTGAGAAAGAAAGTCTTAATTATGAGATTATATTGCAATTCTGGCTTTATTTCTCACAACTGTGAGAATATATCATCCATTTTTGAGAAAGAAAGCCTGAATTATGAGTTTATATTGCAATTCTGGCTTTATTTCTCACAATTGTGAGTTTATGTTATCCATTTTTGTGAAAGAAAGCCTGAATTATGAGTTTATATTGCAATTCTGGCTTAATTTCTCACAATTGTGAGTATATATCATCAATTTTTTGAGAAAGAAAGCCTGAATTATGAGTTTATATTGCAATTCAGGCTTTATTTCTCACAATTGTAAGTTTATATCATCCATTTTTGAGAAAGAAAGCCTGAATTATGAGTTTATATTGCAATTCTGGCTTTATTTCTCACAATTGTGAGCATGTATCATCAATTTTTTGAGAAAGAAAGCCTGAATTATGAGTTTATATTGCAATTCTGGCTTATAAACTCACAATTGTAAGTTTATTTCATCCATTTTTGAGAAAGAAAGCCTGAATTATGAGTTTATATTGCAATTCTGGCTTTAATGCTCACAATTGTAAGTTTATATCATCCATTTTTGAGAAAGAAAGTCTGAATTATGAGTTTATATTGCAATTCTGGCTTTATTTCTCACAATTGTGAGTATATATCATCCATTTCTGAGAAAGAAAGCCTGAATTGTGAGTTTATATTGCAATTCTGGCTTTAATGCTCACAATTGTAAGTTTATATCATCCATTTTTGAGAAAGAAAGCCTTAATTATGAGTTTATATTGCAATTCTGGCTTTATTTCTCACAATTGTGAGTTTAAGTTATCCATTTTTGAGAAAGAAAGCCTGAATGATGAGTTTATATTGCAATTCTGGCTTTATTTCTCACAATTGTGAGTATATATCATCAATTTTTTGAGAAAGAAAGCCTGAATTCTGAGTTTATATTTCAATTCTGGCTTATAAACTCACAATTGTAAGTTTATTTCATCCATTTTTGAGAAAGAAAGCCTGAATTATGAGTTTATATTGCAATTCTGGCTTTAATGCTCACAACTGGAAGTTTATATCATCCATTTTTGAGAAAGAAAGCCTCAATTATGAGTTTATATTGCAATTCTGGCTTTAATGCTCACAACTGGAAGTTTATATCATCCATTGTTGAGAAAGAAAGCCTGAATTATCAGTTCATATTGCAATTCTGGCTTTATTTCTCACAACTGTGAGTATATATCATCCATTTCTGAGAAAGAAAGCCTGAATTATGAGTTTATATTGCAATTCTGGCTTTATTTCTCACAATTGTGAGTTTATATTATCCATTTTTGTCAAAGTAAGCCTAAATTATGAGTTTATATTGCAATTATGGCTTTATTTCTCACAATTGTGAGTATATATCATCCATTTCTGAGAAAGAAAGCCTGAATTATGAGTTAATTTTGCAATTCTGGCTTTAATGCTCACAATTGTAAGTTTATATCATCCATTTTTGAGAAAGAAAGCCTCAATTATGAGTTTATATTGCAATTCTGGCTTTAATGCTCACAATTGTAAGTTTATATCATCCATTTTTGAGAAAGAAAGCCTCAATTATGAGTTTATATTGCAATTCTAGCTTTAATGCTCACAACTGGAAGTTTATATCATCCATTGTTGAGAAAGAAAGCCTGAATTATCAGTTCATATTGCAATTCTGGCTTTATTTCTCACAACTGTGAGTATATATCATCCATTTCTGAGAAAGAAAGCCTGAATTATGAGTTTATATTGCAATTCTGGCTTTATTTCTCACAATTGTGAGTTTATGTTATCCATTTTTGTCAAAGTAAGCCTAAATTATGAGTTTATATTGCAATTCTGGCTTTATTTCTCACAATTGTGAGTATATATCATCCATTTCTGAGAAAGAAAGCCTGAATTATGAGTTAATTTTGCAATTCTGGCTTTGTTTCTCACAATTGTGAGGACATATCATCCATTTTTGAGAAAGAAAGCCGGAAATATGGGTTTAAATTGCAATTCTGGCTTTATTGCTCACAATTGCGGGTTTATATCATCCATTCCTGAGAAAGAAAGCCTGAATTATGAGTTCATATTGCAATTCTGGCTTTATTTCTCACAATTGTGAGTATATATATGACCCATTTCTGAGAAAGAAAGCCTGAATTATAAAAATTATATTGCAATTCTGGCTTTATTTCTGACAATTGTGAGTATATATCATCCATTTCTGAGAAAGAAAGCCTGAATTATGAGTTTATATTGCAATTATGGCTTTATTTCTCACAATTGTGAGTTTATGTTATCCAATTTTGAGAAAGAAAGCCTAAATTATGAGTTTATATTGTAATTCTGGCTTTATTGCTCACAATTGCTAGGTTATATCATCCATTTCTGAGAAAGAAAGCCTGAATTATGAGTTTATATTGCAATTCTGGCTTTATTTCTCACAATTGTGAGTATATATCACCCATTTCTGAGAAAGAAAGCCTGAATTATGAGTTTATATTGCAATTCTGGCTTTATTTCTCACAATTGTGAGTATATATCATCCACTTCTGAGAAAGAAAGCCTGAATTATGAGTTTATTTTGCAATTCTGGCTTTAATGCTCACAATTGTAAGTTTATATCATCCATTGTTGAGAAAGAAAGCCTGAATTATCAGTTCATATTGCAATTCTGGCTTTACTTCTCACAATTGTGAGTATATATCATCAATTTTTTGAGAAAGAAAGCCTGAATTATGAGTTTATATTGCAATTCAGGCTTTATTTCTCACAATTGTAAGTTTATTTCATCCATTTTTGAGAAAGAAAGCCTGAATTATGAGTTTATATTGCAATTCTGGCTTTATTTCTCACAATTGTGAGCATGTATCATCAATTTTTTGAGAAAGAAAGCCTGAATTATGAGTTTATATTGCAATTCTGGCTTATAAACTCACAATTGTAAGTTTATTTCATCCATTTTTGAGAAAGAAAGCCTGAATTATGAGTTTATATTGCAATTATGGCTTTAATGCTCACAATTGTAAGTTTATATCATCCATTTTTGAGAAAGAAAGTCTGAATTATGAGTTTATATTGCAATTCTGGCTTTATTTCTCACAATTGTGAGTATATATCATCCATTTCTGAGAAAGAAAGCCTGAATTGTGAGTTTATATTGCTATTCTGGCTTTAATGCTCACAATTGTAAGTTTATATCATCCATTTTTGAGAAAGAAAGCCTTAATTATGAGTTTATATTGCAATTCTGGCTTTATTTCTCACAATTGTGAGTTTAAGTTATCCATTTTTGAGAAAGAAAGCCTGAATTATGAGTTTATATTGCAATTCTGGCTTTATTTCTCACAATTGTGAGTTTAAGTTATCCATTTTTGAGAAAGAAAGCCTGAATTATGAGTTTATATTGCAATTCTGGCTTTATTTCTCACAATTGTGAGTATATATCATCAATTTTTTGAGAAAGAAAGCCTGAATTCTGAGTTTATATTGCAATTCTGGCTTATAAACTCACAATTGTAAGTTTATTTCATCCATTTTTGAGAAAGAAAGCCTGAATTATGAGTTTATATTGCAATTCAGGCTTTATTTCTCACAATTGTGAGTATATATCATCAATTTTTTGAGAAAGAAAGCCTGAATTATGAGTTTATATTGCATTTCTGGCTTATAAACTCACAATTGTAAGTTTATTTCATCCATTTTTGAGAAAGAAAGCCTGAATTATGAGTTTATATTGCAATTCTGGCTTTAATGCACACAATTGTAAGTTTATATCATCCATTTTTGAGAAAGAAAGTCTTAATTATGAGATTATATTGCAATTCTGGCTTTATTTCTCACAACTGTGAGAATATATCATCCATTTTTGAGAAAGAAAGCCTGAATTATGAGTTTATATTGCAATTCTGGCTTTATTTCTCACAATTGTGAGTTTATGTTATCCATTTTTGTGAAAGAAAGCCTGAATTATGAGTTTATATTGCAATTCTGGCTTAATTTCTCACAATTGTGAGTATATATCATCAATTTTTTGAGAAAGAAAGCCTGAATTATGAGTTTATATTGCAATTCTGGCTTTATTTCTCACAATTGTGAGCATGTATCATCAATTTTTTGAGAAAGAAAGCCTGAATTATGAGTTTATATTGCAATTCTGGCTTATAAACTCACAATTGTAAGTTTATTTCATCCATTTTTGAGAAAGAAAGCCTGAATTATGAGTTTATATTGCAATTCTGGCTTTAATGCTCACAATTGTAAGTTTATATCATCCATTTTTGAGAAAGAAAGCCTAAATTATGAGTTTATATTGTAATTCTGGCTTTATTTCTCACAATTGTGAGTTTATGTTATCCATTTTTGTGAAAGAAAGCCTGAATTATGAGTTTATATTGCAATTCTGGCTTAATTTCTCACAATTGTGAGTATATATCATCAATTTTTTGAGAAAGAAAGCCTGAATTATGAGTTTATATTGCAATTCAGGCTTTATTTCTCACAATTGTAAGTTTATATCATCCATTTTTGAGAAAGAAAGCCTGAATTATGAGTTTATATTGCAATTCTGGCTTTAATGCTCACAATTGTAAGTTTATATCATCCATTTTTGAGAAAGAAAGTCTGAATTATGAGTTTATATTGCAATTCTGTCTTTATTTCTCACAATTGTGAGTATATATCATCCATTTCTGAGAAAGAAAGCCTGAATTGTGAGTTTATATTGCAATTCTGGCTTTAATGCTCACAATTGTAAGTTTATATCATCCATTTTTGAGAAAGAAAGCCTTAATTATGAGTTTATATTGCAATTCTGGCTTTATTTCTCACAATTGTGAGTTTAAGTTATCCATTTTTGAGAAAGAAAGCCTGAATTATGAGTTTATATTGCAATTCTGGCTTTATTTCTCACAATTGTGAGTATATATCATCAATTTTTTGAGAAAGAAAGCCTGAATTCTGAGTTTATATTTCAATTCTGGCTTATAAACTCACAATTGTAAGTTTATTTCATCCATTTTTGAGAAAGAAAGCCTGAATTATGAGTTTATATTGCAATTCTGGCTTTATTTCTCACAACTGTGAGTATATATCATCCATTTTTGAGAAAGAAAGCCTCAATTATGAGTTTATATTGCAATTCTGGCTTTATTTCTCACAACTGTGAGTATATATCATCCATTTCTGAGAAAGAAAGCCTGAATTATGAGTTTATATTGCAATTCTGGCTTTATTTCTCACAATTGTGAGTTTAAGTTATCCATTTTTGAGAAAGAAAGCCTGAATTATGAGTTTATATTGCAATTCTGGCTTTATTTCTCACAATTGTGAGTATATATCATCAATTTTTTGAGAAAGAAAGCCTGAATTCTGAGTTTATATTGCAATTCTGGCTTATAAACTCACAATTGTAAGTTTATTTCATCCATTTTTGAGAAAGAAAGCCTGAATTATGAGTTTATATTGCAATTCAGGCTTTATTTCTCACAATTGTGAGTTTATGTTATCCATTTTTGAGAAAGAAAGTCTGAATTATGAGTTTATATTGCAATTCTGGCTTTATTTCTCACAATTGTGAGTATATATCATCAATTTTTTGAGAAAGAAAACCTGAATTCTGAGTTAATTTTGCAATTCTGGCTTTAATGCTCACAATTGTAAGTTTATATCATCCATTTTTGAGAAAGAAAGCCTCAATTATGAGTTTATATTGCAATTCTGGCTTTAATGCTCACAATTGTGAGTATATATCATCAATTTTTTGAGAAAGAAAGCCTGAATTATGAGTTTATATTGCAATTCAGGCTTTATTTCTCACAATTGTAAGTTTATATCATCCATTTTTGAGAAAGAAAGCCTGAATTATGAGTTTATATTGCAATTCTGGCTTTATTTCTCACAATTGTGAGCATGTATCATCAATTTTTTTGAGAAAGAAAGCCTGAATTATGAGTTTATATTGCAATTCTGGCTTATAAACTCACAATTGTAAGTTTATTTCATCCATTTTTGAGAAAGAAAGCCTGAATTATGAGTTTATATTGCAATTCTGGCTTTAATGCTCACAATTGTAAGTTTATATCATCCATTTTTGAGAAAGAAAGCCTGAATTATGAGTTTATATTGCAATTCTGGCTTTATTTCTCACAATTGTGAGTATATATCATCCATTTCTGAGAAAGAAAGCCTGAATTGTGAGTTTATATTGCAATTCTGGCTTTAATGCTCACAATTGTAAGTTTATATCATCCATTTTTGAGAAAGAAAGCCTTAATTATGAGTTTATATTGCAATTCTGGCTTTATTTCTCACAATTGTGAGTTTAAGTTATCCATTTTTGAGAAAGAAAGCCTGAATGATGAGTTTATATTGCAATTCTGGCTTTATTTCTCACAATTGTGAGTTTAAGTTATCCATTTTTGAGAAAGAAAGCCTGAATTCTGAGTTTATATTTCAATTCTGGCTTATAAACTCACAATTGTAAGTTTATTTCATCCATTTTTGAGAAAGAAAGCCTGAATTATGAGTTTATATTGCAATTCAGGCTTTATTTCTCACAATTGTGAGTTTATGTTATCCATTTTTGAGAAAGAAAGCCTGAATTATGAGTTTATATTGCAATTCTGGCTTTATTTCTCACAATTGTGAGTATATATCATCAATTTTTTGAGAAAGAAAGCCTGAATTCTGAGTTTATATTGCAATTCTGGCTTATAAACTCACAATTGTAAGTTTATTTCATCCATTTTTGAGAAAGAAAGCCTGAATTATGAGTTTATATTGCAATTCAGGCTTTATTTCTCACAATTGTGAGTTTATGTTATCCATTTTTGAGAAAGAAAGTCTGAATTATGAGTTTATATTGCAATTCTGGCTTTATTTCTCACAATTGTGAGCATATATCATCAATTTTTTGAGAAAGAAAGCCTGAATTCTGAGTTAATTTTGCAATTCTGGCTTTAATGCTCACAATTGTAAGTTTATTTCATCCATTTTTGAGAAAGAAAGCCTGAATTATGAGTTTATATTGCAATTCTGGCTTTAATGCTCACAACTGGAAGTTTATATCATCCATTTTTGAGAAAGAAAGCCTCAATTATGAGTTTATATTGCAATTCTGGCTTTAATGCTCACAACTGGAAGTTTATATCATCCATTGTTGAGAAAGAAAGCCTGAATTATCAGTGCATATTGCAATTCTGGCTTTATTTCTCACAACTGTGAGTATATATCATCCATTTCTGAGAAAGAAAGCCTGAATTATGAGTTTATATTGCAATTCTGGCTTTATTTCTCACAATTGTGAGTTTAAGTTATCCATTTTTGAGAAAGAAAGCCTGAATTATGAGTTTATATTGCAATTCTGGCTTTATTTCTCACAATTGTGAGTATATATCATCAATTTTTTGAGAAAGAAAGCCTGAATTCTAAGTTTATATTGCAATTCTGGCTTATAAACTCACAATTGTAAGTTTATTTCATCCATTTTTGAGAAAGAAAGCCTGAATTATGAGTTTATATTGCAATTCAGGCTTTATTTCTCACAATTGTGAGTTTATATCATCCATTTTTGAGAAAGAAAGCCTCAATTATGAGTTTATATTGCAATTCTGGCTTTAATGCTCACAATTGTGAGTATATATCATCAATTTTTTGAGAAAGAAAGCCTGAATTATGAGTTTATATTGCAATTCAGGCTTTATTTCTCACAATTGTAAGTTTATATCATCCATTTTTGAGAAAGAAAGCCTGAATTATGAGTTTATATTGCAATTCTGGCTTTATTTCTCACAATTGTGAGCATGTATCATCAATTTTTTTGAGAAAGAAAGCCTGATTTATGAGTTTATATTGCAATTCTGGCTTATAAACTCACAATTGTAAGTTTATTTCATCCATTTTTGAGAAAGAAAGCCTTAATTATGAGTTTACTGTATATTGCAATTCTGGCTTTAATGCTCACAATTGTAAGTTTATATCATCCATTTTTGAGAAAGAAAGTGTGAATTATGAGTTTATATTGCAATTCTGGCTTTATTTCTCACAATTGTGAGTATATATCATCCATTTCTGAGAAAGAAAGCCTGAATTGTGAGTTTATATTGCAATTCTGGCTTTAATGCTCACAATTGTAAGTTTATATCATCCATTTTTGAGAAAGAAAGCCTTAATTATGAGTTTATATTGCAATTCTGGCTTTATTTCTCACAATTGTGAGTTTAAGTTATCCATTTTTGAGAAAGAAAGCCTGAATGATGAGTTTATATTGCAATTCTGGCTTTATTTCTCACAATTGTGAGTTTAAGTTATCCATTTTTGAGAAAGAAAGCCTGAATTCTGAGTTTATATTTCAATTCTGGCTTATAAACTCACAATTGTAAGTTTATTTCATCCATTTTTGAGAAAGAAAGCCTGAATTATGAGTTTATATTGCAATTCTGGCTTTAATGCTCACAACTGGACGTTTATATCATCCATTTTTGAGAAAGAAAGCCTCAATTATGAGTTTATATTGCAATTCTGGCTTTAATGCTCACAACTGGAAGTTTATATCATCCATTGTTGAGAAAGAAAGCCTGAATTATGAGTTTATATTGCAATTCTGGCTTTATTTCTCACAATTGTGAGTTTAAGTTATCCATTTTTGAGAAAGAAAGCCTGAATTATGAGTTTATATTGCAATTCTGGCTTTATTTCTCACAATTGTGAGTATATATCATCAATTTTTTGAGAAAGAAAGCCTGAATTCTGAGTTAATTTTGCAATTCTGGCTTTAATGCTCACAATTGTAAGTTTATATCATCCATTTTTGAGAAAGAAAGCCTCAATTATGAGTTTATATTGCAATTCTGGCTTTAATGCTCACAACTGGAAGTTTATATCATCCATTGTTGAGAAAGAAAGCCTGAATTATCAGTTCATATTGCAATTCTGGCTTTATTTCTCACAATTGTGAGTATATATCATCCATTTCGGAGAAAGAAAGCCTGAATTATGAGTTTATATTGCAATTCTGGCTTTATTTCTCACAATTGTGAGTTTATGTTATCCATTTTTGTCAAAGTAAGCCTAAATTATGAGTTTATATTGCAATTCTGGCTTTATTTCTCACAATTGTGAGTATATATCATCCATTTCTGAGAAAGAAAGCCTGAATTATGAGTTAATTTTTTCAATTCTGGCTTTATTTCTCACAATTGTGAGAATATATCATCCATTTTTGAGAAAGAAAGCCTTAATTATGAGTTTATATTGCAATTCTGGCTTTATTTCTCACAATTGTGAGTTTAAGTTATCCATTTTTGAGAAAGAAAGCCTGAATGATGAGTTTATATTGCAATTCTGGCTTTATTTCTCACAATTGTGAGTTTAAGTTATCCATTTTTGAGAAAGAAAGCCTGAATTCTGAGTTTATATTTCAATTCTGGCTTATAAACTCACAATTGTAAGTTTATTTCATCCATTTTTGAGAAAGAAAGCCTGAATTATGAGTTTATATTGCAATTCTGGCTTTAATGCTCACAACTGGACGTTTATATCATCCATTTTTGAGAAAGAAAGCCTCAATTATGAGTTTATATTGCAATTCTGGCTTTAATGCTCACAACTGGAAGTTTATATCATCCATTGTTGAGAAAGAAAGCCTGAATTATGAGTTTATATTGCAATTCTGGGTTTATTTCTCACAATTGTGAGTTTAAGTTATCCATTTTTGAGAAAGAAAGCCTGAATTATGAGTTTATATTGCAATTCTGGCTTTATTTCTCACAATTGTGAGTATATATCATCAATTTTTTGAGAAAGAAAGCCTGAATTCTGAGTTAATTTTGCAATTCTGGCTTTAATGCTCACAATTGTAAGTTTATATCATCCATTTTTGAGAAAGAAAGCCTCAATTATGAGTTTATATTGCAATTCTGGCTTTAATGCTCACAACTGGAAGTTTATATCATCCATTGTTGAGAAAGAAAGCCTGAATTATCAGTTCATATTGCAATTCTGGCTTTATTTCTCACAATTGTGAGTATATATCATCCATTTCGGAGAAAGAAAGCCTGAATTATGAGTTTATATTGCAATTCTGGCTTTATTTCTCACAATTGTGAGTTTATGTTATCCATTTTTGTCAAAGTAAGCCTAAATTATGAGTTTATATTGCAATTCTGGCTTTATTTCTCACAATTGTGAGTATATATCATCCATTTCTGAGAAAGAAAGCCTGAATTATGAGTTAATTTTGCAATTCTGGCTTTATTTCTCACAATTGTGAGAATATATCATCCATTTTTGAGAAAGAAAGCCGGAAATATGGGTTTAAATTGCAATTCTGGCTTTATTGCTCACAATTGCAGGTTTATATCATCCATTCCTGAGAAAGAAAGCCTGAATTATGAGTTCATATTGCAATTCTGGCTTTATTTCTCACAATTGTGAGTATATATATGACCCATTTCTGAGAAAGAAAGCCTGAATTATAAAAATTATATTGCAATTCTGGCTTTATTTCTGACAATTGTGAGTATATATCATCCATTTCTGAGAAAGAAAGCCTGAATTATGAGTTTATATTGCAATTATGGCTTTATTTCTCACAATTGTGAGTTTATGTTATCCAATTTTGAGAAAGAAAGCCTAAATTATGAGTTTATATTGTAATTCTGGCTTTATTGCTCACAATTGCTAGGTTATATCATCCATTTCTGAGAAAGAAAGCCTGAATTATGAGTTTATATTGCAATTCTGGCTTTATTTCTCACAATTGTGAGTATATATCATCCACTTCTGAGAAAGAAAGCCTGAATTATGAGTTTATTTTGCAATTCTGGCTTAATTTCTCACAATTGTGAGTATATATCACCCATTTCTGAGAAAGAAAGCCTGAATTATGAGTTTATATTGCAATTCTGGCTTTAATGCTCACAATTGTAAGTTTATATCATCCATTGTTGAGAAAGAAAGCCTGAATTATCAGTTCATATTGCAATTCTGGCTTTACTTCTCACAATTGTGAGTATATATCATCAATTTTTTTGAGAAAGAAAGCCTGAATTATGAGTTTATATTGCAATTCAGGCTTTATTTCTCACAATTGTGAGTTTATGTTATCCATTTTTGTCAAAGTAAGCCTAAATTATGAGTTTATATTGAAATTCTGGCTTTATTTCTCACAATTGTGAGTATATATCATCCATTCCCAGCCAACATGCATATGTGGGGCCCACATGGTTTATGCTTGGGCTATATGGGTACCAAGTGGGCATGGTCCCAAAATGGGCATCTTATCTGGGGCCCACTTGAGGTAGCTAAGTAGGTCCCACATGGGTCAAAAGAGGTGGGCTCCCCATGTGGGTCCCAGCTGGGTCACTAATGAGAAATGAGCATATGGGCTCAAAATGGTCTATACAAGTGGGGCCCATATGGGTTTAACATATGGGTCAGTCATGGGCAAACTCAATCAATCCCATACAGGCTGCCTACATGGGGCCAAGGTAGTACCCATATAGTTACCGTCTATATGGTTTAAGAATGGGGAAACACATACGGGGCCCGCTTTGATGAACCATATGGGTTTGGCATGGGCAAACTCAATCAATCCCATACAGGCTGCCTAGATGGGGCCAATGTAGTACCCAGATAGTTACCATCTATATGGGTTCAAAATGGGGAAACACATATGGGGCCCACTTTGATAAACCATATTGGTTTGGCATGGGTAAACTCAAACAATCCCATATAGGCTGCCTACATGGGGCCAAGGTAGTACCCAGATAGTTAACGTCTATATGGGTTCAGAATGGGGAAACACATATGGGGCCCGGTTTGATAAACCAAATGGGTTTGGCATGGGCAAACTCAATCAATCCCATACATGCTGCCTAGATGGGACCAATGTAGTACCCAGATAGTTACCATCTATATGGGTTCAAAACGGGGAAACACATATGGGGCGCACTTTGATAAACCATATGGGTT
Source organism: Garra rufa (assembly GCF_049309525.1). Lineage (NCBI taxonomy): Eukaryota > Metazoa > Chordata > Actinopteri > Cypriniformes > Cyprinidae > Garra > Garra rufa. The sequence goes on along the minus strand of NW_027394277.1, from coordinate 1,987,487 downwards.
TGGCATGGGCAAACTCAATCAATCCCATACAGGCTGCCTAGATGGGGCCAATGTAGTACCCAGATAGTTACCATCTATATGGGTTCAAAACGGGGAAACACATATGGGGCCCACTTTGATAACCCATATGGGTTTGGCATGGGCAAACTCAATCAATCCCATACAGGCTGCCTAGATGGGGCCAATGTAGTACCCACATATTTACCATCTATTTGGGTTCAAAACGGGGAAACACATATGGGGCGCACTTTGATAACCTATATGGGTTTGGCATGGGCAAACTCAATCAATCCCATACAGGCTGCCTAGATGGGGCCAATGTAGTACCCAGATAGTTACCATCTATATGGGTTCAAAACGGGGAAACACATATGGGGCCCACGTTGATAAACCATATGGGTTTGGCATGGGTAAACTCAATCAATCCCATATAGGCTGCCTACATGGGGCCAAGGTAGTACCCAGATAGTTAACGTCTATATGGGTTCAGAAAGGGGAAACACATATGGGGCCCACTTTGATAAACCATATGGGTTTGGCATGGGCAAACTCAATCAATCCCATACAGTCTGCCTAGATGGGGCCAATGTAGTACCCACATAGTTACCATCTATGTGGGTTCAAAACGGGAAAACACATATGGGGCCCATGTTGATAAACCATATGGGTTTGGCATGGGTAAACTCAATCAATCCCATATAGGCTGCCTACATGGGGCCAAGGTAGTACCCAGATAGTTAACGTCTATATGGGTTCAGAAAGGGGAAACACATATGGGGCCCACTTTGATAAACCATATGGGTTTGGCATGGGCAAACTCAATCAATCCCATACAGTCTGCCTAGATGGGGCCAATGTAGTACCCACATAGTTACCATCTATGTGGGTTCAAAACGGGAAAACACATATGGGGCCCATGTTGATAAACCATATGGGTTTGGCATGGGCAAACTCAATCAATCCCATACAGGCTGCCTACATGGGGCCAAGGTAGTACTCAGATAGTTAACGTCTATATGGGTTCAGAAAGGTGAAACACATATGGGGCCCACTTTGATAAACCATATGGGTTTGGCATGGGCAAACTCAATCAATCCCATACAGTCTGCCTAGATGGGGCCAATGTAGTACCCACATAGTTACCATCTATGTGGGTTCAAAACGGGGAAACACATATGGGGCCCACGTTGATAAACCATATGGGTTTGGCATGGGTAAACTCAATCAATCCCATATAGGCTGCCTACATGGGGCCAAGGTAGTACCCAGATAGTTAACGTCTATATGGGTTCAGAATGGGGAAACACATATGGGGCCCGGTTTGATAAACCATATGGGTTTGGCATGGGCAAACTCAATCAATCCCATACAGGCTGCCTACATGGGGCCAAGGTAGTACCCAGATAGTTAACGTCTATATGGGTTCAGAATGGGGAAACACATATGGGGCCCACTTTGATAAACCATATGGGTTTGGCATGGGCAAACTCAATCAATCCCATACAGTCTTCCTACATGGGGCCAATGTAGTACCCAGATAGTTAACGTCTATATGGGTTCAGAATGGGGAAACACATATGGGGCCCGGTTTGATAAACCATATGGGTTTGGCATGGGCAAACTCAATCAATCCCATACAGTCTGCCTAGATGGGGCCAATGTAGTACCCACATAGTTACCATCTATGTGGGTTCAAAACGGGAAAACACATATGGGGCCCATGTTGATAAACCATATGGGTTTGGAATGGGTAAACTCAATCAATTCCATATAGGCTGCCTACATGGGGCCAAGGTAGTACCCAGATAGTTAACGTCTATATGGGTTCAGAATGGGGAAACACATATGGGGCCCGGTTTGATAAACCAAAAGGGTTTGGCATGGGCAAACTCAATCAGTCCCATACAGTCTGCCTACATGGGGCCAATGTAGTACCCAGATAGTTAACGTCTATATGGGTTCAGAATGGGGAAAAACATATGGGGCCCGGTTTGATAAACCATATGGGTTTGGCATGGGCAAACTCAATCAATCCCATACAGGCTGCCTACATGGGGCCAAGGTAGTACTCAGATAGTTAACGTCTATATGGGTTCAGAAAGGGGAAACACATATGTGGCCCACGTTGATAAACCATATGGGTTTGGCATGGGCAAACTCAATCAATCCCATACAGGCTGCCTACATGGGGCCAATGTAGTACTCAGATAGTTAACGTCTATATGGGTTCAGAATGGGGAAACACATATGGGGCCCACTTTGATAAACCATATGGGTTTGGCATGGGCAAACTCAATCAATCCCATACAGTCTGCCTACATGGGGCCAATGTAGTACCCAGATAGTTAACGTCTATATGGGTTCAGAATGGGGAAACACATATGGGGCCCACTTTGATAAACCATATGGGTTTGGCATGGGCAAACTCAATCAATCCCATACAGTCTGCCTACATGGGGCCAATGTAGTACCCAGATAGTTAATGTCTATATGGGTTCAGAATGGGGAAACACATATGGGGCCCGGTTTGATAAACCAAAAGGGTTTGGCATGGGCAAACTCAATCAGTCCCATACAGTCTGCCTACATGGGGCCAATGTAGTACCCAGATAGTTAACGTCTATATGGGTTTAGAATGGGGAAACACATATGGGGCCCGCTTTGATAAACCATATGGGTTTGGCATGGGCAAACTCAATCAGTCCCATACAGTCTGCCTACATGGGGCCAATGTAGTACCCAGATAGTTAACGTCTATATGGGTTCAGAATGGGGAAACACATATGGGGCCCGCTTTGATAAACCATATGGGTTTGGCATGGGCAAACTCAATCAGTCCCATACAGTCTGCCTACATGGGGCCAATGTAGTACCCAGATAGTTAACGTCTATATGGGTTCAGAATGGGGAAACACATATGGGGCCCGCTTTGATAAACCATATGGGTTTGGCATGGGCAAACTCAATCAATCCCATACAGTCTGCCTACATGGGGCCAAGGTAGTACCCACATAGTTAACGTCTAGATGGGTTCAAAACTGGGAAACACATATGGGGCCCGGTTTCATAAACCATATGGGTTTGGCATGGGCAAACACAATCAGTCCCATATAGGGAGCCCACATGGGGCCAAATTGGTAACCACATAGTTAATTGATAGTTACCAAAAAATAACTACAATACTTATATATTTTTTTTTCATTGTAAAACCATTATAAATTTTCATAAGGGACATGGGGTCCTCTTGGCCAAACCAAATATGATTCTAACCCTAATCAAACATGACTGTGTCTAATTTACAAATAGTTTGGAGCATTATGATTAGCTTTTGGTTAGAGCCGTGTTTGGTTAGAGTTAGAACTAAACTCAGCAAGACAATCATCACAATTCTGTCGTCATTTGCTCATTCTCTGTTCAAAACCTGCATGAAGTCTTTCTTCTGTTGAACATTATCTAAATTATTTTTTAAATAGTTATTTTAAAGAATGTTGGAAGCCAGTTACTGGACACATCTTGGGAAATAAAAATTAATAAATAAAAAGGCTATGGAAGTCATTGGGGGCCAGAAACTTTTTGTTAAGATAATTTCCCAAAATATTTGTGTATATTGTTTTTATTACACAGAAAAAATTAATACAGGTTTGGTACAACTTAAGGTGAGGTAATGATAGCAGAATTTTGGAGCTGAAGAACCCAGCTGGTACAGGCAAACCAGGTCAAACCTGGGTGTGGTCAAAAATGTCCTGCATAGCACATGTCTTTTGATATCTGAAATTGGGCAAATGACCTGTACAATCATAGGACATTACATATTCAAAGTGTCAGTTCCCTTCCGGGAACTCGAGCCGCGTCTAGAAACGCTATGGGGAACGCCATTGGCGGGCCGCACTCTGAATCATGTCTACAACCAATGAAATGACGGGAGTGACGTCACAGGCGCGGTGACGTCATCGACCAGGAAGTATAAAGCACGTGCGTTCGACGCCCGCGGCAGCTTTTGTCATTCAGCGAGAGCGCTCTGTGTCTGTCTGTCTGCCATTTTGCTGTTTATTGTGCCAGTTTGCACGCATTTCTTTTGAGTAAAATGGCTTCAAAACAACCTTTAAAACCAGAAAAGAAAAGTTTGGTGGCTGTTAGAAGACATAGACCGTGTGTTCCTCCCTGCCAACGTTTTATTGTTGGTGGGGATACACACGGTCTATGTGTGGTGTGTTTGGGACCGGAGCACGCACAGTCAGCCCTCGAAAAGGCTGACTGTCCGCAGTGTGAACGCCTGCCGCTGCGGGTGCTCCGTTCCCGGAAAGCCCTCTTCGAGGAGGGGGCTTTCACTAGCGTGCCTCGCGGGTCCGGCCCCGCTGCCGCCGAGGCGGAGCGGTTGCGCCACTCGTGGGGCTCGCAGCTCGATCTGCTGGAGGGTTTGGAGACGGGTGAACCCCTATCTCCTCCCTCACTCAGCGGCGCGAGCGATCTCCTATTGGATGAGGAAGCCCGCACTGCGGCCTCTTCCCTCCAAGAAGAGATCCCAGAGCTCCACATATCTTCCTCCGAGGAGGTTGATATGGAAAGCCTGGAGGACACACCACAGCCACCCCGTTCGCCTCAGTACGAGGAGCTCGTGGAGGTACTGACCCATGCGGTAGCCAAACTAAACATCTCATGGCCCGCAGAGCAACATCATGAGCCGCAGGGAAGCAAGTTAGACGATCGCTTCCTGCGGACAAGGTCAGCACCTCCCAAACGGAGCCTTCCATTTTTCCCAGATCTGCACAAAGAGATCTCAAGATCCTGGGGGAAGCCGTACTCCTTCCGCCTCTATAACCCCACTGAGAGTTATGCTAACGTGGGGGGTACGGAGGAGTACGGTTACAGGGCGATGCCACGGGTTGAACAGACGCTCGCGGGCTATCTGGCACCCGGTTCGGCATCGTCCCTGAAGGCTCCGTCCTTGCCCACCAAGCCACTAAAATCTACATCCATCATGGTGGGCAAGGCATATACGGCAGCAGGTCAGGCTGGTTCATGTTTGCACACCATGGCCATCCTTCAGGCTTACCAGGCTGACCTGCTGAAGGAGTTTAACGACGGCGAGGAGGTTAACATCTCAGAGATGCGGCGCACAGCAGACCTCGCCCTCCGCGCCACCAAGGAGACCGCCCGTGCAGTGGGTCGGTCTATGGCAGCCCTGGTGGCCGCGGAGAGGCATCTCTGGTTGTCCCTGTCCGCACTAAAAGATAAGGACAGGGCAACACTCCTGGACGCCCCCATAGAGCCAAGCTCCGGCCTCTTCGGTGCCTCGGTGGACACAGTTGTCGCCAGGCACCAGGAGGCCAGGAAGCAGGCAGCGGCGTTCAGGACGTACCTCCCTCGCCGCGTTTACTCCTCTGAGGCTGCTGGACGGGCGCAGCCTCAGCCGTCAACGAGCTCCTCACACAGAGAGGCACAGAAACAGAGTGTTGCCGCCCGCGCTCCTCCGGTTCGTCCTAGAGGACGGGGCCGGCAACGCTCTGGGCCGGGGGCCTCTAAGAGGAGGCCTGACCTGAGGGTCGTCCTCCAGTCAAAGAGGTCCTCGGCCAAACGGCCCTGACGGTCAAGCACCAGGGTCATTGAGGGCAGCCCCTCTCGAGGGGGTTTATTCGGCGCCACAGTCTGTGGTCACCGAGCCCCCTCGGGGCCCTCAGGAGATTTGTCAGCTAACTCTGCCAGTGTTAAAAAATCAGGGCGCGGCAATCTCCCGCGAACACCATTTTCTAGCTGTTCCACCCGGAAACGTAGTGGCCCTAGGAAGTTCGCAACCCTTACGGGGGTCTTCAAAGAAGCTAGTTCAGGAGTCTCCTGCCAGTACGCTGTTACAGGTCCCCGAACTAGCCCCTCAAACAAATCCAGAAGCCAGTCTCGAGAGGCTGGTTCCCTTAGTAGATTTTCTGGCAGCGTGGAAACTACTGCCGAACGTCTCCACATGGGTCCTGCGCACTGTAGAGAAAGGGTACTGCATTCAGTTTGGCGCCAAGCCGCCACCTTTCAGCGGGGTATTTCCAACTCTGGTGAGCCCCGAGCAGGGTCTGGTAATGGAACAAGAAGTAGTAACTCTCTTGAGGAAGGAGGCCATCGAGGTGGTCCCTCCTCAACACAGAGAATCCGGGTTCTACAGCCGGTACTTCATCGTTCCCAAGAAGGATGGAGGGCTTCGGCCCATATTAGATCTCAGGCAGCTGAACCGCTCAGTAAAGAAACTGAAGTTCAGAATGCTCAAGTAAGGACAGGGCAACACTCCTGGACGCCCCCATAGAGCCAAGCTCCGGCCTCTTTGGTGCCTCAGTGAAAAAGAAAAAAAATGTAGTGTCACAAATCAGGTCCGAGGACTGGTTTGTCACGATAGATCTAAAAGACGCATATTTTCACGTCTCCATCCTTCCTCAACACAGGAAGTTCCTCAGGTTCGCTTTCAGGGGCCCTCGCCCTCCGCGCCACCAAGGAGACCGCCCGTGCAGTGGGTCGGTCTATGGAAAGCTTACCAGTACAGGGTACTTCCTTTCGGCCTAGCTCTCTCTCCCCGCACTTTCACGAAATGTGTGGATGCTGCGCTGGCTCCTCTGCGACTCCAGGGCATCCGCATACTCAACTACATAGACGACTGGCTCATCCTAGCCAGCTCAGAGCAGTTAGCGGTTCAACATCGAGGTGTCGTTCTCGCTCATATGAAAGATCTAGGGTTGAGACTCAACGCCAAGAAAAGTGTACTTTCTCCACTACAGAGGACCACTTACTTAGGCGTGGTGTGGGATTCGACCACGATGCAGGCACGAATGTCACCTGCTCGGATCGAGTCGATCCTTACTGCAGTAAATGCGGTCAAGCTAGGCCAGTCACTCACTGTCAAACAGTTCCAAGTACTGTTAGGTCTTATGGCAGCCGCATCCAACGTGATACCTTTTGGACTGCTGCACATGAGACCACTACAGTGGTGGCTCAAAACCAGGGGGTTCTCCCCGAGGGGAAACCCGTTTCGCAAGATCAAGGTCACGCGGCGCTGCCTACGTGCCTTGGCCATGTGGAAGAAGCCCTGGTTCCTCTCTCAGGGTCCAGTTCTGGGAGCCCCTTGTCGCCGTGTCACGCTAGCGACGGACGCATCCCTCACTGGATGGGGAGCGGTCATGAGTGGCCGCTCAGCCCAAGGCCTGTGGAGCCCTCACCATCTCTCATGGCACATAAATTGCCTCGAGATGCTAGCTGTGTTCCAGGCCCTGAAGTATTTCCTTCCAGACCTAAGAAACCGCCACGTACTGGTCCGCACAGACAGTACTGCAGTAGTTTATTATATAAACCATCAAGGAGGGATCCGCTCACGCCCCTTGTTCAAGCTGGCGTACCGGATCCTCCTGTGGTCTCAAGGAAAGCTTCTCTCCCTGAGAGCAGTCCACATTCCTGGACATCTGAATGTGGGAGCAGACGTCCTGTCGAGGCAGGGGCCGAGGCCCGGGGAATGGATGCTTCACCCAGTAGTAGTGAAACAGATTTGGAGAAAATTTGGCCAGGCTCAGGTGGACCTCTTCGCGACTCGAGAGACATCGCAATGTCCCCTCTGGTTCTCTCTAGTTCCTCCAGCTCCTCTTGGACTGGACGCTATGGTACAGACGTGGCCGAGGCTTCGTCTGTACGCCTTTCCCCCGATCGCTCTGCTCCCGGGAGTTCTGGAAAGAGTACGCCGGTTCCAAGTGCGGCTGTTGCTAGTAGCCCCGTACTGGCCGGCCCGAGTATGGTTCTCAGACCTAGTCTCCCTCCTCGACGGCTCTCCATGGGAGATTCCCGTCAGGAGGGACCTCCTGTCTCAGGCTGGGGGCGCAGTTTGCCACCCCCACCCAGAGAGGTGGAAATTATGGGTGTGGCCCCTGAGGGGGCGCAACTCATAGAAGCTGGTCTCTCAACCGAGGTTGTTGAGACCCTTCTTCAATCCAGAGCTCCCTCTACGAGGAAACTTTATGGCCTTAAGTGGAACCTGTTTGTTAGATGGTGCTACGAACACAGCTGTGACCCAGTTAACTGCCCGATCGGTACAGTTCTGGAGTTCCTACAAACTCGCCTCTCCGCAGGGCTAGCTCACTCCACCCTGAAGGTGTACGTGGCGGCTATATCTGCCTTCCACGCCCCTCACGGTGGCCTCTCAGTGGGCAGAGACCCCTTGGTCATTCGTTTCCTCCGTGGTGCACTCAGGTTGAGGCCTCGAGTGAAACCCAGGGTTCCCACGTGGGACCTAGCTGTCGTGCTAGAAGCTCTATGCAAGCCTCCATTTGAGCCCATAGAGGAGATCACAGATCGCATGCTTACCATTAAGACAGCGCTCTTGTTAGCTCTCACCTCTCTAAAGAGAGTAGGGGACCTTCAGGCCCTTTCAGTGGCCCCTTCTCACTTAGACTTTGCCCCTGGGATGGCCAAAGCTTTTCTTTACCCCAGAGTCGGGTACGTACCGAAGGTCCCGTCCCTAGCACCACAGCCTATCACGCTACAAGCGTTCTATCCTCCTCCTTTCCTGGAGCCGGATCACAGGAAGTTCAATTGCATGTGCCCAGTCAGAGCATTAGATGCATACGTCCACAGAGCTGCCCTGTGGCGCAAATCAGAACAGCTGTTCGTCTGTTATGGCCCTCCAAAGAAGGGCCTCCCGGCTGCTAAGCCTACTATTAGTAGATGGATCATTGATGCTATATCTACTGCTTATGAGTCCTCTGGTCTCCCATCACCGATCGGAATCAAGGCTCACTCCACTCGAGGCCTCTCAGCCTCGAAAGCTCTGACGGCAGGTGTCCCCATCCAGGACATCTGCAATGCTGCGGGTTGGTCCTCGCCCCTGACCTTCGTCAGGTTTTATGAAATCGACCTCAGAGCCGCTCCAGGCTCCTTCGTCTTAGACTCAACTTAGAGAAAAGCCACTAAGATCAGCCATCTCCCTAGCCAGGAGGAGACTTCTCTAGGCGCATTCTTTTAGTTAAAAGAAGAGAAGTCGCTACTCGCCACATCCTCCTCGTGTGCCTGAGGGCCGAGGAGCGTTTTTCGGATCTTTGAAGCCTTTTGTCCGTGGAAGACTAGACAAAAGACAATTCTCTCGTGTCCTGCGATGGTTTCCAGGCCGATCTCACTCAGTCCCTCTTGGGCTGGCGATTTCCAGACAAAGGACTATTACTCCCCGTGGGCCTGAGGGCCGGGGATCACTTCACCTCTTGTCCGTAGAAAGCTAGACAAAGGTTCTCCCTCTCAAGCCCTGGTAGGCTCACCAGGCCAAAGTTCATTCAGTCCCTCTTGCTCTGACGTAACCCCAGGCAAAGGACTAAGACTCCTCGAGTGCCTGAGGGCCGAGGAGTACCTCTCTCTACGGCTTACGACCTGGCAAGGCTAAGACAAAGTATGGCTCGGTCCCTCTTGTTCTGGCCTCCCCAGACAACGGACTAAGACTCCTCGCGGGCCCGAGGGCCGAGGAGTGCCCCTTGCATTGATTACGTAAGCCCAGTGGAAGGTCTGCTTTATCCTCGTGTGCCCGAGGGCCGAGGATCTTACAACCCTCTTGTCCGCGGAATGCTAGACAATGGTCCATTTCCCTCGCGTGCTGGCAAGATTACCAGACTGAGCGTAATTCGGTCCCTCTGATTCTGGCCTTTCCCAGACCAAGGACTAAGACTCCTCGTCTGCCTAAGGGCCGAGGAGTGCCTCTTGCACTGGATGGCTACCAGGTAGAGGCCCATACTGTCCTCCCCGTGTGCCTGAGGGCCGGGGACTGCAGTGCCCTCTTGTCCGCACAAAGCTAGACAAAGGCTTATTCTCTCGCGTCCTGGAGCAGTACCAGGCCGAGCTCTTGAGTCCCTCTTGCTCTGGCAGAACCCCAGACAAAGGACTACCTCTCCTCGTGAGCCCGAGGGCCGAGGAGTACCTCTCGTTCTGGCTGGCGACCAGACAGAGGTGGACCACCTGGCTGAGGTCCGTCTCTCCCTCTGCACCTATTAATGTAAACAGGCAAAGGTCGAGAACTCCATCCTCGTGAGCCCGAGGGCCGAGGATCATATCACCCTCTTGTCCGTGGAACACTAGACAATGGTTTATCTTCCTCGCGTTCTGGAATTCCACCAGACCGAGTGTACTTCGGTCCCTCTGGTTCTGGCCCTTCCCAGACCAAGGACTAAGACTCCTCGTCTGCCCGAGGGCCGAGGAGTGCCTCCTGCACCGGCTGGCTACCAAGCGGAGGCCCATACTGTCCTCCCCGTGTGCCTGAGGGCCGGGGACTGCAGTGCCCTCTTGTCCGCACAAGGCTAGACAAAGGCTTATTCCCTCGCGTCCTAGCGGAGTACCAGGCCGAGCCCTTGAGTCCCTCTTGCTCTGGCGGAACCCCAGACAAAGGACTACTTTCTCCTCGCGAGCCTGAGGGCCGAGGAGTACTCTTGAGGTCGAGTACACCGTCCTCGTGGGTCTGAGGACCGAGGACCACTATCCTTCTGTCCAAGAGCATAGACAGTGGTTATTGCAGTCCCTCTTGTTCTGGCTACTCCCAGACAAAGGACTAAGACTCTGCGTGTGCCTGAGGGCCGCGGAGTACCTCTCGCTCTGGCTGGCGACCAGACAGAGGAAGACTACCTTTCCTCGTGTGCCCGAGGGCCGAGGTCCACAGGGCCTTCTTGTCCGCGGAATGCTAGACAAGGGCTCCTTTCTTTTCCACCCTGGTCAAGCAGACACAGCGCAGGGTCCTGTAAATTATGGGGGCGTTGGTAGTCTCGTTCCCCATAGCGTTTCTAGACGCGGCTCGAGTTCCCGGAAGGGAACGTCTCGGGTTACGTATGTAACCTTAGTTCCCTGAGGGAACGAGACGCCGCGTCTCGGACCATAATTCCCGCACCCTGCGGCGCTCGCTTCATTCCTTAAGAGCTGCCGCGGGCGTCGAACGCACGTGCTTTATACTTCCTGGTCGATGACGTCACCGCGCCTGTGACGTCACTCCCGTCATTTCATTGGTTGTAGACATGATTCAGAGTGCGGCCCGCCAATGGCGTTCCCCATAGCGTTTCTAGACGCGGCGTCTCGTTCCCTCAGGGAACTAAGGTTACATACGTAACCCGAGACGTTTTTAGTGGTCTGATTTTGTGAGTTACAGCACAATGCTTATCACAATAGATGTTTTTATATAAGAAAAAAATAAGGAAAACTGTGCACTTTAATGAAAAGGTTAGAGATTACTAATTATCTCTAAATAATGGGATAACATATTTGGATTGTAATCGCTTTGAGACGGGTAGAAGAAATCAAACCCTCTAGCAGCTTGTCATGTGCCCTGATTTAGTGAAACTCCCCCAGTTTTATGGTCAGTCGGAGTGACAAATGCATTTCTAGAGATATTCTTTTAAATTTTGTAAGGTCATCAGTTCATATAATAAAATAGCCCAAGTAAAGAAAGATATAATGGAATTTTATGTTTCTGAAATGTATCATTAGCTTTTTTTTATTTTATGTCCCAGCACATGACAAACCATCAAAGTTATAAAATGGTTTGCTAAATGATTGAAAAGGGTTAACAAAAATACTTGTAAATCAAAGTTGATTTTTTTTTTTACATGATACACTATTGCCAGTATTTTCTCCCTTCTAATGAACAGGTTTGACTACTTTAGTAATTTCCATTAGAACAAACTTAATGTTTAAGCATAAAATGATATTATAGGGAATTGTGTGCTTCTAATTTTATAGCAACAGTTTGGACAGGAGCCTCTTCAATTGTAAGATGACAATGCCTTTGTGTATAAGGCAAGGTTCAAACCGAAATGACTGATTCAGTCAGTGTGGAAGAACTTGACTGGTCTGCATAAAGCCAAGTCCTAATCCCAGTTGAACACCTCTGGACTGATTTTTAAATGACCTTGAGCCAAAAACTCATCGCCAAACACCAATGACTTGTACAAACACCACATGGACAAAAGTATTAGGACACCCCTTCTTTAAAACAGAAATAGGCACTTCTAAAACTGTGGCAACAAAAATGGGAACATAATTAATGTAGCCTATTTAAAAATTGTATTTTTATCTCTGTTGAAAAAGTTTTGGATTTGTCCAAAATGACTGTACCGATATGTACAAGTCATCGGTGTTTGGTGATAACTTTTTGGCTCAATGTCTGCATTTAAAGTCACACCGAGGTGTTCAACTGGGATTAAGACTTGGCTTTATGCAGACCAGTCAAGTTCTTCCACACTGACTGAATCAATCATTTCAATTTGAACCTTGCCTTCTACACAAAGGCATTGTTATGTTAAAACTGTTGCTATTAAAATTAATTCCCTAGAATATAATTTTATGCTTAAACATTAAGATTTGTACTCATGGAAATTACTAAAGTAGTCAAACCTGTTCATTAGAAGGGTACTTTTGGCTATATAGTGTATGTATTTTGAATCAATATCTTTGTTTTGATTTTGTGGACCTACAATTTTGTGAATGGCTACAACTGCATTTTTATTTCATACACTGAAAACAATTTTTGAACAACTATTAAAATAATACAGCCTACAAATAACACTAAACACACATATTTCTTAAAAAAAAAATCTTTATCTTGCCATTACCACGCTGGTTGTATAACCTTGCTGGAGGGATCATGATTGGTTAAGCTGACTGCCATCTGACAAGTAACTGGCCAATGACAGCTGTGCGCGCCTTTACTGGTCAAGTTTGAAAATACGTTAGTTTGTTACATTTTTATTTTAAATTAACTCGCGTTGTGACATGTGGAGAACAAAAGCTGGAATGTGAACACAGAGGAAGACCGGACTGGATCTGTGAGGTCCTGCAAGCAGATTGCTGATATCAGGTAAGGGAACATATTTCAGTCTTTCTAGCTTTATGTTCTTTCTGTGTAAATTCCACATGAGGTAACAGACGCACTATGACTTGCATCTGTGCTTCATCAAAGATGTTACACCAGATGCTAATCGCGATTAGCATATTAGCACGTATTTGTAGCCCCTGATATTGCTATGTGTTATAGATAGGCTACGAATGTTGTCAGCTAATTTAAACGCAATGCATGAGAAGGAGCAATGAGTACAGTGATGAAAGTGCTATTAAAGCTCGGAAACACAGGAATCTAACTATAAAACACAAACTGCTACCAATAACATTATTTATAATCTTTGATTCTAAATCTTTCATGGGATTAAAATATAAAAGTATGGTTCTTCTCATAATCAAAAATACATTTGTAAGACATTTGCCCCACTGATTATCAATATGACTAACTTTTTTATTCTTTTGTCTTTCTTCATCTGAGATAACAAATACGGAGAACATGCTACCATCATCAGTCCTTTAGTTGTTTCACTACAAAAAATATTATGAGTCCTTCATGAGCCTTAAATGGGTCTGGATAAATGCAGCTGCAGGTAAAATTATGTTAAGTTTTGGTTTGATTTGGGTGCACAAATTTTTAAGCTACAATTGTGTTTACCTTGTTTTGATACATTTATAAAAAGAGTCTATTGTTGTGAATCCAGTGTCTTTTTGGGGATTCACATTTTTTCTTTTTGGATTGCCATGAGTTAGGCATATTCTTACATTTTTAATTATATAATAACTAACAGTCTCAAAGCTGACTGTTCATGTTTTCTGAATGATTTATAGTGGCAAATGTTGGTACGATTGAAAAACATTTTGTATAAGAGTTCAAAAGAATTTTAAAAGTGAAATCTTTATTTTTAAGGACTTATCAGCCCACCCCAGACCGACTGAGGATTCAGCTGATTACTGGCAATATAGTGGAGGGCTCTTCTTTATCTGCTACACTCCACTAGAACTTCTGGTATGGATTTATTAACTATTTGCAAAGTTTTGATTTGATGTAATTTAATAAAATGTACTTTTTAATTTACTTTTATGTCCTATTTAAATTTGTTTTTACATAATTTACTTAATACAGTGTGCAGTTAGGATTCTGAATTATGTGTAATGATTTAAATTCTAAATTGACTCTAAAAATTAATTTGCCAGAACCTACAATTACGTGTTATTTTATTTTTTATTTTATTATTATATATTTTTTTGTTAAATCTTCAGGTAGTAAAAAAAAAAAAAAAGTTTTAGTATTTTAGTTTATCTAAGAGCTCTAACTTATGTTATTAAAACTGTAACCCTTAAGTCGATCCATCCTGGAAATTTAAGAATGGTCCAAATTTGTGATCAACTCAGTTGTTTTCCAACGGCACAAAGAAGAATATTTTAAAATTTCTATTTTAAATCACTCATAAATCATCAGCATTAATAATATTAATAATAATAAAAAATACTTTAAAGGGATAGTTCACCCAAAAATGAAAATTTGATGTTTATCTGCTTACCCCAAATGCATCCAAGATGTAGGTGACTTTGTTTCCTCAGAAAAACACAAACGAAGATTTTTAACGAAAACTGGTGCGGTCTGCCAGCCTTATCATGGACGTGGATGGGCACCAAACCTTTAAAAGTAAACAAAAACATGCACAGACAAATCCAAATTACACCCTGCTACTCGTGAGGATACATTGATGTCCTAAGACACGAAACGATCGATTTTTGTTAGAAACTGAACAGTTTTTATATCATTTTTTACCTTTGATACACAGCCACGTCCATCTGTCCTGAGCACGGGCTCATCATCCGGATCGTTATACGTGTAGCGCTCTGGCATAGTATACACAAACACCGGAAGCGATCTGTCGCATGAATACAACACTCATTGTTTCCACAGTGCTCAGAGATTGTGGCTATAGCGGCTATTCAAAATGGTAATTACTTGCGCGTATCCTGATTGTTCAAACCGATTTAAAACTCATCCGGGACTTGTACTGATTTCCCCTTACGGCGTTTGCGTATTCTTCGCCTGAGCGCGAGCACATGTAACGTGACTGATGCCAAACTCGTGCTCAGGACAGATGGACGTGGCTGTGTATCAAAGGTAAAAAATGATATAAATACTGTTCAGTTTCTCTCAAAAAACGATCTTTTCGTGTCTTAAGACATCAATGTATCATCACAAGCCGCAGGGTGGAATTTGGATTTGTCTGTGCATGTTTTTGTTTACTTTTAAAGGTTTGGTGCCCATCCACGTCCATGATAAGGCTGGCAGACTGCACCGGTTTTCGTTAAAACCGAAAACGTTTCGTTCTCTGTTTGTGTTTTTCTTAGGAAACAAAGTCACCTACATCTTGGATGCATTGGGGGTAAGCAGATAAACAAATTTTCATTTTTGGGTGAACTATCCCTTTAAGCATTATTTTGTTGGTCGATTCCATCCATGGACATAGAATATAAATGCGAGAATCTGCCTAATAGTAAAATGACAAAGTCTTGATAAAAAAATTTATTATCATTTTTGTTGTTATTATTATTATTATTTTCTAAATGGTTAACTCATAACAATAATTGAAGTGGTCCTTTAAAACACATTGCATATTTATGCTTCATAAACTGATTTTATCAATAAAAAATTTAATTAGATTAGTTTGAATGAATGAACAGTAATTCTCTATTGATTTCCCTAATGCCCCTCCAATGACACTCCAATTCTATGACAATTTAGAATTATTTTTATAATTATTATTATTTTTAGTATTATCCTGAGTAATAGTTGTTTTTCTTTAATATGTTGTTTTAACATGTAAGTTACATTTTTTTTAACAATTTACTAAACACATCCTAGAAAACCTGTCTATTGGAATAGAATCTGTACAGCTTGTTTTTTACTCTGTTGTTTGCCTTTCTGTAGGTGAGGGCAGTTTCCTTATTTTATGTCATCTTTTTGACAAAATTATTTTCATTTTAAGCATTAGCCTAATTCAGTCAAGCACAAAAATGCTATTTGTAATTTGATCTTGCATATTCAGTATATTTAAACAAATTTGTTTTGCAGAGGTTCTTAAGAAAGCTGAAATGATTGGCAAGAAGCTGATGGGGATCTCTCAAAATTGGAACAAGAGACGGAGGAGTACAGAGGATGTCTAGAATGCACAAGTGACTGTCTGCACTGTAAGCACAAATGTATCGTTGCTGATGCTTCCAATTGTTTCCCATTTATTTCCTGTTCAAATGTTTGAAGGTTTCAGTAAATATTAGGTCAAATACAGGTTAAAAAAGTATTAACTTTTACATTATTTTGAACAAGTAGGTTTATAACTTTGAAGAGATGCTCTTTAAAGGACAGTCAGTGGTTACCAAATCTTTTTACCAAAAACAAAAAAAAAACACACAGGGCATCCAAGATGTAGGTGACTTTGTTTCTTCAGATATTTAACTCAAACCCTTGCAGTCTGTCAGCCACATAATAACAGTGGATGGGCTTGGTGCTTGGTTTTACCTTTAAAAGTAAAAAAAAAAAACATGCACAGACAAATCCAAATTACACCCTGCGTCTCATGACGATACATTGATGTCCTAAGACACAAAACAATAGTGTTTTTTTTGTGAGAAACTGAACAGTATTTATATAATTTTTTACCTTTGATACACAGCCACGTCCATCTGTCCTGAGTGTGAGCTCAACCTCCGGCTCATTTCATGTGTACGCTCACTGGCGTAGTATACGCAAACGTCGTAAGGGGAAATCGGTGAACAGTCAGCAGTCCTGGATGAGTTTGCGCAAACGTAATTTTTAGCTTTCAATCGGTTTGAACAATCAGGATAAGTGCAAGTAATTACCATTTTGAATAGCCGCTATACACAAAATCTCTGTGCACTGTGTAAACAATGAGTGTCGTACACACGGGATAGATGACTTCCGGCATTTACGTATACTACGCCAGAACGCATACACATGTAACGAGCCGGATGATGAGTTCGTGCTCAGGACAGTTAGACGTGGCTGTGTATCAAAGGTAAAAAATTATATAAATACCGTTCAGTTTCTCATAAAAAAACGATCGTTTCGTGTCTTAGGACATCAATGTATCGTCACGAGCCGCAGGGTGTAATTTGGATTTGTCTGCGCATGTTTTTTTTTTCTTTTCACTTTTAAAGGTTTGTGCCCATCCACTGCCATCATATGGCTGACAGACTACAAACAAAGTCACCTACATCTTGGATGCCCTGGGGGTAAGCTGATAAACATCACATTTTCATTTTTGGGTGAACTATCCCTTTAAGACATAAAACGATCGGTCTGTGCAAAAAACTGAACAGTATTTATATTATTATTTACCTCTGATCCACCGGAACGTTCTACTGTCCTGAGAATGTTCACCCAGTCCGTGTGTGATCTATCACGCGTATACGTCACTCATTGTTTACATGAGCATATTGGCTTATCAAAATGGTAATTACTTGTGCTTATACAAATTCTGGTAACCGATTAAAAACTAAAAGATTACATTTCCTTGTGTGAACTCATCTGGGAGTATTGACTTTTCACCTACAAAGACAAACTTTTGACTACATTGCCAGAGCATGTTGATGCACCACATGTCAGCTACTGTGAACATGCTCCATTAGGGGTGGGCGGTACACCGGAGTCATAGTCAGCACCGGTGTGACATTGCGCAACGACATGGATTTTCTAATACCGTCAATACCGTAATAAATCAATTATGTGCCTCGAACGGCTGCATTTACATCAATAATAGCTAATTCTAAATAATAAGGCATTACATTTTCTTCAAACGTTCAGTTGTGGTCTGAATACCTGACCTTATACTATATATCTTGTTGTAAATAAAAAAGTAAAACATATTCGTATCAGCTTTGCAGGTGGTAGGTAAAAGGGGAGTGGCCATTAAACGACTGGTGAAACATCGTGAAGAAAGGTCGGGCCTGTAGCCTATACCAGAGGCGGACTTTTCCCGGTCGGCCAGCCGAAGGATTTACACAGCGGATCACAAATTGAGCGGGCGCGAGGCGAACTAATATTGTATATAATTTTCGCACTTTCAATATGCAGGGTATAGAAATCGCTTTTAACTGAGCGCTCGCGCTGTTTTTACTTTTACTTACGATTTTGCGATAACGCACACTCTGTGTAAAGGGAGCAGCACATCTTATAATAGATATTTGTCAGTGAGTACAAGATTACAGCAAATTCTCCAGTCTGTTTTTGTCATCTCTCTTTACTTTCGACCCGTGATCATTCAAATCTAAAGGTCATTGTACACTGAGTCCGATTTTCGTATGCGTTTTTTTTTTTTTTTTCTCATATTCGCCATCCTTATCAAAATGCTTATTATGGATGCGAAAATGCAGAAAATCAAACACGATCCGAATTTTTTTATGACGGACGAAAGTTTCAGAGGCAGTGTGTAAACTCGATTAACATAACCTGTATTTTTTTTAATGTGCAAAAATCTCGGACGAAAATTTCTTACTCATGTGTACAATGACATTAACTCCAGCAGCTGGTGTTGGATGCAGGGTTGCCAAGTCCGCGTTTTTCCCCACAGAATTGGTCTACTTTTAAACTGTTGCTATGGGTTGATTTCCCCCAGTTATTTAAAGGTTATATATATTGCAGAAATTAAATTTCAATAAAAAATAATTTGTGTTTTGTTGTACACTGTTAAGTAAGATCTTTAGGTTTTTTGCAAAATAAATATGTTGAGAATGGATAATACTCTCCCATGTCTCTTTTTGATAAGGATACATACCATTTACTTATTATATTATAAAAAATATTAACTTTATTCACATACTAAAGGGACAGGACAGGCTACTCCTCCCAAAATGTACCAAAAAAAGTAATACCGTGATATTATACCGTCACCGTTCAAAAGATGAAAAATACCTTGATATTAATTTTAGGTCATATCGCCCACCCCTATGCTCCATACACCTGAATGTTCCGGTGGATCAGAGTTTAATAATGATATAAATGCTGTTCAGTTACATGTACAGACCCATCGTTATGTGTCTCAAGACCTCAATGCATCGTCTCAAGCCACAGTGTTTAATTTGGTTTTGTCTGTGCATGTTTTTTTTTTACTTTTAATGATTTGGTAACTATTGACTGCCATTATATGACTGACAGACTGCAATGGTTTCAGTTAAAAATCTTTGTTTGTGTTTTACTAAGAAACAAAGTCACCTACATCTTGGATCCCCTCAGAGTAAGCAAATGAACATCAAATTTTCATTTTTTTTTTTAGTGAACTATTCCTTTAATCTGACATTAATCTGCTTATTTAAATACTGTCCTTGTGTGTCTTCAATAAAATTTAAATTTGAAAATATTTTAATCTCACTGTGTGCTTTAATCCTTAAAAATTTATTTGTGTGGTGTTGATATTATTTTAGATGGAACCCAGATGATTGCTAGCTTGGCCCCATGCATAAGTTGCTGGGGCCAGCATGGAACCCATTGACAATCCCAGTTACAGCCCGTATTTCAGCCCATGTAGTAACCTTGTAGTACCCAAATCTGGGAACAAGATGGGTCTTGCGCATGTTGCCCAGTTGGGTCCCACCTAGTGGCAAGTGCAATCTAATTTGAAATCCATGTGGGCCATTAACATGGGGCCGTTATGGAACCCGCGGACAATCCCATATAGAGCCCATTTTTCAGCCCATTTAAAACCCACATTGGCCCCACATACAAAACTTAGCTGGGTTAAAGCTGGGACCGATGTGGGTCTTGTGCATGTTGCCCAGTTAGGTCCCACCTAGTGGCAAGTGTAGTCCTATATGAAATCCATGTGGGCAGTTAACATGGGGCCATTATGGAACCCGCGGACAATCCCATATAGAGCCCATTTTTCAGCCCATTTAAGACCCACATTGGCCCTACATACAAAACTTAGCTGGGTTAAAGCTGGGACCGATGTGGGTCTTGTGCATGTTGCCCAGTTAGGTCCCACCTAGTGGCAAGTGTAGTCCTATATGAAATCCATGTGGGCAGTTAACATGGGGCCATTATGGAACCCGCGGACAATCCCATATAGAGCCCATTTTTCAGCCCACTTAAAACCCACATTGGCCCCACATATAAAACTTAGCTGGTTTAAAGCTGGGACCCATGTGGGTCTTAAGCATGTTGCCCAGTTAGGTCCCACCTAGCGGCAAGTGTAGTCCTATATGAAATCCATGTGGGCAGTTAACATGGGGCCATTATGGAACCCGCGGACAATCCCATATAGAGCCCATTTTTCAGCCCATTTAAAACCCACATTGGCCCCACATATAAAACTTAGCTGGTTTAAAGCTGGGACCCATGTGGGTCTTAAGCATGTTGCCCAGTTAGGTCCCACCTAGCGGCAAGTGTAGTCCTATATAAAATCCATGTGGGCAGTTAACATGGGGCCATTATGGAACCCGCAGACAATCCCATATAGAGCCCATTTTTCAGCCCATTTAAAACCCACATTGGCCCCACATATAAACTTAGCTGGTTTAAAGCTGGGACCCATGTGGGTCTTAAGCATGTTGCCCAGTTAGGTCCCACCTAGCGGCAAGTGTAGTCCTATATGAAATCCATGTGGGCAGTTAACATGGGGCCATTATGGAACCCGCGGACAATCCCATATAGAGCCCATTTTTCAGCCCATTTAAGACCCACATTGGCCCCACATATAAAACTTAGCTGGTTTAAAGCTGGGACCCATGTGGGTCTTGTGCATGTTGCCCAGTTAGGTCCCACCTAGTGGCGAGTGCAATCCTATATGATATCCATGTGGGCAATTAACATAGGGCCATTATGGAACCCGCGGACAATCCTACATGGGGCCCATTTTTCAGCCCATTTCAAACCCACATGGGCCCCACATACAAATGTTGGCTGGGTTTCTGAGAAAGAAAGCCTGAATTATGAGTTAATTTTGCAATTCTGGCTTTATTTCTCACAATTGTGAGAATATATCATCCATTTTTGAGAAAGAAAGCCGGAAATATGGGTTTAAATTGCAATTCTGGCTTTATTGCTCACAATTGCAGGTTTATATCATCCATTCCTGAGAAAGAAAGCCTGAATTATGAGTTCATATTGCAATTCTGGCTTTATTTCTCACAATTGTGAGTATATATATGACCCATTTCTGAGAAAGAAAGCCTGAATTATAAAAATTATATTGCAATTCTGGCTTTATTTCTGACAATTGTGAGTATATATCATCCATTTCTGAGAAAGAAAGCCTGAATTATGAGTTTATATTGCAATTATGGCTTTATTTCTCACAATTGCTAGGTTATATCATCCATTTCTGAGAAAGAAAGCCTGAATTATGAGTTTATATTGCAATTCTGGCTTTATTTCTCACAATTGTGAGTATATATCATCCACTTCTGAGAAAGAAAGCCTGAATTATGAGTTTATTTTGCAATTCTGGCTTAATTTCTCACAATTGTGAGTATATATCATCCATTTTTGAGAAAGAAAGCCTTAATTATGAGTTTATATTGCAATTCTGGCTTTATTTCTCACAATTGTGAGTTTAAGTTATCCATTTTTGAGAAAGAAAGCCTGAATGATGAGTTTATATTGCAATTCTGGCTTTATTTCTCACAATTGTGAGTTTAAGTTATCCATTTTTGAGAAAGAAAGCCTGAATTCTGAGTTTATATTTCAATTCTGGCTTATAAACTCACAATTGTAAGTTTATTTCATCCATTTTTGAGAAAGAAAGCCTGAATTATGAGTTTATATTGCAATTCTGGCTTTAATGCTCACAACTGGACGTTTATATCATCCATTTTTGAGAAAGAAAGCCTCAATTATGAGTTTATATTGCAATTCTGGCTTTAATGCTCACAACTGGAAGTTTATATCATCCATTGTTGAGAAAGAAAGCCTGAATTATGAGTTTATATTGCAATTCTGGCTTTATTTCTCACAATTGTGAGTTTAAGTTATCCATTTTTGAGAAAGAAAGCCTGAATTATGAGTTTATATTGCAATTCTGGCTTTATTTCTCACAATTGTGAGTATATATCATCAATTTTTTGAGAAAGAAAGCCTGAATTCTGAGTTAATTTTGCAATTCTGGCTTTAATGCTCACAATTGTAAGTTTATATCATCCATTTTTGAGAAAGAAAGCCTCAATTATGAGTTTATATTGCAATTCTGGCTTTAATGCTCACAACTGGAAGTTTATATCATCCATTGTTGAGAAAGAAAGCCTGAATTATCAGTTCATATTGCAATTCTGGCTTTATTTCTCACAATTGTGAGTATATATCATCCATTTCGGAGAAAGAAAGCCTGAATTATGAGTTTATATTGCAATTCAGGCTTTATTTCTCACAATTGTGAGTTTATGTTATCCATTTTTGTCAAAGTAAGCCTAAATTATGAGTTTATATTGCAATTCTGGCTTTATTTCTCACAATTGTGAGTATATATCATCCATTTCTGAGAAAGAAAGCCTGAATTATGAGTTAATTTTGCAATTCTGGCTTTATTTCTCACAATTGTGAGAATATATCATCCATTTTTGAGAAAGAAAGCCGGAAATATGGGTTTAAATTGCAATTCTGGCTTTATTGCTCACAATTGCAGGTTTATATCATCCATTCCTGAGAAAGAAAGCCTGAATTATGAGTTCATATTGCAATTCTGGCTTTATTTCTCACAATTGTGAGTATATATATGACCCATTTCTGAGAAAGAAAGCCTGAATTATAAAAATTATATTGCAATTCTGGCTTTATTTCTGACAATTGTGAGTATATATCATCCATTTCTGAGAAAGAAAGCCTGAATTATGAGTTTATATTGCAATTATGGCTTTATTTCTCACAATTGTGAGTTTATGTTATCCAATTTTGAGAAAGAAAGCCTAAATTATGAGTTTATATTGTAATTCTGGCTTTATTGCTCACAATTGCTAGGTTATATCATCCATTTCTGAGAAAGAAAGCCTGAATTATGAGTTTATATTGCAATTCTGGCTTTATTTCTCACAATTGTGAGTATATATCATCCACTTCTGAGAAAGAAAGCCTGAATTATGAGTTTATTTTGCAATTCTGGCTTAATTTCTCACAATTGTGAGTATATATCACCCATTTCTGAGAAAGAAAGCCTGAATTATGAGTTTATATTGCAATTCTGGCTTTAATGCTCACAATTGTAAGTTTATATCATCCATTGTTGAGAAAGAAAGCCTGAATTATCAGTTCATATTGCAATTCTGGCTTTACTTCTCACAATTGTGAGTATATATCATCAATTTTTTTGAGAAAGAAAGCCTGAATTATGAGTTTATATTGCAATTCAGGCTTTATTTCTCACAATTGTGAGTTTATGTTATCCATTTTTGTCAAAGTAAGCCTAAATTATGAGTTTATATTGCAATTCTGGCTTTATTTCTCACAATTGTGAGTATATATCATCCATTTCTGAGAAAGAAAGCCTGAATTATGAGTTAATTTTGCAATTCTGGCTTTATTTCTCACAATTGTGAGAATATATCATCCATTTTTGAGAAAGAAAGCCGGAAATATGGGTTTAAATTGCAATTCTGGCTTTATTGCTCACAATTGCAGGTTTATATCATCCATTCCTGAGAAAGAAAGCCTGAATTATGAGTTCATATTGCAATTCTGGCTTTATTTCTCACAATTGTGAGTATATATATGACCCATTTCTGAGAAAGAAAGCCTGAATTATAAAAATTATATTGCAATTCTGGCTTTATTTCTGACAATTGTGAGTATATATCATCCATTTCTGAGAAAGAAAGCCTGAATTATGAGTTTATATTGCAATTATGGCTTTATTTCTCACAATTGTGAGTTTATGTTATCCAATTTTGAGAAAGAAAGCCTAAATTATGAGTTTATATTGTAATTCTGGCTTTATTGCTCACAATTGCTAGGTTATATCATCCATTTCTGAGAAAGAAAGCCTGAATTATGAGTTTATATTGCAATTCTGGCTTTATTTCTCACAATTGTGAGTATATATCATCCACTTCTGAGAAAGAAAGCCTGAATTATGAGTTTATTTTGCAATTCTGGCTTAATTTCTCACAATTGTGAGTATATATCACCCATTTCTGAGAAAGAAAGCCTGAATTATGAGTTTATATTGCAATTCTGGCTTTAATGCTCACAATTGTAAGTTTATATCATCCATTGTTGAGAAAGAAAGCCTGAATTATCAGTTCATATTGCAATTCTGGCTTTACTTCTCACAATTGTGAGTATATATCATCAATTTTTTGAGAAAGAAAGCCTGAATTATGAGTTTATATTGCAATTCAGGCTTTATTTCTCACAATTGTAAGTTTATTTCATTCATTTTTGAGAAAGAAAGCCTGAATTATGAGTTTATATTGCAATTCTGGCTTTAATGCTCACAATTGTAAGTTTATATCATCCATTTTTGAGAAAGAAAGTCTTAATTATGATTTTATATTGCAATTCTGGGTTTATTTCTCACAATTGTGAGAATATATCATCCATTTTTGAGAAAGAAAGCCTGAATTATGAGTTTATATTGCAATTCTGGCTTTAATGCTCACAACTGGAAGTTTATATCATCCATTGTTGAGAAAGAAAGCCTGAATTATCAGTTCATATTGCAATTCTGGCTTTATTTCTCACAATTGTGAGTATATATCATCCATTTCTGAGAAAGAAAGCCTGAATTATGAGTTTATATTGCAATTCTGGCTTTATTTCTCACAATTGTGAGTTTATGTTATCCATTTTTGAGAAAGAAAGCCTCAAGTATGATTTTATATTGCAATTCTGGCTTTATTTCTCACAATTGTGAGTTTATGTTATCCATTTTTGTCAAAGTAAGCCTAAATTATGAGTTTATATTGCAATTCTGGCTTTATTTCTCACAATTGTGAGTATATATCATCCATTTCTGAGAAAGAAAGCCTGAATTATGAGTTAATTGCATGACATCAACTCACTATTCTGACCTTTGTGTAATAATTGCATTATATAAACGCACTATTCTGACCTTTTGTGTCATAATTGCATTATATAAACTCACTATCCTGACCTTTTTTTCTTAATTGCATGACATCAACTCACTATTCTGACCTTTGTGTAATAATTGCATTACATAAACGCACTATTCTGACTTTTGTTTCACAATGGCATAATATGATTTCACTATTCTGACTTTATTGACATAAATGCATGATATAAACGCACTATTCTGACTTTTGTTTCATAATTTCATTATATAAACTCACTATTCTGACTTTTGTGTCATAATTGCATGATATAAACTCACTATTCTGACTTTTGTGTCATAATTGCATGATAAAAACTGACTATTATGACTTTAGTTTCATAATTTCATTATATAAACTCACTATTCTGACTTTTGTGTCATAATTGCATGATATAAACTCACTATTCTGACTTTTGTGTCATAATTGCATGACATAAACGCACTATTATGACTTTTGTGTCATAATTGCATGACATGAACTCACTATTCTGACTTTTGTGTCATAATTGCATGATATAAACTCACTATTCTGACCTTTGTGTAATAATTGCATTATATAAACGCACTATTCTGACTTATGTGTCATAATTGCATTAAATAAACTCACTATTCTAACTTTTGTTTCATAATTGCATGAAATAAACTGACTATAATGACTTTTGTTTCATAATTGCATGATATAAACTGACTATTCTGACTTTTGTGTCATAATTGCATTATATAAACTCAATATTCTGACCTTTGTGTCATAGTTGCATGATATAAACTCACTATTCTGACTTTTGTTTCGCAATTGCATATAAACTCACAATTCTAACCTGTGTGTCATAGTTGCATGATATAAACTGACTGTTCTGACTTTTGTTTCATAATGGCATGATATGGTTTCACTATTCTGACTTTATTGACATAATTGCATGATATAAACTCACTATTCTGACTTTTGTGTCATAATTGCATGACATAAACACACTATTCTGACTTTTGTTTCATAATTGCATGACATAAACTCACTATTCTGACCTTTGTTTCATAATTGCATTATATAAACACACTATTCTGACCTTTGTTTCATATTTGCATGATATAAACTCACTATTCTGACCTTTGTTTCATAATTGCATGACATAAACACACTATTCTGACCTTTGTTTCATAATTGCATGATATAAACACACTATTCTGACCTTTGTTTCATATTTGCATGATATAAACACACTATTCTGACCTTTGTTTCATATTTGCATGATATAAACTCACTATTCTGACTTTTGTGTCATAATTGCATTATATAAACTCACTAACCTGACCTTTTTTTCTTAATTGCATGACATAAACGCACTATTCTGACTTTTCTTTCATAATTGCATGACATAAACTCACTATTCTGACCTTTGTTTCATAATTCCATGATATAAACGCACTATTCTGACCTTTGTTTCATATGTGCATGATATAAACTCACTATTCTGACTTTTGTTTCATAATTGCATGATATAAACTCACTATTCTGACTTTTGTTTCATAATTGCATGATATAAACTCACTATTCTGACTTTTGTGTCATAATTGCATGATATAAACTCACTATTCTGACTTTTGTTTCATAATTGCATGATATAAACTAAGTATCCTGACTTTTTTGGTCATAATTGCATGATATAAACTCACTATTCTGACTTGTGTCATAATTCCATGAAATAAACTGACTATATCATAATTGCATTATATAAACTCACTATTCTGACTTTTGTGTCATAATTGCATGATATAAACACACTATTCTGACTTTTGTTTCATAATTTCATTATATAATCTCACTATTCTGACCTTTGTGTAATAATTGCATTATATAAACTCACTATTCTGACCTTTGTTTCATAATTGCATTAAACTCACTATTCTGACTTTTGTTTCATAATGGCATTATATGATTTCACTATTCTGACTTTTTCTAAACTCTGAAAACACATAATTGCATTATATAAACTCACTATTCTGACTTTTGTTTCATAATTTCATGACATAAAGTCACTATTCTGACCTTTTTTTCAATTGCATGATATAAACTCACTATTCTGACCTTTTTTTCAATTGCATTATGTAAACTCACTATTCTAACATTTGTTTCATAATTGCATTATATAAACTCACTATTCTGACTTTTGTGTCATAATTGCATGACATAAACGCACTATTCTGACTTTTGTTTCATAATTGCATGATATAAACTCACTATTCTGACTTTTGTTTCATAATGGCATAATATGATTTCACTATTCTGACTTTATTGACATAATTGCATGACATCAACTCACTATTCTGACCTTTGTTTCATAATTGCATGATATAAACTCACTATTCTGACTTTTGTTTCATAATGGCATAATATGATTTCACTATTCTGACTTTATTGACATAACTGCATGACATCAACTCACTATTGTGACCTTTGTGTAATAATTGCATGATATAAACTCAATCTTCTGACTTTTGTTTCATAATGGCATAATATGATTTCACTATTCTGACTTTATTGACATAATTGCATGACATCAACTCACTATTCTGACCTTTGTGTAATAATTGCATTATATAAACTCACTATTCTGACCTTTGTTTCATAATTGCATTAAACTCACTATTCTGACTTTTGTTTCATAATGGCATTATATGATTTCACTATTCTGACTTTTTCTAAACTCTTAACACATAATTGCATTATATAAACTCACTATTCTGACTTTTGTGTCATAAATGCATGATATAAACTCACTATTCTGACTTTTGTGTCATAATTGCATGATATAAACGCACTATTCTGACTTTGTTTTATAATTGCATGATATAAACGCACTTTTCTGACTTTTGTTTCATAATTTCATGACATAAAGTCACTATTCTGACCTTTTTTTCAATTGCATGATATAAACCCACTATTCTTACTTTGTGTCATAGTTGAATGATATAAACTAAGTATCCTGACTTTTTTGTCATAATTGCATGATATAAACTCACTTTTCTGACTTTTGTGTCATAATTGCATGATATAAACGCACTATTCTGACTTTTGTGTCTTAATTGCATTATATAAACTCACTATACTGACCTTTTTTTCTTAATTGCATGACATGAACTCACTATTCTGACCTTTGTGTCATAATTGCATGATTTAAACGCACTATTCTGACTTTTGTTTCATAATTGCATGATATAAACTCACTATTCTGACTTTTGTTTCATAATTGCATGATTTAAACGCACTATTCTGACTTTTGTTTCATAATTGCATGATATAAACTCACTATTCTGACTTTTGTGTCATAATTGCATGACAGAAACGCACTATTCTGACTTTTGTTTCATAATTGCATGACATACTCACTATTCTGACCTTTGTTTCATAATTGCATGATATAAACTCACTATTCTGACTTTTGTTTCATAATTGCATGATATAAACTCACTATTCTGACTTTTGTTTCATAATTGCATGATTTAAACTTACTATTCTGACTTTTGTTTCATAATTGCATGATATAAACTCACTATTCTGACTTTTGTGTCATAATTGCATGACATAAACTCACTATTCTGACTTTTGTGTTATAATTGCATTATATAAACTCACTATTCTGACTTTTGTGTCATAAATGCATGATATAAACTCACTATTCTGACTTTTGTGTCATAATTGCATTACATAAACTCACTATTCTGACTTTTGTGTCATAAATGCATGATATAAACTCACTATTCTGACTTTTGTGTCATAATTGCATTATATAAACTCACTATTCTGACTTTTGTGTCATAATTGCATTACATAAACTCACTATTCTGACTTTTGTGTCATAAATGCATGATATAAACTCACTATTCTGACTTTTGTGTCATAAATGCATGATATAAACTCACTATTCTGACTTTTGTGTCATAATTGCATGATATAAATTCACTATTCTGACCTTTGTGTCATAATTGCATGACATAAATGCACTATTCTGACTTTTGTGTCATAATTGCATGATATAAACTCACTATTCTGACTTTTGTGTCATAAATGCATGATATAAACTCACTATTCTGACCTTTGTGTCATAATTGCATGACATAAACTCACTATTCTGACTTTTGTGTCATAATTCCATGAAATAAACTGACTATATCATAATTGCATTATGTAAACTCACTATTCTAACATTTGTTTCATAATTGCATTATATAAACGCACTATTCTGACTTTTGTTTCATAATTGCATGATATAAACTCACTATTCTGACTTTTGTTTCATAATGGCATAATATGATTTCACTATTCTGACTTTATTGACATAATTGCATGACATCAACTCACTATTCTGACCTTTGTTTCATAATTGCATGATATAAACTCACTATTCTGATTTTTGTTTCATAATGGCATAATATGATTTCACTATTCTGACTTTATTGACATAATTGCATGACATCAACTCAATATTTTGACCTTTGTGTAATAATTGCATTATATAAACTCACTATTCTGACCTTTGTTTCATAATTGCATTAAACTCACTATTCTGACTTTTGTTTCATAATGGCATTATATGATTTCACTATTCTGACTTTTTCTAAACTCTTAACACATAATTGCATTATATAAACTCACTATTCTGACTTTTGTGTCATAAATGCATGATATAAACTCACTATTCTGACTTTTGTGTCATAATTGCATGACATAAACGCACTATTCTGACTTCGTTTTATAATTGCATGATATAAACGCACTTTTCTGACTTTTGTTTCATAATTTCATGACATAAAGTCACTATTCTGACCTTTTTTTCAATTGCATGATATAAACCCACTATTCTTACTTTGTGTCATAGTTGCATGATATAAACTAAGTATCCTGACTTTTTTGTCATAATTGCATGATATAAACTCACTTTTCTGACTTTTGTGTCATAATTGCATTATATAAACTCACTATTCTGACTTTTGTATCATTGCATTATATAAACTCACTATTCTAACTTTTGTTTCATAATTGCATGATATAAACTCACTATTCTGACTTTTGTTTCATAATTGCATAATATAAACTCACTATTCTGACTTTTGTTTCATAATTGCATAATATAAACTCACTATTCTGACTTTTGTTTCATAATTGCATGATTTAAACGCACTATTCTGACTTTTGTTTCATAATTGCATGATATAAACTCACTATTCTGACTTTTGTGTGATAATTGCATGACATAAACGCACTATTCTGACTTTTGTTTCATAATTGCATGACAAACTCACTATTCTGACCTTTGTTTCATAATTGCATGATATAAACTCACTATTCTGACTCTTGTTTCATAATTGCATGATTTAAACGCACTATTCTGACTTTTGTTTCATAATTGCATGATATAAACTCACTATTCTGACTTTTGTGTCATAATTGCATGACATAAACTCACTATTCTGACTTTTGTGTCATAATTGCATTATATAAACTCACTATTCTGACTTTTGTGTCATAAATGCATGATATAAACTCACTATTCTGACTTTTGTGTCATAATTGCATTACATAAACTCACTATTCTGACCTTTGTGTCATAATTGCATGACATAAACACACTATTCTGACTTTTGTTTCATAATTGCATGACATAAACTCACTATTCTGACTTTTGTGTCATAAATGCATGCTATAAACTCACTATTCTGACTTTTGTTTCATAATTGCATTATATAAACTCACTATTCTGACTTTTGTGTCATAAATGCATGATATAAACTCACTATTCTGACCTTTGTTTCATAATTGCATGACATCAACTCACTATTCTGACCTTTGTGTAATAATTGCATTATATAAACGCACTATTCTGACTTATGTGTCATAATTGCATTAAACTCACTATTCTAACTTTTGTTTCATAATTGCATTATGTAAACTCACTATTCTGACTTCTGTTTCATAATTGCATTATATAAACTAAGTATTCCGACTTCTGTTTCATAATTGCTTGATTTAAACTAAGTATTCTGACATTTTTGTCATAAAATCAATATTCTGACTTTTTTGACATATATGCATGATATAAACTCAAAATTCTGACCTTTGTGTCATAATTGCATTGGGTAAACTCACTATTCTGACTTTTGTTTCATAATGGCATTATATGATTTCACTATTCTGACTTTTTCTAAACTCTTAACACATAATTGCATTATATAAACTCACTATTCTGACTTTTGTGTCATAATTGCATTATATAAACTCACTATTCTGACTTTTGTGTCATAAATGCATGATATAAACTCACTATTCTGACTTTTGTGTCATAATTGCATGATATAAACGCACTATTCTGACTTCGTTTTATAATTGCATGACATAAACTCACTATTCTGACCTTTTTTTTAATTGCATGATATAAACTCAATCTTCTGACTTTTGTTTCATAATGGCATGATATGATCTCACTATTCTGACTTTATTGTCATAATTGCATGATATAAACTCACTATTCTAACTTTTGTTTCATAATTGCATTATGTAAACTCACTATTCTAACTTTTGTTTCATAATTGCATTACATAAACTCACTATTCTGACTTTTGTGTCATAATTGCATTATATAAACTCACTATTCTGACTTTTGTTTCATAATTGCATAATATAAACTCACTATTCTGACTTTTGTGGCATAATTGCATGATAAAAACTAACTATTATGACTTTTGTTTCATAATTGCATGATTTAAACTAAGTATTCTGACATTTTTGTCATAAAATCAATATTCTGACTTTTTTGACATATATGCATGATATAAACTCAATATTCTGACCTTTGTGTCATAATTTCATTGGGTAAACTCACTATTCTGACTTTTGTTTCATAATGGCATGATATGGTTTCACTATTCTGACTTTTGTGTCATAATTGCATGATATAAACTCACTATTCTGACTTTTGTGTCATAATTGCATGATATAAACGCACTATTCTGATCTTTGTTTCATATTTGCATGATATAAGATCACTATTCTGACTTTTGTGTCATATTTGCATTATATAAACTTACTATTCTGACTTTTGTTTCATAATTGCATGATATAACCTCACTATTCTGACTTTTGTGTCATAATTGCATGATATAAACTCACTATTCTGACTTTTTTGTCATAATTGTATGATATAAACTCATTATGAGTTTTGTGTCATAATTGCATGATATAAACGCACTATTCTGACTTTGTTTTATAATTGCATGAAATAAACGCACTTTTCTGACTTTTGTTTCATAATTTCATGACATAAACTCACTATTCTCACCTTTTTTTTCAATGGCATGATATAAACTCACTATTCTAACTTTTGTTTCATAATTGCATGATTTAAACTCACTATTCTGACTTTTGTGTCATAATTGCATGATATAAACTCACTATTCTGACTTTTGTTTCATAATTGCATAATATAAACTCACTATTCTGACTTTTGTGGCATAATTGCATGATAAAAACTGACTATTATGACTTTTGTTTCATAATTGCATGATTTAAACTAAGTATTCTGACATTTTTGTCATAAAATCAATATTCTGACTTTTTTGACATATTTGCATGATATAAACTCAATATTCTGACTTTTGTTTCATAATGGCATGATATGATTTCACTAATCTGACTTTATTGACATAAATGCATGATATAAACTCACTATTCTGACTTTTGTTTCATAATTGCATGATATAAACTCAAAATTCTAACCTTTGTGTCATAGTTGCATGATATAAACTAAGTATCCTGACTTTTTTGTCATAATTGTATGATATAAACTCATTATGAGTTTTGTGTCATAATTGCATGATATAAACGCACTATTCTGACTTTGTTTTATAATTGCATGAGATAAACGCACTTTTCTGACTTTTGTTTCATAATTGCATGATATAAACTCACTATTCTGACTTTTGTTTCATAATTGCATAATATAAACTCACTATTCTGACTTTTGTGGCATAATTGCATGATAAAAACTGACTATTATGACTTTTGTTTCATAATTGCATGATTTAAACTAAGTATTCTGACATTTTTGTCATAAAATCAATATTCTGACTTTTTTGACATATTTGCATGATATAAACTCAATATTCTGACTTTTGTTTCATAATGGCATGATATGATTTCACTAATCTGACTTTATTGACATAAATGCATGATATAAACTCACTATTCTGACTTTTGTTTCATAATTGCATGATATAAACTCAAAATTCTAACCTTTGTGTCATAGTTGCATGATATAAACTAAGTATCCTGACTTTTTTGTCATAATTGTATGATATAAACTCATTATGAGTTTTGTGTCATAATTGCATGATATAAACGCACTATTCTGACTTTGTTTTATAATCGCATGAGATAAACGCACTTTTCTGACTTTTGTTTCATAATTTCATGACATAAACTCACTACTCTCACCTTTTTTTCAATGGCATGATATAAACCCACTATTCTGACTTTTGTGTCATAATTGCATTATATAAACTCACTATTCTGACTTTTGTATCATTGCATTATATAAACTCACTATTCTAACTTTTGTTTCATAATTGCATGATATAAACTCACTATTCTGACTTTTGTTTCATAATTGCATAATATAAACTCACTATTCTGACTTTTGTTTCATAATTGCATAATATAAACTCACTATTCTGACTTTTGTGGCATAATTGCATGATAAAAACTGACTATTATGACTTTTGTTTCATAATTGCATGATTTAAACTAAGTATTCTGACATTTTTGTCATAAAATCAATATTCTGACTTTTTTGACATATATGCATGATATAAACTCAATATTCTGACCTTTGTGTCATAATTTCATTGGGTAAACTCACTATTCTGACTTTTGTTTCATAATGGCATGATATGGTTTCACTATTCTGACTTTTGTGTCATAATTGCATGATATAAACTCACTATTCTGACTTTTGTTTCATAATTGCATGATATAAACTCAAAATTCTAACCTTTGTGTCATAGTTGCATGATATAAACTAAGTATCCTGACTTTTTTGTCATAATTGTATGATATAAACTCATTATGAGTTTTGTGTCATAATTGCATGATATAAACGCACTATTCTGACTTTGTTTTATAATTGCATGAGATAAACGCACTTTTCTGACTTTTGTTTCATAATTTCATGACATAAACTCACTATTCTCACCTTTTTTTCAATTGCATGATATAAACCCACTATTCTGACTTTTGTGTCATAATTGCATTATATAAACTCACTATTCTAACTTTTGTTTCATAATTGCATTATATAAACTCTCTATTCTGACTTGTATCATTGCATTATATAAACTCACTATTCTAACTTTTGTTTCATAATTGCATGATTTAAACTCACTATTCTGACTTTTGTGTCATAATTGCATGATATAATCTTACTATTCTGACTTTTGTGTCATAATTGCATTATATAAACTCACTCTTCTAACTTTTGTGTCATAATTGCATGATATAAACGCACTTTTCTGACTTTTGTTTCATAATTGCATGACAAACTCACTATTCTGACCTTTTTTTCAATCGCTAACAAGCTCTTAGCCATACTTCAGATACTTTTTCTAAACTCTTAACACAGACTCAAACCTACAAAACACAATTGGCCAAATGGATAATTTTCTTCTCAAAAATACATTTTGTTAAATATATACTAACTCTTCATTTCAAAATAGAACACATCTTTCTCTGCACACACTAACTTTACCAAAACACTGGAAATCTGACTCAAAATGAAATTATTCTGTCAGTTATTCTGTCAAAGAATAACACTTGTTCCCTTCCGGGAACTCAACACTGCATCATCAACGCTATGTGGAATGCCATTGGCAAACCCGGCTCTGAATCAGTCTTCAACCAATAGGATGACGGGGATGACGTGAGTGACGTCACCGACGTGGTGACGTAAGGCGACCAGGAAGTATATAAGCACGTGCGTTTCAAACCGGCTTCAGCTTTTGTCATTCAGCGAAGCGCTCTATGTTGGTCTGTCTGTCTGGGTTTTCATTGCTGTTTTTTGTGCCAGTTTGCACAGCTTTTGTTTGAGCAATGTCTACCAAAAGGGGAAAGAAGTTTGTAGCAGTGCAGCAGTCACACAGACGGTGTGTTCCTCCCTGCCAGCGATTCATCGTTGGTGGGGATACACACAGTCTGTGTGTTCTCTGCTTGGGATCGGAGCATGCTCAGTCAGCCCTCAAGGGGGCTGGCTGTCTGCAGTGTGAGCGCCTTCCACTGCGGGTGCTCCGTTCCCGGAGGGCTGTCTTTCGAGGAGGGAGCCTTCACCAGCATTCCTCGCGGGTCTGGCCACACTTCCGCCGAGGCGGAGCGGCAGCTGCACTCGTGGGGATCGCAGCTCGATCTGCTAGAGGGAATGGAGACGGGTGATCCCCTATCTCCCTCCTCACCTAGTGGATCGGTTGACCTCTTCCTGGATCCGGAAGCCCGTACTGCGGTTTCTTTATATGGTATATATTATATGGTATATATATATGTACAGTATATATATATATATATATATATATTTCTTTATGCGGTTTCATTATATGGTGCCCACTCTTTCTCGGGGCCCTCAGGAGACCAGTCAGCTAACCCTGCCAGTGTTTCAGGGCGCGGCAGTCTCCCGCAAACCTCTGCTGGGTCTTCCGCTCGACAACGTAGCGGACTCAGTAAGTTTGTCACCCCTACGGGGGTCCTCAGAGCAGTTAATTCAGGTGACGCTTGCCAGTCAGCTGTTACAGGCCACCGAATTAGTCTCTCAAACTCTACCAGAATCCAGTCTCGAGAGGCTGGTTCCCTTAGTACACTTTCTGGCAGCGTGGAAACTACTGCCGAATGTGTCTTTGTGGGTCCTGCGTACTGTAGAGAAAGGATATCAAATCCAGTTCGGCGCTCCTCCACCGCCTTTCAGCGGGGTGTTTCCTACTCTGGTAGGCCCAGAGCAGGTTCTGGTGATGGAACAAGAAGTAAATTCTCTTCTAGGGAAGGGGGCCATCGAGGTGGTCCCCCCTCAGCACAGAGAATCCGGGTTCTACAGCCGGTACTTCATCGTTCCCAAGAAGCATCTTAGATCTCAGACTACTGAACCGCTCAGTCATGAAACTGAAGTTCAGAATGTTAACTATCAAGCATGTCGTGTCTCAAATCAGGTCCGAGGACTGGTTTGTCACGATAGATCTCAAAGATGCATATTTCCATATCTCCATCCTTCCTCAGCACAGGAAGTTTCTCAGGTTCGCTTTCAGGGGCGAAGTTTACCAATATCGAGTTCTTCCTTTCGGCCTAGCACTCTCACCCCGCACTTTCACAATGTGTGTGGATGCTGCGCTGGCTCCTCTGCGACTCCAGGGCATCCGTATACTCTATATAGACGACTGGCTGATTTTAGCCAGTTCAGAAAAGTTAGCGGCTCAGCATCGAGATGTTGTTCTCACTCACATGAAAGAGTTGGGGTTGAGGCTCAACGCCAAGAAAAGTGTGCTGTCTCCATTACAGAGAACCACTTATCTAGGTGTTGCATGGGATTCGACCACGATGCAGGCACGAATGTCTCCTGCTCGGATCGAGTCAATCCTTACTGCAGTCAATGCGGTCAGGCTAGGCCTGTCACTCACTGTCAAACAGTTCCAAGTACTGTTAGGTCTCATGGCAGCAGCAGCCAATGTAATACCTTTTGGCCTACTGTATATGAGGCCGCTAAAGTGGTGGCTCAAGACCAAGGGATTTTCCCCGAGTGGGAATCAAGGCGATGCCTTCATGCCCTGAGCATGTGGAAGAAACCTTGGTTTCTATCTCAGGGCCCGGTCTTGGAACCGCCATGTGTTGGTCCGCACCGACAACACAGCGGTGGTATATTACATCAGCCACCAGGGGGGTGTGCGTTCACGCCCCTTGTTCAAGCTGGCGTACCATATCCTCCTGTTTTCCCAAGGGAAACTCCTCTCACTAAGTGCAGTTCATATCCCTGGGCATCTGAACGTGAGGGCAGACACATGGCAGGGGCTGAGGCCCGGGGAATGGATACTTCACCCCCAGGTGGTGAAGCAGATATGGAGAGTGTTTGGCCAGGCTCAAGTGGATCTCTTTGCGACTCAAGAGACATCGCAATGTCCCCTCTTGTACTCTCTAGTGCCTCCAGCTCCGCTGGAAACTATGGGTGTGGCCTCTGAGGGGGTACACCTCATAGATGATGGTCTCTCAGCCAAGGTTGTTGAGACCATCCTTCATTCTAGAGCTCCCTCTACAAGGAAACTTTATGGCCTTAAATGGAATGTTTTCACCTCATGGTGCAAAGAGCGACATGCTGACCCAGTTCACTGCCCGGTTGGTACAGTGCTGGAGTTTTTGCAGTCTCGCCTCTCCACAGGGCTAGCCCACTCCACCCTGAAGGTGTACGTGGCGGCGGTATCGGCCTTCCACACCCCACTTGGTGGCCTGTCAGTGGGCAAGAACCCTCTGATCATACATTTCCTTCGTGGTGCACTCAGGATGAGGCCCCGGGTAACACCTAGAACTCCCTCATGGGATCTCGCTGTGGTGCTTGAAGCCCTCTCTCGGCCCCCATTTGAGCCTATAGAGGAGATTTCAGATCGCTTCCTTACAATTAAGACGGCGTTGCTGTTGGCTCTTACTTCTCTGAGGAGAGTAGGAGACCTTCAGGCCCTTTCAGTGGCCCCTTCTTATATCGACTTTGCGCCTGGTTTGGCCAAAGCGTTCCTCTACCCTAGACCCGGGTATTTACCGAAGGTCCCAACAGCGGTACCACAGCCAGTCACCCTACAGGCCTTTTATCCTCCTCCATTCGTGGAAAACGACCATCGGAAGTATAACTGTATGTGTCCAGTGCGAGCACTGTACACATACGTCCACAGAGCTGCCCTGTGGCGTAAATCAGAGCAACTATTGGTTTGTTACGGTCCCCCTAAGAGGGGGCTCCCTGCAACGAAGCCTACTATCAGTAGATGGATAGTGGATGCCATAACTACTGCATATGAGTCCTCTGGCCTCCCATCACCGATGGGCGTCAAGGCTCACTCAACTCGCGGCATGGCGGCCTCGAAAGCTCTACTAGCAGGTGTCCCTATTCAGGACATCTGCAGTGCGGCGGGTTGGTCCACACCTTTGACCTTTGTTAGGTTCTACGAATTTGACCTACGAGCCACAGGCTCCTCTGTCCTGGGTTGACAGTTGACAGATGCTTCCTCTCAGATTTCCAGGCGGAGTCATTCTAGTGCCCTGGCCAGAGTTTCCAGGCACTACTTGTGTCCCTCTTGCCCGGTTGCGCCCCGACAGAGGACTACCTTCTCCTCGTGTGCCCGAGGGCCGAGGAGGTCTCTTTCCTTTCAGTCTGGCTGGTCACCAGACGGAGTTAAAGCACGTTGTGTGCCCGAGGGCCGAGGTGCTCAGATCTCCCTCTTGCGCTGGGTGCTCCCCAGGCAGAGATGTAATTCCGCTCGCGTCCTGGCAGTTTTCCAGGCGGAGCCCTTCCAGTCCCTCCTGTACTGGCTGTTCCCCAGACAGAGTTTGGACTGCTCTTGTTCTGGGTGCGTCCAGACAAAGGACTACCTTCTCCTCGTGTGCCCGAGGGCCGAGGAGTTTGTCTCCCTCTCTGTCATACACAGACTTGGGTGTATGACCCAAACCTCGTGGGCTCGAGGGCCGAGGTTTATCCTTCTTCGCTGGGCACGTCCCAGGCAGAGATGTAATCCCACTCGCGTCCTGGCATCTTTCCAGGCGGAGCAACCTAGTGTTCGGGCAACTCCCCAGACACTATCTGTCCCTCTACGTCTGGCTGGTCCCCAGACAGAGGTGGACTCTTTCCTCATGCGCCCGAGGGCCGAGGCGGATTATATCCCTCTTCGCTGGGAGCCTCCCAGGCAGAGATGTAATTCCACTCGTGTCCTGGCAGTTATCCAGGCGGAGCCTTTCTAGTCCCTCTTGTGATGGCTGTTCCCCAGACAGAGCTTGGACTACTTCTCCTCGTGCGTCTGAGGGCCGAGGTTCTTACCATGCTTCCTCTTGCGCTGGGGCCTCCCCAGGCAGAGATGTGATTCTGCTTGCGTCCTGGCAGTTTCCCAGACGGAGCCTTTCCAGTCCCTCTTGTGCTGGTTGTTCCCCAGACAGAGCTGGACTACTTTCCTCGTGAGCCCGAGGGCCGAGGTATATGCCATCTCCCTCTTGCTCCGGACAGAGGTGTAATTTTTCTCGCGTCCTGGCAGTATTCCCAGGCGGAGAACCTTCGGTGCCCCGGCAGGTGTCTGCCTCTGGCACTACCCTCCTGTTCTGGGCTGGTCCCCCAGACAGTGAGTGTGTTCTGGCCTGATCCACCAGACTCAACGCTTCCTTTCTTTCCCAGACAAACACCACTGGGCAGGAATTTGGAATTATGGGGAAGTTGGCATATCGTTCCCCATAGCGTTGATGACGCAGTGTTGAGTTCCCGGAAGGGAACGTCTCAGGTTACGTATGTAACCCTGGTTCCCTGAGGGAACGAGACACTGCGTCATGGGCCATAATTCCCGCATTCCTGCCACGCATCGCTTCATTCCTAGAAGCTGAAGCCGGTTTGAAACGCACGTGCTTATATACTTCCTGGTCGCCTTACGTCACCACGTCGGTGACGTCACTCCCGTCATCCTATTGGTTGAAGACTGATTCAGTGCCGGGTTCGCCAATGGCATTCCCCATAGTGTTGATGACGCAGTGTCTCGTTCTCTCAGGGAACCAGGGTTACATACATAACCTGAGATGTTTTCACTTCACAAGATACATGCAGTCAATCAAAGTACACCAGGTTTCAAAATACTGGCTATTGTTGACATTACAAAAACTGCATAGACTTATGTTTCAGTTTTACAGGTGCTTCAATGCAAAACAGGAGGTACAGTAGAAACACGGTATGATAGAACAGAAAAAGTTGTACAGTATTGCTTACAGTGAACAAAATATCCATGAAACACACAAGAGCATTCTGAAAAAAACAAAAACAAACAAAAAACAGCAAAAAGCCCGGATAAAAAGGGGGCAGGATTTACAGTTTTTTTCAATCGCTAACAAGCGTTTACCCATACTTCAGATACTTTTTCTAAACTCTTAATACAGACTCGCACCTACAAAACACAATTGGCCAAATGGATAATTTTCTTCTCAAAAATACATTTTGTTAAATATATACTAACTCTTCATTTCAAAATAGAACACGTCTTTCTCTGCACACACTAACTTTACCAAAACACTGGAAATCTGACTCAAAATGAAATTATTCTGTCAAAGAATATCACTTGTTTTCACTTCACAAGGTACATGCAGTCAATCAAAGTACACCAGGTTTCAAAATACTGACTATTGTTGACATTACAAAAACTGCATAGACTTTTATGTTTCAGTTTTACAGGTATTTGCATGCAAAACATGCAATCCACCGTTTTGACACAAAATTTCTTGGTTGGGAACTGTCTGTCCACATGTACAGTACTGTTCACATTCAAAAGCATTACAGTAAAAAGCAAATAAGTTTCTTTTTCTGTTTCTGTTTATTACAGGAGGTACAGTAGAGACATGATATGATAGTACAGAAAAAGTTTTACTGTATTGCTTACAGTGAACAAAATATCCATGAAACACACAAGAGCATTCTGAACAAAAAAACAACAGCAAAAAGCCTAGAAAAAAAAAAAAGGGGGGGGGGGGGGTCTAATAAAAAGCACAAAATTACTGTATCTAATCTCTGCGATCTTGAAATGAATTGAATTGAGAATTATTGGTAAATTCCAATTCACTTCCTGGAATGGAATTGGATTTGGAATTGGAATGTCAGGAAACAGAATTGAAATCAAATAAATTCCAAAAAATTCCACTTGAGTTGCTAGTTTATAGTACATTAAATATTGTAAATCACATAAACAACAAACATATAAAAGAAATACAAAGTACTGTATGTTTAGTTGGTTAGGTAGGTAAGCATGATCATTTCACATGCCAAATTTCAGGAAATGATGATAATTCGATGCAATAAAAATGAATGAAATACATGAATGAACATGACCAATCTTTTTGTGAGTTGAGACATATTATGTGGTAATCATATATTGAATGTATAGTACATACAGAAACTTATCACCACTGTCATTCAATTATTAATTCATAATGTACAGTTCTCATTTTTATTTACTTGCATTTGATCAACTGTATTTCATACATTACTTGGTATTTGTAAAGCATCATAAATAAAGTTAAAATGTTTGTCTCTAAATGCAATCACACATAGATGCTCAGAAACAGCAATAAATGGAATTCAGTGGAATTTCTCTGAATTGAATTCCACTTCCTGTAATTCCAATTCAATTCCAACTCTGTTTCCTGTAATTGTTGTTGAATTCTAATTCCAATTCCAAGTCCTTCTTTGAATTGGAATTGTTGAGTTCATTCCTGAATTGACACCAACCCTGTTTCCAAAACTTCACTCCTCAAAGTCCACATTTTACTGTATAAGTGTAAATGTAATAGAAAAAAATAACCACTGCCTCTGAGTGTAAGCCAGACTGGAATCAGCTGTGGTTGGCCCAATTTACCCAACATAAATCAGCTGTGTGTCAATTATTCAATTGTTTGTTTATTATCAGCTGAGATATATTTTTGATATTGATATTGTTTTTGAACTGATTTCATTGCAGAAGCAGAGGTTTTTATACTGTATCTACGGTTTGGAATATTGTATTTGCTATTGTGGGATGTTGTGTGCTAACATTCGTAAATACTACAAAAACAATCCATAATTTTGTTGGGAGGTATAGCTTGTCTGTTAAGAAAATGTAAGCATTGTGGAAATGTGTTCACTGACTGCATATTGGGTGAAAACGACATGAAATGCGTGAATGGTATGGCCACAAAAGACCGATGCTGTGCTAATTGTGTTTAGAGTTTTGAAAATGTGACAACTGATTGGACAAACGCTTGTTAGCGACTGAAAAAAACTGTAAATATTGTTAATCACATAAACAACAAACATATAAAGGAAATACAAAGTACTGTATGTTTAGTTGGTTAAGCATGATCATTTCACATGCCAAATTTCAGGAAATGATGATAATTCGATGCAATAAAAGGTGAATGAAATACATGAATGAACATGACTAATTTTTTTTTTGTGAGTTGAGACATATATTATGTGGTAATCATATATTGAATGTATAGTACATACAGAAACTTATCACCACTGTCATTCAATTATTAATTCATAATGTACAGTTCTCATTTTTATTTACTTGCATTTGATCAACTCTATTTCATACATTACTTGGTATTTGTAAAGCATCATAAATAAAG
This sequence comes from Garra rufa, assembly GCF_049309525.1. Lineage (NCBI taxonomy): Eukaryota > Metazoa > Chordata > Actinopteri > Cypriniformes > Cyprinidae > Garra > Garra rufa. The sequence continues at coordinate 1,945,193 of NW_027394277.1, read as the reverse complement.
TTAAAATGTATGTCTCTAAATGCAATCACACATAGATGCTCAGAAACAGCAATAAATATAATTTATTGGAATTTCTCTGAATTGAATTCCACTTCCTGTAATTCCAATTCAATTCCAACTCTGTTTCCTGTAATTGTTGTTGAATTCCAATTCCATTCCAATTCCATTTCCTTCTTTGAATTGGAATTGTTGAGTTCATTCCTGAATTGACCCCAACCCTGTTTCCAAAACATCACTCCTCAAAGTCCTCATTTTACTGTATAAGTGTAAATGTAATAGAAAAAAAAAATTACTGCCTCTGAGTCTAAGCCAGACTGGAATCTGCTGTGGTTGGCCCAATTTGCCCAACATAAATCAGCTGTGTGTCAATTATTCAATTGTTTGTTTATTATCAGCTGAGATATATTTTGATATTGATATTGTTTTTGAACTGATATCCTTGCAGATGGATATATTGGGTGAAAACGACATGAAATGTGTAAATGGTATGGCCACAAAAGACCGATGCTGTGTTTAGAGTTTTGAAAATGTGACAACTGTTTGGACAAACGCTTGTTAGCGACTGAAAAAAACTGTATTATGTGGTAATCATATATTGAATGTATAGTACATACAGAAACTTATCACCACTGTCATTCATTTTATTTACTTGCATTTGATCAACTCTATTTCATACATTACTTGGTATTTGTAAAGCATCATAATTAAAGTTAAAATGTATGTCTCTAAATGCAATCACACATAGATGCTCTGAAACAGCAATAAATGGAATTCATTGGAATTTCTCTGAATTGAATTCCACTTCCTGTAATTCCAATTCAATTCCAACTCTGTTTCCTGTAATTGTTGTTGAATTCCAATTCCAATTCCATTTCCTTCTTTGAATTGGAATTGTTGAGTTCATTCCTGAATTGACCCCAACCCTGTTTCCAAAACATCACTCCTCAAAGTCCTCATTTTACTGTATAAGTGTAAATGTAATAGAAAAAAAATAACCACTGCCTCTGAGTGTAAGCCAGACTGGAATCAGCTGTGGTTGGCCCAATTTACCCAACATAAATCAGCTGTGTGTCAATTATTCAATTGTTTGTTTATTATCAGCTGAGATATATTTTTGATATTGATATTGTTTTTGAACTGATATCATTGCAGAAGCAGAGGTTTTTATACTATATCTAAGGTTTGGAATATTGTTTTTGCAATTGTGGGATGTTGTGTGTTAACATTCGTAAATACTACAAAAACAATCCATAATTTTGTTGGGAGGTATAGCTTGTCTGTTAAGAAAATGTAAGCATTGTGGAAATGTGTTCACTGACTGCATATTGGGTGAAAACGACATGAAATGTGTAAATGGTATGGCCACAAAAGACCGATGCTGTGCTAATTGTATTTAGAGTTTTTAAAATGTGACAACTGTTTGGACAAATGCTTGTTAGCGACTGAAAAAAACTGTAAAAAAAAAAAAAAAAAAAAACACAAAAAAAACAACAACACAAAATTACTGTATCTAATCCCTGCGATCTTCAGAGTTAGGCCACATGTTTTCATCCACATCACATCTGATGTTGTCCAAAGCGATGCACCTGGGATAAAACCGCCTGGTATGTCGGATCCACCCTTGGCAATCATCAACCGTGATGTCCCTGCAGCCAGCATCCATGACTTCAAGGAGGGACATCTGGTCATGTGGCTGATGGTCATAAACCTTCAACCTCCATGCAGAAAAGAACTCCTCTATGGGCTTGAGTTAAGGTGAATAGGGTGGAAGGAAGAGACTTACCAGTCTTGGGTGGACTTCAAACCATGTTGTTATTGCTTGCGAAAGATGGAAAGCCACCACCACCACGCATTCTTACACCTCTACCTTGTCCTCTCCTTGGGCCTGCTCTTCTCCCTGGCCCTGCTCCTCTCACTGCTCCCATTCCGCTCACTGCATCTCTCACTGCATCTCTCACTGCTCCTGTTCCCCTCACTGCATCTCTGTTTCTGCTTCCAAAAACATCACTCCTCAAAGTCCTCCTTTTACTGTATAAGTGTAAATGTAATAGCAGAGAAAAATAACCACTGCCCTGTAAGAATTATGCTCAAGTTTATAATGATTCAAATAATGAATCGAATCGATTCGAATCGATATGAAAATCGATTTAGAATTAATAGTTTGTTTCTTGACCCTTCGTCCACCGAATCGGTCAAGTCAATATACCTTATCAATTCCTAAGTTTATATTACGCTCATGGTCAGGAGCATAAATAAACAGAATTATTACTTTAGGAAATTGATCTGGGCAAAGATGAAACTTTGTGAACATAAAAGTCAAGACAACTTCTTACAATGAAACAATGATTTATTGAACTACTCTAGGATACAAATTCTAAGCTACTAACACATAAACACACATACACACATTCACACGCGCACTCATACAGTTTCAGAAATAGTAAGTTATGGATTTTAAGAACCCCAAGAGTGTTCTAGTACTGCGACTAGCTCTCAAATCGCAACCTTAGAAAACCACAAAAGCAGAGATCTAACTTAAATGATATTGCACCAGATTCAACAAGAATGGGAGACCCTGTTTACTTGCGCTCGTGCCGAATGGGGATTTCCTCTGTGGGCTCGTCTCGGCAGGTTTTCTGGTTGGTTGCTGGTCAGTCTTTGGATGAAGTCGTTGGGAATCCTTCGTAGACGAGGGTTGGGCAACGGGAGTTGCTGTACCGCTATTCTGGCCGCGGTTGCCTGGTTACGCGGGTTGTTGCGTTCAGAGTCCGGCGGGCGCCTGAGTTGCGAGGCGCGTAGGCTCTGACGGTTCAAGCCGGGTCAGAAGTCTTTGCAGTTTCTGGAGGGCAAGAACGCCTTGTAGTTGAATTGAGCAGGCAATCTTCTGCAGAGGAGAGCTACAAGTCTTTTCAGGACTCTTGGACTCTTCTCGCTCAGTTCGGGCAGTTCAAGCGCTGTTCTGTAGAGTGTGCTGGCACGATCGCGTGCTTGGTCCAGCAGGCGAGTGCAGATGGGATGCACTCAAACCACAAGAGACGAAAGGCGTTGAGCGAGGCGAAAGGCAACAACTATTGTCACCATGGGGTTTTTAAACATGCCGCTAAGCACGCCCCATGATGCTAGGAGCCAATCGGATACTGCTGCGGGGCGGAGCTACGCCCCTGGGCTGTCCCTTCTTTGGGGCAACTCAAAATGACCCTATTTCTGCAAGTTTTGTTATTAACTTCAATAAAATTATTACAATGCATAAAGTGTACACAATATCAATTTCTCATTCATTCAGGCGAGCTGCATTCATCACAATCGTTCATTCAACAGTAAACATGGGTACATGTTACATATAGGATGCTCATTTGGCAACTTGTTTGCTCAGGAACCCCAGGCACAGAAAAAGACACAATTACATGGCAAGCACTGAACATGGGGGAAGGTGGATGCCCTATCCCTTTGCATAGTAAGTTCAAGTGATTGAAATAGCGTTATTTTTTTCTTTTCTTTTTTTTTTTAATTTTATTTATTTATTTTATTTATTTCTTTACTTTTTTATTTGCTAGCTACGGTGCCCGCCAGGGGACACCTTCGGTTCACTTATGTTTGTCGTGGCCACGACATATAAACTCGTGGGAACATGATATTATGTTGTGGCCACGAGATATTAATTCGTGGGAACGTCATATTAACTCGTGGGAACGTGATATTATGTCGTGGCCACGACAAACATTAAGTCGAACCGAAGGTGTCCCCTGGCGGGCACCGTAGCTAGCACATTTAATCATGTGGTGTGAGTCCCATTTGGAAGGGTGTCTGAAAGGCCATAGGCTTGAAGAGGGTCATGGGGAGTTCAGCGGCCACAGTGGCCAGTCTGGAATCAATCCTTCTCCTTTGTTCATTCCTAAACTCAATCAATTTTATCTTATAACTTGAGTCACGAGTGAGCGGACAACTGGTTCTTTTGGAGAATCTCAGAGGGGGCGATCTCAAAAGATTGTCCTTTTCCGGTATCAGCGAATTCTGGCCAGGGGTTCGGCCAGAGGTGACAAGACCCTTTGTTTTTATGAGTCTCTCAGCACAAATCACACGTTGTTCCCCTGATAGGATTATCTTTATTGCTGCTTTGTTTCCTGGGGTGATCAGTGATCAGCAGATGAAATTTGGCGCAAACAGAGCGGCACCCATGTCGGCTTCTCACAGTCTTCTGTTGGCAAACGGTTGGGATAAAAGAATCTTTGATCATCCTTGGAGTGTGATGATCGTTATTTGCTCTTTGTGTAACCGAAATCCTACAGCCCCTGAGTCTAAACCAGACTGGAATCAGCTGTGGTTGGCCCAGTTTACCCAACATAAATCAGCTGTGTGTCAATTATTCAATTTGTTTATTATCAGCTGATATATATTTTTGATATTGATGTTGTTTTTGAACTGATATCATTGCAGAAGCAGAGGTTTTTATACTGTATCTAAGGTTTGGAATATTGTTTTTGCTATTGTGGGATGTTGTGTGTTAACATTAGTAAATACTACAAAAACAATCCATAATTTTGTTGGGAGGTATAGCTTGTCTGTTAAGAAAATGTAAGCATATTGGAAATGTGTTCACTGACTGCATATTGGGTGAAAACGACATGAAATGTGTGAATGGTATGGCCACAAAAGACAGATGCTGTGCTAATTGTGTTTAGAGTTTTGAAAATGTGACAACTGTTTGGACAAATGCTTGTTAGTGACTGAAAAAAACTAACTGTTTTGCAAAAGGGTGGGGAAAATTTGTCAATCCAGTAAAAAAGGGTTAAAACATTTGCAAGATGTGTCTTCTGCTCTGCTGGGATAGTGATGATGAAAACTGAGTGGATCCTATTTTCTTTAACCAGGTCAAAGCAATTAAGAAAAACTGTACATACATGGAGGGATTTCAGTATTTTGACGGTTCACTCCTCCATCTCTCTGCCACTGGTTTTTCCCCTACCAATGTGTCTTCCCTGATCCATGTTTTCAAACAAAATCATTCCAAAGCCATTCATTTATCAAAAGATAAGTAAGAAAAAAAAGTAGAAGAAGAAGACTGAAAATAGGACATCTGGCATGGCTTTCTGCTAAAATTGCATTTAGTTGTGTTTGGAATAATTATTTTATTTCATTATAAATATTCTGCTTAGATTTTATATTTCAGCATAATTCCTGCAGAAATTGTTCTGATTTGAATTTGCTTTATCAGTTTTGAAAGCAGCGTGTTAGCATTTGAAAAATGTGCTTAAAATGTACAGTGTTTTTTTTTTCTAGTTGTGGAGTGTGAATGACAAAATTGTTTGTGGATTTTGAAAAATGTGGTCATTGCATGATTCACAGTGTGGTCTGCATAGACTTCTGTATAGCTGAATGTGTGAATAGTTTTGGAAATGTGGCTTCAGTATTGAACAATGCTTTTTAACAATACAAAAACTGTATCTGAAATAGAAATCTTTTGTAACATTATAAATGTTAAACGGAAGTATTTCTTTCTATAATTTCTTTCTCCAGAAAAATGACATTAAACGTTTGAATGGTATAGTGTATGATGTTACAAAAGCGTTTTATTTCAGATAAATGCTGACATTTATATTTGTCAATTCATCAAAGAATCTGTCAAAGAATTTGTCAAATAAATCACTGTTGTGTCTTTGTACATATTGACCAATAGGTGGCGGTAGTAGTATGTACTTTTGGGGGTAGCTAAGTACAAGGAGAATACGTGTCGGATTCGACCTTTTTCTGTTCTGCATGCACTGTACCGTTATACTACTTCATCTAGTTAATTAAAGAATTCTTTGTTTGAGAAACCCTCCTCATTGCTTCTTACTAAGGACTTAACAAATTGGCGACGAGGTACTTTTGTCTTGAGGATGGCATCTGTTTCTACTTTTCCCGCGCCATTTTTACCAAGTCCTGGTGAACCAGCTATACCTTTCGATACATGGCTACGGATGTTTCAGAATTATTTGCTTGTTGTTGGTGCTTCTGGGGATGCATGGCCGGTCGAACGCAAACGGGTACTTCTGTTACATTGTCTGGGGACTGAAGGCCAAAGATTATTCTATACATTGCCGAATCAAGGTGATTCAATGGAGGATGCGATCGCAGCCTTGAAAGCGCACTTTGCTCCTCGCAGGAATATAGTGGCTGAACGTCATGCCTTCAGAAAACGTGTTCAGGCACCAGGGGAAACTATAATCCAATACGTAGCTGCTCTCTGGGATTTGGCGACTCCCTGTGACTTTTCAGCTACTCTGGACGAAATGTTACGGGATCAGATGGTGGAGAATGTGTCCAGTCATCGAATTTGTGAGAGATTACTCTTGGAATCTGATTTGACTTTTGAAAAAGCTATTACTATTGCCACCCAAATAGAAGCAGCTGGTGAACAAGCCAAGTTGTTATCAGGTAATCGATCGGTGCCTGTGCAAGCGATTTCTGCAAAGTCTACACCTCCACCTGCATCTGGACGTCGTCACCGTAGACCGCCTTTAAAGCCAGCACCTGCAGCGCATGCTTCAAAGCCGTCATCTCCTGCACCTGCTTCGTTGCACCGTGAATGTTATCGTTGCGGCTCTAAGAAGCACCGTGCGAATGATCGCAGTTGTCCTGCTGCTTCGGTACAGTATAATAACTGTCAAAAGATGGGACATTATTCGCGGATGTGTCGTTCGGGACAAGCTCGCTCAGTCTGTGAAATTGACCTACCTGAGGTTCAGATCCTTTAAATGCATGACTCACTTACTGATAAAATTAAGTGTACTGCTGTCATTGCGACCGCAACTACGTCTGTGCCTATCGAACTTACAGTCGATTCAGGGTCATCTGTTTCTATTTTGCCGAAAATTGTGTATGATACACACTTCAAGAAAGATGCTTTGCAGCCTCCTTCAGTAAAACTGGTTACGTATTCTCGCGCTCCGATTCCCGTACTTGGATGCTTACCTGTCAGTGTCTCTAAAGATGACTTCACCTGCTCCACGTCTTTCTTTGTGGTTGAATCTGGCACAGCTCTGATTGGGATGGATCTTATTAATGGGTTACATCTTCGATTTGAAGGCAATTCAATTTTGCCAGCGCGTACATCAACTGTGTTGCGCCTGTCTGCTTCGACACCTCCACTTGCTTTGGGATGCGCAAAAGGTTTTGTGCACAGGGTAAAGTTTACTTCAGGTGTGGCTCCTGTCCACCAGAAACTCCGCCGGTTGCCTTTGTCTGTTAAAGATGCAGTCAGTGAGGAAATTCGGCGCCTTCTTGAGTTGGGCGTTATCGAGAGAGTGGACGCGTCGCCGTGGGTCTCCCCAATAGTAGTAGTACAGAAAAAGTCGGGTGCTATTCGTATGTGTGTGGATCTTAGAGAGCCCAACAAGGCTGTAGTTACGGATAGCTACCCACTACCACACATCGAAGAAATGTTGTCCTTGTTAAGGGGCGCGACTGTATTTTCCACTATCGATTTGGAGTGTGCCTACTTTCATGAGGAGAGCCATGATCTGACCTCCTTTATTACGCATGAAGGGCTTTTCAGATTTTGCCGCGTTCCGTATGGCCTTGCTTCGGCGCCCTCTGCATTTCAGAAGATGTTGGCAACAGTTTTACAGGGACTTCCGAATGTTGCTAATTACCTTGACGATATCATTCTTTGGGGACGTACACAAGCGGAACATGACAACATTCTCAAAGCCGTCGTTCAGCGCTTACAGACTGCTGGGCTGAAGTTGAATCAAACGAAATGCCAATTAACAGAACCAGTCTGCGCTTCCTGGGACATACAGTGAATGCGCAAGGAATTCAACCTGATGAGGATCACCTCTCTGCTATTCTTCATGCACCGGCTCGAACAGATGCGCCCCAACTTCGCTCTTTCATTGGCCTACTATCGTGGTACAACAAATTCATTCCGAATTTTGCCACAGTAATTGAACCTTTGCGTGCTTGCATCAGACAGGGCTCGGATTTCGTCTGGTCAGAAAAGGCTCAGCAATGCTTTGATGTTGTGAAAAAGTTGCTCGTTCAAAGCCCTGTACTGTCATTGTTCGATCCAAATCTGCCTACGGTGGTATCCACTGATGCCTCTAACTACGGCTTGGGTGCAGTGCTGGCTAAAGTTCTTGAGAATGGGAAAGAGCGCATCGTCGCTTTCGCATCACGGACCTTGTCACCTGCTGAACGCAAGTACTCGACGATTGAATGGGAAGCACTTGCATGTGTCTGGGCCGTTGAGAAGTGGCGAACTTACTTGTGGGGTTGTAAATTCCTCCTGCGCACAGACCACCAGGCGTTAACTGTGCTTTTCTCATCCAAAGGGACTGATCGCGCCGGCATGAGCATTGCGCGATGGGCATCCCGGTTACTGTGCTTCAATTATGAGGTGATTTACCAGCCTGGAGCTCTAAATAAGACAGCTGATTGTCTTTCTCGCCTGCCGTTGCCTGCTTCGGATGAAGACTACTTGGATGCTGAACCTGAGTTTGTAGCCTTTCTGTCTCCTGTGATGTCACCTCTGACACCGGCTGAGGTTGCGTCAGCCTCCGCGTCATGTGTTGAACTGAGTGCATTACGTGCGCAAATTGCCCGCGGTTGGCCCTCCTCTTCAGGTGCTCTGGACAGTATACTACGTCCATACTTTCAACTACGTGAAGAACTGAGTGTACAGCAGGATTACGTGTTCAGAGGGTCACATCTTGTTGTACCTGTCGCGCTACGGCACACATTGGTGAAGTTAGCTCACGAAGGTCACCAAGGAATCGTGCGTACAAAACAGCGCCTTCGTGAACTATACTGGTGGCCAGGCATTGATTGTCTGGTTAAGGAGCACATCCAAGCCTGTCAGTTGTGTCTGTCCTCTGATAAAACTGCTTACACCTTTGCTGCGCCACTGCAGCCGGTGCCTTTCCCATCTGTACCATGGGACAAAGTAGCGATTGATCTCGTGTGCCCATTTGACACAGCTGTGTCTGACTGTCGTTATGCGCTGACATTGGTTGATTATCACAGTAAGTGGCCCGCGTTCACCGCTTCCATTACGACTCACAATGTTGTGACCTTTTTGGCGTCTGTGTTTAGCAGATACGGCAATCCACGTACTATTGTGTCTGATAACGGGACCCAGTTTACGTCAGCAGAATTTGCTACATTTTTGAGAGAGAGAAACATTCGACACATACGTACTTCTTTGTACCATCTGGCCGCGAACGGGTCTGTGGAGCGCTTCCATCGCGTGCTGAAAAGTTACATCCAGTCTGCTGTTCTGGAAGCGAAGCCTTGGAAACCTACAGTCACGGAATTCCTCCAGGTGTATCGTGCTACACCTCATTCTGCCACAGGACTGTCTCCTTTTGAGTTGCTTCATGGCAGAAAGATGCGAACGCGTCTTAATATTCTGTCCCCTCCTACCACACGCCAGGATGCACCTGCGCTTCTTCAGCGAATTTCTTTGAAACAAAAGAAAATGAAAGCATACGCTGACTCCAGACGCGTAGCTCGCACTCCTGATTTCAAAGTGGGTGATTGGGTGCGTGTGCGCATTCCAACTCATGTTCTGAAAGCGCATCCAAAATTTACTAACCCTCATCAAATTGTGCGTAAGCTGGGTGCGTGTACTTACTTGTTATCCGACGGGAAGAACTGGCATGCTTCTCATTTGGCTCGGTTTGCTGCACCTGTTTCGGAGGATACTGGCATGGATCCTGTGGACTTTTCGAGTCAGGTTCTTCCTTCTCCCTCTCCTCCAGCTTCCCCAGCGCCCGAAGTTCTTCAAAGGGCTTCTGCACGGGTTAGGCAACCTCTTTGTTGGCTGGATGACTACGTTACTTAGTCAATTTTGCTTTGCGTTAATATAAAGAAAGAGCAGTTCATTAAGTCACCGTTTGAAAAAAAAAAACGAATTTTCATGAAGCATTATACTTTCTTTGGTCTGATTAATGAAAGTAATTATGCCATTACAAAAAAATAAATAAATAATAATACTTTACTAGTTTTACTAGTTTGTACAACACGGTCTCACCCCTATTCGTCACATACTGCCGTTTGGTCATTTTCCCCTCACGTCCATAAGCTGACGTTGAGGGTACCCCCTCTTCGTCGCGTGGCACCGTAGAGGGTCATCCGATAGATTTGAATGCAAATCCCTCATCTTTGGATTTTGACGAAAGGGGGTTAGGCATCCAGATAAGAGCAGTTGCGTACAAATACCACGCAGAATCTTCTACGGCAATTACGTCACCAGCGAGGCTCAGTTCGACCAGTTCACCTGATACGTGGTGTACACCTTCAAGCAGGTAACCCAGCTAACACAATTACGTCGTGACGACGTTACTGGACCGGACCATATTCGTCGCAGCGACGTACCAAATAACGTGCCAGCGACGTAACTTTGTGATTCCCATATTCGTCGTAGCGACGTTATTTGGTACGTTGCTGGAACGTGATGAGTACGTCTCCACGACCAAACTGGCACGTCCTGAGCACGTTACAATAAAGGACCACATTGGTCGCGGCGACGTTCCAAATAACGTACCAGCGACGTAACTTTGTGATTCCCATATTCGTCGTAGCGACGTTATTGCGTTACGTTGCTAGGACGTGGCAAGTACGTCCTAACGACCAAACTAGCACCTTCCCAGTATTTTTAATATTTGCTTCTCACCTTTAGTCCTGTCCGAGGATGTGTTCCTACCACCTTGAAATCAGTATATAATGACAAACTCAAACATTTTCTGCTGTAAAAAACAAACACTAAATCCTTATGTTTTCAAATTGTTGTAGTTTTTGTAAATATATTCACTGCATACATGCAAACCAATGCAAAATCATTAAATTCCAACAGAAAATCAGCGAAAACACAGTGCATTCATTTATTAAATCACAATTTATTCAGTTATTTTCTACATATACCTAAGCCATTGCATTTTAAACATGACACCTATTATTTAACCATGTAAAGTGTAGCCAAGTCATTAGCACAGATAATTGAACACCTCACCTAAAGTACATAGTAATCAAAGAATAATACAACCAGTGATCAAAATGTTTTACTTTTACTGAAAAATATGAAATATTTAATTAATGATGGGTATAGTATAGTAATAGTTATCAGTAGCCTACTCTTATTAACACAACTCCCCTAGTTTGGTACAAAAATACTGATACAAAGATAGCAACAATTCAGTAGTGATTTCTGTATTACTTTAAGTTCATTTGTTTTCTGAGTGTCCTGTGTATGAAACACCTGCTACAAATATCTGGTGGTGAAGTGCTGTAATACTGCTTCACTCTCAGAAGCAAAACCTAAACAATTACTAAAGGACCGTAATTCTTCTCAGAAGATAACAGAAATAAAGAAAATAGCAATATTAATAAACAGTAAGAACATGTTAATATAACAATGTAGAGATTACATCTCCCCTGTATTAGGCCCACCCAAAAAACATACAGTAAATGAGCCTGTTGACTTTTTCAGAAAAATCTGAGATCTGTCCCCAGCTGTGGAGAAGACTCTTTGCTGAGAATTTAGGTTCTGGACAGTTGTGAGAGAAAAAGAAGAATGTCTTTCTTACCACAGCAGCAGAATGTACTCTCTTCTGAAGAAAGGATAGGAGGGTGACACTTCACTCTTGATCTACTCTTGGAGAGTTGATGAGGAGTTTTGCTAAAGAATAAGGTTCCTGCTCAGCACTTGGTCTTATTCAGCAAAGAGTACCTCTAATGCAGTGCCCCATACTCCAGATTCTTTGCAAACTTGAAACTTTTAATAAAATTGACCATATTATTGTAGTCAGGTTTATTGTTTTTATAATAACACATGGCATATGTATGAGAAAATTATGTCAAAGGTGTTTTTCTTCCTCTTCGCTATCCTGAGGCTGTACTGTCAATATCCTTCTCTGGCAGCTGAAAGGGAGAATAACCTTGTTAATGTTGCTACTGTATGTACACACAACCAGTCAAAATCTGCAGTCTTTCAGTTTTTTTTAATGTTTTTCGACACACCAAAGCTATATTTATATTTAACTTACAATACAATAATACTGTGAAATATTTTAATTTAAAATACGTTTTCTGTTGTTTTTCAAATAGACTTTAAAATGCATTTCTTTCCTGTGAGGCAAAGGTGAATTCTTCAGTAGCCTTTACTCCAGTCTTCAGTTTCACATGATCATTCTCATATGATTTGATGCTCAAAAAACATTTTTGATTATTATCAATGTTGAAAACAGTTGTGCTACTTAATATTTCTGTGTAAACTGTGATTTTTTTTAGGATAATTTTATAAATACATAGTTAAGGTTTAAAACCTTTTTTTTTTTTTTTTTTTTTTTTTTTTTTTTTACTTTTGTAACATTATAAATGTTTTTACTACCACTTCAGATCAGTTTAATGCATCCTTGCTATTAAGGTCTTCATAAAGAAAAAAAAAAAACTTAAGTGACTCCAACCTAGTGTACACAACTAAATTGGGCAACACAGCATATTAGAATGATTTTGAACACCTACAACTGGAGTATTGATGCTGAAAATTCAGCTTTGAATTTAAATGAAAACACATCTTGTAATAAACAATGCACAGATTGCAAAGAACTTACATTCTGATGATTACTTCATTTTCCTCATGGCTGCCTTCCTCAGTCATTCCTAGGCCTTCTCATTTTTCACCTTTCCCTTGAATCCACATAAAATATAAATAAAACTAATTAACCAATTAATTTTATAGACAGTTTGAATACGTTTGTATAAAACTGCAAATCTTCCTTTTAAAATCAGTTATTCTCCAGCTTCTAAAGGAAAGGCACAATCTGTAGCCATACTATTAGGTGTCCTGGCTATTAAGCTTAAAACCTATTCACGAAATTCTTAAGAGTCCACAATAACCAAAAAGAGGGATACGTCATTTGCATTGACTTTTTTTCTTTGTTAAATTTCCACACTAAGCATGGGTTGGAGCTCTTAATACAAAGTGCACCAGATAGAAAAAATGTAGTTTAAAATGTACAGTACATACTTTTGTACACTAGGCCATGCCCCCAGACAGACGAAGGTCCAGCCCCCAAAGTCTCAAACAAATCCTGTGGGAAACACAGCAAAGTGATGTGGTTGTGTATGATTTAGAAATAGGGGAGTCTTACATTGGTCAAATTCAGGCCAACTCAAATATTTTTTAAACATGTTTAAAAATGATCAGGAGCACGGCAGTGGTTTACAATTGTGGTCCAGGTGACCCACAGCACTGCACATTTTGTTATAAGCTATGAGTAATTGAAATGATAAATCCAACCCTGTGGATTACCTGTCTCTCCTCCTGAGCATTTTGTTGTGTGGGTCCAGGAAGGATACTGCTGCACAACTCCAACCATGAGAAAATGCAGTTCCAGCATGTCTTCACATCCAGGACAACAGAAGGGTCAGGGAGGCCTGAAATATAAATATTTAAGCCACTGAAATCAATTTGTGCCTGAGTGACACTGAAACAATGAGGTTTAGTTTTTTACCGAGGATTTTCTGGGTTCTTCTGAACACAGTCTTCATGATGGATGATCTCTTGATCCTGGATCCTTTCTGCAATACACTTAGAGATGGTTTGAATGTCATGTGGTTGTGTCTAAAATACAAATAGCAGCACCATTAGTCCTGTTGCTTTATATATATTTTTTGGTACTGAACAAGTCAGGAACCAAATCAGTAAGTTACCTGTACTTGATACCCATCCCTGATCATAATCATGGTTGTTGTGTTGCTGCTGCCCAGACTCTCTCTCCACCTGTTATTAAAAAAGTATGTTAGTTTTGAATAAAACATTGATGAAACAATGAACAAAAAATAAAGCATTCAAACTACTACTTAAAAAAAATAGGCTCAATACATTTAGTGCAATAATATGAAAACTTATCCAGAGACCAGCTTTGAGGACGTGCCCACGACGTTTCTGGGACTTTAGCCAAAATCCTTAAACTACTAGGTAGTATCAATGAACATCATTTCTAATAAGCAACTCACTGAATGACTCAACTGGTTCACTGGCAATAGGGACATAAAATAGTAAACTATTTGTTGGATACATATTTGTTAAAACTAAACTATCAGATCTGTTTGTCAATGAAAAGTCACTAGCATAAAAATTATGCAAGTTATGTATGTAAAAATGTTGTATGTAAAAACCAATAACATGTAACGAGCAAATTACACCATTTACAGGCCTGTTAATCGACAGGAAAGCAGGACATTATTAATCCCACATACACTGAATGGGATTTCGGCAGCCTCGGTCTAATTAAAAGTTTATATAACATCAGTGGTTTGTATTTAAGTTTACAATACGGCTAGGCTAGCATGAGCATTGTCAGATGCGAACGACAAGCAGTCAACGTTACTATGGTAACCTTCAAGCAGGTAAGTGACCGCAACAATCTTTTCATTATTTTAATTATTTCACTGTTTCTGCATCACTTGCATGGGGTCATGTGTTAAAACGGAAGCTTAGTGGAACAGTTAGCGCGGCTGCTAAGTTAGCCTACGATTGAGATTAGCCGAAGCTAACTTCTAACTCGTGCAGTTTGAAATCGATACATAAATAAAACTGTTTTTAATCATATTCACGTGGCTGAAATCAGCTCTACAAATCAACCAGCCTAGTATCGCGTATCATGTAAAAAGTCCGCACATTTACCATATTTTTACCATAGTAACGTTCACTGTTGCTCGACAATGTCATGTAAATGCACACTAACCACTAGCTTACTATGGTTTTACCACTGTAACTGTAGTCTTACTGTGGTATTTGTAGTATAAGCACACTAACCACTAGCTTACTATGGTTTTACCACTGTAACCGTAGTTTTACTGTGGTATTTGTAGTATAAGCACACTAACCACTAGCTTACTATGGTTTTACCACTGTAACCGTAGTTTTACTGTGGTATTTGTAGTATAAGCACACTAACCACAAAACTTACTATGGTTTTACCACTGTAACCGTAGTTTTACTGTGGTATTTGTAGTATAAGCACACTAACCACTAGCTTACTATGGTTTTACCACTGTAACCGTAGTTTTACTGTGGTATTTGTAGTATAAGCACACTAACCACTAGCTTACTATGGTTTTACCACTGTAACCGTAGTTTTACTGTGGTATTTGTAGTATAAGCACACTAACCACTAGCTTACTATGGTTTTACCACTGTAACCGTAGTTTTACTGTGGTATTTGTAGTATAAGCACACTAACCACTAGCTTACTGTGGTTTTACCACTGTAACCGTAGTTTTACTGTGGTATTTGTAGTATAAGCACACTAACCACTAGCTTACTATGGTTTTACCACTGTAACCGTAGTTTTACTGTGGTATTTGTAGTATAAGCACACTAACCACAAAGCTTACTATGGTTTTACCACTGTAACTGTAGTTTTACTGTGGTATTTGTAGGATATGCACACTAACCACAAAGCTTACTATGGTTTTACCACTGTAACTGTAGTTTTACTGTGGTATTTGTAGGATATGCACACTAACCACAAAGCTTACTATGGTTTTACCACTGTAACTGTAGTTTTACTGTGGTATTTGTAGGATATGCACACTAACCACAAAGCTTACTATGGTTTTTTGATTCTACGGTATACTATTTGTAAAGCACAGTAACCACAATGCTTACCACACTTTTAAAAAGTTTTTGTGAAATAATTGTAATTCAGTATTTTTTTTTTTCTGTCTTGCAGTTATGTCAGATCACCTACTCCAGGAGCGTGCCATCAGGTGCGTGATTTCATGTTGAGCCGTATACACTACACACAGCCGTTGTTCACTGACGAGCTGCGCACATTCACACTGATAATGAACATTGATTTGCGCAGCTCGTCGGTAAACAACGGCTGTGTGTAGTATATACGGCTCAACGTGAAATCACGCACCTGATGGCATTTACCGCTGATTACAGAACCGGCTTTACTGACAAAACGCGCAAGCATGATCGGCCGATTCGTATCGGTGCATCCCTACTTTTAAGAAGCCATCTCTGGTAAAAGCCATCACTGTATGAACTGTAATCCATAATTAATCTACACATAGTTTTGCTCTCTCTCTTTCTGTGATTTATCATGACATTTTTAAAATCTCATAATTTTGACCAATTCTGTCAGAAAGCTGCTAGAATTAACAGGGAACTTGAACTCAAAGCTCCCAATGCTGATCTTGAAGAAGCTGTCAAAGAGGCTAAACAAGTCCTTCAATGATTCAATCTTTCACAGTAATGTTGAAGACATTTAGCTATAACTGATTTGCTTTAATCAACGCAGCCTTATGTTAGGTGTTAATAATAACTTTCCTTACAGTCCTTCCTCTCAAATATTTTGGTCACAGATTTTGTTTAGCACATTGTCTCAACATGTGTGTATTTCTCTTTGTTTCAGGGTAAAGGGAAGACCAAAGGAAGGCCTGTCATGGGATTTGAATTGGGCCATGTTGTGCATTTATGGAAAAGACCAAAAGCAAAGGCAAACATTCCAATGGTATGTCAATGTTGGTCTGAGCACCTTGACTGAACTGTACTGTAGTTAAATTGTGCAGCATCTTTACATACCCTACAGCCCCATCAGAAAGAACAACCAACAAAGTGTCATGTCGAAATATTAATAACTAATACAATTTACCAAGCCTTGCATGTCTACTGATTTTTATTTTATTTTTTTCTCTTCTAGTCAACACTCACTCCTATCTCTAACTTGTCATGTGAGAAATCAGACCTTCAGTTAATTTGGCCAAATCAGATCACTTAAAGCTGTTCACACCAAGAGCAAGAATTATAATGACTAACACACTAACAGAAAATAACTTTTTTTTTTTATTATTATAAGCGTGTGCTGCAGTTATGTTGTCTGCATTTAAATGCTCAGGCTATTTATAGTGTGGTGGATTTTGATTGGCTGTCAATGTTTTGGAATCTGGAAAAATCTGTTCTGAAAGAGATTCCAACCATATTGTTTCTGTGTCATTTTATGTCAAATAGCTGTGGTGTGGACTCATCCTTGGTGTGAAGAGGCCTTTAAACTGCTTACAACAAAACCATCAGCAGGTAATTATATTTCATTTTAGTTTGCTGTTAAATAATTGTTTTTTTTTTTTCTAATGCTGCTTTCTTCTCATTTTGTTAAACTTACACAATTCTGCCTATTTCTCTTCATCTTATTTCTTTACTCCCTCACTTAACACATTATTTTGTGCTCTGTTGAAAAATAGAAGCTTAGAGTTTGCAAGATGGCCTTTTCTCAGACTCTGAATAGAAATGTATACAGATGAACTCAGGAGCCTGCTAGAGTTGCCAGGGAACTTGAGCTTGAAGTATATAATTATAACTGCTTAATTTATGTTTAAACAACAATAATAATTAAAAATTGGGTCAATAAATATTGTATTGTTTTAAAGCTGAAGACCAAAAAATGCAAAGAAAATCAGTCCCAGCAAGCCAGTCCTGATGAATGAGGAATGAACATGGTCTTCTTGTGCCCAAACACAGAGCTGAAAAG
The DNA here is from genome assembly GCF_049309525.1 of Garra rufa. Lineage (NCBI taxonomy): Eukaryota > Metazoa > Chordata > Actinopteri > Cypriniformes > Cyprinidae > Garra > Garra rufa. The sequence goes on along the minus strand of NW_027394277.1, from coordinate 1,927,671 downwards.
TTGCACATTTCCACTGGTATGTATGTATGTATGTATGCAATACATCAAGCAATGTAGTTACATGGGCTAGGGTTATATGGGGTATAGCAATTGATGTTAATCTCTCAAAAGACAGCAGTTACCATTTTCACATGCACTTCTTTTTTTATAGCTCCTAGAATTGGCATATCAACTGTGCTATCATCTCCAATTCCATTATCTGGAATTTGGGCAGGATTGGCCAAATATGGTGAGTACTGACACCTGCACCTATTCATCAACACTGTTTCTCTGGAAATATTGTTGACTTATTGTTTTGTCTGTTTGTTTGAAGGAGGATGAAGGCAGTTGACGATATCAATTCAATGGCCACCAGATGCAGCATTGCAGCCTGAAACCACCAGTTAACTGCGATGAAGACTGCATTCCTGAACAACTCTACTGTGACAGCTCAGATGTTACGGTCCATAAAAGTAAACTTCACTGTTTACTCAGTTGTTTCAACTGAACAACTGCAAAATAGTTGTGAAGGGATCCTTTTGGCCCATATCTCCAACAAGAATCAATGGTAAGTCCAATGCAACAATTAAAAATAAAAATATATATTGTTTATTGATTTACAACACCCTAAATACATGTTATGTCCCTCCAGGATATTTACATCAGTTGGTGTGTGAGGAAAGCACAGAGGACCATCAGAGACTCCAGCCACCAGAGCCATGGATTACTCTCATCGTTACCATCAGGCAGAAGTTATTGCAGAACCTGCACCAGCAGACACATTTTTCCACAGGCAATTAGACTGCACTGAACTTGTACCAGAAACAATACACAGCACATCAAGCTCATATGCACAGCACTCTTAATAGATGCACTGTCTGGACTCTAACTCACTATTATTCTGCACCATGACATTCTGTTTGCACTAATTCATTCCACACTGCGCTGCAAAGGTATGCGTACTGTGATTATTGTTTTAATTTCATGATCTCTGTATAGCATACTATTTACCATATTGTTCTCTACCTGTATTGAGTCCCTTATATGTGTGTTGCCTATATATTGAACATTTGTTGTCTTTACTGTCATGCTGCAGTTTGCACAAAAAAATGTCACCGCCTGTACACTTGTGATCATGGTATTGTGAAAATAAAGTGATATGATTTGAATTGGTCACATGTCTTTTGTCCGTCAGTTGTACTGTAGTGTGATGAATAACAACCGAAATTGTTCATGACATGGAAGGGGATTATTAAGATAGGGATATGGATAAGCAAGAGGAAGAAAACCAAGAGAGCTCTGATGATGAGCAGGAAACTGAATGTGATTCTATGATGCTGAAGACATTTAACCATGCATGCATTTGGGAGGCTTCATCTGGTTAAAATAACATGGTTTTAACATAACACATTTTTATTTCTCTTGAATATCATTTGTCTTAATATGTTACTGTATCTGTCTTAGTGATGTATTGGATAATAACGTATGATAAATATTCTTTATTAGGAATGGTGTTTGGTAAATACACCGTTTAGTTAACAATACACATAATTACCATGAGTGTTTTAATTAAGATGTGACATTTGGTCATATTAATGACCTTCATTACATGAAGGGAAGGCTGAAAGATTCATTAGAAGAGACTGCATGGACTATATTGCTACAGGCACTTTATGCACAGCTGAGGGTGATGGACCAGGGAAAGATCAACATGAATCCTGTACTGTATAATAAATAAGATGAGCATGCACATTACTGATGTTTTGCAAAGATGGACAAAGGACAAAGATGAGGAATATTTGACAAAGATACAAATGATGTCTTTTATATTATGATCCTTTGCATTGAATGAATTGTATGGCTTTTGCATAAACCACACTGTCTGTACCTTTTCTTACTGAATGACACACTGACATTGTGTGATAGTACAAAGAAGTGTCACAATATGTATTGGTTGTTTAAACTGGTGTCTTAATTTCCTGTCATCACTGTGTTCTTGCTCCTGATCTAATGAAATAAATGGAGCGCAATTCAAATAGGAAATGTCTATTCTTATTCTAAGATAACTATGACTTGCAACTTACATATTGGCAAATTGTTGAAAAGACAATCTAAAAAATGTGACTCAGCACAGTGTGTTGTCCATGATGAGAATAGATTTGTGTTTTTACTGCCCTTCCATCTCCAGGGGCCCAGTAGAGTCCCATGGAAGAGCAAAAAAATTAACATTTCAAATGGCTGTAAATCAGTGTCTGATTATAATGTCAAAGAGAAAATTGGCAGGACAACTACTTATGCTATGTTAATTACATAATGTTGGACACAGTTTTCAAACATACATGGAAATGTGGTATAAAGGTGTTTTAAAAAGTGATCTTAGTAAAAAAACAAATTTCAGCCTGCCTCTTAAATATGTCATAGATATTTACACAATGAACATGTTTAGATAAACCTTTGTTCAAAAAAGATTGCATTTTCCACTATTTTAATATTAAACATTTTAAACTACATTACCCACAAACCTCTTCCATTCTATCTATAGAACACGAAAAAAATGGCGCTGTTATTTGTAGTTTAAGATCTGCTTAGGGTTAGGATCTCTGTAAATTAGGAAGTTCTCACAACATAGCAACACTTCGTTGTTAACTGAAGGTATTACTGATGTAATAATAAGAGCAACACGGACTTTGCAACATTAAGCGTTGTTTTTCATTTGGATTAAAAGATAGTCCAATCACAGCGAGTTCCAAATGGCAACCCAATTGAACAGAGTCGTCTCACTTACTTGTCCACATATGGTCATTTATAACAGGTTCTTCCGGGTTCTTGTGGCAAATACAGATAATCAGTTAAATATTTATTTGTCCCCACTCAACATAAAACTGGAACAACAGATTGGATTGTTTGGTTAACTTGATGCAGCAATAGATTTGATTACTGGGATAATTTGTATTTTTTTTTTTAGGGCATAATGGTTCCCATTGTAAATTATGTTCACACTAATATAAATGTATGTACAATATTTAAACTCAAAACTTAGATATAAATTGCTGTGAACAATAATTCAAAATATTTAATTTGCTTTCAAAACAAAAAAAAACATGCACCTCTAATGATTATTTAAACATGAAGCTTTTTCCTACTGTTTAATTTAGCTTCTGTAACATTTACAGTGTATTAAGGGTAAACAATTAATCACTTCTGTTTCCTGGAAATGGACCTTACAAAATTGCAATTCTTAGACCTGACAGATGAACTATAAGAATAAAATAATGAATCACACATTTTGTAGTCATTTCCCAATGTTTATTGACATCAAACTTTTCACAGATAAACAGTGCCCAGAACAGCATTCTCTCTCTCCAGTTTGTGCCATTACGAAAGAAAAAAAAAAGACAAAACAAGTAGTTGATTGTATTTGAAATGCATTTGCATAGAGGTAATTAAAAAATAGGCAATAGAAAACCCCTTAAAAAGATTGTCTAATATTCAAAAATAAAAAGAGAATTTGTTTACAGAAAACATTAAGATGCCAGATAATATTCAATGCTTATGTTTAACAAACTAATAGGCCAAAAAAATGATTAGAACAATACTTCAATATTTTACAATTATTACCTTTAAAAATATATCTCTCCTGTAATTGTTGTTTGCTTCTATTGTGACTAAATGCAAGACAAATTATTGGTTAATAACAATTAAAAGATAAAGATAAAGATAAAGATAAAGATACGTTATTGTCATTGTAGTTATACAACGAAATTTGTTTGGTAGCTCAAAAAGACCAGCAGCAATAAAACAAGAAAGCAGCACAGATAAACATATTAAACATAGTAAAATTATGAAATAAATAAATGTATAAAATAAATAAAATAAAAAGCCACTTAGTATAGTAAAAGACAAATAAATTTAAGGAATAGAAATGTAACAGTATTTACAGTGTGCTAGTTAAGTACAAATATGAATGTCCCATAAAATATTATTATTATTTAACTTTCTCCTCTACAGTCAACACTCCCATCTCTACTGTGGTCACTCCTGTCACTATCACTGTATATGTATATACATAAGTAGTCTGTGAGAAATCCTGCAAGACAGGAAGAAAGAGAATTTATCACATGATGAACAACAAAAACATTGACAACAGATGGCAGATGACTGTAGCGTGTAAACAGAACGCTATCGTCCGTTGGTGTGGATGCTAAAATAGTTCTTATTGTTGTTCTTGCTCTTGGTATGAACCGCTTTAAGCAATCTGATTTGGCCAAATTTACCAATGATCTGATTTGTGACAAGATAAACTAGCATTTCCAGACTTGTGCTTCTTAGACAGATGTGTTAAATAAAAATCAACATAGAAAAAGGCTCTGAGCCTCTGAGGTGTGGGCAGATATCATGTACTGTTAGAACAGGAAGAGGCAGTGTCAATTTGTAAAGGTTAATATAGAGAGAATACAATGGACTTAATATGAACTGGATTGGTATAAACACTCTGACTACTTACAATGGACACAATTAACATGAGAGTTGAGGCAATGGCCAATGACAGAAGTAAAAGTGAAAAATCTGAGAATTTTGTTTGAGTACACTTGTACAATATCATATATATATATTGATATATGATATTGCAGTACAGTTCAGTCAAGGTGCTCAGACCAACATTGACATACCATTGGAATGTTTGCCTTTGCTTTTGGTCTTTTCCATAAATGCACAACATGGCCCAATTCAAATCCCATGACAGGCCTTCCTTTGGTCTTCCCTTTACCCTGAAACAAAGAGAAATACACACATGTTGAGACAATGTGCTAAACAAAATCTGTGACCAAAATATTTGAGAGGAAGGACTGTAAGGAAAGTTATTATTAACACCTAAAATAAGGCTGCGTTGATTAAAGCAAATCAGTTATAGCTAAATGTCTTCAACATTACTGTGAAAGATTGAATCATTGAAGGACTTGTTTAGCCTCTTTGACAGCTTCTTCAAGATCAGCATTGGGAGCTTTGAGTTCAAGTTCCCTGTTAATTCTAGCAGCTTTCTGACAGAATTGGTCAAAATTATGAGATTTTAAAAATGTCATGATAAATCACAGAAAGAGAGAGAGCAAAACTATGTGTAGATTAATTATGGATTACAGTTCATACAGTGATGGCTTTTACCAGAGATGGCTTCTTAAAAGAGCTCCTGGAGTAGGTGATCTGACATAACTGCAAGACAGAAAAAAAAAATACTGAATAATAATTACTTCACAAAAACTTTTTAAAAGTGTGGTAAGCATTGTGGTTACTGTGCTTTACAAATAGTATACCGTAAAATAAAAAAACCATAGTAAGCTAGTGGTTAGTGTGCATATCCTACAAATACCACAGTAAAACTATAGTTACAGTGGTAAAACCATAGTAAGCTTTGTGGTTAGTGTGCATATCCTACAAATACCACAGTAAAACTACAGTTACAGTGGTAAAACCATAGTAAGCTTTGTGGTTAGTGTGCTTATACTACAAATACCACAGTAAAACTACGGTTACAGTGGTAAAACCATAGTAAGCTAGTGGTTAGTGTGCATATCCTACAAATACCACAGTAAAACTATAGTTACAGTGGTAAAACCATAGTAAGCTTTGTGGTTAGTGTGCTTATACTACAAATACCACAGTAAAACTACGGTTACAGTGGTAAAACCATAGTAAGCTAGTGGTTAGTGTGCTTATACTACAAATACCACAGTAAAACTACGGTTACAGTGGTAAAACCATAGTAAGCTAGTGGTTAGTGTGCATATCCTACAAATACCACAGTAAAACTATAGTTACAGTGGTAAAACCATAGTAAGCTTTGTGGTTAGTGTGCTTATACTACAAATACCACAGTAAAACTACGGTTACAGTGGTAAAACCATAGTAAGCTTTGTGGTTAGTGTGCTTATACTACAAATACCACAGTAAAACTACGGTTACAGTGGTAAAACCATAGTAAGCTAGTGGTTAGTGTGCATATCCTACAAATACCACAGTAAAACTATAGTTACAGTGGTAAAACCATAGTAAGCTAGAGGTTAGTGTGCTTATACTACAAATACCACAGTAAAACTACGGTTACAGTGGTAAAACCATAGTAAGCTTTGTGGTTAGTGTGCTTATACTACAAATACCATAGTAAAACTACGGTTACAGTGGTAAAACCAAAGTAAGCTAGAGGTTAGTGTGCATATACTACAAATACCACAGTAAAACTACGGTTACAGTGGTAAAACCATAGTAAGCTAGAGGTTAGTGTGCTTATACTACAAATACCACAGTAAAACTACGGTTACAGTGGTAAAACCATAGTAAGCTAGAGGTTAGTGTGCTTATACTACAAATACCACAGTAAAACTACGGTTACAGTGGTAAAACCATAGTAAGCTTTGTGGTTAGTGTGCTTATACTACAAATACCACAGTAAAACTACAGTTACAGTGGTAAAACCATAGTAATCTAGAGGTTAGTGTGCTTATACTACAAATACCACAGTAAAACTACGGTTACAGTGGTAAAACCATAGTAAGCTTTGTGGTTAGTGTGCTTATACTACAAATACCACAGTAAAACTACGGTTACAGTGGTAAAACCATAGTAAGCTTTGTGGTTAGTGTGCTTATACTACAAATACCACAGTAAAACTACGGTTACAGTGGTAAAACCATAGTAAGCTTTGTGGTTAGTGTGCTTATACTACAAATACCACAGTAAAACTA